>NC_058123.1:29855757-30510322 GCF_914725855.1 Thunnus albacares
AAACATCACATCATCATCTACGCTGAAGTATTAAAAACCCCACAATCTTATGATCTATTTCTATGATGACAAGCATGCCCAGTTTCCCAGTTACACCACCGAAAATGCCAGAATAATCCACTTTATTGCAGTGATGTAATGTAAGCTAAGCTAATGTTGAGTCTCATAGACCTGACTTGAATATGATAGCAAACGTCAGCAAGTTCATTTGTTAATCAATAATTTAGCCACCTGACCACAACAAAAAAATTGGTAGGCTATAACGTCATTTCCTGCACGTCACTTACCAGGGTTACTCATACTCTGTCTCAAGCCACGACTACTAGTAACATTACTGAAGTGTCTCTGACTCTGTTTCTTGTACCTGCTGGAGAGGTGCAAGATTGTAGTTAGAGACTTGAGACGTAATGGAACTGCATCTAAGGCCTGTGTTAATCCATACACAGACTGCTTAGATGTAAGTAAGCAAGTAAAATTTCTTTATATAGCGCTTTTCATAGACATTAGTCACAAAGTGCTTTACATGAGTGTGATGCAACATACAAAAAAGAAAGAGAAACAAATGAAGTGACCACCCAAGTCATAATTAAAAAGTGCAAAACTAAAAAAAAACACAATAGGAAGAAAAAACAGTCCAGTAAAAAAAAAATACACAACTAAACCATAAAATGCTGACCAGTTGCATACAGGTTACCTGAACGCCTGTCTAAACAGATGTGTCTTTAGCTGCTTTTTAAATGAATCCACAGAATCAGTAAGGGTGTGAGCAGAGCATTCCAAATTTTAGGTGCAGCAGCCTCAAACCTCAATCACCACAGGTCTTTAGGCAGGTGTGTGGAACAGACAGCAAGTTTAGCATGTTTGATCCAAGCAAGCTGATGAGTAAGGATGTAGTAGATTAGTCACATAAGCAGGAGCCTGACCGTGCAAAGCTCTGGAAGAATGAGAATTTTGAACTGAATCCTATATGTAACAGGGAGCCAGTGAAGCGATTTAAGTATAGGGGTAATGTGAGACTGTCTTTTTGACCTAATAAGTAGTCTTGTGGCAGCATTTTGGATTGTCTGCAGACGATCAAGAGCAGAGATACTAAGAGAGGAGAATAGTGTGTTACAGTAGTCAAAGCAAGATGAGATAAAGGCATGTAAAAGCATCTCTAATTCAGCTGTTGAAACTATAGATCTCAGTTTGCTAATATTTCTGAAGTGGAAAAAAGAAGATCTGACCAGTTTAACATGGGTGTTGAACGACAAGGACTGATCAGATATAACACCTAAATTACGGAGGTTGGAGTGACTAGCAAAGGTAAAGAGACCCAATACTTTTCATAATCTCAGGGGCAAAAACCAGAACCTCCTGTATTATCAGCATTGACCTGTAGAAAATTTTGTGCCGTCCAGTCTTTAATAGTCTTAAGACAGTCTATTCAGTGTGGACTCCATTCCATCCAGGTGTTCCCTGTGTGTCAGCAGCAGTGGAACGCCTAATTAGAAAGCAGCCCTGACCCCATGTTGAAAAGCTTTCATTGAGTGATAATGTTATTGATATGTGTTTTTATATACTATGTTTGATAAAAAAAAAAAAAAAAAATAGATGAACAAGTACTGTTTGTATTTGGTCATTTTCACATAAACCTTTGGGAGTTCCCTCTGTGCTCTCAGAGAATAAGAGAGCACTGACAAGTTTGTTTTTACACTGTAAAATGGTGATGGAACTGGATTATTATACTTCGACCAGCTTAGCTGTGTTGTCATTAAAGTGAATTGATTTGAATTATGTATGTAAAAAAATAATATTGGCTGATTTGTTGTTTTCTGATTTTTACACTTTCAAATATCAATATCAGTATTGACCACAGTCAGGCTCCAGTAAGTCATAATCAACTCAGAAATGCTGCTATATTACATGCTTATTTACGTTGTCCTAATCTTCAACAAAATATCAAAAAACATCCATTAATGTATTTCTTTCTAATTCAGCCGATGTATTGTTTTCCTGCTAAACTGATTGTGAATTGCTGCCTTCTTCCTCATTTCACAGTAACTGCAGTAATTACTGCAAAGTAAGTGACACGGCACTTCCTCTTTCAGTTGGGGTGGGGTGGGAAGCATTCGCAGTACTTTTTCTGAAATTTGCAGACTTCTTGTTTTTAAAATCGTATTATCTCTGTCTTTAACTTGATACTAATCAAACTGGAAGAGTGGAAGGTCTAAGTAGCCTTTTTGGCCTTTGTGCTTTAATGCTTCTAAATGTCTTTTAATAATAAAATTGTGGTGGGAGATGGGAGGCTTTTGAGGCACCTGTAGCGTACAGACCTGGATGATTAGTCATTTCTTATCATTCCTCGAGCCAAACAAAGTGTCCTTACATTCACTGCAGACAGGATACGCTGCTCCCAGCTGAATCATAGCTTGGAGTATGCAGATGGCTGAAATGCCCTTTTATGGCAGTGAAGGGCTTTTTAAAACAGGAAATGACATCAGGACATCTGAGTGGGATCTAGCAAGAACCCTGTCATTCCAGAGTAGAGGAAGATCCAAGTTTGTCTGGAAATTAAGCCACTGACACTGGACCCCCCCCCCCCCAAGAAAAACTGAAATAGCAGGCTGAATGAAGATGTTATTTCATCTATGACAGACTTATGAGAGCCACTGAACAAAACTACCAACAGAGAGAAGCTAGCAGCAAAGCTGTGTAGCAGCATGTTGTGCTGAATGACAGCAGTCTGAGAGATGTGCATGTGCATGTGCATGCATACAGCCAGAGGCCCTGAAGTTAAACATGTTTCTGCAAATATTTCCAATAGCTATCTGCATATGACTTGGGTTTCTAACAGAGGTTCTGAATTGGAGTATTTTCTGCAGAGGAAAATGGTGTTTGGACAAGTTAGGGAACATCATTGAATTTTTTTTGGGATGAGTGACTTTATTTATTGAATTTTCAAATAGAGAATGGAAGGTATCTCAACCTTCAGTGCGACAGAACAGATAAGAGAAAGAACTCTCAAAGTCAGAACCCTTTCACTGCATGTGCATAGCATTATAGATTGAATTTCAAAATCGATTCAGTTTACTTTTTTGCAATTAATTGTGCACAAAATAACCCATGAAGACAAAGAAATTTGTAAATTTATCAAAAACCAAAAAGTGAATCTCTCATTTATGTAAGTGTCCAGATCCTTTGCTATGGCACTCCAAATTGAGCTCATGTGTTTGCTTTGATTACCTAGATATGTAAAACTTCACTGTTGTCACCTATGGAAAATTCAGTTGACTGGACATTTAGAAAGGCTCACACACACACCTGTGTATATACAGGGTCTGACTTTCTGAAGCTGCTCTAGTTAAATGTCAAAACCATAACTTGTTGTTTTTACACTTTGTTTAATCTGCACAAAATCCAACGTATAATGTGTTAATTAGGGAACTGGTAGGTGGATTCTGTTATTTTTAGATAGAGCCAGGCTATCTGTTTCCATCTGTTTTGCTTAGCTAGGCTAAGCATCCTCTGGTTGTAGCTTCATATTTACCACAGAGATGTGAGAGTGCTATAGAAGTGTATTAAGTGATAATGGAGACTCTTGAATTGCATTTCGAGATCTAAAACAGTGTTCTAATTGGACTAGCAGCCATTTTTTGTTGCAGTTATACTGTATGTCACAATTGTAAGTACTTGTAAGCAATGTGGGGATTGTGTGAATTTGTATTAAATCTTGAAATAGCAAGATCACAAATTGCTGGAGGGGTCTGATCATTGTCTTTGCTTGGTCATGAAGACCTTTAATGGCTAATCTAATGTCTGGCCCAGGGACAATGGTTGAAAATCAGCCTTTTGGCTAACACTGGCACAATTGCAGCGATGATGATTAATGTGCATTAATGTGTGTGTCCCTGTAAAAAAATAATAAAGAAAAGAAGTATTAGCATAGGTCTCGATTTTATGTCAATAAAAGCTGTTGGCTGAATAAAATGATTGTAACCTGGTTTGTGTCTTTTCTTTTCTGCAGCCAGAGAGAAGAAACCCAGAGTTGATCATCTGACTGGGCAGAAAGGCTGTCACAGTTTGCAGTTCACATCAGGTATTTGCTCACTCACCTTCTTTCTACATTAAATACACTAAAGTGAATATTAGTGAATATAAATTAGCAGTTGAGCTGAGATGATTCTAAACCATAAACTGTATATAAAACTGGACAAAGCGAGGTGTGACTTCACCTGTTGGTTTGTATTGGAGCCTGTTTGAAGCCCAATGTTGCAGTTTACAGTCAGCGCCAACTTTCCATTTGGGGCCAGAACCTTTCAAATAAGGAGTGTGGGGTGTTGCCAAGCAAACACTAGCTTACTGGAAACACCGAGTGGTGCACACTTGGACTAACGTTAGCTACTTTAGCTATATTGTATTAACAGGGCAGGTATCCTAATGAAGTAACATTAAACTTACTGAAATATTGTGACTCAGTGCAAGTCCCAGAGCCAGGGAAGAGCAGCAGGTGAACCAACTGTCAATCAACGCTACAACACTACGGCAGACATCAAAGCTACTATGAGTCTTCAAATCTTATTAACGGAGCAATAATTTCCACAAGGACCACCAGCACACGTATTAGAGGGTCTGAATTTAGCAACTGAGACCATGATGACTTGTTGAGAAAAATGATTGTCTAGTATTTCTAGAGAGAAGTTGAGGCTTTTTGAATAGTCAGTTGGAGCACTTCCAAGTACTTCAGCTACATTAACTTCAGCCTTAAGCCGTGGTAGTTGCCTCTTGGTCCAATCCTTACTCTAAGCAGTATCTTTTCATTCTATGAATGGAATTACAAAGTATGATCAACCATGAGTCACATATTACAAAACATCTTTCAGAGCAATGTGAACGAAAATATTAAAAACAAGTCCAATGAGAAAGTGAAAGTCACTGATATTTTTATAAGAAACACAAATGTCAGTCCTTATTATAGCTCATATGTGGCTCAGCTTGTTTCAGTATGAATAATGAATTTAAGAAAGTTTACTTTTATTATTGTGGCCTTGTGTTTTTGGTGGTGGAATAATATATTTGTAATGCAGTTTTCCTGCTTATTTTTTTTAGTTATGTCTGTTACTACCCAGCATTCATTTTGATAGCTTTACCCTGAGATTTGATACTCTCCCTGCTACACCCTCAGCTACATCTGCCTATCGTCAAGGAGGGAGCCAGAAAAAGAAGGAGGAACTGATAGAGATACAGTGAGAGCAGGATATGAGGCTGTGGGTGTCAGGGAGTCTGTGTTGTGATATTCAATCCTTCTCAGCTCTGATGCCAACACATGCCACACAGTTTTCTCTCTCCATGCTGTCACTCTGCTGTCAACTCCAACTCTGCTTTAAAAAGAAACCTGCTTACTCTCTGCCTCCTTCTCCTCCTCAAAATATCCCTACAACACACTACCTTACCTATCAGTCTCTGCAGAGTCTTACTGCAGCCCAAAACTATTTGCAGTTCCTTTTCTAATAAGTAGTAAAGGAATTTGTGACTAAATGTGTGTTATTTTGTGATCAATTGCATTAAAGGTTAAAGCTTCACTAATTGATATTTTTATATAAGCAACAGATCAAATATGTATAATACACATAGTGATGAAACCCACAGAGTTATCACCAACTGTGCAGTTCCCCTCAGCTCTACTGAGCCTTTCAGCAACTTTCAGTTCAACATTTCACAGCCCACAAATTCTAAAACTAGCTGAAATTACTCCAGGGTGACCTTTTTTTGCAGATCCACTTTAGGGATTGAAAAAAGAAACACCCCACAGATACCGTGGAGGGTGGCTTCAATTGTCGTGATGGTAGGATTAATAATTCCTGATGTGAATGACTAATCAATCAATCAATTTTTATCTAGCGCCAAATCACAACAAAAAGTCATCTCAGGGCACTTTTCACATAGAACAGGTCTAGACCGGGAGGACGCCAACAAGGACTGCGAAGGACTGCAAAGGCTCGGCCTGCAACCCAGGGTTTCCTGCGAGATGAGAAAGCACAAAAAACTCTGGGGAAGACGCAAAGTTAGTGACATGCATTAATGGTACATGAATGCATACAGATGGAGAGGAGGAGGAGGAGAGCGGAGCTCTTCATGGGAAGTCCCCCAGCAGTCTCAGCCTATAGCAGCATAACTAAGGGCTGGTCCAAGGCGAGCCCTTACTTACTCCTCCAAATCAATACAGCCTGCACTCTGGGAGTGCAGTGTTCTAGTGGGATAATACGGTACTATGAGCTCTTCAAGATATGATGTTGCCTGACCATTAAGGGCTTTGTAAGTTAGGAGAAGGATTTTAAATTCTATTCTAGATTTTACAGGAAGCCAATGTAGCAAAGCTAAAATGGCAGAAATGTGATCTCTTTTTCTAGTTTTAGTCAGTACAGGTGCAGCTGCATTCTGGACCACCTGGAGAGTCTTTAGAGACTTGTTAGGGCAGCCTGATAATAAGGAATTGCAATAATCCAGCCTAGAAGTAACAAATGCATGGACTAGTTTTTCTGCATCTTTTTGGGACGGGATGTTCCTGATTTTTGCGAAAAGGCAGTCCTTGAAATTTGATTTATGTGGGAGTTAAATGACATATCCTGATGAAAGATAACTCCCAGATTCATCCAGAGTAGCTATATCATTAGATAATGTGTTTCTAACACGTGTTTCTAGTTTTATCTGAGTTTAGTAGTAGAAAATTGCAGGTCATCCAGGTCTTTATGTCCTTAAGGCATGCTTGGAGTTTCTTTAACTGATTGGTTTCATCAGGCTTTATTGATAAATATAATTGGGTATCATCTGCATAACAATGAAAATTTATGGAGTGTTTTCTTATAGTATTATCTGAAGGAAGCATATATAAGGTGAATCGTATTGGTCCAAGCAGATCTTAATCACCACAATCACTGACTTTAATCACTATTTGCATAGCCTGCAACATTCGTGGACATTTGGATTCTTCCTTTGATGCTCTTTATTAAATCCCCTAGATATAGAAATCTTATGTGATTTTAGCATCTTTCAGAGTGTTGTGATTGCATACGATTTTGCTTGTGAAAGGAGAGTCCCAATCAACATTGGCGCAGTCTGTGTTGGTGCATATGCAGCCCATTCAGTCGGACGTTCCTTGCATCAGATCAACAAAGGGAGGGGTAATCACTGTTCCTTGCTGTCTGTTTCAGTGTCTTTTTCATATCACAAAACATACACACAGGGACAGATGTACTTGTAACAGTATTCATCAGTGTCAGTCCATTGGCAGATCCACTTACTCCTACTATGAAAGTTTTTCAATTTTTTACCTCAGATTTCCACCAAGTAGAGCTGTTACTGCTCTGTGTGCAATATAAATACACTACAGTATATAGTACACAGTATAAATGCACAAAATATATCCTGTAATATCTGGTCAAAGAATAAGTAAACCACAATCTGACCAAGCATTCATTGTCAATTTACCATCTCCCTATACTCATTGTGCTGGAAGGGACTGTAGTTGGTACTCAACAAGAACTGAGTACAATCATATTTTGATATATAGTATTTGATTTTTAAAGTCTCAAATACTGATATCAATATCAGCCTCAGAAATCCATTATCAGTTGGGCTCTTCTTCAATAATTCAATCATTCACTGTTTTTGGCAGTATCTTTGTTTTAGAAATTCATATGAACCAGAAAACCAGTTTAATATACAGATGAGTGACAAGTTAAAAGAAAAACCATAACAGCTCTGAATGCTTGACCCCTACAGTGAGGGGATCTTGTGGCTCTGTTATGCTGTGGGGGGCATTTTGATGGCATGGTTTGGGTCCACTTGTTCCCTGAGAGGGAAACATCATTGCAAATCAATACAAAGTTGTTCTGAGTGATCACCCTTATCCTTTGATGAAACTGCAGTAGAGTTCCAGAGACTTGCAGAATCAATGCCAAGACGCATTTAAGCTGTTCTGGAAGCATGAGGTGGCCCAACACCTTACGAGGACACTTAATGTTGATTTTTCCTTTAATTTGTCACCTGTCTGTGTAATAATACAGCAGTTTTATACTGAATAATTTTTTCAAAAGTCTGACTTAACTTGGACAGAACCTACCAGAAAAGTGAGGTATCCCCAGCTGAATTCAGTTACATCCAGAAAAAACAGTCTGTTCCAGTCCTAAAAGTCAAAAGGAACTGCCCATGAAAACAACAACAAAAAAAAACCTTTTAAAGCTTTAAAAGTTTTCCGGCTCAGGGGGGCTGGTTGTTTCGTGACCTGAAACAACCTCTTCATTTTATTTAGTTATGTGCTGGTGATTCCTGCTCTTTTATACACTTAACCTATAATTATGAAAAATACTATATTATCAATGGCCTCTTCCCAGTTACACTACAGTCCAGCTCACCTGCAGAGCAGCTGCCCCAAAATAAACTCTTATAACAGCATACATGTCAGCCAAGTCTCACATTTTACCCGTAAAACGTTTTGCTGGCATCTAACATGATGTGATGTGAAAACCTGATCTTCTGATAGACAGAAGAAGTGGCAATCACACTGGATGTCAAGAGGAAGCAGCAACCCAACCGGTCAAAGCAGATGGCCGCCCACCAAGAGCCGGGGTCTGCTTGAGGTTCCTACCCATTAAAGGGGAGTTTTTCCTTACTGCTGTCGCCAAGTGCTTGCTCATGGGGGAATTGTTGGGTCTCTGTAAATTAAAGAGTACGGTCTTGACCTGCTCTATGTGAAAAGTGCCTTGAGATGACTTCTGTTGTGATATGGCGCTATATAAATAAAAATTGATTGATTGATTGAAGTGGTATCAGAGTCTGGTCAGACTCAGATATAGGTAGTGGTGTAAGAAGTTCTTAAGTAAAAGTAGCAATAAGTACAATGTTTCCCTCTTGTAAATATAGTGAAGTAAAAGTATAAAGTAGCATGAAATAGAAATGTAAAGAACAAGTTTCTGAAATTGTACATAAGTACAGTATTTGAGTAAATATATTTAGTTACTTTTCACCGCTAGGTATAGTTTGTTGGTCAGCTCTGGTGCATTCAGCCCCAAGCATCAGAGCTAGCAGAAACCTGAGTGCAGGAACAGGCTGCTTAGTCTCAATTTGTGCCTCTCATGTATTAGCATACATTGAAATCACAGAGGCAACCATCAGTTTCTCTAAAAGGTCATTCATTGGTGATGTTTTAAAAGCCCAGAAGGTGGTTTGAAAACATTTTTAACCCATTTCCCAAGCCCTACCCCTGTTTCTAAATCAAAACAAAGATGGAAGCCAACCAGCTACCTGGAACGGAAACTTGGGAAAGTGGTTAGAAATCTTTTTTTATTGCACAGTGGAGGGAATATTTTCTTTGAGGAGTCCTAGGAGATCATGGAAATACATTCAGAACAGAAGTAAGTGTTTTTAAATGACCTTCTGGTTTTTCCAACACTGCAGATTAATGACCTTTTAGAAAACCTGAAGTTACCTCTGTGACATGAATTTACGCTAATACATGAAAGGCACAAACTGGGGCTATATGCTGCCCTGCCCTCCTTTTCCATCACCATTCTCTGTCTATTTCCAGTTTGGCCATTTAGATGATGATGAAACGTTTTTAGCCTGTTATCCTGTGCTGGTGTAAAATGACCATCAAAAAACATGTTTGATGATTCAACGAAAAACATGAGGTTCAAAATGATGGCCTCCTTGACAAATCATGGATGTTAGGGGTTCAGCCCTAGTCTCTAATATATTAACTACTATCCTCTTTAAATATGACAGAGGGCATGGGGGAATCTGTTTCCTAGCCTTTATACTTGTACTATAACTCAGTTTCCTGTCTGAATGGGGTTTCTCACAGTCCTTTGGTTTCTTGTGTGCATGTAAAAATAGCCGGTGTTCCTCATTTTAAACCCAGCCTCACACTTTATACTGGGAAATTTAATAAAATAATTGTCAGAAATCCCCTCAGAAAAGATGAGTTTGCAAGATGGAACTGTTGTGATCTACTTCCCTTTTCTGCACTTCAGTTAACAGAGTGCCAGAATAAGAGATTTTCAGAGACATTAATAGAAAAGTGACTCAATGATCTAAGCTAGGGCTGCAGTAAACTAAAGAAAATCTTGGTCAACTGAAATCGCACATAATATTCAACTAATCGATTAGTCGCGGTCACACAGCAGCAGTCACACATTTCTCCGTTCCCTATTTCTCTGTTTGGCGTCTTTAGGTGAGGCTAACCCATTGTTGCTAACTTTGGAGCTAACCCCCTTCACTTTTCCAGCAGTTGGGGAAACAACAGACGTGACTTTTCTTGGTCTTGACAAGCTAGACAAGTAACCTGTACTATACTTTACTGCCAGACTGACAACTTACTGCTAACCTTTTCCTCTGCTCCACCCCATTCACTGTCACTTTCCTGCTGCTCGCTCTTTCCCACTCGCTATGCAAATATATTACGCAATACCCTATTCCTTAACGGAGCTACGCTACCAAGAATTTCCCAGGCAACAACACAGAGGATAACTCACGTTTTGGAACAGCGCTGCACAGAGGCTCACAAACGCTATTGATTTCCTAATAAATGGATATTTGGCTTTATTTTTGGCATTAAAAAATATTCTTTTGCCTGGAGGGGGTTCTCGTTGTTAAAATTATAGAAGAAACACTGATTCAGTAAATGTTCAGTATGTTCAGTAAATGTTGAGTACAGTTAGACCTAGCAGTCTCCATTAGGTTGGGCGAGTTCAAAGTTTGTAATTTGTTAGTGTGTCCCTCCTGCCGCAGGAAATAATGGATTAATCCTGGAAGGCTTTTCTCCTAATGAAAGTAACACAGTGATCATTCAACCAGTGAGAATTTGGTGGGACTATAACATATTGACCAACTAGTCGACCAGGAGACTACAGTCCTAATCTAAGCAATCTAAGCATTTTTGTTGACACATACTCGTTTGGTGCGTTTTACAAAAGACCTTTTATCCTTTTTTAAGAGAAACTAACATCACCTTCATATTAAGTATTATCATAGTAAGTTTGACAGAACAATCCCACCTAGAGGTCTTTATTAGCTTTTTCTGGTTCTTGTTGGTTTCTTTTTATCTGTTTTACAGTCTTCATCAGCTGAGTTTGCATTTGCTCAGTGGTGATGGAGATAGATCTGTTGACATGAAAGCTCAGTAGTTGTTATCAATTCACCCATTATACTTTTAGGACTTGTGGTCCATGTTTGTTTAAATATTAATGTAATAGTATGACATTTTGAGAAATATGCTTGTTTGCTTTTTAGCAGGGAGTATAATGAGAAGATTGATACCTCTCTCATATCTATACGGTAAATGTGAAGCTACCGCCAGCAGCTGCTTTGCTTAGCTTAGTTCAGCTAGCTAGGCTCTCTCCAATGGTAACAAAATCCACCTACCAGCACCTTTAAAGCTCACTAATTAACATGTTATATCTTAGGGCTGGATGATATGACCAAAATCTCATATCCTGATATAGGTCATTTCATATCCTGATAACGATACCTTTCCCCTTATAGTCACATTTTAATTCAATGAGTAAATAGTTGGTCCATAAATGACCATAATAATGATAATAATGAGCATAATATGAAAAGATAGACTTTTTTCTATCATCACACAATATATATTGTCATATCGCACAGCCCTATTATATCTTATTTGTTTAATCAGTAAGAAAACCGAGGGGTCTCCAAGCTTTTTTCCTCTGAGAGCTAATTTTACTAACTGAAAGTGGCAGAGAGCTACTCATGTTTTATATTATTAGTAACATTTATTCACATCGCTGAGCTCCACCCAAACCAGCTGAAAAAGCGTATTTTTTGTCAACATTTACAAAACGTTGATATCCAGTACTCACATTTTGTATCAGAACATCTTAAATTCATTTCAGTTTTTTTTTCTGTATGCATGTCCATTTGCATTTCCATTTTCAATGTGTCAAGCTCTCACTATTAAATTCACATCATACTAATGTCATAGAAAACAAAATGATGTTATTACTTATTTTACTTTTCCTTATTGTCTGTCTCTCCACATATCACTGTATCACATCACTTTCTTTCACATTCTCCTCATCATCTGTAGTTCACATGCATTCAGTCTACAGTTAATGAAATGACTGTATGGAGTCAACAAGAGAAGTGGAGGCTTGAGTGTATACACTTAAATGTTTATCTGTCAGTGTTGTTCTGAACTTAGATTTCATGACATTCATGTCAGAAAAATCTATTTCACAAACAAAAGACACAGACCAAAAGCCTTTTTTTAGAGCTGCTTGGTGAAGGTTCTCATAGTTTTGTGCCGCTACTAGGTTGCAGAAATGCTGTGAATGCTGTTGAGATTTTAGCTGGACATCATCTCCATCACCACAGGATTGACACAGAACAGTTTAGCCTGTCCTTATCTGTCTTTAAATCTAACCTATGTCCACCTTCATGAAGGGGTTGGCAATAAATGTTTTAAATTAATGCGCTGGCTAAAATGAGTAACCATAGCAACGGGGACGCAGTCAAAGTCTCCGTTTACAATTTATTGCAACATGTTCACAAGCCAACATCTAATTACAACAATGAGTGATTTCAACATTTCTTTTAACCTATTTGGAGAATATGACAACTCTATTGACTGGGATGCAGCTGAAGAAAGAAATTGAAAAGAAAAGTGAGAAGCAGCACAAGGAGTTAACACTAGGAGAATTATTTCACGGAGCATGTTGACACCTTGACATTAGAAATAAAGTAAATGGGAAAAAAAATCTGAAATCTGAATCTGAGTGTAGTCCTTCAGTGCCTCATCCTCTGAACACCAGTGGATGGTGACTGTAACACACAAACTGCAAGAAGTACACTGCTCCTCTGAACTTACTGATACTTTAAAGTGATCATCTCACATCCTGTTCGCTGTTCGACTTGCTACTTCAGCCTGCGGCTGACAATACACATGACCTATCATTTGTTTGTGAAAATCTTGATATTGATTTGGGGACAATGACATGGCTAGATAGCTAGCTAGTCCTGTTGTTAAACGTACCTTCAAATTATATTTACTGTTTGTCAAACATATGCATTGACTTTGAATCTTGCTAGCATATAATGATAACTTCCTGGCTCATAGCTGAGCCAAAGGGTTCTATGAGCTGAGCGGACTAGAAATATTGCCCTTTGCCAAGTCATATCTGAGGTTCTTCCAATTTACTGGAGCAGTGAACAGCGTTTCCACTGCATAAGAACCTTATGGGATGGTAATGATTGTTCCAGGTATTAGTCAAACCTTCAAGTGTTACCAGGGAAACTGAGTTATGGCTTGTGAAAAACATTAGATTTTGATTGCAAAATGCATAAAAATATAAATTAATGGTTTTATTTTTTTTCTTTGGCAAGTGACCATGTTATAAGCATGCCCTTTGTCATGTCCATAATCAGGACAAAGCTGTGAAGAAAATCTGGAAGCTCTGGAAGAAACTAGTTAGTGGACCTGGTGTTGGGATTCTTTTGTCAAATTACAAATAGATCAAAATCTGAAATAAAATCAAGTGGCAACCTCTGGGGCTGAAAAATGAAGACAACACGGAAGTGCCAAAAACTGCAGTTCCTTGAATGGCCACCTGGGGCTGGCTCAAAAAGGCAGTCAATCCCCACAGACCCCCATGTTGAAATGCCCAACTTTATAGCAGAAATAAACATGTTTACAGACTAGTACAAAAACGGTTTGGGTCTCTATAGCTAATTTCCCCTTTCATGACAACTGTACAGGGAGTGAATTTTTTTTAATAACCCACCTGTTTAAAAAAGCCGTAACGTTATGCATAACTAAGGATGTCGCCGCTTTGAGTGACAGGTTGCTAGCTGCTAGGTGGCTGGAGGTAGCTCCACCTCTTTGCCCATTTGGAGTAGCTGGGAGTTATGCGGAGTCAGGCACTGCCAAGAAACCAATGGGTGTTGTCACGGTGGCTACATCCATATTTTTTTAGAGTCTATGAATAAAATACAGTTATGGTAACATAAAACACTCCTTGGTTTTTCAATGAAATATAAGAGGGTCTCCCTGACTTCATTCATTGATTCAGAGGGTTGATTTAAGAGTGTTTCCTTGCTTTGAAGAGGTTTGGTCAGAGCTGTTGATGTTGTTGACACATTCTATATGATACAAGACACACGCTTGATGTGTCTTGACTAACTACTTAATTGGTCATCCTGCAGGTGTGAATTGGGTGGAGGTGCAGAGCAGCAATCATGGTGGCCCTGTCTCTAAAGATCGGCGTGGGGAATGTGGTGAAGACCATGCAGTTTGAGCCCTCCACTATGGTGTACGACGCCTGCCGTATCATCAGGGAGAGAGTTCCTGAGGCACAGCTTGGCCAGCGTGAGTTTTCCATATACACACACACACACACACACACACTTTACTACTGGTTTTACCCAGGCCATCTGGTTGCAGACTCTTAGAGATCAAGAAGCAACTGTGAACTCCTAATGTTTTCTTGTGTCTTTGAAGAAACCATTCCAAACAGTACTGAGTTGATGGTAGAGGTCACTTGATGGTAGAGGTCTAAACAGGTTCAAAATTATGAGCACATGGAAAAGTGCCTGTGTGAGTGATGAATAACACCTATTGGACACAGAAGGTCTATTACACATGGCGGAGATTCTTTTTTTAAGCCATACCTTGATTAATCGTGATCAGATCTCATGCTCATTCGTGTACCGTGTAAATGGTTTTTTAATGAACGGTGCAGCAAAAGGAGCTGTGTAACTTGATGACATGTTGGAGGTGTGCTGATTCTCATAAACCACTATAGAGCCTGTCAGCCATGGTGAGCTTTAGGATTAAGAACTAAAGGTATATCTTTGGTCACTACTCAAGTGCAGTGTCAATTGTGTCTAATTGTTTATTTTTCTTTGTGTCATTAGTGCTGAAAATGAAAAGTAAACAGTCTACAGTAAATTAGAGATGCAACGATTATTATTTACTATTTATTGGGACCATGTACAGTGTCAAATGTAAATGTTACCATTTGATGTACTGTACCAGAGTTAGCTTATAGCTAATTTTCATCTGCAGCCCCCTCGGCAGGTCACAATTAAAACACATAACAGCACAATAATAAACAGTACAAAGCAAAAAACACACAGGACTCATTATACAAAATACAAAGCCACACACAGTAACACATCACATTCACCCACAACATTAACTAGAAATGACTAATGTATGCTTGTCAAATTAAAAGCAAGATTATTTGCGTTTATGAGAAGACCATGAGATAAAATGTAGAGTCAGTGGTTACAGATCTAAGTAGCTTATAGCAGACTTTTTAATTTGGTTTTAAACATACTAATAGAACTGCAGCTCTTCATATCATCAGGTAGAGCATTCCACAGAGTTGTGGCTTTCACAGAGAATGCTGACTGCCCAAATGCAGTGTGGAAATGGTATGGTACCATCTTGTATAGAGGATATTCTGGAGGATCTAATAGAACTTACTGAGCAAGTATACACAAAGTCACGTAGTGGAGGAGGGGCTAAACCATTTAAAGTGTTATAAAGCAGGCACAAATTTGAAAATAATCTAAAATTCTTAAAGCTCAGTAAATTCTATTTCTCCAGTACCTTAAATGCATGTTTTTTTTGTCCAGAGTTTTTGTTTGTTTGTATAAGGACTCAAGATGACTGTTTCTTCGGCCTGTCCCTTTAACACATATGGGAAAAAAATCATAGAATGCATAAATATCTTGGCTACGTTCAAAGAGAGACAGTTTCTAATATGTCTAAAATTTGCTAAGTTGTACTTTATGGTTTTAACTGTTTCTTTAACATGTTTCTTAAAATTCAAATTTGGATCCAGTGTCACACCAAGATATTTAAAATCAGTGACTATGTCAATCCTTTCACCTTTGATGAGAATATCAGTGTTAGGAGATTGTACCATGGTTTTAGAGAAAACATACCTTTTGTCTTGTTTACATTTAGACTCAGACATGATTGATCAAGCCAATGTGTGATTCTTTTGTTTGGAATCATTTTTGAAGAAAAAGCTCATCACACACAAATATTTTCTGGTTTATTTAGTCCTCTGTGACAGTAAACTGAATATTCTTGGCTTGGGGACTGTTGGTTGGGACAAAACAAGATATTTAAGGTCATCACCTTGAGCTTTGAGAATATTAATTGACATTTTTCATCATATCATGACATTTTATAGACCAAATCAAGAAAATAATCAACAGATTCATCAGTAGTGAAAATAATCATTAGTTGCAGCCCTACATTAAACAACTATGGCTGTACCCAAATCAGAATTTTCCAAGTCAGCTTTTATATTTTCTGCAATATACCTTACCTGCAATGATGATAAATATAAAACCAGGGCCACTGCCCAGTTACACTACAGAGCAGGGCACATGCAGCGCAACTTCCCAACACAAAAAAGGTTTAAAAAAAGTCTTACATTTTACCTATAAGGCTCGCATTCTAGTGACTTAAAAAAACAAATATCACTACAAATATCACTAGAACACCAAATGTAGATTCATCCACCACTGAAAATACTAATACTAACACCACTAATAAGTAGTTCTGTACACTCAGTTTTTCTCTTTAATTAAGTCACTTTTCTGACCAGCTCTTCTAACCAGTTTCCTGGGGAAACCCTGCAATGTTTAGATTTTTGATGACTGTGAAACTGCAGTTCTTTCATTTGATGTTGGCTGTCAATTTACTCCTGCTTTCATTCATAAGATCGCAATCTATGGGAAACCACACCCCAGACATGGGCTAGAAGTTGTTTACATTGTAATGGTGTTGTTTAGAGTTGTTGATACACTCAGATTAGGTAGGTATGTCTTGTTATTTCATTGCTTTTTGTGTCCATTTAAAGTCTTTTTTTTTACTGAAATACCCAGATATAAGGAAGCTAGTACGGTCCAGAACATTTAGCGTGAGTATGTTGCCTGATAACATTCATTGCAGCAAAAGTTGAACCACTTTTTTTGCCAGAGCCCCCGCATTGGCACGTCCCATCTCTCTATATAAAGCAAGAAATCTCTGTTCATCTGTCCATCTGTCAGTATGTCTGTCCATCTGTCAGCGTGTCTGTCAGTCTGTCAGTCTGTCTGTCTGTCTGTATGTCTGTATGTCTGTCTGTCCTTCGCATATAGCAGGTGGATTGCTGGGAAATCAAGGAAGTGCAATGTCCGTGTGAAGTTGTTTGGATGAGCGATTCTAGAGAAATATATAAAACTAACTCATAAACAACCAAAGACTGTAAAAAAAAAAAAAAAAAAAGGACATAGTCACCGTGATGTCACCCATTGCGCTAGCCGCTAACTTGGTTAGCACGGTGTATTTACAATCTATAGTTAACAGTGATAGTGCTAATGCTAATTTCTGTTAGCGAAAAACAGGCCTTAAACCATTAAACAAAATATACTCACTGGAAAAACTGAACATCTGACTCCTTAGAGCGTCTTTTAGGACGCTCTAAGGAGTCAGAGGATTGTGAGGAGAGGAGGAGAAGTCACCCCCTGCTGGCCATTAGAAAGAATGCAGATTTAAACCACTTCTGCATTGGCTTTACTTTTCAGACCAGGAGCTACCATGGATGTATAAAGAGATCCGGATACAGCGTCAGAGATGGGGCCCCATTCATTCCTATGAAAGTTGCTCAGTAGTGCATGAAGCCAAAAAAGTTCGACTACAGGGTATAAAATTACCTGGATCTTCTGGAATCACTGGGCCCATAGAGCAAGCACACTAGTGACTTTTGCTGGGGATAAAACAATGCAATCATGTGGCTCTTTTAGACTTTCAAAATTGGACCAAATAGATCAAATTCTGATAGTGAGACAAGTCATTTTGCGGGGTTGTGATACTCAAAAAAATTTATTGGCTGACTTATTGATGTCTCTTTTACAAAGTAAGTCTATGGGAAAAAGTCTTTTTGGGCCCAATAGCGTAGCGTGATGTTGGAATTACACGGTTTGGCTGCTATGTCAAAGTGGCTTCACAGCCTGGCGCTGTTCCTGGGGGCTTGGGAACTACCTGCTTGTAAACAATGTTGATTTGCTTCTTCTTCTGCTCGTGGAGTCAACGAGCGGAAATATGGACAGCGCCACTCTGCCATTGCAACCCACATTGTGGTCAGAGATGGGATTACAACCATAGTAACAACTACCATTGGCAATATTTTTTTTCCAGGATGGCGAAGTCATGACCCACCCCACTCTGCCTCTGATTGGCTTTCCCTGATATTCTTACCCTAACCCTAACCAATCTCACTCCTCGTGCCTAAACCTAACCAACCCAACCAACGAAGGCACCAAGTACTAGCCAATCAGAAGCAGAGTAGGGCGGGTCATGACTTTGCCATCCTGTGAATAAAAATTTGGCCTACCATTGTAGTCTTCAGATATTCTGCATGTGAGGCATTTAGGGAACATCGGTAAATTGTAGCGTCTACCAATAGTCTGCATGAGAGGTGTTTAGGGGACAGGCACTGTTCTCTCTAGGTATTGAGAAATCGGCCCGTGCCGCACAGGCATGTTTTGAATGGGCACTGCACTAGTTGAAATAAATGAGCATGCAGTGTTTTTTTTAACGGGGGGGCTAAAAGTCATAGGCCGTGTCCAGACCAATCATGTTGATGTCAACATCTTTTTATTATGGCTTGAAATTCTTTTTGCCTCATTGCTAAACTCTACCGTTAAATACATTGATGATATTTAAGTGAGAAATGAAACATTTTTTGCATTTCACAGATGAACTGTGGCCTTGCTAGCTTTGTCTAGTTTATTACAGGCTCTGCAGAGCTGCATTGCAGAGCAACATTGCTGTAAACTGAGAATAGCTCTCTGCTCCACACATGCATCAGCTGACATGCATGCAGAGTTATGTCTTTTTTTGCGTAAGCTGTTTCGACAGCAGCTCTCTGCATTTCTTGTCCCAACTTGTAAGTCATTTTACTCTTAGAAAGACAAAGAGTGAGAAGCCAGTGTCTCTGACTTTGCCTAAATCAACAGCTTGTTTCTACTCTACAGCATATTACATAGTACAATTATCTTGTTCTACCAGTCATCATCTATTGAAATGTGTAACCTGATATGTTTGGAGCATATGTTTCTGTTGAAACAGGTCATCCACACACCTACTGGCCTGGTTAACATGGACGGAGAAACTGGTGCACATATTTTAAAAGTTACATCCAGCACAAGCAGTGGCTGCTGTGCTGGATATCCAGCACAGCAGCCACTGCATAGTGGCTGCATATCCACATGTGCATGTATGCCAAGAAACACACTTACAGTGACTCACTTAGTATTTCTGTTCCCTTATGCAGCCAATGACTACGGGCTCTTTCTGTCTGATGAAGACCCAAAGAAAGGCATCTGGCTGGAGGCAGGAAAGGCCCTGGACTACTACATGTTGAGGAATGGGGTGAGTCACTCTCACATACTGAAACAGCCATTAATACTACAAATCACTTTTATTTGTTTATTTGTTAGGATCCCCATTAGCTGTGCCCTAAAGCACAGTTAGTCTTCCTGGGGTACACATTTAAAAGCATACATTAAACATTACAAAACATATATTAGAGAATAACATTAATATTTATGAGTAAAACTTACACTCGTGACTCTCTCAACAGAGTTAACAGCAAAAACTACAAATCCGCATATGTGTAACGTCCTACAAATATGAAATCCTAGGTGTTTTTGCTTATTTGCTTTTTAAACATTTATTTCTGCTTTAATGTAGTCAGTAGCAGCGGTTAAGAATTCCATGTTTCATTGGAAATTAATGTTTGCTTTGGGGAGTGAAAACTGGCCTTCTGTTGCTTGTCTGGTTGCATATGTATATGACTCTAAATAGTTTTTTAATTGACTGTATGGATATGATGGAGTTTTGGATTGAAAACTTTCCATGTTGAAAGTAGAAGTGTAAAGATCAGCCCGTCTTCAGCTTTTATCCAGTTGAGATGGAAGTGCAGGCTATTGATATTAGTACCATAAGGACACTGGAGAACAAGGCGTGCCATCTTGTTCTGTACTAGGTGGAGTTTGCTTAAATATTTTTTGTGGCATTCACCCCTATTATCTGGCAGTAATCAAGCTGTGAAAGAATAAGAGTATTTAATACAAGTTTAGTTAAATCAGGTGTAAGGTATTTTCTGCATCGCCTTACTATAGCTAATGCCTTGCCCATTCTATTGACAATAGTGTATTTTGACCAGGACAATTTGTTGTCAAGAGTGATGCCCAATAGCCTGGTTTCCTTTACTTGCTGGATGAATGTTTTATTTATTATTATTGTTTTATATTTTTACTTAGAATTTAAGATTTGGCTCTCCCCTTAAAGAATGATTTGAACCAAATACAAATACTATGATTTTTGTTTTGGATATGTTAAGTATCAGTTTGTTTTCAATGATCCACTTTCAGATAATATCTAGCTCCCTGTTCAAGATGGCAGTCAGATCAGCAGGTGTTGTTGCTGATGCATGTACTGTAGTGTCATCTGTGTACATAGTTAATTTAGTATTTTTTAGTATGAGAGGTAAATTGTTCGTAAATTATGGAATACATAAGCAGCTCCCTTGTGGAGACATACTATCTGAGTAACTTCCATTAAAGATGACTCGATCTATTTACCAGATAGCTTTCCATCCAGGCAGCTGCAGATGGTCTAAATCCTTAACACTCAAGCTTTTCCAGAAGAAGCTTGTGGTCAATAACATCAAATGCTGCCGTAAAATCTAATACAACTGCTCCACAGATCATTTTGTTGTCCAGATCTGAGTATCAGTCATCTGTCATTTGCACTAGAGCTATGCATGTAGAGTGTCCCTTACTGTAAGCATGCTGACAGGCTTTTATCAGATTATTTACTGAGAGGTGTTCTTGTATTTGATTTAATACTGCCTTCTCAAAGATCTTACGACTATCAGGGCCACTAAAGTTTCCCTGTCTTTGGGCAGTGGAATAACTTTTGCTTCTTTCCGAGCTTGTGGAAAGATTGATTGTTTCAGGCTGGTATTTAGTATGGGACAAATTGCGTGTGCAATACAGTCTATAGCCATTTGAATGAGTTTACCATCTATATTATCAATCCCTAGTTGTTCGTCATTACATATTAACTTTATTAAATTATCCACTGTTTTCACTTTTAATTTACTGAATTCAAAATGGCAGGATTTATCCTTGATATGATTTTTATGTTAAAAATGGATAAGCTATTGTATGTCCCATGTGATAATTCTCTTCTTAATTTACATACCTTGCATCTGAAGTAATCATTCAAGTAATTTGCAATTTTTGGGGGTTTTGTGATAAAGGAACCCACACACTCAATAAATCTAGGTTGTGGAGAGGTGTTTCTTCCCATTATATTATTTAGTGTACTCCGAAGCTTCTTCCCATCATTCTTTGTCCTGCTTAACTGTAAAGCATAATTAGGGGGCCAAGCAGCGACCCTGCTGGAGCCATATTGTTTTTGTTCTCATTATTCTTCTTTCTTTTTCTTCTTTATTTTCTCTGCTAAAAGTGTTTGTGCAGCAAAAACTTTAAGACAAAAGAATTTGGTAGGTGGGTTGCAATTTCCACCCACTACTCAGGCACATACAATGACATACACTGACATCAAGGTGGTGCTGTAACAATCAAGTTTATGTTTTTGCAATTATCTTGAAAACAGCTTGGCCTGGCATCAAAATTCTTTCATCATTTTAATCTCTCAATTTATCTGCATCTTTGCTCTGATCATATTCTGCCTGAAAAAGTCAAATTTTGCGTCTTTTTCTCAATTTTCTCAAAAACCTATTTTTGAGAACTTATCACAAACCATTTGGCCAATCGTCTGGAAACTTTTTCAGGATCATCTATGGACTTCACTGATCAAAAGTTATCAAGGAAATTTCAATAAATAAATCTGTTTTATATTTATCTGTTACATAAATGATATTATATAAACACTCATAAATCAAAGTTGTCTTAAGTTATTGTCAAACTTGGTACACATATTCGGATGCAAGGTCTGAGCTTCGCTACACAGTCCTGGGATATTCTGCCACTAGGGGTGCACCACAAATGCATAAGTTCATATCTCATAATTGGCTGCACAGATTCGTATGAAATTTGGTCCGCACAATCCAGGGTCATGACTCAGTCGATACATAACATTTTCTAATGATTTATTAAAGTGGGCATTGCTTATTACAACAAATTTAAATTTCTAGACATTTCGCATTCCGAACTTCAAAAAATCTAAATAAATCTAAATAAATTTTTTTCAGCACATCCACTGAATTGTGACAGAAGTTTGCCTCACTGAAACAAGGCAACGCCAATTCAGGAGTCCGTCACTCTATATTTTTAAAAATATGCAAAACCAATTAACATCTCCACAAGTCTTCATTCAATTGCTACCAAAATTATTTTGGACATTCTTTGGATCATAGACATCACGCATTCTAAATGATGTTCACATTGATCAAACGGTGAGTCCACAGTCATATGTAGTGTCTTACTGTAATTTGTGCTGTTAGAACAACATTTTCTGTTTCATCCAATTTTTTAAACACATTTCACCAAAATATTTGACCATACACTACACTGTGATCACTACAATCTATTAGAACGGCCTTGGTATATGAATCATCTTCACTCAAGTAAATATGATCCTATAAGATAATGTGTTGATACCCTTGTTGTTGGTGCTTAGTCTAGTTGGTTGCGTCACCATTTGTTTCAAACAGCATGCGTCAGTAATGGTAACCAGTTGTTACCATAACAATATGTTTTAAGGGACAATTATGTAATAGCCAGTCAATATTTAAGTCTCCTGTAAAAACAACTTCCATATTCAATTCACATACTTAATCCAGCATTTCACCCCTAGCTTTTAAATAATTACAGTTTGAGCTTGGTGGCCTATAGCAGCAGCCCACTAAAATAGATTTAATGTCAGGTAACTTAACTTGAAGCCATAATACCTCAATTTCATTACACATGATGTCCTCCCTAATTTTCACAGGAATATGATTTTGAACATAAAAAGCTACACTGCCCCCATACATGGTCCTGTCCTTTGTGTATAGATTATACCCTTGTATGGACACAGCTTTATCATCAAACGTCTTGTCCAAATGTGTTGGGGATATTGCAGAGATGTTAATTGTGTTTTAAACCAATACATCAGTAGTTTCATACACTTTGTTCCTTAAACTACAAATATTTCCATAAAGCTTTTCTTTGGAAGTAAAGCAGCAATAGACATGAAATGTATTTCCCACCCTAATTTTACCTTTATCTATTATGTGTGTGTATTAGTGCGTATTGTTCATGTCAACGGTTAGAAGTTCCCTTTGTTTCGCTTTAATGCCATTTGTGGATGATAAGGTTGTCATACCGTAGAAAAGCAATGTCCCCTCTTTCTCTGGCAGTTTTCATCTTAGGAAGCAGCTCCTTTCCCCTCTGCTGAACTGAATTAGGTAGTCCTCATTTATAAAATTTTTGATCCTTTGAACTTTTTTGCATTGCCCAAAATTCTGTGTCTGTCCTACAGCCTTAAAAACTTCATCATTAGAGGTTGAGGTCTTCCAGGGAAGCCATCTGCTGTTTTAGACACTTTTCCAACCCGTTGAACTTGTTCCATCCCAATGGTGGGGGGATCCAGGTCCAATTTGTCCCTGGAGAATGTCAGCACCTTCTCCTCTGATTGTGACCACCTTTCATTCTCAGTCTCAGGGATACCATCAATAATCACATTGTGACATCTGGACTGACCACTTACACTTTGTGTATGCCAGCTTAATTTAATTTACAGTGCTATGACAGACTGGTACTGTCAGCTTTCAAGTCATCGACCTCCTTTTGTGTAAATTGGAGGCTGACTTTTAATTCCTGCAGCTCTTTCAAAATGGTATCAATTTTTGTGTTAGTTGTATCCATGAAAGTGTGCACATAAACTTTGAAGTTGTTTTCTTGCTGTTGTAGCAGTTCTTTATGAAAAGCTTTCTATTGCTGAAGTAGTTCACACACTCGCACCTGTGAGATGTATTGTACATTGCCTTTTTCTTTCTCCCTCCCACCAGCCATCTTTGGCAGCTTGGGAGAATCTTTAGCTGTAGGCCCCAACTGCACTTAGGGAAAACAGTCAGACTCAATCCAGTTTCAGTCACAATTTCGCTTTTGTGTGTTGCAAAAAAAAACAATTAAAATCATTTGCGAAAATTTGGTGGAGGAAATAATGAGGATTGAGAAGATTTCTGGCAAATTAGTTCCACAGGTTCTGTTGCACAGCAGCACTGTCACCCATATTGTAATAATAATAATACATGAATGACTTTGATTGTCAATACTTCACCTTAAGCACATAAAGGCCTCCCATACAGAAAATAAATAGAAGAATGGCAAAATTTGTCATTCTCTGCAGTGGCAAAAGTCTAGTGTAGATAAACAATCATACATCTCTAATAAACAATATGCATCAAAGATAATATCAGTGGCATTATTCTAGAAATATATGAGGGCGAGAGGGCCTCAGGGCCAAAAATTAGCTACTAAGCCCCTATTAACACCCCTATTCCTCCACCTCTCTGTATATTATGGAACACTCTGTAGCCCCAGCTTTGCTGTGTGGTCATTCGATAAAACCCAAACGGCAGGTCCTCCAGATCAGGTAACAAAGCAGGATCTCCCTCATGACCTGTATCATATCAGTTGATGTTGTGCTGAAACTAGCACAAACCAGCTGACACACAATGAGCCTGGATCTTTTGGTGCCCCTGGAGTTCTGAGGCTCCAGAGCCCTGGAGAAGTCACCCATGTTGCCCAATTGGCAGTCCAGTCTTACTTGGGGTCTTTGGCTGTTGTGTTGGGATCAGAATGTGTGAACAAAAATACCACTTAGGACTTTTTTAGACATTTGGCAACATTGTCTGGAACAAGTGTGGATATATAATTTGTAATTAAAAAAACAAGTTTAAAGTTTAGTTCCATAATTAAAGATGAAGTCCAATCCCAGCCATCTGTTGATATAAGCTGTCCTCCCCTACAGTATTTAAGACCTTCTTTTTGTAGGAGGTTTGAAAATGTCACCTTTGGGGACATCAGAATGAATCAGCTCTGGTTTGTTCAGGGAAGATCTGTCAGGCTCTCTGATATCTAGCCTAATAACACAGAGCTCATGACTTGTCTCCTCTGTCTCTCAGGACACTCTGGAGTACAAGAAGAAGCAGAGGCCTCTGAAGATCCGCATGTTGGACGGCACAGTGAAGACTGTAATGGTGGATGACTCCAAGATTGTCAGCGACATGCTCATGACCATCTGTGCTAGAATAGGTCAGCTCTGTCATACACCGCTCACACCTCACCTGGACAACACTTGTCTGTCTATCAATGCACCACTTCCAGAATATATTGATACCTCTGGGTAATGAATTTTAAAGTCAGAGTATTAACCTGAATTTGTTTTTGTGTTAGGCATTACAAACTATGATGAGTATTCACTGGTTCGGGACATTGGTGAGGAGAAGAAGGAGGAGACCACAGGCACCCTGAAAAGAGACAAGACTCTGCTGAGAGACGACAAGAAGATGGAGAAGCTGAAGCAGAAGCTCCATACAGATGATGAATGTATGATACAAACAAACTCTCTCTTTCACTGTCTTTAATACATTTACTTCATGGCCTGCAGTTTCACAGTGGTAAAACTGCAATGTGCCGACAATGACCTGGGATCTCATTTATAACCATTGCGTACGCACAAATCGGGGCCTGAAAGAGGCGTACGCCCATTCCCACGCAACAGTTGTGATCTATAAAACAAATTTGACGGGACAATGTACGCACCTGTATGTAAACTCTGACCCATGCATACGAACATTTAGAAGATTGGCTTCAATTCACCACCTCAACATCTGTGTCGTCGATTTCCCCTGATTGTGTAATAATCCTCTCACACATTTAATTTCACCTAATATCAAACATTAATTATAGATCCACGTTATCGTAAACATTCAAACCAGCAGTGTTATCTGTACTTGGGCTACTAGTGAGCCATAATTAAGTATCTTTCAATTTGAAAAGATATAAGCCAACTCAGATCTTAAAGTCTGCCCAACATTTCATCAGTGCTGTCTCACACATGAACATCAATGTTCATGAATGCTTTTGCATCAACCATTTATGATTGAATGTGGGCGTGTAGAGGGCGAGATATGAGGCTCATCCATGTGCGCACATTTCCAAGTGGCCTGTGATAAGGTAAATATACGTGCATTCTTGTGTACGCATGGTTTTATAAATCTGATTATTTTTTGGCGCACGCCATTTTCAGCTTTTGTGCGAACGTACACTTTTAGTATGGATCCTAGGCACTGTTTTATAAATGAGACCCCTGGTGTTATTGGAAGTGATGAATCTCCCAGTTGTGTTGGATGATACAGCTGTGTTTGGTGTGGTCAGTCTGCTGAGACTAGTGCATCACCACCTGTGACAGCCAACTGGCTAATACATCTCTTCCCCTCTATTTGGCCTATGAACAGGATGAGTTGGCAAAATAAATAATGGTCCAGAAGTATACTGTATATTTACAAACCCAGGCATGTCCCAATCATGTTTTTTGTGCCTGATCCTAATCCATGTCCTTTAATATTGGCTATCTACTGATACTGTCTGAATCTGATCTGATATTTATATTTACCAAAATATTGATCAAATATGTAATTCATCTGGCACAATGAAATAATAGGTGTCAACTAAGTTTGTCTTTCACAAGCTTCTTGGTCCAAACATTGAAGGCCCTATTAAGTTCATAAACTTAAATTAGATTAGATGTTCAAATCCAAACAGTCATGCTGCACATGAGTAAAGCAGGGCGCTAAGTACACAACTTTAGGAGGCACCTGTATTAAGAATGGGGGGTTGGAGGTGTGACTGCCCACCCTGACCACCTGGGTTCTTGCAGTCAGAAAGTCCAGGATCAGGCACAGAGGAAGGTGATTAGTCCCAGGTCCATCAATTTAGCAGCCGGTGGAAATTATGGTATTTAAAGCTGAACTGAAGTCTAAACAGTAATCTAAACAGTCCCCCTCCCTGCAGTCTTAAGTGGGTGAGGGTGGTGTGCAGTACCCAAGAGACAGCATTGTCTATAGATCTGTCCTGGCCAGTCAGCAAACTATACTTGGTCCAGGTTGCTAGGTAGAGAGGAGCAGATGTAGTCCTTCCTCAGCCCCTCAAAGCACTCCATGACCACAGAGGTGAGTGTAGGCTAGGGAAGGGTTCTTGGTTACAGAGACAATAGTGCACCTCTTGAGGCATGTGGGGACCACACACTGCTGCACAGAGAGGTTTAGTATAGCCGTGAACACTGGAGCTAGAAGGTCAGTGCAGGTCTTAAGAACATGCCCAGGAATTTTGCCTGCCTTCCTGGTGATCACCTGCCTCAGAACTCTGCACACATCATGTTCCAAGAGGGTGAGTGAGCAGTGAGAAAAGTCATTCTGTAATCTCAAAGAGAACAGATGTTAAACTAACTGAAGCCAGTAGTGTGTGATAAAACACAGCGTGCGTTTGTCAGGCTGAAGTTGTTTGTGTTCCTCAGTGAATTGGTTGGACCATGGCCGGACGCTGAGGGAACAGGGTGTGGAGGAGACAGAGATGTTGCTGCTGAGGAGGAAGTTTTTCTACTCAGACCAGAATGTGGACTCCAGAGACCCTGTCCAGCTCAACCTGCTCTACGTACAGGTACATGAACCGCTAACATAGACAAGCCTCCTCTCCTGGTTTCCCTGTTTCTCCTAGGAAGATTCTGTAATTTCTCCAGTTCTCAAAGGAATTAAAATCAACATTAATGAATCAGTTGGTCTTCCTGTGAGTCTAACATATATGCCAATTCACAGCTTAAATTCTTAATTTACAATTCATGCTATACTCTTAAATCTCCAATATTTTACAAACTCAAGCTGGCAGTTACAGACGTTTATTTTTCCCACTGTAGTTACTTTACTAAATAAACGCTGAAAATATAGATTGGATATGTGGAAATGTACAGCTGATATATGGAACAGTACATTTACATTAGCTGTCTTTGGGTACAGAGACAGTTATCTGAAAAGCCTTATATATAAAGAAAATTGCTTTTTTTGCATGCAATTCAGATTTTTTTTTATATTTTTGGCTGCAGCAATAAGATTAAAGATTAATAATAATAATAACAGTAAATATTATTATTATTATTATTATTGTTATATGAACATTGTTGTGTGTAAGTACATTGGGTCTCATTCACTAATATGTGAGTAGAAATATTCTTTGCTCACAAAATAAGTGTGCACGCAAAATTACAGTCAGATTCCTGACACGTGTGCATCGGCCAATTTTCCTCTTACCACCGTGTGTATGGTAGTGAATCAGAATCATTCTAAATTGACAGGTGCACGCTATCAGTAATTAGCATGCTACCACACCCCCATTTGTCTATAAGGAAAGCTCTGTTGGAGCGCTGCAGCAGTGGACAGAGCTGTCACTCATTGCAAAGAGGGCCGTGATGGGGAAAATGTAGAAAAAATAGTGAAATACAAACAATAGTTTCAGAAGTAGAAGCCAGAAAAGGCAGATTTGGCTGGTAAACATGTCATTGGCACAACCATTTAGAGCCTGATTGTGAATCCTGTATACAGCCTGCATACCTGTTGCACCACTACCACACAGTACATCCATAACCTCTACTGCTGCGCCACATGTGCATCATGTTTTGCCTCTGTCCATAACAGACTGTGATGTAGCAAAAGCAAAGCGTCCCTCCCTGTGCCACTACTGAACTGTCAGGCTGTGGGGAACACTGAACAGGCTGCTGGTTATCCAGCTGGATGTATCTTGGTCAATCTGATGGGGGAAATTAATCACTTTCACATTCCAAAATGGAAATTCCGACATATAAGCTATTGACATCGAAAAATGGGAACAGGGCAATTTTAATATACTGTGTATTATATTGTGTAATATATGTCATTACATTTATGATGATTTATGGATCACAATGTCTATTAATTATATAATTAGTAAATAAATTGTGTATTAGCAATTTCACACTTTTAACCCTCCTATTGTGTTAGGGTCAAATTTGACCTGTTTTCAAGTTTAGATGTGTGAAATATACATTAGATTTTTTCTGATCAAAACAAGGCTTCATTTCATCATTTACAATGGTGTACTGAATACAATCAAACACATTTTGATAATTTTTCTTTTTTTTAATGCCTATAAAAAAAGTTACATATGTTGTGTTATGGGTCAAATTTTACCCACCAGTAATTATGGGTTGTTTATGCAGAGAAATACACAGTAAATGTTGCCAAACCATCATGAATAACAAAAATTACAACAAAATAAAGATAAAAATAATAAAATCCTATAAAAATAGTATAATAATATTGTGTAATAATATTAAAATTATGTTTCATGCCAAGAAAGCATATCAACTTGAATTCAATTGTAGAGTGGCATGCAGCAAATATGATCCCATGCATAACCCCCTGTCTCTCTTTCACTCACACCCCATAGACACACACACACACAGACACACATATACATCTCCTGTCCCCCAGCTATGTATGGATATATCTGTATAGCAGTATATAGGCTGCAGCTTTCTTGCAATTTATTTCTCACATCTCACCACACACCTGGCACAACACACACGCACACACACACACACATACACACACACATGTCGACCTAGGTTACTGTCAGGGACATTACGTAGAGTTACATTAATTTCCTGGAGACTTACCCTAACCCTAACCATAACCTTAACCTTAACCACTGACCCAAAAATCATCTTTTTCTCAATTTGAGACACAGCTGTTGTCCCCGATTGGACAAGCTGTCCCCAATTAACTGGTCTTTAGTCTGAAATTCGTCCCCAAAAGTATCCCACAAATATAGATACCCATCTCCTGTTACCCAGGCTGAGGCTTTCTCGTGCTTTATTTTTCACATCTCACCACACACCTGGCACAACATGCACATTTTTAACATGTAAGAGAATATAAACAAGTTATTTTGGGAATTATTTTGTTTATCAGATCATCTCATGGTCTTATTTGCCTGTTCTGTCCATCTTAAGCAATAAAATAGATAAATTGTGCCTATTTTAAACTAAAAACGATTTGTACATTGTAAGTAAAATGTGGTCTAAGGTACATAAAATATCAAAGTAATATATATATATATATATATATATATATATATATATATATATATATATATATATATATATATATATATATATATATATTATGGTTATTGATGAATAATAAGTCACTTAGCAGATAAAACATTTTACTAGATGACAATTAGTGTTTTTTTTGAGTGCTTGTTAATGAATTCAAACACAAGTCAAATTTGACCTGCGGACACTAAGGGTATAAACCCTTTTCTAACACATTAGGAGGGTTAAATGTTGTACATTTAGGCACAATTTTTAAAATAATCGTTGCTCTAATATACTGTTTACATTGAGTAAATATTGACTTTCTAACTGACTAACTGATCATTTTTTAAGACCATAGTACTTTTATGATTTGTGCGTAGGCATGATCTAAGGCTGTTCTAAATTTGTTTGCAGAGTAACAACAAATTCAGGTAAGAACATATTGATGAATCCCGGATTTGTGCTTAACACGTTCGTACGCATGGTTTGTGAATGAGGCCCATTGAAAGCCACGAGAAACTGGAGTCAAATTCCTTGTATGTGTTAACATATTTGGCCGATAAAGCTGATTCTGTCATGAATTTAACTAATTAACTGTTAACTAGCAGCAGCTTGCCTGATTTGCCATTGAACAATATCCGTGCCAGAACAACAGAGGTGACCTCAGGCTTCCATAAGGGGGCATCAGCATGAGGAGCTTTGTAGACATTCATCAAGGAGAATTAACCAGGCAAGATGAATGAAATGAAAGACACTGAGACCAAACCAATCTAACATTACTGAATACACAAACAGAATGACTCTTCAGAGAGAGAAAATACATACAAAACATACAGAAGCAGACAAATACACATACATGTGATATAGAAATGAATTCTTCTGCTTGTTCAGTGATGACAGATGGAGAGATAAAGGTGTCCCAGATGTACTGTAAATTTTGTCCATAACCATAATCTGGTTATTTGTATGTAACATCAGCATATTTTTAGATAGAAAATAGTGCTGACTGGATCTCTGTTAACCTCGAAATGAGTGTTTACAAATTCTTTCAGTAGGAGAAGCCAGAGGTCAGTTACAGCTGAAACTAACAGCCCACCATCTGAGTATTTACTTAGTATACTGATGAGGAAGCTACATGGTACGGTTACAGTGTCTGAAAATAAGGCACACTGGCTGTGGTATAATCTCTGATATTGCCTTTAGCGATATCTTACTGGATATTAAAAGTAGTTTTCAATTGTTTGTCTCAATTTTGAGTTATAGTCCAAGCATTGATGTGTGTGTGTGTGTGTGTGTGTGTGTGTGTGTGTGTGTGTGTGTGTGTGTGTGTGTGTGTGTGTGTGTGTGTGTGTGTGTGTGTGTGTGTGTGTGGACAGGCCCGTGATGACATTCTGAATGGATCTCATCCCGTCTCCTTTGACAAGGCCTGTGAGTTTGCAGGCTACCAGTGTCAGATTCAGTTTGGTGACCACAACGAGTCCAAACACAAGCCTGGATTCTTAGAGTGAGCACTGCCTTCATATTCATTTTACAACTTTCAATTAGTTTGAAATGTGTTTATATAATTTATTGCTGAATGAAATGGTCCTGAGCTTTGTTTTAATTGTAGTTAAACAACTTTGTCCTCCTCAGTTTAAAGGAGTTCCTGCCCAAAGAGTACATCAAAAACAAAGGAGAGAAAAAGATCTTCCAGGTAAGAATTATTGAACTCTGTTAAAGTGTGTGCATCAGCTTATCCTCATTATCCATCTGATTATTTATTTATTTATCAGTCTGCGAGGTGAAAACGAGTAAACACAGGTATTTTTTAATGCTACCCTGAGTTGCTACACTGCTCTGAATGTTTCTCTTGTCTCTACAGGCGCACAAAAATTGCCAGAACATGACAGAGATCGAGGCCAAAGTTAGCTATGTAAAACTGGCCAGGTCCCTGAAAACCTATGGAGTGTCATTTTTTTTGGTCAAGGTGAGAAAGATATCACTCAACATTTCAGTTTGATGGACTATATGGATGGCTTCATATGGTGGAGAAATGAACAATTGCTTTAAGACTATCAGTACAAATTTGAAAACGGCTGGGAGACCTGGACTGAGTTTGTTGTACTGATTATAGTAAACTATAATAACTATTATAGGATGCTTGTGGGCATCAGCCTTTGGGTAGTTGGTATGTAGCCGATAACAGTGTGAAGGGTGTGAGGTCAGCACTCGTAGTGTAGCGACCAGGTTACAACGTTGTCTCCATCTCTCTCCTCTGCTCTCTGTCTTTGTGTCTGCTTGACCCAGGGTGGGGCTGAGCTCCACACACACACACACACACACACACACACACACACACACACACACACACACACACACACACACACCAGCAATGCGGCACCTTCCAGCACGTTTGTGTGGACTTGTTTATTTTTGCTTTAGAACATAACCACCATGAAACAATCAGAAAATAACATTTTATTTATCTGATTCACGATTTTGTTCTCGCTAACGCTGCTCCCTCTCTTCATTCACTCTCTAGCTCGCTCGACCGCTGTCGCTCTCTCAGCAACCAACAAATCCTGCATAGTATACCTTTAATGTCTCAGCTTTAATTTGAGTAGTTTTACATTGGTATAGAAAGAGCTGTGTGGCTTGTTTCCTATGTGCCCTTTTAACACAACTTAAACAAATTGCAAGGGTTCAAAAATAATTGGACAGATAAACATATGAAGTCAAACAAAATGATCATATTTAATATTTTGTGGAAAATCCTTTGCAGTCAATGTCTTGAGCCACAGACATCAACAGACACTGTATCTTCCATGGAAAATGCTTTTTTTTGTGTGAAAATGATTTGCAACCACACTAACATTTCCAGGTCATTTGTTAAGAGACCTCTGTTCACAGTGAAATGCTTGAACAACATAAAACGGCTACATCTCTTCTTCTTCTTCATCCTGTTTGCAAACAACAAAAGTGCATCAAGGCCAGTAAAGGAGTGGGACAGACAGCCTGGATGACCAAATCATTCATTTATGGCTGCAGCATCATACGATAAAATCAACACAAAACAACAGCTGTGCCATATGTTGATCACAGAGAAAGTTAGAGACGACAACGAGTTGTCATATCTTACCTGTGCTGGACAGCTGCAGACACAACTGGTTACTCTCTTGAGTGCCAGCCCATTCAGGTTCAACCTCCGTTCAGTCTCCACCTGCTCTCTTCTGATCACTCGTACTGTGTTTTAATGCAGCTGACAGACAGTGGAGCGAGTGTGAAATGAGTGTGTGTCATAAACTTTACCTGTTAACCAGCAGTCACTCTCAAACTGCTGCACTGCTGTGATAAAACCACTGTTTTATGAAATTTGGATGGCTGTGGCTCAGTAGGTAGAGTGGGTCATCCACGAAATGGAAGATGAGCAGTTTGATTCCTGGATCCTGCAGTCCACATATTGCAGTGTCCGTAGGCAAGATATTGAACCTCCCTATGTGGTAGCTTGCCACCATCGGTGTTTATGTGAATGGGTGAATGTGGCTTGTAATGTTAAAGTGCTCTGAGTGGTCAGAAGACTAGAAAGGCGCTATATAAGTGCAGTCCTGCAGTACACAGAGAGATATAAGGTTGATTTTAGGGGTGAGAATGTAATTCTACTGTGCCAGACCTGTGTTTCTTCACCTTCTATTTTTCCCTGCTATGTTTATTTCATGACTTGACACACTCGCTTTTAATTCCCAGTAAGAACATTCTAACTGTTCCTTTACTTCCTGCAGGAGAAGATGAAGGGCAAGAACAAACTGGTTCCTCGTCTGCTGGGCATCACCAAGGAGAGTGTGATGAGGGTAGACGAGAAGACGAAGGAGGTGATCCAGGAGTGGAACCTGACCAACATCAAACGCTGGGCTGCCTCACCAAAGAGCTTCACCCTGGTGAGTTCTTCTTCATGGGAAGACAGAACATGTCATTGACCCTGAGGTGCTGTCCCCAAGGGAGGTTAGCTGTATCACAGCTCTGGATTCACCACTCACCACTACTCTCCAACCCTCACATTGTAACAAAGTTTGTGTAGTGAGTAAAAAGATGAAATGAGTTTCCTTTACAGCATGTCTGGACTCACCCTTATGCTGCTTTCCCATCGTTCCAGTACAGCACCCTTATCTGTGTTGAGGCGTGATATGCTGTGGTTGCATGTGATCCCTGTCCAAACTTTTAAATGGCTCAGAATGTGAAATCATGCAGCTGGCTAGAGAGGAAGTGCCATTTTTAAAATCCTTGTTGTGTTCAGCTCTAATATTTTTGTAGCTGTTGAATGTCAGTTTTGGTGAAATCATAGTGCTGCATTCAACATGCACTCAACCATATTCTTGACAGTATGAAAAACTGGCTTGGTTTCTGGCATGTTCCAAAATGGTTTCAAATCCTATGGGCAAGTTAGTGCTCACTTCCTTTCACTAAGTCAAATCTTAGTGTAGGTAGGAACTCAGACGTGAGTGATAACAGTTACATCAGGATGATTTCAAAGCAGACCAAAATTTCTCAAGTCTTAAAAGATTTTTGTTTAAACAAGATTTAGAAAAACATGTCCAGGTTGTAAACTGCCTCTCACCCAGGCTTCCATCATCCCACAGAAAACAGATGTATGGATGGTTTGGTGTATTGATATTCTGTATTGTTTTACCACAATTTTTTGCCAGAGTTGCCAAAATATACCTACCTTAAATCCATGAACATATTGGCTTCCAATCAGAGTTCAGCATTAATTTGATTGGATACTTGACCCTCTGAAATGAGAGGGAGAGATGCAACAACTATTCCCAGCTGGATTCGGACCAGGCAAGGACGTTGCTGTTCATGGTCGGAGTTTTAATCCCCTAAACTTTGTGTGCATCCCCTTCATGTGTTAATCTTTTAATCTGAGGTTATTTGTTCCGCTGTCAGGACTTTGGAGACTACCAGGATGGCTACTACTCTGTGCAGACCACTGAGGGAGAGCAGATAGCTCAGCTCATTGCCGGTTACATCGACATCATCCTCAAGAAGGTACAGCCAGCATTAATATGGGACCAGCATTATACATTACATTGGTAAACTGTATTAGTTTAAGGTAAAATAATAGCGTGTTTTTTAAAATCATGGATGCCCTCTTCAGTCTCTTCTTCAGTCCCCCATCAGAGACCTTAAGATATCCATTGTTTACTGCAGGTGACATGAGGTGGATTCTTAATTGTAGAAAAACAGTTGGTCAAAGTCTATATAGTAGATGTGTTGTGAATGTAAACTGCAGAAACACTGAAATGAATGGCCACACAGAAAGCAAGTGTATATCTAAATACAAACAGAAGCTGTATTAGTCAAACTGAGCATTAAGCTGTGTAGCTCACAAGAAATGAGGGATGTTTTGCTCAGTGTCTGTTCTCTATTTTTATACTTATTTCCACAGAATTAAATACTCTGTCTGATCCTCATCACTCCCACTTCCTCTCACAGTGTTCTTGATCTCCAGTACCACTGTCACACTTCTAGATAGGAGAGGACATACAGAGTCTGTTGGATATTTACTCCCAAAGCACTCCAACCAATGGACATGAGTGCTGATTTTCTTGTAAATGTAATTATGTAGACTGCCAGGATGTTGTTGTAAATTAGGATGACACCAACTCTTGACTCATGTATTGCTCATTATGTTGTGATGATGTCTTGAGGCTGTAAATGGAACCAGCAGCAACTGCATACAGTCCTCTTCTACTGTTTTCTATTCATTTTTCACACTTAAAGGTATTTACCTATTTATCAGATAAAAATGTCACAATTATTATTGATAACTGCCTTTAAAATATGTTTTGTGTTTTAAGAGATAAAACCTGAACAGTGTCTCAAATGTGTCATACAAGGTTTCTTGTCTGCTTGTTGGCCAACCTTCCTTAAACTAGGAATCCCTCAAAATGACATTTTGTATAGTCCAGTGTGGTCACCACTGATGTCATCACTGCCTTTCAACAGAAAAAGAGCAAAGACCACTTTGGCCTAGAGGGAGATGAAGAGTCAACCATGCTGGAAGACTCTGTGTCACCCAAAAAGTAAGTGTGTGTGTGTGTCACTGATAGAGCATACTATGATTGCTATTAATTTTAAGACATTGTACATTTAGTAGTTTAAACCTAGTTCCAGTAGTTTTAGACATATTCATCAAGAGAAAAAGAAGAATTCAACGAGAAGAGTTGGTAAAAATGCTAATACACGGATCAAGGTGACCTTCAACTGTTAGCATGTGCTCACAGCAGTGCTTAAGAGAATTGGTTTGCTATCCAGTTTCCCTTTATTTAGCATTTAAGTAATTTCTCTCGTTCTTTTCCTTTCTTCCTAACATCACTCCAGGTCCACAGTGCTGCAGCAGCAGTTCAATAAGGTGGGCAGGGTGGAGACAGGCTCAGTGGCCCTGCCAGCTATCATGCGCTCAGGAGCTGGAGGTCCAGAGAGCTTCCAGATGGGCTCCATGCCTCAGGCTAAGCAGCACATCACCAGTGGACAGATGCACCGAGGACACATGCCTCCACTGGTAAAACAAATATCTCAAGGGGTTCAACTGGCAGGCAGAATGTGACTGAAACTAATGCTATCAACTACCTCTCTAGTTTTCTGCATCTATTCTGTACTTTGAAGAGTTAAGATGTAACAAATAACAAATATATCATTAAACCTATAATGCATTTGATAGTACAATGGGCCAGAACTCAGCCCGCATTTCAAGGGTTTTTTTCTTTACAAAACCTAATATGTATTTTTTGTTTTTCAAGGCAAGGATGGCTGAACATGATATAACCACAAACAGAATATATGTATATGTGTATACATATATATATATATATATATATATATATATATATATATATATATATATATATATATATATATATATATATATATATGACATTGAGCTCATAACATATTGTGATGATGTGAAAATGAGTCAATTCTTGAGTTGATTCTTTCAAGCTACATTTACATGAAACGGATCAAACTGTCTCAAATGATAAGTCTGGTGATGTTCTATATTTTCCTTAATGTCAACAATTTCCATCATTAGGCCCAAACACATGATCAATTGATCTAGACCCCATCAAATGCACAATGTCTTCCTGTTTACTAAAAATTACAATGACCAGCTGAAAATGACTGAACCTTTTGTAAAAATTAAACTACATGAGGAGTAGGAAACCAAAGTTGAGACCTGGAACTGAGAGCCACAGACAGAGTAGGGAAGTGAAAGTCTAGCATGTAGTTTGGGCCTTTTCATTGGATTTGTTTACAATAAGAAAAGACTATATATAAAATACTATATGTAAATATACTAATAATTCCTTTCACAGCTAGAGTGTCCAGATTATTATGAATATAGTGGTATAATTGATTTTGAGAGAACACATATTTGAGAAACAGTGTTAGCTATAACTTTACAGTAGTTAATAGTAGTGACAGAACTTTTGTGTCTCCACAGACTTCAGCCCAGCAAGCCCTGACTGGAACCATCAACTCCAGTATGCAGGCGGTCCAGGCTGCCCAGGCCTCTCTGGATGACTTTGATACACTGCCCCCTCTGGGAACAGATGCAGTGAGATTAGATTCTTCTTTATTCTGTGGATTGATTTAAATACTGATATGATATGAATGCTGAGCAGTGTATTCTGGATCTTTGTCATGTGACCAGAGGGAAATTGTACTTGTTCTTGTTCTCCTTTGTTTAAGGCATCCCAAGCCTGGCGCAAAAACAAGATGGATGAGTCCAAACATGAGATCCATTCCCAGGTGGATGCCATTACAGCAGGCACCGCCTCCATGGTCAATCTCACTGCAGGTAGAAACACAGGAACATCTAATCTGTTTTCAGATTCATAATATTTGATCAAACATATAGAATCCTCTCAGAGCCAATTTGAAATTGAACATACATTCTGACCAAATTACAAAAAGTAGATTAAGAAGTAGATCTGGGAGCTTTTCCTCCAAATGAGGACAACAAGTTCTTTACAATAGTTTTTAAGGAGCCTGACTTTTTCACAGAGTTTACAGGTTTTCTCATCACCATCACAGAGAAACCCTAATAATAAATGCCATTACTGTCACCATTGAGCAAGTTCACCTATAGCAAAGGTGAACAAACAAGGCAGTTGGTCCTCATAGCGTCCATCCTATAGTGATGACACACTGCTTTGCATGTTAAATGTTATCTACATGTGGGAAAATCTGGGAGTCTTATCTTAATGAGATGTTTTTTTTTAAATAAGTCAGCCTGCATGAACTGATGAAGTCAAACCTTTGTAGTCCCACAATTTCTCCAGACCTCAGTATGTCAGATTGGACATGCAGGTGCTATGTCATCCTCAGAAATGTTAAGGTGACTATGGTTTTGTAAGCCTTTGTTAAATGGGAAACTACAAAGATGAGCTTTTTCAGCTGGGACTCTACGTGAACCTGTCACTATCTGTATAGTCAATGAGCACCGGTATCTTAGGGTAACAGCATTTTGCCATTGACACGAATAGAATTAATAAACTGATCAGAGGCTGTTCCTGTAACTCGTCCCGGTGAATTAGAAAATGTTTGGAAGACCAGGTGGATAGTTCAAACCATACATCAGCTAAAGGCTAAAGGTGTATTTTTTATATATATATATATATATATAATGTATATATCTTTAAGTTGGAGTTTTGTTTATTTGTTTTACTTGATCATTTGTAATTGACCTCTGTTTTTGCTGACTGATCCAGGCTCCTGGGCCTCCGTGACCAAACTAGTTCTCCCTCAAGAAATGAATACAGTCATTTGTCTATCTACCTGTGCTCAGGTGACCCAGCAGAGACAGATTACACAGCGGTGGGCTGTGCTGTTACCACAATCTCCTCCAACCTGACTGAGATGTCAAAGGGTGTCAAACTGCTCGCAGCGCTCATGGAGGATGAAGGAGGAAATGGCCAGCAGCTACTGGGTGCTGCTAAGAACCTGGCCTGTGCCGTCTCTGACATGCTGAAGACCGCCCAGCCTGCAAACACAGAGGTACACTAGAGATAAAGATATATCTTTTTTTTTTTTAAGTTTGTGCTATTTTGTTGTTTGAATTCGTGTCCATAATATATGTCCAGTGAGTTGTCTAACTAGACGTTTGGTTTTAGCCTCGTCAGAATCTGCTGCAGGCTGCAGGAAATGTGGGCCAGGCCAGCGGAGAGCTGCTGTCTCACATAGGAGAGGCAGACACTGATCCACAGTTCCAGGTCTGTTCATCTTAACTTTGATTAAAGCAGTTTTGCTTCTGTTTTTAGAATATTTTTGGTAGTACTTCGGTCTTTCTGTGTAGTATTACAGAAAAACATCTTTATGGAAAATACTTTAGTGTATGCGATGTGTATATTGACTATGACTGTCTCATTCAAGAACCATTTGTACAAACAAGTGTGTGTGAGAAGAGTTTTGTGAAAACAACACAAAACAACTCAAATATATCCTGTTTGACAGCTTTATTTAAATGTTACAGTTTAGGGATGCACGATATTATCGGCACGTCATCGGTATCGGCTGATAAAAGCTCTAAAATGAAATATCGGCATCGGCCATTTCTGCCATCTTGCCATTTCCTCCACCACCTGACTGTGCTTCCCTCCAGGGACTGTTTCACCCTGACGGTCCCGGTGCTTCCTCCGCAGGCTCCACTTCACTCAAGCTGCCCATCATACCCGCCGTTTCTTCCCACTTTAACCTGAATAACAAACCGGGGCTCAGTGCTTTGGTTGGATCCACATGGAGAGCAGGGGCTAACGTTAGCTGCTAGCCTCCCAGCTAACATTTAGCAGAAACAGAAACAGTCCCTTGAGGAGCTGCTAAGTTTGGCTGCACAGAAAGCAAACACTTTGGCTGACAGGATGTGCCACTTTGTTTGGAAAAAAAAATCTTTTTGGTTTATAACAGCAGTTGGCAACCAGCGTATTAGGTGCATTATCGCCACCTTCTGCTCCAGAGTGTGGACCAGAGATTAAATCCTACACATTAATCCTGTCTGTCTAATGAACTCAATGAAAACTCTACTGCTCCACTCACTTGGCAGGTTCATTAAAGTTTTAAGGCTTCCCAAGTTCTTCCTTCATATATTGTCTTTCTTGGTCATACTTAGTACAATCTATGCTTGCATGCATAATAGTCTCCTCAGCCATCTGGAAAAAAATATGTGCATTTATCGGTATTGGAGCATATATCGGTATCGGCATCGGCAATCAGCCACAGTGAGTTGGAAATATCGGCATATCGGCAAAAAATCCAATATCATGCATCCCTATTTCAGTTGCTATTTAGAGTCTATGGCTAATTCTAAAGTATTAGGCCTTTAACACCATTCTCATTAATTTTAAACAGGTTTTTAGATGCCACATTTGGCAGATAAAGTAAAATGAACCTTAAACAACTTAATAACAAATATACTAATACCTGAGTGGTTGTTTTTCTCCTGAAGCAAGCTTCTCAGTCAGTGCTTAACCCCAAAAGAATTGAGAAGGTTAATATAAGAAGACACATCAGGAGTGTTGCCTTTGGCTGTGTTATAAAAGTGTATCTTGTGTTCCTCTGTTTCATGTCTATATTTGACAGTCTCGAGGTAAAGGATCTTTCAGGGGTGCCAGATGGAGAGTCCCCTCTTATTGTCAAATGCTGGTAACAAATGTGTCCTCATTCTAAAAGGCCAATCAAAACAATCTCTTAGTCAACAAAGTAATAGTAAGTAATCCAGTACAACACAATTATAATTCAATCTGTCAATCATAATTCAATTCAAATCCAAATTGCTATCAGGTATCTCCATAGAGAGTAGCCAGTAACACTGTGGCTGCCTCTATATACTGGCCATGAAGTGAACGTCCCCTCCATGACTCCATTTTGAGATGTGAATCAAAATCCAACTCCTTCTGTGTAAAAATGCAAATTCAACTGAAACTAATATGAGGCATCAGCAATCTGAGTTAGACAAATCAAGTGGGTATTTTTCAAATTTACAGTATTTATTTGGAAATTGCCCATGCTACTGTCTCTCCATTGCTGCTCAGCAAGGAAACACTTACATGTATCCTGACTGTTGATTTTTTTCCCCAGTTTCTTACAATGTAGTTGTGGTGTCTCTTACCGACCAGTATGGACAAGAAGAAAGATTACAGCCATCAATAAGTAATTCAGTGTGGCATGTGTATGACATGGCCACGTTAGTAGTGTATTAAAATAGACTTTAAAATCTACTTTGAAGAGAGAATCAAGTTTGATTGTAATCATCAGCCTATCTTTTCCTTGATGTCACTTCTCTGCCATATTTAGATGTATTATTCATTTCAGAATTTAATTATGTACTGTGAATAATTTCATAAATGATTTATTTAAAATTCCAAAAGTTCAAATTTTCTATTTCCCTTGTTCACCCATGACTAATGTAGTGGTCAGTGTTAAATAATGCTAACTGCTGTGTGTGTTTTTGCCATTGGCAGGACATGCTGATGCAGCTCGCTAAGGCTGTGGCTAATGCTGCAGCAGCTTTGGTGCTCAAAGCTAAGAACGTGGCCCAGAAGACAGAGGACTCAGCCCAGCAGAACCGGGTCATTGCTGCAGCCACTCAGTGTGCTCTATCTACGTCTCAGCTGGTGGCCTGCACCAGGGTGAGTAAGACTACCTGAGATATATCTACTCTGAGCTGGACAGCTCACCTGTTCAGCTACAGTATTCACCATCTGAACGCTGAGGAGAAAAGTTTTGTTGTAGGAAATTGAGATTCTGGATTTTCCTGTTGTGTGTGAAAATAGCCTAAGCACTTCCTATCCCTTATCTAGGTGGTGGCTCCAACCATCAGCTCCCCAGTGTGCCAGGAGCAACTGATTGAGGCAGGCAAACTGGTGGCCAAGTCAGTGGAAGGCTGTGTAGAGGCATCACAGGGGGCCACCAATGACGAGGGCCTCCTGAAACAGGTGGGCGTGGCTGCCACAGGTGTCACTCAGGCCCTCAATGAGCTGCTTCAACACATCAAACAGTATGCCAGTGGAGGCCATCCTATTGGACGCCATGGAGAAGCCACCGACCGCATTCTAGATGTCACTGAGAACATCTTCAGCTCAATGGGAGACGCTGGTAGGTGTAGGGGGCTGAAATAATGACCACCAGGCTCACACTGATCACATGGGTTTTTTCATGTTAACAGCTGGGCATCAAACTGGTCAATTTTGTGTAAAAGATTGGCTTTATAAAAGAATGGTTTGAATTTTATTAAACTGTGTTGTGGATATTCTTGATCTGTATGTATTAAGAAAACTGGATACAAGACTCAAGAAAAGATACAAGAAAAGATGGACTTGTAAAGACTTTGGCGGGATATTGCATAATGTAATGGCTGAGTATTTGTTGATTCAATGAACTGATTTCTTGCCTCTAGAGGCATGGCTATAAATGTAGCAAAGTGCTCAGTATGTTATCGGCTCCTTCAAAAGCTTGTGTATTGTGGGCTTTAAAGTTAGCTGTGGCTCAAGGACAAAGCAGGGAAGACCATACATGAGTTGTAACTAAAAAAAACTTTTTACAATTTTACATAACTAACAGAGATATTGAATTAAAGACCAACCAAACAGGTTGGAAGCCAGGGCAGAGAGAAGTGGCTGAATGCCACTAGCTTATACAGAGCAGTCAGTCAGTCAGTCCAGGTGAGCTGGACCTCCCGGATGACCTAACTCTGTCCACCAGGCTCCTGCAGAGAGAGGCCAAGGTGTCCTGTCCAGAGAGGGTCGTCACAGCTGGGATTTACTGTATACTATTAAACCCTCACTATACTGAAAACAAAATCATCTCATCATTCTAAGACTGCTGTTGACTAGGCTATATACTCCCATGTAACCATATACACTTGATCATAATACAAATGCACTGAATGTTACAGATTGATTACAATGATAATAGTCCCAAGGGTGGAATTTTCCTTCCAACACTTCTGTTTTTCTTCCTCTCCCTCTTGTTTAACCCATCAGGTGAGATGGTTCGTCAGGCTCGAATCCTTGCCCAGGCCACATCTGATCTGGTCAATGCCATCAAGATGGATGCAGAGGGAGAGTCAGACCTGGAGAACTCCCGCAAGCTGCTGTCAGCTGCCAAGCTGCTGGCTGATGCCACTGCCAAGATGGTGGAGGCAGCAAAGGTCTGCCTTTCTTTTTCTTTTTCATTATGTCTATGCTTAACACAATGAACAGACTTTATCATTTCAATTAGTCTGTATAATAACCCATATAGTATTATAATGATCCATGTGCATGTCACCCAAGGGTGCAGCAGCAAACCCTGACAGTGAGGAACAGCAACAGAAGTTGCGAGAGGCTGCTGAAGGTCTCCGCATGGCCACAAATGCTGCTGCCCAGAATGCTATCAAGAAACGGCTGGTCAACAAGCTGGAGGTAAAAAGGAAGGAGGTGGAGCAAAGGGCTACAGAAAAACCCCTGACTGTATTTTATGTTGCCTATACAGAATTATCTGACTGACCATTAGGTCCTCATCAGATAAATTAATTAAAAAAAACAAACAAAGCTTTTTAAATTAATGTATCATTGGTCCCAGTGGATACAATCATTCTATATCCAACCATGGTTGGAAGTTTATATCTATAGTTCTATAAAGGATTGTCAACAAAGCCCATGCACAGAGTCTAACCAACAATTTGTTAGTCCACCTCTCAATACTTTCTGACTTCTCTGCCCTGTGTGTGTGTGTCTCAGCTCCAAGCCCGTTGGTTCCTCTTACTGAAGACATAAATCTTTAAAAACAGCTCACCAATATATAGTTTCAGCCCAGTTGGTAGTTGGCGAGGGTCGAAAACCAGTTTGCAATTGGCAAAATTTTGCCTGTAGGCTAAAAAATTCTCTCCTCTAATATCTCTGTGACTGTCACATGACCGCCTCTCATGTTAATCATGTAGTGTTTTGCTTTAGAAAGACATTTTTTAGCATCTAACTTCATGTCAAAGCATTCCCTCTTTATTTCTGTCACATTACAGCTCTGCTCCAATGATACGTTGACAGCTGGATTCGTTTTTAAGATCATTTTTATTGTTCCTCCAATACATTTTACGTTTTTGTCTACTGATTTCTGACAGCAGGACTTGAAGCTCCGCACAATGAAATTCCTCTTCTACACTTGCTCACAAATGGAGCTGAACAATTTTGGGGTGTTAATGATCAAATCTCAAATGTTCACCTGGAACTCTCGTATGAGCAAACATCAGAAGAAGTTTTAGGACAAGAATATGAAAATACTCTTGCATGAGGCCCAATATCTGTTAGGGCCGCATAAGACAAATATTACTTCTACAATATTATGCTGCTGCTATCAGTAGCTACTGGAAGTTGTGTGCAACTGGAGTCAGAAGATATCCAGGGATATGTGACAACTAAACATGTTTTAGTGGTTTAAAGGGTCATTAAAACAACAAGCACCCTCATATTAATTCTGCTAACTAACTAATATTATCTGTTAATGTAGTGTTAGCTACTTTAATCAGTTATACAACTCATACTAAATTACATTTATTGCTAGTGTCATAGTCACATACAAGCTAACGCATGTCTGTTTCCTGTTTCCTGTCAGAATGCTGCCAAACAGGCAGCAGCAGCAGCCACTCAGACAATAGCTGCAGCTCAGCACGCTGCCTCGTCCAACAAGAACCAGGCTGCCCAGCAGCAGCTCGTCCACAGCTGCAAGGTAAACGCATGACCTACCTGCCTACACTGCACAGATGGTACTTACAGACAGAGTGGCCTTCTCTATTCTCATTGCCACTTTTTTGTCCTTTCTCTTGCTCTCTTCACCCTGTATTATTCTTTCCCATTTTTTGTTTGTATCTTTCTAAGTTTAGTTAACAGAAATTTAAAAACATCTATTTTTGAAGTCAAACAAATGTTAAATACCTACTGCACAGACAGAAAATTGAATGGCAATCTAACTGGTACATAGAATAAAAAAAAATCCCTTTTGATTACAGTGTTTTTCTCTTTTCTGAATATAGCATAGTACTACAGATTTGTATGCTGTACCAGTAAAGGATGCAATTTAATTTCAGTTTGACTTGAAATGAGATAAGTACATATGCTGTAGGTAAATTAGTCAACCATTATGTTTTTAATGCAACGTAATGTCATATGTGTGTGACATCAGGTGGTGGCAGAGCAGATCCCTCAGCTGGTTCAGGGAGTCAGAGGCAGCCAGTCTCAGCCTGACAGTCCCAGCGCTCAGCTGGCCCTCATCAGTGCCAGCCAGAACTTCCTGCAGGTAACACCAGCACCATTCACTCAGTGAACAGGCAACACATTTAGATTTTTCCAGTACTGCAGAAGTTCCTATAGTAGTGAATTAGTACAATAACAGACTCCTAACAGAACAGAACATACAGTACATTTGACACAACAGTATAGTGCAGTAGCGTGTAACGTAATGGACACCCCAGCTTTCTGGTGATATGCTGCCCCCAATTGGTTTGGAGTGTGAATTGACAGGTGTCCAATTCTTACATATAGCACCTTTAAACCCATTGATTTGAATGACCCTTTCACCTTCCCTCTAGTTCCCCCTTCAAGACAAACATAAGGTATTTTAAACCCAGTCGTGGTAAGAATAGCTAAAGCATCAGTATGTTCTTTGTCCCTACAGCAGTTAATATCGTGAGTTTGTCGTGTTTAAATTAAAGTCAGTTCTAATAGTTTGTCTCTTCCAGCCTGGTGCTAAAATGGTTACAGCCTCCAAAGCCACAGTTCCCACCATCAGTGACCAGGCCTCAGCTATGCAGCTCAGCCAGTGTGCGAAGAACCTGGCCAGTGCTTTGGCTGAGCTTCGCACTGCCTCACAGAAGGTACTACTCTTCTGCATTCACTAATATTTAATAATTCCACAGCTGAAGCTCCAGAACTTTATCTGTCTCAACTCTACTACAAAGAGTTTGTTATTTTCAGCACTGTAGTGACCGTACTGACTGAACTGATACTATTAAGTCTAGTTAGATCACAAGGCATCAAGATTTGAGTGTTACGAGCTCAAATAAGTTATTTTAACTTTAAAGTTTACTTTTTTTTAAGTTAACTTTTCTGTTGCATTGCTAATATGAATTGTGTAGAGGGAGGCAGGGCTGAGTGATCATTAAATATTGTTATTTATTATTATTATTATTAGTAGTAGTAGTAGTAGTTTATGAATCATATTGTGATGTAATATCAATAGGCTCAGGAAGCATGCGGCCCGTTGGAGATAGACAATGCTCTGTCAATGGTGAGAGGTCTGGAGAAGGACATCCAGGAGGCCAAGGCTTCAGCTGACGAGGGCAAACTCAAACCACTGCCAGGAGAGACTGTAAGACACACACACACACACACACACACACACACACACACGCAGTCTTTATTCCTTACCAGATTGTGCTATGACATTAACTAGACCTCCCCAGCAGAAGAAGCTTCATTTGCCTGGTTGCCAAATTGTGGAAATGTATTTAGAACAGTATGATTAACAGTTTCTCTTCTCCCCTATCTGCTTGCTGTTGTTCAGCTTGAGAAATGCTCCCAGGATCTGGGTACCAGCACCAAGGCTGTGAGCTCAGCCATTGCCCAGCTGCTGAGTGAGGCAACCCAGGGCAATGAGAACTACACAGGTGGGTTTGACATTAACACACTTAATTATATTTCAATCATTTGCTTTGACCATCCCATCATATCCAGAGATGTTCAGAATACATCTGAATGTGTTGTGCTGCAAATAGATATGACAGAAACCTACAAATTAAACATTACTCATTGTTTTTGTAAAAAACAATGAAATACACTTTATTTTATCAGTCCATTTGATATTTTAGTTAAATGGTCCAATCAGAGAACTAAAAATGCACAGGTGGTATGACCAGATTCAAAACTCATTACATAACTATGACATTATGAAATAGATAATTATATAAATAAATTCAGAAATACATTGTATAACAATTAAACTGTGAAATAGTCCAGTAAATTTCTAAAACTCAGCTACTTCCTGCTCTATTTTACGTGAATAGAGTTCATTGCAGCTCCTTTTTTTTTTTTTTATTCCAGCTGTTTTTTCTAAAGTCTGTTCTTTCTGGATCCAGGTATGGCAGCCAGAGATGTGGCCCAAGCTCTGAAGTCCCTGGCCTCAGCTGCCAGAGGCGTCGCTGCCACCACAGACGACTCACCAGCACGCAATGCCACACTGGACTGTGCCGGTGCCGTCATGGATAAGTCAGCCAACTTGATCGAAGAAACCAAGAGAGCCATTGCGAAGCCAGGAGATGCAGAGAGTCAGCAGAGGCTAGCCCAGGTCAGACACAAACTGAGGGATACGGAGGGACAGATAAAAGGGTTGGAGTGTCAGTTATGCAGAGGCATTCAGATAACATAAAGCCAGAACAGACTCTTGACTGATCTTTTCAACACTGATAGTTACATTGTACTTCATTTTGTTACTGTCAAGATAAATATAATACTGTGTCTAGCTGGTAAACTAACTCTGGCTCTTGTGATTAGAAAACTAGCTGACATATGTTGTTGATGAGAGCATTAGTTTTGGCATGTAGTGACATGAGAATGTTAACTTGAGCTGTCTGTGAAATAAGACTGTTGGTTAGTGACAAGACAATGACTCAGCTGTAATGAAAATCAACCTGCAGAGACATGAAACTTGTTTTATTGAGGAATTCTAACACTGATAAGTGTGTGTGTGTGTGTGTGTGTGTGTGTGTGTGTGTGTGTGTGTGTATAGGTGGCTAAGGCAGTGTCTCAGGCCCTGAATAGATGTGTGAACTGCCTTCCTGGCCAGAGGGATGTGGACAACGCCATCCGCGCTGTGGGCGAAGCTAGCAAGACTCTCCTGGCTGATTCTGTTAGTACTGGCTACCTGTTTGTAATAAGAGGGATATTTTTCACAGAGTTGTACTTGGGTTTGTGGGATTCATAGTGTTTCTAGTGTAGTTTACTTAATATAATATAGTATATAATAAGACAATTTAATATGAATCTTCAAATATGTCTAATATGTTTGTAGTATTTTTTTCTTGTCCACTCGTAATTTTACAATAAATGTATTTTTTAATGTATTTCTTTTGTCAAAAACAGCCTATCCTCCATGAATGACAATGAAAACTTCTCCAAACTTGAGAATGAACAAATCTCATCCAAACTGACACATTCATAATTCTGTTAACCATTTCCCAGATGTTGGTACTATAGCAACCACCTACGTTTTCATTTCAATCTCTGTTTTTCCTCTTCTACACTGGATTATGTCTGCCATGTTGCTATTAAGCAGCTCTCATTGTTCTTCCCTCTGTAGTTCCCATCCAGTGGAAGGAGCTTCCCGGAGGTTCAGGCTCAGCTCAACGAGGTGGCAGCCGGTCTCAATCAATCAGCCAATGAGGTGGTCCAGGCATCCAGAGGGACCACCCAGGACTTGGCCAGGGCCACCAGCAAATTTGGACAGGACTTCAGCAACTTCCTCGAGGCTGGTGTTGACATGGCTGGAACATCCCAGGTCAGTATAATGGGAGAATACTTGCATATGATGGTTTAAAGAGTAACTAGTAAACCTGCTTAAAATCTCGTTTTTTCTGACCTCCAGTGGTTTAACTTTTCACTGTGCTGCGTGATATACAGGTGTACCCCAGAATACTACAGTACAACTTCATTGTTGGGTGTGGTTGAACCAGAGGTGAAACATGCTTGAAACTTTCAACCAGAGAGGGTAGAGAAACACTACATTTCAGTCTGCTGTAAAGTTACTATTTAATTACACTGAAATGTGATCCACTCAGCGAGGGAAATGACTGAATAATTTGATTAGATGAAATGAAATCATATTGGTCCTTACAGTGAATTTGAGCCACAGCAGCCTCAAAATGTAACACATCAAAGAAAAACAGCATAAATGAAAATTCAGGTAATGAGCATATGAACTCACCACCTCGTGATACATTTGCAAAACAATTTTCTTTATTGCCATAAACTTGCAGATGACTCCTGAATAAAAAGTCCTTTATGTCACCATTTTTTCATAAGACCCAAACTAGCAACGTGTCAGTCCGTTTCTCAATACTTGCTTACCCTGACTGTTGTTCTAAGCCCCAAGCCCATTTCTTTCTACTGAAGATGGAAAAAGTTGAAAACGCCTCACAAAATAAACTACAGTAATGAAGGAATGTGTCACCCAGTGCAACAGTGTGAGTCATTTTTAATAGTTTTTGGACAACAATGGAGGTCGATAGCACAAAGGAATAGGATATATCAGATAACACACATAATATGTTGGTTTGGCTCTGCACATGAGATTTGTTGGTAATTACAAAAATGTAGAATAGCACTATACTTATCCTTTCAAAACTCAACATATATGCATCCAAAGATCAAGGTGACGTCCTCAAATGTCCTGATCAACAGTCTACAACCACAACCACACAACCTCAAAGATATTCAGTCCACTGTCATAGAAGACTAAAACCACCAGAAAATATTCACATTTGAGAAGCTTGAGCCAGAGAATCTTTACATTTTTTCTTAAAAATAACTCAAAAGTGGTAATTGATGATCAAAATTAGTTATTTTTATTAATTATTATTTTTTATAATTAGTTAGCAATCAATAATTTTCTGTCAATTAACAAATTAAGTAATCAACTAATTGTTGCAGCTCTATATTTATTACAAGGAGAAGTGCCACAACCAGGCATTGTGTTTTAGTGATTCACCTCAATGTGATCATCCCTAAGTATATTTCAGTAACTACAGTACAGTTCGGCAATAAATGTAATGGAGCAGAAAGTACTGTATTTCCATCTTTAATTGCAAACAATGGAAGGCAAGCATTCAATTAACAAATATACTTAGTGACTTTGCATCTTTGCTGCCAGGAAATAGTAAATCTTTGTCTCTGGATTCCATCTTTATCGGGATAAGGAGGCATGAGTCATAAGGTTTTGAGACATAATCATTTAATTTCAGTGAATTTTTGTAAACAGCAGTTGTAAAGTTTCTGAAGTGCTCTGCATTGCTTCTTCCTGCTCTCTTGCAGTCTAAAGAGGACCAGACACAGGTGGTGTCCAACCTGAAGACAATCTCCATGTCGTCCAGCAAGCTGCTCCTGGCAGCCAAAGCCCTGTCCACTGACCCCGGCTCCCCCAACCTCAAGAACCAGCTGGCAGCTGCCGCTCGGTAGCAAGCATTTCTCTCCATCTCTCTGTCTGCTATTTTTTTATGCTTATGTGTCTCTTACATCTCTGAGCTTGTGTCCACAGGGCAGTTACAGACAGTATCAACCAGCTCATCACCATGTGCACTCAGCAGGCTCCAGGTCAGAAAGAGTGCGACAATGCTCTCAGGGAGCTGGAGGTAACTACAATAATACAACCATCCATCTATTAATCCACCAATCCTGTATCAGTGAGTGGGCAACTGATTCATATGTTGATTCTGGTTCACATGACAACCAAATGTGTGTCCATTTTAATGTGAATTTCTTGACTTAAACAATGATTGATCCAGACTTGTGCAACTATTACCTCAGGTCATGGATACGATCTGAAAAAAATGAAAATGGAAATTATTGATAATAAAGAAAATTAGAAATGAGGATTTAATGCAGCATTTAGACAGTGCAGTGGTCATGTGACAGTCAGCTGAGATGTGCAAGTACAGTGTGTACTTGTTGTGTGTGTTGTGACTGTGTTGTTTGTGTGTGCAGTCAGTGAGGGGGATGCTGGAGAACCCGACTGAAGCTGTCAATGACCTGTCCTACTTTGACTGCATCGACAGTGTCATGGAAAACTCCAAGGTAGGACACACATGGCTTCTGGAAGTAACTATACAATGTGGTACTAATTAAGGCCATATTCAGACCAAATCAGGCGGTGCAGCTCACTGCCGCAGGGTTAAGCAGAGGTGTGTGGGGGTGCTGGCGTGTTTATTTGTGCTCTAGAACGTAAGCGCTGTGAAACAATCCAAAAATAACGTTTTATTGATCTGATTCACTGGCTTTCTCACTACCAGCGCTCCTTCTCTTTATTCACACTCCAGCTCACTTGACCACAGCTGCTCTCTCTCTTGCTGGTGCTCTGAGCTCTTTCTCTTTCTCTCTTTTTTCCTCTCATCTTTTTAAAAATGAGTCAGGAAGCTGACAGCAAAGTCTAACTTTACTTTTAACGTCATCAAACGAAGAGAAATGTCCTCCCCTCCTAGTAACGTCTTTGTACTCCCTCATGGCAGGGTTTTACAGCTCTGATCAGTCTGATCTCCAGCTGTGATTGGCCACTGCAGCCTTCAGCCGCAGTGACGGTGGGTTGTGTTTCTCCAAAATTTGACTCTGGTTCAACTTGCTGGCCGCAGGCCAGTGTTGCACCACTGCGGCCAAAATGCCTGCAGGTGAAACACATGGGAATGAATGGGAGGACTGGCGATTTTGCCACACCACCTGATTTAGTCTGAATACTGCCTAAAGGCAAAATAATGATGGAGTTCTGAGACTGTTGTTTAGGTCAGAGTTTCCTTATGTTGAGTTTATCAACAGTTGTTGATTTCCAGAAAGATTTCCTTGAAAGATTTTCTTGAGAGAAGAGCATCATTTCAACCCAAGTGAATATTCATCCATTATCCATTTTTATTGGAAACTTTATTCTTTACAGAAGTTGAATTGTTGAATTGGAAGACTCTAAGTTACTGGTAGTGTACCAATTCAACACACTATTTTACTCATTACTAGTCCAAAATTACATAGTTCTTTCCAGGAAACTTACTTGGAATTTATTAAGAGATATAAGGAATTTATGGACCTCTAAAATGAATAGAAATTGTATTTTCTTTGCAGACCTTTTAAACATTCAAGCCCATCCTGTCCATGTTTCTTTGTCCTTCCAATTGCTGTGCTATAAAGCAGAACATGTACAATAGTGTGGTTTTTCACTACTTTAAGAAGAAACTTTTGAATTTGTTATGATACTAATGTTAGTCCCTACCCTAGTCCCCTACACAAACAGCTGAACAAGAACTTAAGAACTGTTTAAACCAAATTTGAGTTTTTTTTAAGAAACTGTCTAATCAAAGATCAGGTAAAGAAGATAATGAATCTGACCAGACATTTGATGCCAGCATCAGTACTTGACAGTTTTTTTGGACCCTGCTACAGACATTTCAGTGGTTTGACATTGTGTATATCCCAGTTTGCCCACACAATGAAGTCATTCTCCAAACTAAAGCGTATGGCTTTCTGTTGACAGATCCTTGGTGAGTCCATGGCTGGCATTTCCCACAATGCCAAGAACTCCAACCTGCCAGAGTTTGGTGATTCAGTCAGTGGTGGCTCTAAAGCCCTGTGTGGTCTCACTGAAGCAGCTGCACAGGTAAAATCATCATTATTGAAGGTTACTTTATTATTGCTGTATTCCAAGACCACTTAAGAGATACCAGCTCAGAGATAAAATGGAGAAGGCTGGCAAGATGTGTGTTTTGGTTATGTTTGTAATACATGCACTTGACCTGTGGAGGTGGTTGTAAACTGACCAATGATCTGCTGATGTTCCTAGGCTGCCTATCTGGTGGGTGTATCAGACCCCAACAGTTCAGCAGGTCAAAAGGGCCTGGTGGACCCCGCTCAGTTTGCCCGTGCTAACCAGTCCATCCAGATGGCCTGTCAGAACCTGGTTGACCCAGCCTGCACCCAGTCACAAGTACATGCCACCCTCACTGCAACATCATGCTAATGACCACTTTTATCATCAGTCTTCTTCGTCTTGGTTAGTGAGACTGAATGTGGTTGAATCATTTATTTATCCCAGTGCACTGTTTCTCTGCCCAGGTGCTCTCTGCAGCTACCATTGTTGCCAAACACACCTCAGCACTGTGTAACGCCTGCCGCCTGGCCTCCTCCAAAACTCCCAACCCTGTTGCCAAGAGGCAGTTTGTCCAGTCAGCCAAAGAGGTGGCCAACACCACCGCCAACCTGGTCAAGTCCATAAAGGTTTGTAGTATGAGTCTTTTCACATTCATCATCAAAAGCAAATTAATTGAAAGTAAGTAATCCATGTTGAGAGAAAAGCAAATATATGGTTTGGATTTCTTACCCTAACCCTAACTCTGGTTAACCTTAAAGGCTGGGTAATTCTTCAAATAAACTAGTTCATACAGTTGCCATCAGACCATGTCTGTGCACACTCTCTCCTCCAAGGCATTCATGGTGTTATTCTCAGCTGTACACATGCAGAGTGATGGAAGTAGTTTTATCAGGAATGAAAAATAAGATCTTGATAGAGAAGTTCAAACCTGCCTACTCTTATACCTCCACACACACATCACTGAGTGGTTGTCAGTTTCAAAATGTTACAAAAATTGTCCAACCCAGCTCCTCCCTATTCTGATGTTGTAATGGTGTGGAGGAAGAGGGTTGGCAAACTGATCCTTTACAGCAAGGGAACAGTCATAGTAAAGGACTTGAAGATTGATTTTTTTTCTTCCCTACAGTTATTCACTGACCTTGTGATTTTGGGGATTACCCTGAAAGATCACGGATAACCCTACTCTGAGTGTGGTGAATGGCCATTTTTGACCAAATAGTCCCAAGAACTAATGAGCCATAAAGGTGCTTTCACACAGCGAGTGGTTGCCACCATGGCACCCAGTTACCTCTGATCTTACCAAGCCTTACACCACAGACTGCTGCTTTCCACCTAGGTGTGGTCACAAGGTCACATGGCGAGTTGTGACAGCAAGTTGAAAAAGTTGAAACATCATGAACTCCAACAGCAGTGGTAAACAGCTGTGTGCGTTCATGAGAGTGGCAGCCGTCACTGCTTGCTGTCTGTTAACAATGTAAGAGCTACTAGCCCTTTTTGACCAACCAGTTCCAGGGAATATGGAATCACTGGAACTAATCTCAGGAAATAAACTAGGGACTTAAAGCCCCTTTTGCTCATTCCTGTTTGTGTTTCATCTAAAGAACTGTGCAGATCAGTGAAAAAATGACATGGCTTGTGAAACTGTAGGCCCTGGGCCATCAGGGCCATGCATACTGTGAAAAGCCCTGAAGATGTGGTACTAATGTTGATGCTGTAAACGTCAATTATTATGTCACTTGATTGAATTAAACTGTGTTTTTACTTACTTACTCAACCTAGTTTAATTCTAGTCCTAATCCAGAACCAAACTGTATAACCAAGCAGGCTCCTGGTTTACTGTGTGTGTTCTGTTTTTTGCTGATTTAAATCAAAATACAAACTGACTTGATTCAGTTATAATTCAGTTTTGTGCCTATATGTTGCATTTAGCTTAAGTTATTTGTGTTTAATCCAAATACCACACAACAAACCTGTGACTATTGTATGATTGCAGCCTAAAGAAACTTTAGACTTTACACAGAGGGTTAAACAGGGGCTCAGCTCATTTTTGCCCAGGGAAAGTTAATCCGTCCATGTCCAGAACTGTCACATTACATACATATGTCATTAACTGTTCCACTGTTCTAGTAGCATGGTCTATTGGGAAGTTGTGATTCAGGACCATGTCCCCTGTGCAGGCTTTGGACGGAGCCTTTAACCAGGAGAACAGAGAGAAGTGTAAGGCTGCCACTGGACCCCTGATAGAAGCTGTGGACAATCTGACAGCCTTTGCCTCCAACCCAGAGTTTGCCAGCATTCCTGCTCAGATCAGCCCTGAGGTATGTCCTCACCTCAACCTCCACTCCAAACACTCAGTCACTGAAACATCAACTGTTACATTGATGAGGCTAAGTAGGTATTATCTCTCTATATAAAGCAAGGAATCTCTGTCTGTCTATATTAATGTATGTATGTGGGTTTATCCTTTGCGTATCTTGAGAACTGTTCATCTGATCTACTTCATACCTGGCGGGTGGATTGCTGGGGAAACGGGGAAGTACACTGTCAATGTGTGAAGTTGCTTGGATAAGAGGTTCTCCAGAAATATATATATAAAAATACCTCATAAAATCAATAACGTCGATAACGTTGGTTTGCTGCTTCTTCTGCCAGTGGAGTCAACGAGTGGAAATACGGACAGCGCCACTCTGCCATTGCAACCCACATTGTGGTCGGAGGTGGGATTACATCCATAGTGTTAATGACTTGAAAACGTTCAAGAGACTTAAGCTCTGTGTAACGTTACTGTGAATGAAACTCGACATGTACGTGTAAGACTTAGTGCTGGATGTCTCAGGCATTTTCAGAAATATATAAAAATACCTCATTAACAACGTTGCTTCTACAACTTTGATTTGCTTCTTCCTCTGCCTGTGGAGTCAGCGCGTGGAAATACGGAAAACACCACTCTGCCATTGCAACCCACATCGTGGTCGGAGATGGGATTACATCCGTAGTGATAAGAACTACCATAGAGAATAAATTGAAAAAGTTTAGAGAGTTAAGCTCTATTCTCGTTCCTCACACATAAGAACTTTGTATGTATGTTCAAGACATAGTGTAGGATGTCTCACGCACTAAATGAATGGGCACTACAGTTCATCCGATCAACTTCAGCTCAACTCAAAATTTTAGTCTCCAGATATTCTGCGTACGAGGTGTTTAGGGAACATTGGTAAATTGTAGCATCTACCAATAGCCTGCATGTGAGACGTTTAGGGAATATGGGTAAATTATAGCGTCTACTGATACCCTCTGTGTTCGGCCTGTTCCAAGCATGTTTTGAGCGGGCACTGCGCTAATTAAGTAAGTTAAATCAGAAATGAAATGAGAGCATGATCTGACAATGATAGTTCACTGTCTGGTCCTACATTAAATAATTAAGTAGCACAGGACCAGTTTGTGTGTGTGAGTATTTCTATTCGCTTGTGCTGACTTGTTTCTCAGTTCTGTGCTCATTGAATGCAGTTGAGTCTGTAAGTAAGAAGAAAGCACTAGTAAGGGTGTGTACCTGTAGGTCAGGTAAGAATCTCGTGTGATTCCTTCCTGTGTCTCTAAACTGTACTTTTTGGAGACAGTAGCATTCAGTATTTCTCACTTCAGCGACTCATTCTCATCGACTCACCTTCCTCAGGGTCATGCAGCCATGGAGCCCATCCTGGTGGCAGCGAAGACGATGCTGGAGAGCTCAACTGGTCTGATCCAGACTGCCCGCTCTCTGGCTGTCAACCCCAAAGATCCTCCCAAGTGGTCAGTGCTGGCTGGACACTCCAGGACTGTGTCTGACTCCATCAAGAAACTCATCACCAACATGAGGTACACTCTGCTACTGCCACAACTACTAGTTGAGCTGTACCTTCTCTGGTAGATTCAGGGGTCATCTCCTGTTCTGACATAACCCCCTCCTTCTCGGTGATGTTAGATTGGTACTTCCACATTCAGCAGAGCCATTTCCAGCTCTACATATATTGAATCTTAGTGGTTTTGTGAACAGGAAGGACAGACACTCACTGTAAATAATAACATCATAAAAATTCGGCTTAATGAGGCACTACCCTGCCTTGATCAAGCCTTACCGTTTCTACTACTGGATATATTTTAAAACATAGAGTGATAAAATACACACTAAAATGGCCCCTTGGACAGCTACAGTAATTAAAAATTAATGTTAACATTATGTGAACTGTAGTACTCCAGAGATAGACATCCACTCAAACTATTTAGCTGAGAGTCAGCTCTCTGTCGTTGGCTGACAGGATGGTCAAGAATAGAATCAAACTGGTGGAAACTATCTTAGTGTCAGTTGTCTTTGGTTATTTTGACACTCCTCTGTAACAGCTTTACATGTATGGGCATTCATGATGGAAAAACCCATCACCAACCAATATAGTGATATACTAATAGACATTTTAATGACTAATGGGAAAATAAAATGCACAATGACAATTCATACTAAGGTCTGCATTTTGTTAAACATGACTTGGAAAAAATAATGAATGAGGAGTGGAGAACCCAGATTGATGATTAATAACATCTCCATCTGCTTGTGTATTTGTGTAGAGAAAAGGCTCCTGGCCAGAGAGAATGTGATGATGCTATTGAGGTGCTGAATGGTTGCATCCGTGAGGTCGACCAGGCCTCTCTGGCTGCCATCAGCCAACACCTGACACCCCGAGAGGACATCTCCATGGAGGTAAACACACACACACACACACACGGTTTTATGTGGACCCAGTTACAGACAGATCTGTCAAGTAAACTGTCAGAACCTCTGTGTGTTGAGTTGTAAGTGAAGTTCTCTCAGGTTGAAGATCTGTTTTTTCAGTTTGTCATCTTAAATTTTCTTCATCTAAAATTATACTGTTTCTTTTCCTCCTTTGTTAATATCTAAAATTTCATGATGTATTCAGCATATTAGTTCAAAGTTCTACTTACTGAAGAAGAAATGAGATGCATTTGAAAATCTAAAAAGTGGACCTTTGAGCTTTATTTTCTAAGACAAAATATTCAAAACTTAAGGCTCACTTGCCAGCTTTTTCCAATGCTCTCAACATCCCACAGCCTTGAGAGTGCGGGTGTCAAGATTATTTTGTTAAGTATATTCTTACCAAGGTCAAGAATTAACTGTCAGACAATTCACATAGTCTTCAAGTGTATTCAGGCAATCAAGTGATGGAGGAAAACTCATCATTGTAATGTAACAATGAGAATGCTGTTCCTGACATCTGACAACTATATTGGGAACGATTGAGAGGGGAGGTAAATTTGTGCTTGAGTGTATTAATTCACCTGTGTCCGTGTGTGTGTGTTGCAGGCTCTCCATGAGCAGATGGCTGTCTCGGTCCATGAGATCAGTAATCTGATTGAACCCGTAGCTGTGGCTGCTCGCTCTGAGGCTTCCCAGCTGGGTCACAAGGTAAAACACTGAATACTGGACTATGTTGCTCCACTGGTGGTCCATCTGAAGGGGGACTAGTGCCACCTGTTCAAGCCTGACATGTTTCTTTTATTCTAGAATCTGTGTTTTGAACTTGTCATGATGTATTTGATCCCCACACACTTTAACAGGTATCTCAGATGGCCAGCTACTTTGAGCCCCTGATCATGGCAGCCATTGGGACAGCGTCCAAAATCGTCAGCAGCCAACAGCAGATGGCTGTCTTAGACCAGACCAAGACCCTGACAGAGTCAGCCCTGCAGATGCTCTACACTGCCAAGGAGGCTGGAGGAAACCCCAAGGTACTGATGCTGTCACTCATCATACAGAGTCCTCAGGAGAAGCTGCTAGAGAAACCTGGCCAAATGACACAGCCCTTTAATTTTGAGACCGAGTCCTGAGTGGTGTAGCATAGCACAGGAACAATAATATGGTGAATTATTGAATGCTATCTAGTAATTATTTAATGTGTTTTGTTTTGCTGACCTTAATAGCAGCTTCATTTGTCATTGAGTTCCTGTGTTTTTGTTACCTTTCAATGATAGCTACATCTACATTATATTTACATAGGGAGCGGGTCATCTTCCACGGAGCCCACCATGTTGCACTGCCATGTATCTACAGTAGCCCAGAACAGACAAACCAAACACTGGCTCTAGAGAGGGCTGTTTGTGTTTTTTGCGAGTTTTGTGGCCACCGTAGGTTCTTCCACATGCTTGGAAGGGGAGAGGGAGGGGGAGGGGAGGGATATTCAATTGGTTGCAATCTGCAACCTCACTGCAAGATGCCACTAAATCCTACACACTGGTCCTTAAACATAACTCAATATTTTTCAAAAATATTGTAATTTATTATACTTATCATTAAATAGAATGTTTTAACAGCTACATAGATGTCCAATAGGAAGAAGGAAACACATCTAGTTTCCTTCTGCTGCTGTGCATTATTAAAAGTGTTACATACTTTGTGAGTGCTGATGACGTCATTTTCTATTTTTGTGCCTTTTGGGTTGGCACCCATTATACTCTGAAGACATATGAGTTGAGCACGCCAGTTCTATTGTTTGAGCAGTATATGATAAAGACAAGCTGCTGGTAAGTTATATCTGACAATGTAAAAGATAGCTTGATGATATCCAACCGTGTATCTGACTAGCAACACACTGTATAAATGATACTGTTGACAACTTAGCTTAGCTTCAGACTCACAGGAAAAGCTGAAGTAAAATTGCAAAACTGAACTGTGAAAGTGATGTTAAAGCAAGCCAGTAAAATACAGTTTTAACAAGTGAGTTAAATGATGATATACATATTAAATAATATATTTCTGCATTACTAAGTCACAAATGCTCCTTTTTCCAGGCAGCACATATGCAGGAGGCCCTGGAGGAGTCGGTGCAGATGATGAAAGAGGCAGTAGATGACCTGGGTGCCACTCTGGCTGAAGCAGCTGGTGCTGCTGGTGCTGTGGGTGGCATGGTGGACTCCATCAACGATGCCATCAATAAAATGGAAGACGCACCTGCACTTGAACCTGAAGGCACCTTTGTTGACTACCAGACTACCATGGTTAAGACAGCCAAGGCCATTGCTGTCACTGTGCAGGAGATGGTAAGGCATTTTGATAATCACCCAGCAAGCCTAAGTACTTAATCACATTCATCATGTGATGGACATTTCAGTCTGTAGTAATGTACAAATTGCAGAGTGAATACGATTTTGGAGAGGTGCATGTGTATGTGTGGCAGGAGTCTAATATATGATTAATTAGGGCCTATTTGTTGTCCTTCTCTGTGTATCCCCAACGTACTGGCACTCTGGGCAGTAGCCTATGTTGCCTATACCACAGACCACTACTGGTTACTAATAAGGTTTCTCATCTCTCTTCAGGTGACCAAGTCTAACACCAACCCTGATGACCTCGGGGGATTAGCCAACCAGCTGACCAATGAGTTTGGAAATCTAGCAGATGAGGCCAAATATGCAGCCATGACTGCAGAGAATGATGAAGTAAATAAAACCAGCCACATCTCAGCATGTTGTCTTTTGAGAGACACTTCACAGGCCACTCCAGCTCCACATGTCTCATTTTTCATCTTATTCATGCTGTTACTCAGATTTCTTTCTTTGTTTTGCCACAGATTGGTTCTCATATTAAGAAGCAGGTGGGTGAGCTGGGTTTCAGTTGCACAGGTCTGGTGACCAAAGCCGGAGCTCTGCAGTGCAGCCCCAATGACTCGTTCACCAAGAAAGAGCTGATTGAAAGCGCCCGCAAAGTCTCTGAGAAGGTCAGATCACAACCAATCACTTTACTCCTCTTCTTCCTCTTCTTTGACTTTGAGTCTTTGCTGTCGGCTTAACTCCCAATTTGGTTGTACTGCTGTCAGCAAGCCGCCGGGTATCTGGTTCAAGCATTGCTGCCTTCTTCAGAGCGATGTTTCAGTTTGAGTTGAGGATTCAGGCTTTCACTGGCTTCTTGTAATCTTACTTTAATGCCGAGTTAAGTTTAATCTGACTTCACTCAAATTATACTACTAGTATTCAGTAGCAGATAAACTCAATGTGAGGTGACATGACTTCAAAAGCAAATACTATTTTGTGGAAACACAAGACTTCATGTTACAAATAAATAAAACAAACTGAACTTTTTTCAATATATGCTCAACATTGTACCTGAATGCCTCTTGTGTAGACACATGAAGCACTCACTGATGCTGCTCTGCTAAATGTGCTATGCCTTCTGTGTAGACAAGTGGAAACTATGCTGAGTCTCTACCATATTTTGCTGTCATTTATGGTCACACTAGCTTCTCTGTCCTCTCCTCTGCTCTATTCAGGTACATGGTCACCCACGTTTTGGAAGCGCTCAGTGCCCAATACACTATGACTGTACTTACGTGCATAAAACACAGCAAATACTTCCACAGGCAGTTCAAAACCAGTTTGTCTCATATATTCCGAGATTGTGGTGATTGTGAAGCGCAGAAAATCTGAACGATCTAAGAGCTCAATATGATTGATCCACTTTATTATAGCACCTTATTTTATTTTTAAATGCAGCCCATATTTTAGGCTACAGAAGGTCATTAAAGCAAAAGTAAAAAAATGTGTTTTTGAAATACCATTGCATAGTTACCATATAAACACTCATTAACACTTAACATTTAAAAAGGTCATTTTGAAGTTACAACCTTATCAATAGATGGCAGTATTGTTACATTTTGTAAAATTTAATAAAATCAGAAATTAATATCTTTTGAATATACTAGTGCACAGCTATCAAAGTTATACTATTCTATATGAGTTGTTATGAAGAACAACATGATATGATTTACATAATGATTAGACATTTAATTTACAGAAATTCAGATTTGGCTCAGATTTGCAGAAAGACTCAATGAATGTCCTCCAGGAATGTGAGATAGAGTTTATGACTCTGGTCTGGGGAGATAAGGAGAGGGGTTTTCTGTCCATGTTTATGTGGAGTTGTTCTTTAGTTATTGGTCAGAAATGGCCTTTCAGGAGGCCTGTTCAATCTCCATTGGATCAAAGTGTTTAACTTTGGTCACTGTCATGTTGTCAGACCCGCACATTCACTACCTCCTCAATTTGAAATCAAAGAAAGGTTGTTCATGAATTTAAAGAAAAAGCCATGGTGTCCTACACCTGGATATTATTTAATATATAAACATTATATTAGTGCAACTGTCAGAATATTTATCACATTAGAAGTTTTGAAATTCCTATCAAACATATAGAATTGGCTCATCCATGGGGGTTTTGTTCTTGTTTCATTCACGGTGGTCATGAGAGATTGGTCTTCTTGCAGGTCTCCCATGTGTTGGCGTCCCTGCAGGCAGGTAACCGTGGCACCCAGGCCTGCATCACAGCAGCCAGTGCTGTGTCTGGAATCATTGCAGACCTCGACACCACCATCATGTTTGCCACTGCTGGTACTCTGAACAGAGAGAACGCAGAGACCTTCGCTGACCACAGGTACTCTTCACTGCAGAGACCCTCTATAAAAGATGTTATTTCTGTAGAGGAAAGTGTCACTGATTTCTGAAGGGAAGCTAGATCATTACAAGAATGATGTCACAGCCAAAGCCAAGAAAAGTAGAACTGGGGTAGGCAGTCATTAATTTAATTACATGATTTCTTGCAATTAATCACCATTAGTTGCCATTTAAAATATTTGTTTAATTTTAAAAAACAATATCATCACAAAAGAAGTACATCAACTCCATTTTCATTCTTTTCATTTCTGTTTTATATGACAAAAACACAAAGTACAATATACCACCACAAGAGCAATACCAGGACAGAGTGGTTGACAAATATATCCAACACTATATCACAACAATGGTACAAAACGAGAAGAGACAAAATATTGATATTGTTTTTTTTTTTTTTTGGCTTCCTATCGTTGAATATATTGTAAATAAATATGGTCAGGCATGTTATATTTTTGTTGAAGTTGTTCAAAGGTCATGAACAAGTCCCTAGTCAATAGTAGAGCATTGATTAGCTACCAAATATTAAGTTAATTGGCAACTATTTTAAAAATCAATTAATCATTTTGATTCATTTTCTTAGAAAAAAGGTCCTAATTCTCTGGTTCCAGCTTCTCAGATGTGAATGTTTTCTGTTTTTTTATTTCTCTGCGACAGTAAACTGAATATCTTTGGATTGTGGACAAAACAAGACATTTGAGGATGTCGTTTTGGTTCTTTGGGAAACAGTGATTGACATTTTTCACCATTTTCAGACATTTTATAGACCAAACAACTAATCAATTAATCGAGAAAATAATCAATGAATCAATGAAAATAATCATGTATGATGCCCAATAGATGACCCTTGCTGTTACATTTATATCTTAGTAACTAGTACTTTTATATCTCAGTACTTTTGATTGAAGATTATACTCCTGCAATTTCTCAATCATTTCATACATATTGTAAAACAGTGGGATTTCTAATATTGGTTCCAGTAATGTGTTAAAGAACCTCTGCATCGACCTACTAGATCAAGTCTGAGGAACAGAAAGTCATTCATCTCCTTTATTTTCCTTCTCATGGATTTTCACTATTCTCTTTACTTTGATTGTGAAGCCTTAAGGTAAATTAAAACAATATTTTATAAGGAAAAGGAACTCAAATAGTTTTGGAATAAATAGTGACTCAAAAGCAATAAAGACAACTTACAAAAATAATACATTCAATATAGAGTCAATTAGTAACTGTACTACCTAGTGTTTTTTGGCAGAGTTTGTAACTTGATTTTTAACAGCAGTGAAAAGCACTGATCACAACATGAGCATTAGAACCGGTTCATGCTGCTAGTTGTCATTAAGATTGCATTAGTTCAGGTTTTTCTTACAGCTTTAACTTATTTCAGCTATTAAAGGCTGTTGGATGGCAAAATGCCATCTGTTATGATACAGTAGTATCAGGTTCAATAATGCAGTGTTTCGCATTAATGAACCTCCTCAATGATAGTTAGTGACTGTAATCTTCCTGTTTGCAGAGAATGCATCCTGAAGACAGCCAAGGCTCTGGTGGAGGACACCAAGCTGCTGGTGTCTGGTGCTGGAGCCAGCCAGGAGAAACTGGCCCAGGCTGCCCAGTCCTCTGTGTCCACCATCACCAAACTGGCCGATGTGGTCAAATTGGGAGCTGCCAGCCTCGGTTCTGAAGACCCAGAGACCCAGGTATGGACAGCAGAACTTCCTGTCACAAAACATGTTATGTTTGTCAGTTTTGTTTGTCTTTTCTGGAGAATTCTGTAGACCGTCTCATCTGCAGGGAAGCACAGACCTCTAACTTCATAAACACATCCAGACCCCAAACTAGGAAACATATTTTAGGTGCCTATAGGAGCAATCATTTCATATGTGAAGCATCAAGCTACACTGTAAAGCTCCATGTTCTGCACTCTACAGGTGGTCCTGATCAATGCAGTGAAAGATGTGGCCAAAGCTCTGGCCAACCTCATCAGCACCACCAAAGCAGCTGCAGGCAAACCTCATGATGACCCCAGCATGCTGCAGCTTAAGAACTCTGCAAAGGTAAATACAAAAAGTACTACTTTTATTTATCTGTGAGGATCCATAGAGTACTCTGCTCCTCTACAGCAACACCCTGCTTCACACTGAAGGTGTCGGTATGAATGCAAGAAGAGAGCTTGAGAGAGAAAGCTTGCTCTTGGTGTGTGAAATCGTTGTGAATGTTGCATTAATAGATTACATTAATTGTTACATTAATACATATATAGATCCACAAAGACAGCTTTTATTGTATCTTATATTGTAGGTTGTATAATGTTGTATACACAGCATGTGAACATGTTAAACATGAAGATATGAAAAACAGACATTTCAACAACAGTACTATTTCAGTGGTATGTCATCTGTTGAACTGTAGACACAGAAGGTATATTCCAAAACCATTTCTATGCTGTGAGAGGTACTGTATATTGAATATAGGATTCAGATCTTTGTGGTCTTTGTGACATGTATTATAATGAGCAGTTATTTCTTGCCATCAGTATAATCTATTGTCATATGATCTGACCTGGCTGCTGTAGGTGATGGTGACCAATGTAACATCGCTCCTGAAGACAGTGAAGGCAGTGGAGGATGAAGCCACAAAGGGAACCAGAGCATTGGAAGCAACTATTGAACATATCAGACAGGAGTTGGCTGTTAGTAATGACACTCTTTAAATGGAAATATTGTGTTGTCAGTATCTTTGTCAATATTTGGAATGTTGTTCACTACCCCAACCAGTAGGAGAAGCTATAGCCGATTACTAAATGAAACCACAGCTCTCTCAGCATGTGGGATTCATTTAGAACACTGGTCCTGTGTCTGATACTGTATCAAGTATTTCACTAACAGTCCCCGGGTTTTACCACACAGGTGTTCAGCAGTTCTGACCCACCAGCAAAGACAACCACACCCGAGGAGTTCATTCGCATGACTAAAGGAATCACTATGGCAACAGCGAAGGCAGTGGCTGCTGGAAACTCTTGTCGTCAGGAAGACATCATTGCCACGGCCAACCTCAGCAGAAGGGCCATTGCTGACATGCTGCACTCCTGCAAGGTAAACAGGAGATTCATATAGGGAATCATTTAGTGATAGAGACAAAGTCATCAGTTGTCTTGACTAAATGAAGGATAAGTGAAATTTTACCAAAATCTGTCACAGTCTGAGAACAAATATAAATCAATATCAACAAATATTATTACAAAAGCAACTAATCCCATGAGATTTTGAGTACTTTTTAAAATATTGTTACATTTTGTTAAGATAATGCAGAGATACTAATGATTACATTTCATCCATCTCTAACTAGGCGACTTATGTTCCTCTGGAAAAATAGAGCAACTTTTCCCAATTAATTATAAGAATTAATAATATTTATATGATTATAATATATTTGGATGATGCAATTGACCAGCATAATTTTACATTGTTAGTGCAAAGCTCCCTTGGAATAAGATGTTTTTATAAGTTTAGTAATATCTTATGGATCCTATGGATATTTTCTGTTTTGTCATTACAGGCATTGCAAGCATTTCAACATGCAAAATGGCCTACTGCTTATACCGTCAGTGTTATGTTCAGATGTTGATTTCTGTTTGTTGGATCTTTCAGCAAGCTGCATACCACCCAGAGGTCAGCAAGGACGTCCAGATGAGAGCTCTGCGTTATGGTAACGAATGTGCTACTGGATATCTTGGACTGCTGGAGCATGTGCTGGTGGTAAGACACCAATACTCACACACCTGAATACATACTAACACATACAGTACTTCAGTAGTTTACAGTGCTACCCATTGTGTGTGACTGGGTGAACAGTAGTTGAAATGCAAGAAATCTGTAGCCATATGACAACCACTAACACAGTGTGGACCCAGCCACAGTGACTAACTGAATAAACACCTCATGCAGAAACTCAACCTGAATGAACAGGACATCAGAGTAAAAAGACATCACTGATGATGTTCAGCGCTACAAATCTCTCTTCACTTACTTTGAGCAGTGTTGTGATAGTGTTCTCAAAGTAGAGTCATACAAGTACCTTTTAAAACCACAAACAAAAGGAGAATGTAGAAACACCTGTATGTTAAGTGTGGTAAACTCTGTTCTATTAGGCCACAAGTTTTTCTAACCATTTTTTTTTTAGCAACACCCCACTCTACACTCTCATACTTACACACATTAACACCAAGGACCTGTTCTGTACCACAGACTGTATGTGTTGGCTAGTGCTGAAGAGTTTCACTGGAGCAGCATGGGGGTGTCTCGCTGAGTGGCACCACAGTGGTGCTAATAACTCAACATCTATGAGATTAGATTTGTTTCATAATACTAATTAAACAACATCTCTTCAAAAAAGAAAATGAAATTGAAAGTGAATAAAAAATAAATTGAATTTCGAGCGCAGACGTCATCCCCTCCGTGCGTTACCATGGTAAAGTAAACAAAAGCAGCTGCTACTGTGGAAATTTTACACTACTGAAATAAAATACTGAATATATATTGAAACAAAAACTGATACATTACAAAACTTATTCTATTGAAATGTATGTAACTTGTGAATAAATGTGATTTGATTAATTTACAAGATGTACAGTGTTATTCCTAAAAACATTAATATTATGCAGATTATTTACAGATTATTATGTAGTATTATAGGTTGATTATTTAAAGATTATTATTATGTAATATTAATATTATGTTGTCCTTGATAATTATGAATTTGCATGAAATTAACGGCAGGTATCATGCACCCTGTTGTTGTCACCTTTGTCAACCTTACTCCTCTGAGGTAAAACGAGCAAAAATGCCAGACCTTCAACTCCTCACTGCTTTTAGTCTGACATACTTCTTTATAGTCCACCAACTCCTTTGTAAGCTCCATTATTTGTTTTTGGCGCTCCAGCAAGGTACAGTGACTGATGGGTAATCTTGCTTGTCAACTTCTGGCGAATTGATGAACTATTGTTCAGTTCTTCCCTAAACAGTTCATAGTTCTTTTTGAACTGAGCGTTTTTTGCTCCCTACAGTTTGAAATCTTACTTAATATGGCTGAATATCCTGTGTAGTCCACTTTGCAGGGCACCATGAGGCAATCGGAATGCACCTATTTAGACGTTGAATGACCGTTGTTTGAACATCCCTTCAAGACATCCCATAATGATTCAAAAATAGTTACAAAATGAAAGTTGTGCTGATGGCCAGCACAATATGTTATTGGGATAAACAAACATAATAATTACATTTTGATATTATGCCCATTGGTGTATGTTCAGCTAGTGCTGGTGGTCAAATTTGTCCAAGCTACACCCAATGCTAGCTGTTAGCAAAACAGCTAGCTCTTCCATCCTGAGTCCAGTCCTGTGTCATTAGCTTATGTTGTCCTGGCGAAGCGAAAGAAGCCAAGGAATCAGCAGCGCTGAGATTCATGTTCTCGGATGAATACTAACAACCTCCGTCTTTACAACTCCGGCCAACATTAATGTCAACAAGACCCAAATTAGTCCCTCAGCAACACTGGCTAAATAGTACGTTAGTTTTAGCTTTTTTGCAGACCATGAAGGCCAAAACAGTCAAACATTTGGCTGTTTATAATTACTAATAATAAACCAAGGAAAGTTAAGAAGAGACTTACATTTACATAAGGGCCCTGTGACACCGGCCCTCTTGAGAGCTTTGTGTCAGAACTGAAACTGAAAAATTCAGCAGTTACCTTTGAGGTGATTCTTTATTTCAAATTATTTTTTATTCGTTTTCAATTGAATTGTCTTTGTTTGGGAAAGTTTGTTCGATTATTATGAAAAAAATCTAATCCTATATACATCCCAGTATAAATTAGATTTAAAACAAGTCACCACTTTTTGAGAGGTCCATTTTCTCCAAAGCATCTTCAAATGTGCAATCTTGCTAAATCCTTTCATTATCCAATGTTGTGGCTATCATTTCCTTCATAGTAACAAAATAACATAGTTTGGGCCCAGAGAAGTTGCAATCTCACAGCATGATGGCTGCATGCTTGCAAACCTCTCCCCCATGTGTCTGATATCAGCTGTCATGTGTTTGATGACCTCTTTTCTTTCTTTTTCCCAATGCTCTGTCAATGTTCCTTTAAACTTGTGGCTCACTGATGTCGGTGCAAGCCGGTGAGTACACCACATGACTGACCCGCACAAGTGTGGAGCTGCATTGGTTGAATGCTTCAGTGCATATGTAATAGCACAACAATCCTGCAGAATACCATCAGCAGCAGGTTAGCAGAACAAAGCCAGAGTAGACCTGGGAGCAGCAGAACACAAACTTCTTTGAGGTTTAAGGTGTAAAGAACAAAATGTGCATGGACTGCAATACGGATAAAAGCAATAAATATATAAAAGTAACACAACTCAAGTATCCAAATGTAACAACATAAAAGTATTGATTCAGTGAGCAGGAAAATAACTTATAATATTCATTTTTATTTGTGCCTTTTAGTGTTGAAGGATTTCTTGAGATTGGTTTAAGCACACACTCACACACCATGGCCCCTGTAGTCCAAGGCTGGAGCTGGTCTTGGCTAGGACTGGATAAAAAAAAAAAAAAGATTTTCTGATTAATTTTTATTTGACTCATCCAATAATGATTCTTAAAATCCAGAGACTGATTTTTGATTTTTGCTTTTTCTCTGCTCTTTCATATGCTAAATATTTTGTGAATGTGGATGATTCTTGTTTTAAGTGGTTGAGTTAGAGCTGCATGATATTTTAAGTATTTAACTTTAGGAAATCAAGTTACTACAACAGGCACAAAAAGCTTACTTTATGTTAAAAAGTCATGTATAGCTGGAAATATTAGCCTCCTTCAGTCACAATAGTCCCATAAACTGTGATGTAAACTGCAGTTTACAGGACTGTTGTGAGTCAGGATGATTAGCTGACTCTGGCTATCTCATAGCAGATCTAGTGATCACATATGCAAGAGGGATGAACTGAAAAAAGGCTTTGCACACCGATCTGAGCTCTCTGTTTGTGTTTATTAACAAGACATTATCTCGGGTTACGAGATGTGAAACCATGGAACCCATCTGGAATCCAACAGTGTGTGGATTCTACTGTACTCAGCTTGTCTTTAACTGCTGGGTAGCTAACACTAGCTAGCAGCTGTCTGATATCAGATATCAGGCTGATGTCTTGCCAACACAAATGCAAATACAAACAGTGCAGATGAATTAGTAAGCAGACTTTCAGTTTCTGCTGTCTGTGCTCAAAGTGATCATTAAAGTAGATGCGCTTGAATGAGGTGCAAAATGTGTTAGTGAGATTTATTTGAACACACACTCGGACTCCATGGCCCCTGTAGCCCAAGGCTGGAGCAGGTCTTTGCAATGCAACCCTGTCTCCTAGAAATTACATTTATATACAACTAAAATACTTTTCCTAAAAATGTTGCATTGACAACAGTTTTTCAAATTAATGAAGAGGTACATTTATACATTTATGTCCTGCTACACTGAGGTTGGGGTCCTATTGCAGGATGTTGACAGAGGAGACAGAGATTGCATCCTTAGTCCGATGTGTGGTTAAATGTAGGCAAAAAAAGAACTTTGGTTAAGGCTGGCAAAAGATCTTGGTTTTGCTTAAATGTCAATGAACACATTGTGTGTGTGTGTGTGTGGGGGGTTTTTTTCTGTGTTAAATCAAGACCGTGATCTGTCCCTAACCTTAACCAAATGCTGACAGTGCCTACAACCCCCCCAAAAAAGAATTAATTACTACAATGGATATGATACTGCAAGATCAGATCATTTGTTAGAAAAAACAAGAAATATTGTGTCACTGAACATTTTAGTGATACATTAATTGACAACATATTTGTAACTTGCCAAATACATAACTCTTTACATTAACATTAACTCTTTCTGTTTCAGTTTAGTAGTATATAAATGCAATTTCTAAGAGACGGGGTTGTGGCAGTGAGCACAAGTGGAGTGCGTCTTACCCTGCCCAAGCGTACAAAAAAATGCATACTAAACCAACTGTTGAAGCCCTGTTGAGTGATGGCATTGTCTTCCTGGTTGCCCAGAGACAGTGAGCCTCTGGTCCGAGTTGCATCAGTTGCTTGGACCCAAGCGGGTAGCTCCAGCTCTGAAAAGTGAAGCCCATGTGCAGTGCCTTAAATCTGCATTCTCTCTAATGGCCAGCAGGGGGTAATTCCACTGGCTCCAAAAAGTCAATTTTTATAGAAGTCTATGAGAAAATGGCTTCTGACTTAATTTATTACCTCAGTATATACTTTCCTAATGAGTTTATGGTCTAAATCGCTGGTTCCAAGTCTTCAATACAGCTTGATGTTCATTTAGTAAGTTTCAGCCCCATTTAGAGTAAAATGGACGATAAAGCAGGGTATGCTTAAGGGCATGTCTACATTGTGATTGACAAGTCGCTACCACAACGGTGCGTGAGGTAGTGCAGTTGGACCCTGGAGAACTCCTCCCCAGCTCCATACTCTCGTCCAAATATGGTCACTTCTCTTCACTTCTGGCTCCAAAAAAACAAGATGGTGACAGTCAAAATGCCAAATTTGAGGCTTAAAAACAGGAGTCCACAAACCAATGGGTGATGTCACGGTGGCTACGTCCTTTATTTTTATACAGTCTATGCTTGGACCCTGGTATACTTGCTTGCAAGTCTAGTTTAACCTAAAATCACTTGTCACGCCTTGAATACACACAGGTGATTTCCAAACAACTCATTTGACTTGTGTGAGCAACTGACTTCGCTGCACTGACTTAGGTGTGTCATAGTTAAGCAGGTGAACAGTCGTTTCATTTGGTTTTATATTTGTGCATAATTTTAATCACTTGGCATTGATTTGTTTTTGCTTTGATAATGAAGTATATTTTCTGTTAATGAATGTCTAAAACGTTATTCCATCCATTGTGATAAAGTGTAAAAAAACAAACATGAAAAAGTCCAATGGAGGTGAATACAGTACTTTTTATAGATGTGATCTGAGCCTGTGTTCCTGCCCTCTGATGGTTGGAACAGCACAACATCCAGCCTGCTTGTCCACAGTCTCTCCGGCCATTGACCTCTGTAGGAAATACAGTACTAACACTGACCTGCTGATCATGCTGCTCAGTGACATGGTTTTGTTTTTGTTTTTCATGAAATGAACACATTGCACAGGGAGCCTTCTGACCTGTAAACCTCATAAAGTCACAGATTAAATCACAAGGCCATAGTGTGCTCTCAGAACATGTGCTGTCTCAGTTTGTTATCAGTTTGTTGGTGTACCGTATGTGGTTTATGTGTAAGTGGATGCGTTAGTGTTTGCATGTTGCGTTACTTTGGCCCACTGCATGCGTTCCTGTGCAGTTAGGTCCTTGCCTCTATCTTCTCATGACAACACATCTGAATAAACTTAAGCTGGGTATGGGCTGAGCCCTGTTAATGCCTTGCACCTGTCACACACCACTCCAACCTGAATACTACATGTCCACCTAGGACACTCTGAGGTCATTGACTGAAACCAAAACGCACATCTGAGCTCCAAATCAAAATAGTCTGGCATTATTTTCATTGAATTATGAGATGGGCCTAACATGGCATACTTTTAACAAGTATTCAAGGTATCATTTCCTCCATCTATTACATGTTTGATGTGAGAGTTCCTGATGACAAAGTTGCATCATGGTAAATGGACTGTACTTGTATAGCGCCTTTCTAGTCTTCCGACCACTCAAAGCGCTTTTACACTACGAATCACATTCACACACATTCATACGCTGAATGGGTACAGAGGCTACCATGCAAGTTCCCAACCCACCCATCAGAGGAAATCTAATCATTTACACACATTCCTTAATCAATTAGGGGTTAAGTATCTTGCCCAGGGACACATCGACATGCAGACTGGAGGAGCCGGGAATTGAACCGCCGATCTTCTGATTAGTGGACAACCCGCTCTACCTCCTGAGCCAAAATCGCCCCCGAGCATCAGTGTTTAAAACTAAAGAAATCTGATTAAGTGTAAATCTGTGCTCAGATTGTTATGTCCAAAATCATCTAATTCTCCATAATGAATATGAGTGTATGACTATACATTCTAAAGTTTACCATTTCTATTTTAAGGCCAGGATGAAATCCAGGTGTCAGGTATATAAAACTCTGTGTAGGTTCATGACTAAAGTTCTGTGTCTGCACAAAGACAGAAGTATGTAAACACATTCTTTTCATCAGATTTATGCATACTCACACTTCTGTTCTATAAATCTCTATTATTGTGGAACTAGGCGCACTTGAATGAACCTGATTTACACATCAAGCATCACTTAGTTTTAAATTAAAAGTTGTGACTTTTTTCTTCTCCCACAGATCATCCAGAAGCCCTCTCATGATATGAAGCAGCAGTTGGCCAGCTACTCTAAGCGGGTGGCAGGCTCTGTGACTGAGCTCATCCAAGCTGCTGAGGCCATGAAAGGTATCTTAACCTTTGACTTCTTCAACAACAAAATGACATCAGAAGAAAAATTGAGGTGTCTCTTCATGTCCATATTGATTTGTGGAAATGGGTCTGGATGCAGCTGGATAGCTGGAGGGATAACACTAACCCTAACCAGACATTTTTTGATAAGTGAACTTTTATCATGGTAATAAGACAATTCCAAATATAGTACTGATGTACAATATCAAATAAGAATTGCAATCAATCATTTCTAAGCCACTAGGTATACAACTTTAAATTCGGACTCAGTGTCCCCAGTGGAAGTATCTCAAAAGGCAGACAGCGATACACACTGCTTTTCAATAGCCCATGGGATAATATTTAGAACACTTCATGCAAATGAGCCCTGACAGTAATTTGAAGAAGGATTAGTAAATACCCCCTCAGAGATCTACAGTTTCACACACCTCTGTCCTGGAATCCCGCTCTTAAGAGTCAAGTACAAATTACGTTGAACTCAAGACAATTTCATGAAGGGTGGAGGGTTAGCCATCCTCAGAGCTTTATATCACAGATCAATGTCCCTGGGCTCCAGTTTAAGAGACATTAGCTGCAACTGAATTCTGCTGCCTACATGGCTTTAGCTGCACAACTTCATCTAGGAGAACTGGATTTTATCAGCTCCGAATCCAGCATCGAATTCACTTATCGAATCTGAATCCCTTTAAATGCCCTATCCAATCTATTAAGGTTCGCCGTTCAACTTCAGTCATAAAAAACTAAGAATCAAAAGTTCTGTTGAATCTTTGAGTTTTGTTCTGGGAGGGCAGAAACACTGCAGTTGTGAATCACAGCCTTAAAATTCAATTTAATAATGACATTCTGTAGCTCCAACCTGAAAATGAGTTGAACAACAGAAGATATGAAATTCTGCTGAAATATATCTGACTTTTCACATCTTATTTTTTACTGTATTAGGTTGATCAAATATTAATATGATATGAATCAAAGTTTAACTATGAGACTCCAACTCCTAAAGCTGACGCAAACAGTGAAGTCATTTCTTCATCACTTTGAACTACAAAAGGGAAGACAGTTGTTGAGTGGTGCTTCTACAGTATCTCTAGCAAACAATCTTTGGCTGAGTTTAGACACTGATTTGCAAAGAGCACATAAATGAGACAACATCCAAGTTATGTATTCAGCTTTTTGGCAAGTTACCCATGGATGCATTCCATATCTATAAGTAAAAATACACCACATACTATGCATTACTTACAGCCTCTCAGGTAGAAGACTTTGCTGTTTGATGATAAGAGAGTAAGGAGAATCAAGATTTGATAAGATGTTCAGAGCTTAGTGAATCTTGGTCTTTTATTAACCCGGAACTGGACCCCATACCCATTAATTTGTCATGTCTTCACTCACCAGTACACTCTAATAATTTCAACATTTATAATAGTAATAATATAGCAAAAGTCACACAAAAAACAGCTTTACACAAAGAGGAAGAATACATTTAAAAAACAACAATTATACAGACATAAATGAACAAGAAGGCACATAAGATCAGATAAAACTTAAACAAAATGTAATTTATTTTGAATTTAAAATATATATGGATGATTGATAATAAGAGCCATGTTATCATTACCATTATACCATATTGTTGCATGTGTGTTACAGGCACAGAGTGGGTGGACCCCGAGGATCCCACAGTCATCGCAGAGAACGAGCTGCTGGGAGCAGCAGCAGCTATTGAAGCAGCTGCCAAGAAACTGGAGCAGCTGAGACCAAGGACCAAGCCCAAGGTTAGAGGGCTTTTTACAGAGCAGCAGTATTCACACTGAGCCTGTTAACCTCACCACAGGGTCACATACAGTGTGTGTGCTGCATGTCCGCTGGGCTATCAGCTCCTCACACCATTACTGAAGGCTGTCCCAGAGACCTTAGCCTGTTAGCATTTTAGTATTCCTCAATTTCAAAGTTATTCTTGACACCAGCTTGTCCTATGCTGCAGACTATCCCTATTAACCTTTTTAAGGATGAAGCCTTTTTGTCTGAATAAATCCTCCACAGATCATCACAGCCCTGTAACATAGTGTGTTTATTGACTGTTGGTTTCCCTCTCGTGTAAACAGGAGGCAGATGAGAGCTTGAACTTTGAGGAGCAGATTCTGGAGGCAGCCAAGTCCATCGCAGCTGCCACCAGTGCTCTGGTCAAAGCTGCTTCAGCAGCACAGAGGGAGCTGGTGGCTCAAGGGAAGGTATGTCTGAACCCAACTAAAGGAATGAACATTCTATGACATCTACTCACAGTGACCATTCTGAGTACTGCAGGTAACATTTATTCACTGGGAAACTGAAAACAGTGAGATCCTCTGCTGCACACCATAATATGCCCCAAAGAAAACCCAAAACATGCTTACATAACACAAACTCTTCAGTTTTTGGAGAGCACCTTTCTTTTCACTAAACAAAAACAAACATAGTTAAGATATGCCAGAACAACATGAAGAAATTTGTATTTTTCTATTTAGGCTATCCAGACATTGACATTTTTGAAACACAATTTTTGCCGAGTGTGAAGTTTAGGACCTGTGTACAGGCCGACAGCAGTAATGAGTTTTTGTTCATGTATGACCCCAAGCTGACAGAGAAAATACATTTTTCAGGGCCTTAAAGGAAATGTGGACAACTATAAATCAATAACTTCCTCGTGAGAAAAAGTCTTAAGATACAATTTTTTTGGATTAATGCTGGGCATTCTCTTGTCTTCTTATAGCTGTTAGTATATTACAAGTATGTTAGCAAAGAAGTATGCTGTATTAGGAACTATATGATGAACTTAAACAACAAACTAGTTGATCATTTACCAAAAGTAATGTAATGATTCTGAGTCAGTTTCCCTGTGTTTTCAGGTGGGAGCAATACCAGCCAATGCAGTGGATGATGGACAGTGGTCTCAAGGGTTGATTTCAGCTGTAAGTCTCTTTCCTCAAGGTTTATTTAAGAATTAGAGAAGTTATTAGTAAAACATCTCACTATCGATGCCTTTCACTCCTCAGGCTCGAATGGTTGCCGCAGCAACCAACAACTTGTGTGAAGCAGCCAACTCTGCGGTTCAGGGACACGCCAGCGAGGAGAAGCTCATCTCATCAGCCAAGCAAGTGGCTGCGTCCACCGCTCAGCTGTTGGTGGCCTGCAAGGTCAAGGCTGACCAGGACTCCCAGACCATGAAGAGGCTCCAGGTCAGCACAAACTGTCTCACACTGTACATGTTTACTATGCTGTTACTGTGGCACTTCAGGGCATCATATTTCATTTTTTCATATTCATTTTATTTCACCTGAGAAAGAGCTTTGCACCCACCGCCCAATCAGGAGGTAGCAATTGCACTGTAACCTCCCACTATAAAACCCCAGCGATAGCGCTGCTAGTTTCCCTTTTTCACTCAGCCACCTTGAAAATGGATGTTCTGCAAACTTCATTTCACCATCTGGTATCGCAGAAGAATCAAGATGGCTGCTAGCAAGTCCTGCGCTTTGTGTGCCTCGCCTATGCTGCCAGTACCTGCTCGACAACCTGTCTGGCATGTTTGCCTTGGCCGCCAAAAGGATGGCAACCCCACTGTACTCCAGGGCTCCAAGCGAGGATTTCACCACAGGCCTCCTTGCCTGGCTGCGTGGGAGGCCTCACTCATGCATTGTCTGTCCCAAGATGGCGCCCATTCTCAACTATGCACAGCGTGAGTGGGACGCTCCGTTGTCTGCTAAGCCTCCGGCAATGGCCAACTATTGTATTCCACTGTCAAGTGCTGGGAGTGGGACATGGGAGTGCCACCCATTGAGGACGCAGTCAGGGTCTGCCTGCTCCCCTCCGCCTCCCTCTGGCCTGGCTGTCAACCGTTGCTCCCGTCAGAGAATAACAAAGTAACAACCAGCTTTTTTGACTGCTGTTACGCCAATGCTGTCCAGGCGGTGGCACTGGCTAACAACAGGGCTTTCTTGGCAGGATCTCTTGACTGGTAGGTGTCGCTCAGGTGGTACACAGGCACCTCTGGCTGGGTCTGTCCACCCTGAGAGAATAGGAGCAGTGCCTGCTGATGAAAGCACCACTGTCCACCAGGTCCTTGTTAAAAAGCAATGATCCTAGCACTACACATTCTGACACACAGGTTGTCTCAGACAATTGCACTGATAGCCATGAGAGGTGCCCTACCTGGGCCTGAGGGGATGTTCCCCTTTCCTACTCCAGTGAGGCAAATAAGGGGAGGGCAGTGCGTCACTTCCGCTCTTCTTCAGCCTCCACATCATGGGCAGATCTCCCACACGCATTAGTGGTTAATAGGCTATTCATGTCTCATTGACTAGCTAATTGTCGCCATTCCTTGCTGCACATTGCCGGAGCAGCGCCTTCACAAGCAAGCAGCGCTGCTCATATGGTATTTACTGCAAATAACTCTGTCCTGTCCCATGGTGGCGAGTTGGCATTGTTATGGAACTACAGAACTCTGTGGAAGGGCTATGCACTGCAGCTCTGCTGCCAACCTCCTCCGTTCATCGGCGTACATCAGACCTCTCTCTACATCCCCAACAAGAGGGCAACCTTGGAGAAGGAGATAGCTGTACTCTTGACGGTTCCCCATTCAGAGGTATGGAGGGGCTTCTTCTCAGTCATGAGACCAATACTGGACCTGCGCATCCTGAATGGCAACTTTGTATAAAGACCATTCTGCATGCTAATGGTCAGACATCTGGCCAGGTAACTGGATGACATCCATAGATCTGAAGGACACCTACTTCCACATCCCCATACTGCTGCACCACAGGAAGTACCTGCACTATGCAGTGGGAGGATGGATGTACCAGTATTGCCGTCTCCTGTTCAGACACTCTCTGGCCCTGCACACGTTCTCCAAGTGTGTGGAGACTCCACTGGCACCACTCTGGGAGAGGGGCGTGAGAATTGTGACCTACATAGACAACTGGCTGATTCTTGCCGCGTCTAGGCAGTAGGCAGAAGCCCACACAGCTCTGGTCATCCAGTATATCATGCAGCTGGGCTTCACCATCAACCCCAACAAAAGTGCCCTGCAGCCGAGCCAGCAGATGCCCTACCTTGGTCTGCACATAGACTCCCATGCCATGACTGCACAACTGTCAGAGGAGCGTGTGGAGGCGCTATCGCAGCTGACCGGACGTGTGAGGTCCGCAGCCTCAGTGCCAGCAGGGTGCGTCATATTGCTCTTTGGGATGATGTCAGCAGCTCACCCAGTGGTGCGCCTGTGGCTGCTGCATATGAGAAACCTCCAACGCTGGTTGGAGGTTTCAGCCGCACCAGAGCCGGGACAAACAGCGCAAGCAAGACCCTCAGGCAGGTAGTGCTCAACCACTGGACTGCTGCTGATTCTTGGTTGTGGCTGGGTTCAGACTAGTGTTGGTTTGGGCCCAGCTCGGAGTAGATCTCATCCCTTACAGCTTTCGCCTGTGGAGATAACTAATAGTGAAGCCCATTAGAGGGCGGTGCATGTACAAAATAGAAATAGTAGTTACCTGGATTTAACTCCAGTTCTATGAGTACGTGCAGAGCCCTCTAACCACAAGCAGAGCTGGCCCTAGTTGTTTCTTGCTGAGTTTCAAAGGGAATTGAGCAGCGCTAGCTCTGGGGTTTTATAGTGGGAGGGTGCTGCACTGCTATATCCTGATTGGGTGGTGAGTTTCTCAGGTGCCGAGGCAGAGGCTCGTACGGTAAACCAATAGCGAACCCTGTTAGAGGGCTCCACATACTAGTTAACTGGAGTTACATCCAGTTAACTAGTATTTCTCTGCCAAATAAAGGCCAGAGCGGCAAGTGTGTTAACAAATAATTGGACAATTGGTAGTGGAGCCTGTAACTGGACCCTATATATCAGAAATAATGACGAACAGGTAGAAACAGGACAAAGAAAGGTGTTGTGTACTGTAACTATAGGGACATGTGCATTTCACTAACTTTTTAATGAGGATCTGCCGAAATACATGTAGCAGGACACAAACACAACACACCTAGTCCCAAACAAATGCACTATTTCCTTCTGTTTGAGTAACATTTGCTAAAATCTACAGTGACCAGCTGTTTTAGGAAATTACTGAACCTTTTTAAAATAAACCTATGTACTTCTGAGCTGTTTTTAAAGATTTCTGTCTTCATAAATGGACTGAGAGCTACAGACCAGTTAGGGAAATCAGAAAGTTTTGAGAGATGGAGTAACACCTCATTGGTTTTGGTCATGAACTTGAACTTGAGCCAACTTCTTCAGACTGTTGAGCCAGGTTTAGGTCCAAAGTTAGCTCCCTAACCCTCTAATCCTTCCCTATCAGACTGACACATGAGATGTGTGATCCTCATCTGTTGAAACGATTCAAACCTACAGTACCTGACCTGCTGAGGGAACAATGACATTAGTCATTCTGCAACAGTTGGGCTTGTTGGAGAGCACACAGAATGGTATAGTCTATTCATAGACTGGAGTTTGTGTGTTTAGGGTTATAGGTGAGCATGATCTGTACAGCTGCTACATCAGTATTAGTATACTCTATATTTAGCCCAGGTTTTATATTATGCTGCATATCAGTCTCCAGAGGTTTAGTATTGTACTCCATAAAGTTGGGGGACTTGCAAGAGACAGATTAAAAGAAAGAATGGTCAAACTGGAAGAAAAAGGGGCCAAGATACCCTGACTTTTAGTCCCTAGTATGATTCAAAATCCAAGATCCTACATTTCCCATAATGCAATCAATAGAATCTTTTCTTAGACCTTCTCTGTCTGGAAAATGCCTATGTATTTCAAATCACACCTCCAGTTTGTAACACAGGCTTTCTGTTATAAATATTTCATCCCAAACTGATAACCCTAATGACATCATCAGGGTTATTTTCTCAGACTTGACAAAACTCCTTCAAAGCTACCGAAGACATTATACAACAGTTTTCACAGGCTGAGTATTACTCCTCATGATGAGTAAACTGACCTTTATGTGTAATGTATTAGTGGGGTGCCCCTTTAAAAATGTTTTTTTTAATAAACGCAACTGAATGCACTGACTCACTGCTGGAAATAATGTAGCACAGAAGGCTTGTTGTGACCTTTATGTGTAACTGATGCGGTGAGTCCCAAGACATAACAGAAACTACAAGTATCTCCTGTCACCTCATCCACCCAAAAATACTATCTTTAAGGCTGTGTGTATGCTAGCTGTGAGCACATCAGCCCACCAAGGCCATCTCATATTCTCCGATCCAATCAGCAGTGGCTTATCTCCTCCTCTTCTGGGCCTGCAGCTGCCACCACAGTAATTCTCATACATTTATGTCTACAGGAGCTCTGGAAACAATCCACCAGTCCAAGCTATGGCACCCAGAACTAGAAACATTAGCCCTGATCTATGATTACACCAGCAGCATTTGCTCTCTTCACTCTTTGCTGTGGTGCTTTTTAAGGCTGTAATAATGCAGAGTGCTAAGTAATGTACAGTCTTTCTGTTGAATGTGTGAATATCTGAGGAAAGGCGGCTGTTTGGACTGTTCCGGATGGCAGCAGGTGGTTAAGGGACAGAACTGTCTTAAACACTGGGTTACCAGTTTATTTGGTACCACAATATAATACAACAGCCAACTTGGGAGTGTTTATATGTTATTCCCAAGATTTCAAGATGATTCTCCTCAATCTCAGCTTTGTAGTCACACCAGATAAATGGAAATTATATTATATTATATGTTATTCCCAGGATTTCAAGATGATTCTCCTCAGTCCTAGCCTTGTAGTCACACCAGATAAATGGAAATTAAAGGAATAGTTTGACGTGGAAAACATGTATTTGTATTAGTTTTAATATTAATATTAGAGTAAGTTAGCTAGCTTCCAGGGTTTCTGGTGTGTTGAAGCAATATATCCACTGATTGGTTGAAACTTGTGTTCTTTTCACCATCTGTTGATAGATGTTCCATTTTTTTGATTCAAGAGTCAAATTTATACCCACAAAAATTCCCACAATTCAACAGAAAAAGTGGTGTTCATAGCATGTACTGCTAACAATGCCACAATGCAATGCTTGGTCTTCAATAGATATGTAAATGCCTATCATGTGACACTACAGGAAACAAGTCAATGATGATTCCTAGTTCACTGCTCACTACAGACAAAACTACTGTCTATTTACTATGTAGGTGAGTGAGTGAACAGAGCCTCTGTGTCAGAGGTGCTGAGGTCGAAGTTAGTGGTGTTGGTATACTGGTCTACATAATGTAAAATAAATTCTGTCTACCTCATGTACATATAGCATATTAAGAGTGCAGAATATTAAAGATTCAGTTCAACCTAATAAAAAATAAAATATTTTCTCTCTCTAGTTTTGGTTCCAGGTTTTGAGATATCTCTCTGAGACTTCTGCCTACACCACAGTATAATTGATATGAAGGGAATTTTGTTTGTGGTGCTCACAACATTGCAGCAGTATCCCTCTTACTCTGGATGATCCACAGAACACACTGAGCGAGTGTAGAGACCATTCTAGGGAATAGGGACAGTGAGGTCTGGATTTTCCAAAGGGACATTGTTTCTGGAAAGACATGTTGATGTTGAATTTTTAAATGTCATTTTTCAGAGGTGCACCACAAACACCACAAACAAAATTCCGCTGACCAACACTGTTTTGGGGTCTAAGCAGAACTCTTGGTGACAGATATCTCACACGCTTTGTGCATAAGTGCTGCACAGCTGGTCCAAAACTGGCCAGCTATGTCATGTGATAGACGTGTACCTCAGCTAGAAAACAGAGCCATGTAAAAGGTCACATGACCACATATGACATATATGATATGTATAACATAGGTGGGATAACACGTCAAAATGTTTTAAGACACCGGATTTTGACCTGTTAAGAACCGATAACTTGGTGTGTAAAGAGACAGTCGTTGGGTCGCAGTTATGCTCTACTGAAATGTTATGTGTTACCTCACTGGTGTAGACAGCTGTGTTGATTGAAACTGCCGAATGACTAAAAACAGGGCTGAAAAGAGTCCAGTGTAGACAGTCAGAGGGAAAGATGGAGAGACCTGATCTGTCAGAGCTGTGAGGAAGTAGGGGTGTCAGGTCCATTGATTTGAAAGGATATTTTGAGTGAACGAAAGAGCGTTGAGGTCTAAAAATACAAACTAAATCAACTGTTAAAAAATCATCAGCCCTCAAGTGGTAGCTCCTGGGACAAACACTTTAACAGTCCAGTTTAGTGTGTGGCCTCAGTGTACAGCTGTTCAAGGGAACGTCACAGTGTTATGCTGTATGTCAGGGCCAAACTAACAGTAACATTCCAGCCAAAGATAAACCAGAAGATGATTCACTAATGTCTGTGTCGTCTTCTGCCAGCTCAGTGTCTGATTTCATCCCACAGAACCACAAAAGGAGAAAACCCCTCTTTGTTAGAGCTGAACTGCCCAATGAGATAAATGTTTGGCTTTGAGTGTAGTTCAGCAGACTGCTCCTCATTGCCTTTTACAGCAATTCTCAGGCACTGAGCAGGAAAAAACCTGTTATGGTTTTCTCTCTCTGAGCAAGGGTGGTAGTTCTCATTCCCTTTCCAGGAGTTGCTGTTCACAAGCAGCACAGTTGATGTGTTTGCTGTTCAACGTCTGCATGAGTCTGTCTCCACTTTCCCTCAAAGACTTAATCATGGTCCATGGTTAGAGATGTTAAAGATCTACTTTATAATTCACTTCATACTCCCTTTATTTTTTAGTTTGACAAAAAGATCTTAAATCAAGGTCAGTACACTTGCCTTTTCTGGAACTTTCAACTATGAAAAGCTCCAGAAAATATTAGTAAGTGGACCTTTACCATTTTACTGTTTCCAATCTCAAGAATGGACCGTCACTCAACTTATTTTTTTAAATCATGACTCATTGTGTGTTTCTGCAGGCTGCTGGAAATGCTGTGAAGAGAGCCTCTGATAACCTGGTGAAAGCAGCACAGAAAGCAGCGTTTGATGCTCAGGATGACCAGGCTGTGGTGGTCAAGAGTAAGATGGTCGGAGGTATCGCTCAGGTGAGTCATGCCAAATGCCAGGTGCCAAAAGCAGGAGGCTTGGGACTTTGAAGCTGGTGTTTCCTCAGTGTGCTGACAGACTGTGTTGTGTTGCAGATCATCGCTGCTCAGGAAGAGATGCTGCGGAAAGAAAGGGAGCTGGATGAGGCCAGGAAGAAGCTGGCCATGATCAGACAGCAGCAGTACAAATTCCTTCCCTCAGAGCTGCGGGAGGACGGCCAAGAGCAGTGAGAGTGTGGTAATGCAGCAGTGATCCATGGAATGTTCAGGACCTTCCCCCAGCTTCATGTTGAGAGGAAGCATCGTGCATTAGGCAGATTGACTCCAATTCCACAGTGATGTATCAGGATGGTTATTATTAATCTGTTTCTGTATTTAATTTTCAAAGTCAAACCACAATAATGCCAATGATTATTAATTTTGATAATACAGAAATCTATATGCCTTAATAATGCTCTTATTAAGGTATCTGTGCTTTTGATTATATATGATCGTATACTTTCCAATATATCTGGCTCTTTTTTTAGTTCTTTCTTTTTTTTATCTTTGTTGTGTACGTCCGCTGTGGCTGTCCTGCCAATAAATTCTGCTCGCCTTCACTGTTAGAACTTTACAGTTGGAACTTAGAGCTCTGAGGGCAAGCATAATTTCTGCTTTATGCAAAATTTCTATGCAAATGTTTTTTTTTGTGTGTGAATACATTTAGAGACAAAGAGACTCGATGTGTAAGTGATAGTTCATTGTGATCATCTGTGGTCACATGACAATGATGATATTCAGTATGTTATTTATCATACTGTTTGAATCTGAAATAAGGACAATGAAATAAACTATTGCAATTTTTTAAGTTTAGAATTGCAATAATTAACTTTACAATGGAACAAATTAGAGTGGAAAAATGTTATTTTTTTAAAGATTGAGCTATGAAATGTATTAAAAATGTATCTTCCATTCAGTTGCTATTTTAGTATACGTATTTTGTTTTTGTATTTGGATTTAAGCAATGACAGTATTTAGCCCTGGATTAGATCAGAGGACTTGTTTGCTTAATGATCATGAAGCCAAATATTGAACTTCAAGATATTTGAAATCTTATTGACTGTATTTGAGTGCTTAGTGTTTATTGACTCACTCCAGTGACATTTTATCTGTGCCAAAATTAGTGTCCGACACAGTGCTAGTTACTTTCTAGAGAATTCCTGTCACAGTACAATTGTATGATGCCAGTCTGAGGTATACATGATGTCTTGGCTACATAACGCGTTCTTGTTAGATATTACTTGCATAGAGTTCAGCTTATTTCTCATTACCAAGGAACTAATGTCAGTTCACTATTTGTTCCAGTATATCGGTGCTTATAAAGTGCCTTCATAATGAATTTGTCAAGTATGATTAACTGATACCAATCATTTACCCTCTAAGTGCACTTAATTCATTACTCGTTTCATTAACTTATCAGAACATCATTTAAATCCACCATTAAAACACAAGTGTCTTGATTTTCTCTTGCATATTATTTTCAAGAATGAACATGGCACAGCTAGAACAGTACACCTGATATAAAAAGACTGTAATCCTTCAAAGCCCTTTTTCTTTTGTTCACATTTTGATTCAACATGGTATAAATGTAATGCTGGTGTGTAGCAGTACCACCTGATGGGCACTGTAACAGAGATTTATATTCAATAAAGCCAGTTTTCTTTGAAACTGTTGACATCCATTTCTCTTCTCACCCTGCACACAGGAGAAAGACTCCTTTAGAGGTTCCTGATTACATATTTTATACATAAGTGTTCATAGGCAAAGTATTTTGCTTATATAATCATAAATTGTATTATATTGTGCTCACTGTCTATTTTTTTCAGTTTTTATTCCTACCAAATCTAAAGTAACGAAAGCATTACTGAGGTTTGGTAAGGCATGGACGGATTAACCTCCTCTGGGACCCTTGGGCAAAAATAAGCTACTGGGCCTTTATTAATCTCTCATTTGAAACACAAAATAATTTAGGAATATGCATCCTGTAGGCGCAATATCATCTGAAATAATTAAGGTCTTAAAACTGGATTTCAACACAAGGACCCTCTTCAAGACAGGACCTCAAGATGAAGTAATAAATTACGACTCACCTTGATATTGTGCTTTAGTAGAGCTTATTTCATGTTCTGAAACAAAGTCACAATTCAACAAATGACCACAAACCACCAGCACACAGTGACCCTGGAGGTTAGCATGGGTGGTAATCAAATCTTGCATTGAGGTTATGTTGCTGACCACACCTTTACTGTTCCCTCTGTAATATACACATCACACTACTTCCTGCAGTGCCTCTGAATGTCGCCAGTGAGTGTGCATGTAAATCATTTGCGTATGAATGTAATCCATTAGTGACACTGTTGCAACCTGAGGTGGACAGGGTTACACAATGGGTTCATGTCATTTGTTCTCTCTTGTGTGCACTCCTGGCCCATCCTTCTTACCCATCTAGCCTGCTGTGATTGACAGGAGGGCCACGCCCCCTCACCCTGTTTTAATTTGCTGGTCATTTACCATTTTCTGATTACATAGAGGTTACTGTACACTATAAACGTTCTTATCTCTACTGATTAAACGCAACCTGTCTTGATCGTTTTCCATTTTCGGTTTAAACTCTTCAAATTTGTGTTTTCATTTTAATTTTACATCTTCAAATTAATATTTCATTATATGCTGTTATTTTGATATAACGTTTCTTCGTTTTAACATTTATTACGTTTTATTATTGACATTTGAGAAATGTAACTAAGTACATACAGCTCTCTTTACTATTTATACATTAGAGCCACATTTCATGCTACCTCTACTCTATTACAGTTTAGAGGGACGTATTGTACTTTTTATTCCATTCACCTACTCCTACTTGTAAAAAGTAGATTAGCATTGCTACTTTTACTTCAGTAAAGAGTCTGAATACTTCCTCTAACAATGCTCAATGCTTTACTTTCAAAGAGGAAAGTGTAAATGAACTTTTGAACTTCATAGTTGTCTCAGTTTTCTCTTCGGGTGAATTTACTTTCCAGAGATATCTTGGACGTGATTTGAGGTTTGTCCTGTTGTTACCTCTCCAGGTGGATAGTGATACACATGCAAACATGATGAAATCAACGAAAACTCTGTCATCGTGGACAGACCTGATTTATTCACTCAGAACACCGACGTCACGCACACAGACTGGACAACTCGCTGTCTAAATATGGACAACGTCCCCATGTGGATCCACAGTGAAAAAAAAAAATCAGGGGCTCGTGCAGCTGGTATTCCATCCCCGAACTCTCCCCGAGTCGCTCAGACAAGCTGCACGCGCGCTCCTGTCTCAGACCGGTGTCTCTGTCTCTGTCCAGATAACCGAGCACACTTCTCCTTCTACTGAGAACTCACAACCTTAGGAACCATGGAGGCCATCAAGAAGAAAATGCAGATGCTGAAGCTGGATAAGGAGAACGCGATAGACCGAGCAGAGCAGGCTGAGGGAGACAAGAAAGGAGCAGAGGACAAATGCAAACAGGTGGGAGAGATGGAGTTTCTCTATACCTCTCTAGAGCCGAACTAAAGCAGCTCAGTCACTTCTCACCTGAAATGAAAGAAGCACTGATTATTAGTTATTTGGGAATTTCTTCTGGTTCTAAATCTGCCAAATCAAATGCACAACATATCTTTATTGATGGAGCACCTTTCAAAACAGTGTTTCATAGTAATATGAATAATGCAACACAGATATCAAAAGTGAAGTCAGACGAAGAATATAGAGAAGCAAGAGAAGAAAAACCTTGAGCAAGTATAACATTTGTCAAACAAAGACTGAAAAAAACACCAGTTTACTTTTCTCAGGCAGTGTGTTTGAAGGCATGATAGATTTAATCAGTCTGGTCCTTGAAACCATCAGGAGGGCCCCATGAGCTGGGGCTCACAGGGGCTTAACATCTGAGAAAAATCAGCCTTAGAGCAGGATTTTGAAAAAAGAAAGACCACTTTCTTCTTCTTACAAATGAAATGTTAAATTCATAACCAATAAAACACAGTCTTTCTCAGTCAGGAGCTTTGCCGCTCCTGCCTTACTTGGTCTGGTATGACCAGTGGCTAAAGTTAGCTAATGTTAACAAACTTTTTAGATTGACATTGTTGTGTGCTGACATCACTGGTGTATGTTTACTGACTGTTACACTACTATTCTTTATGAACAAATTTTGTTTTAATTATTTTAGGGCATTTGAAGCCTGTATTAGAAAGTGGACAGTAGAGAGGTGACAGATGGGAAATGACCAAACCAGACGTGAACTGGTTCATTGTCAATGCCTCGACACTTACACACAGGGTACCCCAGGAACAAAATTGAGGGGATCATTATGAAAAATGTTTGTTGTCATATATGATCTAAAATAATTGAATATTGGCAAATATATCGTCAGCAGATTTGAATCAAATCTCTAATTGTGATATATTGGTATCAAACTAAAAAATTCAGTATCGGTCAAATGATTAACTAAGTGAAGGCTGAGGGCAGAATAAACTGAAATACAGCAATCTAAGTAGTAGTTAAAGGTAATAAATCTATGGATGTTTGACCAATACATTGACAGTCAATGTATTGGTCAAACAGTACAAATTGAAAATAATATGAGGCCTAATATGGAACCTTGCAGTACACCATATCTCTTAGTCATGGGAGAATTAATGTGCACAGGGCAAGGAACAAAGGCTGTTTCTGTATTCCTCATGATTCCCAAGATGATGAATTACAATTTCATGATCTATTGTGTTGCTTAGATCAAGAATAATTCAAATGGTAAGAGTTCCACAGTCAGATATTTAGTAGGATCATCAGTACCTTTCAGACAAAAAATTTAAAACTAGTTGTATCTCGTTGGGTATTTGGAAAATTGAATGCAGACAACTTTCTCAATTAATTAATATAAATGGATAAACACCCCACAATACAAAAGCGTGGCACTGAATTATTGAATTATACAATTCTTATTCTTCATATAATATAAGATCAAGTTTGTCCTGATCCTTATCCTTGGGAGAATGAATGTGCACAAGGCTATAACCAGGATTTTAGAAAAAACTGAGGTCAAGTCTGCCCGCACTTCAGACACCTTCAAATGTGTTTAATTATTGAGATTTTGAATACTTTTTTTCATTTAACTGTTAATGAACTGTTGAAGTGGCCCCACATAATTACACCAAAGCTTGGACCAAAGTGTTAAGATATCCTCTGGACCAAAAATACTGGCTAAATCCAAATGTCTGAATTTGCAGACTAAACAGGTGTGTTCTTGGTAAGTCTGAGTGCAGAGGGCTGTCCAAATCCACAACTCATCAACCCCACAAGGGGCCTCAAATGCACTTTTGCAGCCCTCTAGACAGTATGCATGGGGCAGAGACTTCAACAGACCTAGCTTGGATGATGACCCATTATTAATATAACATTATGGATATTACATATGATAATATGAAAGAAATAATAATAATAATAATAAAAACAACAACAGCAGATCAACCAGTCAGTAGTCTAGAGCCCAAATGCTCTATGTTTATTTTTGAAGGCATCTGTGTTTTGCCTATTTGATGTCCTGCATACATTTATTCATGGTTGAGGTTTGATATCACACACACAGAGAATATGCATAGATTGGTTTATCAATTATCCATCTCTGTTATGTAAATGAGCAGGCATATTTGTACATATGTTGATGTCAAAATGTCAAATTTGACCAATGTCAATACAGTGAAGAACCATTTAGAAAAATACTTTGAGATGTGTTGTCACAGCGTATTTTATCCCTTCACGGCCAATAAATATCACCATCCAGTACATTCAAAATTTGCTGTCTCATTTATATATTATATACAGCCAACTACTGTGTGTTTCCCCCCACCTTCCTGCCAAATCCAGCTTCATTTTCAAGCCATGAACTAATAAATTCAGTAGAAGTATTGTTTAAGCTGCAGAGCACAGTGATATTCCTTTATGGAAACCTGCTGTCTCTCCTGTGCAGCTCCACAGTGTAATAGTCAAGATCAGGTAGCAATCTATGAATAGATAACAACTATTCAACTATGCAACTGTCCACATAGCATTTGTTCCCAGAGGGTCCCAGCTCGCAGTGATCACAATGCCTGTACAATCACTTCTCTCTGCCTGGGTGCATTTAATACTGGCATGTCTATTTCTGTGTTCCCTCTAAAGACCCCCACCTTCTTTGAATTGTTGATCCACATAGAAAGACAGTCAAGGCAACTCGGTTTGGGAGTTGCCACAATGCCGACTGTAGGATCAGGACTGTCCCAGGCTATTTGTGACTGACAGGCCTTACATGGCTACAGGCTGGGAGAGACTGTCAGAAGTGATATAGAAAGGACATTTGTCCTGGGGACATTGTGGTCGGGCCACATCACGGTCATTTACAAATGGCTTTTTATAGTCCTTGAAGCTGTTGTTGAAAATGGCAACTCGCTGAAACAATCTTTGGAGATGAATCATCAGATAACAATAGCCTTAAGTTCAAAATGGAGAGGGCTCATCTCCCGGGGAGCAAAAGAGCAATCTGCTTGATAGATTCAGATTTTCTGTTATGGGGTCATTAAAATAAGATCCGATCCTCTTGGGAGCATGATCATGCTCCGCGAATTTCATGACAATCTTCCAATTAGATTATTATTAGTTTCCAAAATCATAAGGATTCATTTTCTGGGAAACATAAATGTGTACATCAAATTTCATAGTAATATACTTGTTAGAATTTGAGATACCTTTTGTAACAGACATTGGTTTGCTGCATATGATGTATAATTGAGACAAGAAACTTTTGCATTTAATGGATGATGATAGGTTTGGCCATACCTTTGTGACATGGTAACTGTCATTGTGTCAAGTCTGCTAGGGCACTAGGCCAGGAGGGGATGTGAGATGGGCCTTCAAACCTCACTTGCATGGTGTTGGTGCTAGAGGAAAGCTCAGCAGGTCACCTAATTTGAAATAGCAGGAACATTTTATAGGATACATAGTTCTGCCTTGATTCCATTTTTTATCAACATAATGAGAAAACATTTATAGTGAATATATCTGCAAAGCGTTCAGTGCCAAAGCAAACTGTTCAGACCAAATATATCTTCAAAATTTTCTCATTTTCTCACGTGTAAAGGCAAAGGTGTTTCTACCTTTGGCCTCACTAGAAGGCAGGGGGGAGACGAACACTCTCAGCCTTTCCCCGAATGTGTTCATGATGTTGCACTCCACCGCTCACATGAAAAGTGACAGAACTAGTTTATCTTCTTTAACAACTCCACACACCCGGCCAATCACTGCATAAAGTGGGCATGATAGTCAGATTGTTTTTTCTGAAAAGCCATAAAAATTGTCAGATGTAGCCCCCCCCCCCTGAATATGATGTCTTCTTGTTTGGAGCATACTTAAGGCTGGGAAAGATGGTGGTGAAAAATGGTTTTACTTTGTAGGAGATGTGTTAAGATATCTTGCTTTGGACTGTAGTGTTGGATAGAGAATATTGCCGTCATAGGCCATGCTGCTAGTGGTGTAAAATTTCAATATCATTTATAGTTGTGCATGCCAAAAACAAGCTTTACGACTATCTAACATGTTGTTTATCTGTATATGTGTACTGTGTGTTGGTGTATTTGGCCTGTAGCTGGAGGAGGAGCTGCTCGGTCTGCAGAAAAAGCTGAAAGGAGTGGAAGATGAGTTGGACAAATACTCCGAGTCGCTGAAGGATGCCCAGGAGAAGCTGGAGCAGGCGGAGAAAAAGGCAGCAGATGTGAGTGATGGGAGCTGATGCCAGGGGTCACATTACTGGAGAGAGGCAACTATATTAAGACCAAATTGACCTATTGTACTTAGTCCAGTCACATCTGATCCCTCACACAGTCACACAGGTGTCATGTTGTTGACTACATGTGCTGTCATTCTGAAATGTTTCATATATCACAACTCAAACGAATTCTTTCAGGTGTTTAGAAACTAACACCAGGCTGTTGAACTAGAATTACAGTACTGTAAATTCAGACCATCTGCTATATTATTAGTGCTATAAACCAGCAGTCTTAGCTCCTCCTGTGTTTTAAATATGCACAGGCCAGTTTGTTACTGTCAGTCCAACTTAACACTTCACACTCCCACATCTCATACATTTCCAATAATCATAACCATTTAAAGTTGATCTTCAGAAGTACAATTTAAAGCTGTGCAAAATCTCCAAAGCATCTTTATCAGTTCCAATGGAAAACTGCTGCTGAGTAGTGTGTCACTGCTGACAGCTGCAGCAGAGACAGTCTTAAGTCTGTCATGTACAGTATCAGGTTCTACTAACATATCATAAAGCTTGTCAGCACCTTGAGGTCCATCTATTCTAACCAATCTGGAGAGCTTGACATGGCTTGACAGGATTTAGTTTCTTGAGTCCTTGCTTGGAACTAGTCTGTACAGATGCTGCTGCTCCTTGGCCAGCTGTAATAAGGTCCATGTGGAACATCTTTTTGCAGAACTGCACACAGTGCCCTGTAATACAGGTTTTTTATGGTAATATATCATCAATCATAAATAATTGTAAATTATGCACTAATAGTAATCTTAAGTGTGCTAAACTGGGGTATTTCTCCTTTTTGACAGTGTCAGGTCATTTTTGGATAGGAGTAGCTGGCCATGCAATGCTCTCACTCACAGCATGGCACAGCCACAGTGTGCTATCAGAGTTCCTTTTGAAAATGGACACTGGGGCCCAACTAGGTGGTGCTGCTGCACAGAAAAAACACACCCAGGACAAAAGTTTGGTTCATGGTGTTTGTCAATTAAATGTGTGAAAACCACACATATCAGGTAGGTTCAGTTGAGCTCATTTGCTGCCCTCTTCCCGAGCACTGAGATCAAAGAGAACCGTACTGCTGCTGTGATAATTTTCCAGAGACTAGGTTTTTATTTTCTTAGTTTTCAGTAAGTGGCCAAGCAGCGTATTGAGCTTAACTGCTAATCCTTTGTAAATGTAAGTTTGACGAAGATGATGGTCATGAAAAGAAACCAACATTGACTGTTGGAGGAGATGTGAACTGCAATCTCCAGACTCAAAGTCAGTTTGTATGCCCAACCAGCTACTCCGAACTCAGGAAGTCAGGAAGTGTTAACACAAATGATAAACACTGTTGTCTCTCTCGTGAGGACAGTCTCAGCATTTAAAAACCTAAAAGACTGACTTTCAGGTTCACATTTAATCTATATTTTTTGTAATTGCCATCTTAATTTGATTGTGAACGCTTCAGAGTTGATAGTAAAGAAGAGTAGGCAGAGACAGTGAATGACATGCAACAAAGATCTGCGGCTGGACTCGAACTAGGGACATCGCAATTACAGTATATAGCCCCTTTTTGAGGACCTGGAACTTTTGGTCGAAAAAGCTCTTATATGGTATGTGGTATTATGTGGTATGAGATATGACTCAGCATTTCTGACTTGCAGGAGTCTGCTAGATGATGTTCAGCTCCAATATAAACATCTCTGCCTCTGGACATCAGGTTCTATTCACAAACACATTTACACTGTACATGCAGCAGGAGATACGATGGGGAAAGTTTTTAGTGGAGGAGCAAAAAACACACAGGATACATTATATAAAATACAAAGCTACACACAATAGCACATCACATACACCCACAATGTCAACTAGAAGATACCTGCATTATTATGTGTGATTCTGATGTATAATATGTCTCACATATTAAACCATATGATTTAAATTCATTTTCAAAATTGAACATTTTTACAGTCATTCCACAAATGTAACTGAGAACTTTGGTAATTTATATTGAACTTTACAAACATTTTGAGTATAACAGAGGGGGGTGCAAATTGGAATGCAAGTAGGGGAATGTAAGCAATGCAAGAACAGTACAGACAGGTGCATCAGTATTATTGTTACAAATGACAAGCATAGAAATATGGAATATGAATGCAACAAAAGTAAATAAATAAATAAATATATATATATATATATACAGTACTGTGCAAAAGTTTTAGGCACTGAAAGTAAAGTGAGAATGCTCACAAAAATATTGCTATAAATTGTTTTAATTTATCAATTAACTTCTTACAAAGTTGAGTAAACAACAGAAACTTAAAGTAAATCAATATTTGCTGTGAGCAGCTTTGCCTTTAAAACAGCAGCAGTTCTTCTCGGTACACTTTAACACAGTTTTTCATGGTAACTTGCAGGTAGGTTGTTGTAACCATCCTGGAGAAAGGATGTTCTTCTGTGGATTTATTATTTAGGCCATCTCAGGTGCTTCTTCATGTAATCCCAGATTGACTCAATGATCAGGGCTCTGTGGGGGCCAAACCATACCATTTGTTGCAGGACTCATCATTATTCTTGTTGCTGAAAATAGTTCTTTATGACTCTAGCTGTATGCTTGGGATCATTGTCATGTCATGAATAAATTTGGGACCGATCAGACACCTCCCTGATGATACTGCATAATGGATAAGAATCTAAACATCTAGCGTGCCTAAAACTTTTGCTAATATATTTTGGTTGATGGCAGCCATGTTTTTAAATCAATCTTGCTCATTTATAATAGTAATGTATATTTCAGTCCCCCAAGACTGTATGCCAAAATTGGTACTGTTGAGTCAAAATTCAAAAAGTTCTATTCATTTATCTGTTTTTCAGTTTATGCAAATTAGCAAAAGACTTTTATGGTCCAAGAGGCTCTCTGTAGGCCACATTGAGCTGGACTTGTGTGTCAAATTTCAAGTCAATCAGACTTACGGTGTGAGTCACCATGACACTGCGCTAATAACAACAATCACTTCTGGGTAGACAACTGGTAGATGATTTGAATTGCACAGATATGTGAAATCTGCAAATTTGGTTATTTCTGGTTTTATTTTCAGCCATAACTGTAAGGTTTAAAGATATATAGTTAAACACGGTGGTCTGACCTATCTGACATAACACCAACAACCTCAAATAAGTTGTTTCTTTGATACTGAAAATGAAATGAGACACAAAGCTTACTTGTCACAAAATGCTCCCCACAAATTCTGTCATGAAGACCAGGCTGCCGGGTTTTCCCAACTCCTGACACTGTCAGGCCCCCGTCTTTTCGACACAAGCAGTTGGCCTGTCCCGGATCTTCTCCCTTTTCAGATGCTGAATCCAGAACTTTTTTTTGAGCATGTCTGCGTTTTGCAGATGAAAATCTGAAAAACCCAAACACTTCTCCACTCCTTATCGTTACCAGGCACACCCATGCACAACAAGACTTAACCATTTTCTTTTCAGTTGAGAGTATTTCTCAGTTGTTCCTCAACCCCTTCATCTTCTTCTTCTTCTTTGGGTTTATATCGCAGTTGGTGTCCTTTTAAGTTGCATCATTGCCTCCCTCTGGATTTAATCACTGTTGTCCAAATCTGTTACAGTGTTGTAATTAGTCCAATTACTCTCAAAAATCTAAATATCATTTTTTCCCCCCTCCGCCTTATTCCCTCACTCAAGCAAATCTGTAACCCTGGCCTCCACTCATCTCAGCCTCTGTAGACCTGTAATAATCATTGCCCTTCTTTTCTCTTCATATTTCCTGCATGAAATCAGGACATGCTCCACTGTCTCTTTTTCCTGACACTGATAACCAGTTGGGTGTTTTCCTGTGATAAAACGTGTACTATTCAGGTTGCTGTGACCAATTCTTAATCTGCTTATAATTACATGCTCTTTCCTGTTGATTCCACTATTTCTTACCACTCCTACTTTATTTTGTACTTTATTTTGCTGATTTTTTACATGAAACTGCTTTATTCAGTGTTTTTACCTGTTTTAATCACTGGGTCTGTTTGTTCTGAAGAGGAGGAGACCTGTGAGGATGATTAGGCTCCCGGTACAAGGGCTGCATTTAAAAATAAAATAATGTGCATTCTAGTGGATTGATCATAATGGGTTCTTAGATTGTTTATTTTCTGTGCCTTCAGTTCAGATTTGAGTGAGTATGTTTGCTCCAAAGATTTGTGCTTTGTCTGTAGTGGCACTTCACAATAAGCATATGAGACAAACTGGTTTTGCACTGCCCGTGGGAAGTATTTCCTTCATTTTACGTGTGTTCATAATTGTGTATTGGGCTGTGAGTGCTTCCAAAATATGGGTGACCTACACTCAATCATGATCATGTACCTGAACACCTCCTATGTAGGCATAACAGTTCACTCGCTGCTGCTGCTGATCTGCTAAACATGCTGCTAACATTATGTTTACTCAAAAGATTTGTGTTTTGTCTCGGAGGATATGAGAGAAACTGAACTGCCCGTGGAAGTATTTGCTCTGTTTTATGTGTGTAACTACAGTCATTGCCTTGACAAATTGACAGTTAGATTCTTCCAAAGACAGCAAAACAAATGACTAACTCTACATAATCATAATTGAATTACTGTAATAGTAGTTGATAAAAACCTGTGGCTGTGAGTTGGCAGCCAAATGAGCCATCATATCTTTCTAATTTCAGCAACTAAATAAATAAATAAATAAAGTAGAAGCAAATAACATGAAGCACAATAAATGTGTACAGTTACTGTACAGTCATAATCTTCCAGCACCTCTGTCAGCAATGAGGCTAGCTCTGGCTAGCAGCCAATGTGGATGTTAGAGCATGGTGCGGTGCCTCTTCTAGTTTGGACTCATGTTGCTCTGCCAAACTCACTGTGCTCTTTAGCAGTCAGCTCTCCCTGCTGTTCATAAGGTGCCTCTGCACCCCAGCCATTTCAAACCCTCCCTCCAACCTTTGGGCCATGCCTTCTCATTTATGTCAAATGCCAAATGGAAAATGGAAATGATAAAATTTAAAATACCAAATGGTAAAGTGCAAATGAAAATGCAAAAAAAAAAAAGTTTGTTCTATTTAAGCTTTTAAGTATTTCCATTTAAGAGTTTCCATTTCCCATTTTGAGTTTCATACTTGATGTTTCCCTTTTCCTATTTCCATAGCTATTTTAATATCATCTTTACAATTTAAGCTTGCAGTCCAAGCATTTCCATTTAAGCTTTTGTATTTTAAATTTCACTTCTTTCATTGTCACTTTACATTTTCAGATTATCATTTTACATTTTTCAATTTCCTTTTTCTTTTTAAGTTTAATTATGGCCTGATTATTCCCAGTAGAGTTGTAAAATAATAATCTTTTTAATTTGATCACTTTTAATTTTCTATTTGGACTTTTAATTTTAATTATGACCAAAAATATCCTCTAAGCATCACTACGGATGTAATCCCATCTCTGACCACAATGTGCGTTGCGATGATAGAGTGGGGCTGTATGTATTTCCGCTCGTTAACTTCATGGGCAGAAGAAGAAGCAAATCAATGTTGTAGAAGCAACGTTGTTTATGAGGTATTTTAATATATTTCTGTACGTGCCTGAGACATCCACCACCAAGTCTTGCACGTATGCGCCAAGTTTTGTTCACAGTAACGTTACACAATTCAATAAGTAGAGCTTAAGTCTCTTAAACATTTTCAAACCATTAACACTATGGATGTAATCCCACCTCTGACCACAGTATGGGTTACGATGGCAGTGTGGTGTTGTCTGTATTTCCGTTCCTTGGTTCCATGGGCAGAAGAAGAAGCTAATCAACATTATTTATGAGGTATTTTTATATATTTCTCGAGAACCACTCATCCAAAGAACTTTGAGGAACACATTGACATTGCACTTCCTCGTTTCCCCTAGAAATCCACCTGCCAGGTATGAAGTAGGTCAGATGAACAGTTCTTGAGATATGCAAAGGACAAACTTTCTTACTTACTTACTTACTTACAGACATACATACGTACGTATACATACAGACGGGTGATAAGTGGTCTCTTCCAGGATGACAATGCCCCAATTCACAGGGCACGAGGGGTCACTGAATGGTTTGATGAGTATGAAAATGATGTGAATCATATGCTATGGCCTTCACAGTCTCTAGAACTCAACCCATTTGAATACCTATGGGAGGTTTTTGACTGACGGGTTAGACAGCGCTCTCGACCACTATCATCAAAACACTAAATGAGGGAATATGTTTTTGAAGACTGGTGTTGCTCAGCTTTGGCACTGATTCTACAAGTCTCTGGAATTCATCTGGAGGGGTGAACACCATTAATGTGCAACTATTTTTACGAGGAATCATGTCACTTTTTAAGTCCAAACATTTCCTTATATGGAAATTAAAAGTATTGTTGGATTGTAGACTGTTGGTCAGACAAAAAAGGACATTTAAAAATGTCAGTTTGGCTTCTAGAAAATTGTGATGGACATTTTCACCCATTTCTGGCTTTTTTTTAGATCAAGCAATTATTTGAGAAAGTAATCAGAAGATCAATTGATAATTGAAATTATTAGTTTCAGTCTTAAACCAGACTTTTAAGATGTTATTCTCTGTTCTCTGTTCACACATCACCTGTACCTGGTCATTTGTTTCAAAATATGAATCTTCCTGCTAAGTCTTATAGACCATATGTACCGATGCACAGAATTTTGAGCTGTATGCTACTTGTGTTTTTGCAGTTTTTATGTGTTCAACACTGATTAGACAATGTGTTAAAAATTCCTCACCTGTTTCAACTGAATAGTCTGTAAAATTCAAATTTTGTTAAAGGTTAACCAACCATTAAAGAGTCTTATGTCTGTCTTGATCAGGGTTTTAGTTTGTATGTCATTACATACTGTACACCACAGAGTCTCACCACTGCATACCCATAACGAGTAGCTGTCCATGCACCCACCTGCTGGTAATAGGCATCTTGCGGATTTCTTTGCCAACTTGCAAAGTTGGCAAAGTCAACATGGGTAGTCAACATAGCTTTCACATTAGGGCATTTAATATCAACAAGGCCGAATTGGGGATTCTCTAATGGGTTAAAGGCAACACCATCTGGAGATGAGCCAAACCATAGAGCATCAGGGTGGATTTAAAACCAGTAAGGAAAATAGTTGACCCTCTAGTGTGGCAGTACGCCTGAATGGCATGTGTTGCCATTTCAAGGCCCCTTTTCAATACTTGGTGAAATCCTGTCAGCCGGCTGTTCTCCGGCTTTGTCTCAGGGGAAATATGCCATGCTGTCTTTACCAAATATTCTACAGAATATGTACAGAATTTACTTAACTTAACTTAACTTTGCTCCTGAGTGGCACTTTCCGTTCAGCGCGTTAAGGTCAAATTTACGTTAGATGATAATGGGATATTTTTAATGAGTAAGTAAGGGGGCATAATATCCTCATCTTTCAAAACAAAATAAGGCTTATCGAGAATTGCTTTATTTTGAAATTGTAACAGGAAGAACATATGTTGATTCCGACTTTTGACACCGTTGCCACGGTAACACCCTGACAAAACTAGCTGACTTTTCACAGCATGGCGGCTCTAACATCCATAGACTCGGTGAGACGGAAAATCCAAACGCTGCAGCAAGTGGCGTACGCGGCAGAGGACCGAGCCGAGCTGCTGCAGGCGGAGGCGGACATGGAGAGGCAGGCCAGAGAGAGGGTAACTATCCTGTCACCACTTGTCCGACCCCCGCTGCACCATCAATCACCGATCCACTCCTACTCTCTATAGGAATTCACGTCTCAAGTTAGCTCAAGGAATTATTAAAAATGGAAAGTAATCAAATACTACATGTAGACAATAAGCGCTAAGACAATAAATATTCAATAAAACTCTTGTCGAAACTAAATGTTAGGTAACTGTCACCTTAAGAGTAACTGGAAGTAGCAGTAATACGAGCTACCATGTTGCTGTCAAGATTATATTTCAGTAGCCCTGCAGTGGAGGAGGCAAAATCTAGTTAACATTTTTGGAAAGGTATGGTCATAATTGGGTATGATAATATAACAGTAAATTGTTCTTTAAATGCTGGCGTTTATCGCGATTGAGGTTCACTCTAAGAGTCTAAATATCATTTTCAAGTGTTCACTCTTGACCCTCATTCAAGCCCAGTTGTAAGTCTGATAAGTAGAACTCAGTTACACGCACTTTTCCACACACACGAAATTTAAAAACCTGAATAATTACTACTCAGCAAAGATTTAGGTAAAAAAAAAAAAACCCAAAAAACTATGGTTCGAACGCGAGGGAGGATTCTGCTCCTTTAATTAGACGAATGTACTCAAGGAAAATTGCAAACTTCCATCTCACACAGGCGTTGCCTTCTAACAGACACTCTGAGTGCTAGAACTTGAACAAAGCAGCAAAATGTAAAATACTTTTTCTGCAACAATGACATTATCACGTCTTTTGTGCTATGGGAGTGACTCTTCTTTATTGCTATCATTTTTTCTTCTTTTTCTGACTCAAAGGGCTGGTCACCTGTTGTTTTTGCTGGTATTTTTTCTTCTTTGTTTGTTTCTTTTCTTGTCACTGTCTTTTTATATTTTACAAAGAGCCTGACCTTCACATGATAAACTAGCTGAGCTCCAACCTCAGTTTCCTTGGAATAGGTCTGAGTGGCCCAGGTGATACATCATTGATGTTATCTGTACATACGGTTTACTTGGTTAAACTGATATCACATGTTAGCCACATCAAAAAACATCCTGTGAATACTACATTTCAATTTAGCATCAAAGCTTGCAGTATGATCATAGCTATTTTTGTCATTGAAATGCTTAAATACGGATCAAATAACACCAAAATTGTTGTATTAATTGTTTTTTTTATTATTATGTTTTGGATATGTTCAGATATTGATTATTTTCTGTGTGCTGTTCTATAGGTTATCATAATCATTATGAATATAATGTGATTTCAAACTCTTATCTACAGCATAGTGTGTATGTGTGTGTGTGTCCCTGCAGGCTGAGGCAGAGGTGGCTTCTCTAAACAGGCGTATCCAGCTGGTGGAGGAGGAGTTGGACAGAGCTCAGGAGAGATTGGCTACTGCTCTGCAGAAGCTGGAAGAGGCTGAGAAAGCTGCAGATGAGAGTGAGAGGTGAAGAGCTTTATGTCCATCCACCTAAAGTCTTAACAACAGTCTTAGGGTTTCCAAAGAAACTAAAAAGTCCTGTTCTCTACTACTACTACTACATCTCTATCAATTTGTTAGTTAGAGCACAGTCTCCAATTGCTTGCTACCTTCCAATTAATCAACTTGCTGACTGCAGATAATTTTGCAGTCAGCAGTATGAAGGGAACTATATGAAGGAATTATAATTATAGGAGGGGACTTTAATTATAGTTTTGATAAACTCAAACAACATACTTTAAAAAGGTTTAAGGACCCACCAAAAAAAATTTTATTTGAACAAATAATGGAGATCATTTTATCCAACAACGAAAGACTATACTTATTATTCACAGAGAAAATAAAAGCTATTCAAGAATTGATTATGTTTTTATTTCAAAATCTGCAGTCAACAATGTATTAGGCTCAAAAAATTATGAAATTGTGATATCAGATCATTCTCCTAAATTTTGTTATATTGTGCCAACAGAAAATAAACAGTAATTGAATATGGCGAGTGAATAGAGCACGTTTACAAGATGCAGTTTATGAGATATGTTAGTGAAAAAACAGATAACTTTATTATTGCAAATGTGGAGGGGGAACAAAAGGATAAACTAACACCCAAAATAATCCCATCAGATTACATTGCAGCACATTTCACAGCTGCTGACTGAAGTGCTTAGCTTTGACCACATAGTCTCCACAGGCCCCCCTGTTAGTGAAGCATTAGTCATTAAAGAGAGAAATGCAGTGATTTAGTATAGTGCTTTCAGAATTTAGGATGATAGATTTAAAAGAATGGTCCAAACCAATACAGCAGAGATATCCTGATTTTTACAAACACTCAATCCTACATTTCCCTTAATGCAACCAATAGCATCTTTCATTAGATCCTATCTGCTTCCAACTTTTCATGGTCCAACTTTCCTTTTCTTTTGTCTACCAATCGACTGTTCCGCACTCCAGTCCAGTAGGTGGCAGTAATGCACCTGCAAGCTGGCTGCCAAGCGTCATTAAAAATTAAAGAAGAGGAGTTTGGAGGTCAAGGGGGGGGGGTGCAATATGTGACATGTACTAATCTCTGCAGCACTAGCTGAGTACCTTATGTTACTTTTATGAGACCAGCTATTTAACAACTTGCTGAACTATTAAAACTTGATAGATGCACCAACAAGTGTGTATTAATAGCCAAGAAAAGACCTTTGATGGCCGAATATACCCTAAAACTTTGACACGTGTGGCAACTAATTAACTTACCAAGCTAATGCTGCTTGCTTTTCATTAGGATTTTCATTAAGCTAAGGGATTGGAAGATCCTCCATGATAGCAGAGGGGAAATGATTTCCGGGTCGTGGGAGGAGAGAGGATGCGAGGAAGCATAAATTAGCCTAATGAAAAGCAATGATGCAATGGAAGGCCATAAAAGGAGGACAAGTGATGAACATGGAACCAGAGGAGACCTTCCATGGTTTGTGTTCACCCCTTCCTGAGACCCCAAGTAAGACTCCAAACCCAAAGAAAATATGTGTCAACAAAAATGAGAATGAGAGAGTCTCAAACGCCGACATTCTCAAAGCCATCTATGAGCTGAAGGAATGCTTCTCTGTCTTTGAACAGAATAAGAATAATAACACAGTGGACATTAACGAAGTAAAGAAGAGATAAAAGGGCTTGGGTTTCAAGTAAATGAGACTAAGGACAAGGTGAAAACGCTGGATAAGCGCATGGAAGATCTAAAAGGGAAAACCGAAGAAGGTAAACGTTACAGCAGAAGATGGAATCTACATCTCATCAACCTCCTGGAAAGAGGGAATGAAGATGTAAGGGAAGAAGTCCTGAAGATAATGAGCCAGATTTAATACGGTTACCAGACGTCCCAGTTTGGTGAGAATATCCAAGACCAAATTGTTGTTGGAATACTCAACAAAGATGTCTCATGAAAGTTAAAGCTGACAAAGGACCTGACGCAGGAGCTGACCACAGAGACGGTCAGGCAGTCTGAGGAGGTTGCTTCACAAGTCAGCATGCAAGGAGAGGCAAAGGGGGTGATACACAAAGTCACTCACAAGTGATACACTAACTACCATGGTAAGCTGAGAGGGGCAAATAACGGACAATGTAGAAAGTGTGGGAAAGTGTGGCACAGTTAAGATGAAAATTGCCCAGCTAGAAAATCCACATGAAATACATGCAACAACGTTGGACATTGGAGTAGAGTGTGTAGGAACAGGAAAGCAGTGAGGTTACATAGCAAACGGAGAAGCAACAGTCATACTTTCTCAGGGCTGTGAGTAAAGCAAATGGGGCACCAGAGCAATGGGCTGTTGAGTTGCTGGTAGCCTCTACACCGGTTGACTTTCAATTTGACACCAGGGCCGATCTGGATGGCATCGGCAAGGAAACCTACCTTTCAGAACACTGTTACCCACAAAGGAAAGACTTACCCACTCACAGCCTACTCAGCAGGCCAATGTCTGTGAAAATGAATCTGGTGAGGAGAGTGGATGAAACGGTGCGCAACAGAGGACATCTACAGTAATATGGTGAGCACGAGACATGAAAGACTGAACCTGTGACAATATAACTGAAAGACAGTGCTCTCCCTATGCTGCAAAAGGTAAAGGAGGAGCTCCAGGGGATGGAGAGAAATGGCATCATCAAGAGGGTGACAGCCTATCAACTGGTGTGCACTCAGGGTGCCAGTCTTGAAGAAGAGCACAGGTAAAGCCTGTATCTGTTGATCTCAAGAGGCTAAACGAGGCTGTGAAAAGAGAACAGTGTATCCTGCCTATTACTGATGAGGGTCTCTTTTCTTCATTTGATACCGCCAGTGGGTTCTTCCAGATACCGTTACTTCCAGACAGCTATAAGCTCAATACCTTCATTACGCCATTTGGCAGATTCAACTTCAAGTGGCTCCCATTCGGTAAAACGAGCGCACCCGAAATCTTCCAGGGGAAGATGTTGGGGACCCTCCAGGGGCTGAAAGGCGCTGAGGTCTTCATGAGCGACATTCTGATCTATGGGGCCACAGATGAGGAGCATGACAGTTGCCTGGAGAATGTAATGGAGTGCGTAGAGACAGCTGGTCTGAAGCTCAATTGTGAGAAGTGCTCCATTAGGCAGAGTCAGCTGCGGTTCCTTGGGCATCACATTGACTGGTCCGGGATTGCTATTTGGCAGTTGTGACCACCAAGGATACTGGGAATGGTGAATTATCTCAGAAGACACATCCCCAACCTCTCAACAATAAGGCAGTTGCTGTGTGAGCTCCTGAAAAACAAGAATGCATGGACATGGTGTCATGCACAACAAACAGCTTTTGAATGCATCAAGGAGCTTGTTGACAACTGCACCAGTACTTGCTTACTACAACGTGAGCAAGCCCACTGCTTGGTCAGCGGACACAAGTAGTTTTGGATTAGGGGGTGTACTCCTTCAACTCCATGGGAAGCAGTGGAAACCTGTGGGATATTGCACCAGACACCTCACAGAAACATGCTACACCCAAATAGAAGAGGAATGTCGGGTGGGTGTATGAGTGTGTGAGAGGTTTGATCGATACCTCAATGGACTTGAGTAGTTTAAGCTAGGAACTGACCACAAGCCGCTATAGAATGACTTATAGGTCCACTCCCTGCTCCACCACAGGCTTCAGCCCAGCCACGCTATAGATGAGGAGAAAAATCAGAATCACACTCCCCTCTCTGAAGAAAAATCTCCTGCCAAAATGGCCCAGCAGGATAGCTGTGAATGAAAAGGACAGGAGGGAAAATGCTAAACAGGCTCACTATTTCAACTGCTGTCATGGAGCAAAGCCTTTACCAGCCCTGTGACCAGGAGATGTTGTATTCTCCAAGTTGGACCATGAAAAGTGGTGGTCTGCGCCAGTGGTGATCTCAAGTGAGAGCACCACCCCAAGATCCTTTGTCATCAGGATGCAGCAAGGAGCAGAGCTGTGGCAGAACAGCCATTCCCTCGACCTAGGGCCAGTTCCCCAACCCATCGAAGCAGCACCCATGAGAGGACAGGGACAGACACCAACTCTGACGGAGCCACCATGTTAGAGACTATTCCTGTCAGTCAGAGTGTGGCTACACCCACAGCCCCTCTACCCGATCAGACTGTGACCAAATCTGGACAGATCATATGGTCTTTGGTAGGGATGCACGATATTATTGGCACGTCATCGGTATCGGCCGATATAAGCTCCAAAATGAAATATCGGCATTGGCCTGAAATGAACATTTTCTGCTGATTATGAGGGGCCAATTTGTTGCCTTCTCCTCCGCTGCCTATATTGCTTCCCTCCACAGACTGTTTCACCCTGACAGTCCTGGTGCTTCCTCCGCAGGCTCCACTCAACTCAAGCCGCCCGTCAGACCAGCTGCTTCTTCTAGCGGAGGCTAGCTGGCTGTGCTTCCCTCCGGCCTTGCTGCTGCTAACGCTCCTCTAGCCTCTCAGCTAATGTTAGCCCTGGCTCTCCGTGTGGATCCAACCAGAGCACCGAGCCCCGGTTTGTTATTCAGGTTAAAGTGGGAAGAAGCAGCCGATCTGATGGGCAGCTTGAGTGAAGTGGAGCCTGCAGAGGAAGCACCGGGACCGTTAGGGTAAAATAGTCCGCGGAGGAGCTGCTATGTTCGGCTGCACAGATAGGAAACACCTTGGCTGACAGGATGTACCAAAAAAAAAAACTTCTTCTTTTTGGTTTATAATGGAGGTTGGCAACCAGCGTATTAGGTGCATTAAAGCCACCTTCTGCTCCAGAGTATGGACCAGAGATTAAATCCTACACATTAATAATGTCTGTCTAATAAACTCGAAGAAAACTGTACTGCTCCACCCGCTTGGCAAGTTCATTAAAGTTTTAACGCTGAGCTCCTGAACTCCAGTCTTCTTAAGTGCTTCCTTCATATATTGTCTTTCTTGATCATACTTCTATGATTCCATGTGTAATAGTCTCCTCAGCCAGCTGGAAAAAAATATGTGCATTTATCGGTATCGGCATTAGCAATTGGCCACAATGAGTTGGAAATATCGGCATATCGGATATCGGCAAAATCCAATATTGTGCATCCCTAGTCTTTGGTGGTGGGAAGAACAGAGGGACATACATCGATGTTCATATTGTTGATTTGTCATTGTGAAACACTAATATTACTAATATTACTGTGCTTTGGTCAAATGTTCAGTAAATTTAAAGGAGATGTTGCCGAATCTCATCTAAAGAGGGTAGATGGATTATCCTGGTTCTTAGAACAAATAATGTGGTTCTAGTCGTGAATAATATTTATGGATATAACAACAATGCTTTGGCAAAAAACAAGTTACCCACATAGCAGTAGAATTAAAAAAGATGAAGGAGAAATACAAAAATTCTCATTTAATTATTGGCGGCGACTTGAATGATGCAGCTGATGACCAAATGGATAGATTACCAGCAAGAATAGCCCCCACTCAAGGTTTAAAGCAATATCATAATTATGGGAACAACTTAATGTCATTGATGTCTGGCGCTATTGTATATGCATCCTCACCAAAAAGATTATACATGGAGTAATGTTTGTGGTTCTCTCCAATCTCAAATGGACCTATGGTTATTAACCTTCCCTATTCTGCAGTTTGTTTCTTAAACATTACACAGCTACACCCCTTTCTCAGATCACAAAATGATAGTCATCACCCTTGCTAATCCACTAGAACAAACAAAAAAACACATGGCTATTGGAAATTTAGTTGTAACTTGTTGAAAGATTAAACCTTTTATAAATCAGTGGAAGCAACTGTTGGTCACTTTTTCAGTCTCAATGAACTTAGTAATGTACAAAAATGGGAATTCTTCAAATGTAAATCAGAAAATGTAATGTAATCAGAGAATCAGCCATTAAGCATAGTAAAGAAATTTTAAAAAACGTGACAATATCAAAGAAATTGAAACTATAAAAGAACTAAACATCTTAATAAACAAAGGAACTCTTACAGTAGAGAAAGGATCTAAATTGACAAGTCTGAATGAAGAAATAGACCAATTATATATTAATATGACCAAAGGAGCCTTTATACGCTCTAGAGCAAAATGGAGGAAAGTAAGAAGAATAGAAGCTATTTTTTGCACTGAAAAAAAGAAATTATATGAGAAACAATATTATGTCTTTAAAAATAAATAGCTGTGTAAATTCCAATCCTTCTGATGTAGCGAATTACACTTTTCAATTCTTTTCTGATTTATATAGTTCCAGCTATAGCCAGAGTGTGACAAATTTATCAATATTGTAAGAGAATTTACTCCACAAATATCAAATGAATTTAAAGTTTACTGTGATAAACCTGTATCAAAATCTGAAATACTTGAAGCTGTTAACAAAATGAAAAAACAAAAATCTCCAAGAATGGATGGTCTTCCCACTGAATTTTATATGTGTTTCTGGAATATAATTGAAACTATGCTTTTCAATATGTTATGTATAGATAATGAAGAAATGACTACAGCTATGAAGCAGGGTATAATAACACTGCTTCCCAAACTAGACAAAGATCATTGTTTGATGGATAACAGGAGACCAATAACATTACTAAATGTAGACTACAAAATACTCTCACTAATCTTTGCCAGTGAAATCATAGGGAGTGAAATCATATATGAAACACAAACTGGCTTCATGGCTTATCAACATATAAGTTGTAACATTAGGCTTATTCTTGATCTATTAGATTACTCTGAATATGTAGAATCAGACGCTTTCATTTTGATTTTAACAAGGCATTCGACACAGTAGAGCATCAGTTCCTATTAAGTTACTTCTTGGCTTTATTTAAATATTCATTTCCAATGTTAGAATGCTCTGTAAAGACATCAGTAGCTGTGTCATGCTATTTCCAAATACCACTAAGATATTTTCAGTTCACAGATCAGTCTGCTAAGGTTGCCCTGGTTTTCCATTTTTCTTTCTTATAGTTGTTGAATTGCTTTCAATACATATTTTACATTGCCATCATTTCCAAGGGCTAAGGGTTTTTGGGAGAGAGATTAGAATAACTCAATTAGCTGATGACACAGTCCTTTTTTAGTACTATGTCTTTTGAAAAAACAAACAAACATCAAATTGTCCTTTAAATAACAAACCTCAAATTGAGAAAATAATGAATAAGATATATTAATTCTCTCTGGCATCAGGATTAAAACTCGGTGTATCAAAATGTGACATCTTAAGTCTGTATAACACTAAGGAAGCTTTAATGTTTGATATATCAATTTAAAAAAAGTGTTAAATACCTTGGAATCCATATCTCCAAAAATCTTAAGGAACTACAAGAAAATAATTTTGTGCTCAAAATACAAAAAAAAAAAAAAAATTAAATTGAATATGCGGCTTCAAAGAGACTTGTCCTTGTTAGGCAGAGTTCTTTTGAGTAAAGTAGATAGTATCTTTAGATCTGTTTACCCTACCCTCTCCCTTTTTATTCAACAATCCCTCGGTAAGGAAATAAACAACACTATAATTAATTTTATTTGAAAAAATGCCATCATTTAAAAAATGAGATTTTAGCAGGTCCGAGAAGCGAAGAATGCATGGAGAATACTGAACTATGCCTTAAAATTAAAATGGATAAATGAACATTTGAAAGTTCAAGAATCCTTTTGGTACTTCATACTGCAGAATATTTTTGGAAAAATGGGAGGTTTACCATTTATTACTATGTGATTATGATGAAAAAAGATTACCACTAAAGGTGTCTAAACTTCATCAACAGGTTCTTCCAGCGGCAAAATTATGCTTTGGAACAATAAGTACATAACCAGAAAGAGTAAACTATCACTATATTTGCAACATTAGATTAATAGGAATATTTTTTTTCTTGCAGACCGACAAAATGACAAAGCTCAAATTCTCAGTTAAGAGGAATTTCTCAGATCTAAAACTTTCCTGGTACTTATAAAGAATATCAAACAGTAATAAATGCTATCCCTAGTGGAATGGAATAAATATTAAAAATGACAAATAAACATATAAGGAATTATTTCTACAGCAGAAGGAAAATTACTCCATGGGGGAAATTTGTGTGGAGCTCACATTTTTCTAACATTCAGTGGGAAACAACATGGCCTCTCCCATAAAAATTTGTTATGCCCAAAAAATTTGAAGAAGTACATTGCAAAATTGTGCATAATATTTATCCCACCAACAAATTTGTCTCAAGATTTGTGGATATTGATAACAAATGTGAATTTTGTAAAAATGAAGAAACAACTAAACATATATTTTATGAATGTCAGTACACATCAGGATTCTGGTTAAAAAAAAAAAAAAAAAAGAGGGCTATTTTGACACTCAAACCAATCATTCAATTAAGATGGAAGCCAAGGATGTAATATTACACTATGAAAACAAAACAGAAAAAGTTCAGTGGACTATGAACTCATTAATATTACTGGGAAAGTAAGTATTTTGAGTCTATCCAAATTCTGAACTAAATAAATAAAGAAATGTGCTCATACAACTAGTATGATACAATAAATCTTAGTTATTACTAAGTTATTATTTTATATTATTGTCTCTTTAATTTATTTTATTATTTTGAAATATGTTGATTTTTATTATCACTTTATTTAACCAATGTCATGTTACCATGCTGAATGTATTCTCCTATTGAGAGTAGAATTATGTCTGTTATGTTATTCTTATAGTTGGAGGTTGGAAGCTCCTTTTTGAGCCAAAGAAGAAATGATTTTACAAACTGAGTAGCACTTGTTAGAAATAAACTGATCATGATGTGTAAAGTGCCCCTCTAAACAATTACAGTGATACTCAGATCTAGCACTTAAACTTATTGAATCTCTCAACATTCATGACTTTGATGTAGGTAGATGTTACAGTTAGCCCCAGAACCAGAATACTGACTGTATACAGTAGTTTCTGACTGGCTGCTTTGCATTGTTTTTTTTTGTCATTCAGAGGAATGAAGGTTATTGAGAACAGAGCAACAAAGGATGAGGAGAAAATGGAGATCCAGGAGATGCAGCTGAAGGAGGCTAAACACATTGCTGAGGAGGCCGACCGCAAATATGAAGAGGTGGGGGATTCACTAGTTTTCATGGTCTTTCATCATAAACAGAAACTCATTGTGTGTCCTAATTCCACACAACATATAGATACAACAAACTAATTCTAAACAGGTTTTGAGTTTGTGGTGCACTCGCACTGGAAAGTGAGTGACTTAAATTCATGAATTAAATCATTATCTGGCATCCAATCTGCCATCTATTCTAAGAGAAAATTAGTTATACTAAAGTAAGAGTTAAAGATTTGCTTGTTATTGCAGACTACCAGACAGGCAACAGATGATACCTCACATTAGACTCTTCAACAAAATATTCATCAGTATGATGATTATGACTGTAACACATCAAATGTTCTAAAGTTTATTTGGAAGTAATAAAAGCAAATTGTAAAAAGCATCCATTATTTCTGTAAATTTACTAAACTAACTTTTGCTGTTAAATTTGGTGAAGGGCAAGTAATGAGTTTATGATTTGGAAATGACATGGGACAACTACATATTATACACAACTAGTACAGCATGTAGTATGAAATTGAAATGGCAACAGTGAGAAACAGGAATCTGTACTTTTACAAAGAGAGCTGTAGTTTGTTGTCTAAATGCTAAAGGTTAGTATATAGGCAGATTTTCTTACTAAACAGAGTAAGAAATGAGAATTCTTCTACTAACTAGAAAGATTCAGGTTCAGTGTGTGCTGAATGTCTGCAGGTTGCACGCAAACTAGTGATCCTGGAGGGTGATCTGGAACGTTCAGAGGAGCGTGCTGAGGTGGCTGAGGCGTAAGTCAACACCTGCACTATGCAAACTTAAACCAACATAAAAGCCACTGTACATTATTCATGTTTATTCATAGAAGAGATCACATGATCACTACTATGACAGCATGTGATCTCACATATTAACCTGTCATTGATTAATTTCTTACTTTACAATAACATTTATAGTACTGGGAATTGTAAATGTATAATGGATATGTTATAATGATTCCCTTAACAACTGCAACTAATGATTGTTGTTAATTCATTGATTGACTGTTTGTGCTATACAATGTCAAATAGCTTATTTTATCCAACAAACAGTCCAAAACCCTGAGAAATCAGCTGACCATATTATGAAACAAAGAACAGTAGCAAATCCACACTTTGGAGAAGCTGAAACCTACGTGTGGCACTTTTGTTTTATACACAACATAAACAATTAATCACTTATTAAAAATGTTTGTCAATTTATTTTATTAATCACATAGAGACCAGAGGCCTGTACGACAAATCAAGTTCAACTTAGTTCAGCTTAGTCTAGCTCTCTTTGGGTTATTTGGCTTCACTGAGCCACATTGGCCGTCGTTCATGACCGGTATCATGAAGCTGGCTATCAACCAGCTCTGTTAACTTTAGGTTATCCAGTTATGAGTGTGTTTATGTGAAAGAGGCAGGGTTGTTCATTACAAGCGACAGCTGCAGAATGAACTAAGTATTTCATATGATATATATATATAGAGAGAGAGAGAGATAGCAAAAAGTCATATTCAACAGGGTGAAATGTAAACAATATAATCACATAACTACAATAGAATAAGATGTAGAAACACTAGAAATAATTTCCAAATATTAATACTAAGGCTTCAAATAAGTGTGGGAATTAATACATACACTCACCGGCCACTTTATTAGGAACACCTGTGCAATCTAATGCAATCCAATACAACAGCTCTGCCATAAATCCTACTTTTACAAAGCTTAAAAAAGTTTTTGTTGACATTGTCAGAAAGGTGATAATTCTACTTTATGTTTATTATTGAGGCCGTAGTGGGTGGTGGTGGTGTACTGGAGTGCATTATGTTGAATGATGTTCCTAATATTTTGTCCAACATACAGATGGGTGACAAATTAAAGGAAAAACTGGTACAGGTCTGACTGCTTGACCCCTACAGTGAGGGGATCTGATAGCTCTGTTATGCTTTGGGGGGCATTTTGCTGGCATGGTTTGGGTCCAGCCTGTACCGGTTTTTCCTTTAACTTGTCACCCATCTGTACATGAAGAGGCAAAATATTAGGAATACTTTTTAATGTAATGCACTCCAGTACACCACAACCACCTCAATAATAAACAAAGTAGAATTATCACCTTTCTGACAATATCAACGAAAACAGAAAATGTATGAGCTTCATGAAAGTAGAATTTATGGCAGAGTTGTTGTATTGGATGGCATTAGACTGCACACGTGTACCTAATAAAGTGGTCAGTGAGTGTATATCTTTAGTAGAGTGAGTATTTTTTGCTTTTTAGTCAGATAATGAACTGAAATTATTCTGAATAGGTGATGCGCATAAAAAGGTTAAATTAACAGTCTGACATTACTTTTAGGGAGAAAAAGTAGTTAATGCCTGATGAGGTGTTGTAGGAGTCACCCATTCAGTACCGCCACAGTGTATCTGCCGGAAATATTGATTTATAGTGACAGTTAAGAGACAGTTAAGAGTTTAGTTTTTATTTACAACTATCTTCCTCCAACTATCTTCACAAAGTCGCCTTGTATTATTCTAAGATGCGCTGATAGAATCATCAAGAGTAATAAAATCATCAACACTGTCAACAATTTCTTGGGGAATGAAGAAACAATTAAAATGCAGCTAAAATCATCAGTATGTGTTTAGTGTTGAAATCTATCCCTCCATTTATTAGAAGCTCTCTTTTAAAACCAGAGTGGAAATGGAAGCCTAGAACAGGTTGGTGGCCGGGCTGCTGGCAGGGTTTGATCTGATCCTCTGAGCAGGTTACCATGGTGATTTACCAGGGTTAAAAGTGTGCCACTTTCTTGATACTGGAAAACCTAAGTTAAGCCCAAAGATAGCTGGCTAGCACACTAATCAGGCTCCGTGGTACAGGCCCCTGGATGAGTGTTTTGTGTTCTCTTCTTGTGTGTTTTCATGTAATGCATGCCTCAATACATCACCACCGCCTGTATGGGACTTGTATTGTGTTATGGCTACCCTTCCCACTGTCCTCCCCCACGCCCGACGTCCTGCTGTGGACTAACCCCTGCAGGCGAGTGAGGGAGCTGGAGGAGGAGCTCAGACTAATGGACCAAAATATGAAGTCCATGATGTGCGGAGAGGAAGAGGTACTTACTGTACAAACTGACCTGCTGCCTTGTGCTCCTCCAACCTGCAGCCTCTACACTCCTCTCTCTGTTCTCTGTCTAACCTGCACTCACACCCTATGACATTATGCATGTCCTCCAAGCACTACTTAAAGGATAGGTCTGGTGATATTTTATATTATTCCTCTTGTCAACAAATCACATGAAAGTGTTCATTATTTAGGGGGATATAGTAGGTCTTAAACTTGACAAAAAAACAACTGAATGCAGTGTTGTGATTTTTTATTCATTTAATAATTATCTGGCAGATGATGATGATTATGATGGAATTGGTTATCATGCTTTGCATAATGTACCATCACTACTTAAAATCACTTGTGGTTTGATCCACAGATAACATTATGTTTGCATCTTCACTAAAAAGAGTGCTGTACTTTACCGCATCAACTTTTTTTATGATTTATTTTAGCATTGTGCTTTGTTGCATTTTGACATGCAACAAAGGTCTCCAGCCAAAGTCAAACCAAGGACAATGCGGTCACATGGTCCCAGACACGTCTTTAATTGATGTTCAATTCTAGCGTCTTTTTACAAGAATATTAACTGTAAATTAAAATGTGGAATAAATTATTTTTTTAACCAGAAATATGTGGAGGAGGTGGCAGCATATTTTCAGTCCTGAGTCTGTCTGCAGAGCCTCCTATCAAACTGTGTTCAGGCCCAACTATCTCCACCAATCACAATGACAGCCTGTAAGTAGCTTGAGAGGTGAAAAACAGCTCAAAGAATCCATAAAGCAACCACATGCTGCCACATCACAGGTCATGTCTTCAGTTGGAGTGAATGAGCTTGGAGTTGTTAGGGAAGTCAGAAAGTATTGACAGACAGACTAACACGTTGATTTTGGTCTTTACATTGGATTTGATGACAATAAGAAAAATATAGAATGACAAGAGACTTACACTTTAATTTATGATTGATCTGATAAATCTACATTTTGGCTGTAATCTGCCATCCATCCAGGGTAGTGTCATGACTCCTGTTACCACTTACCTACATTTTTCCTTGGCATTTTGCTGAAACCCTTCATCGCTGTTTTACTCAGAGTCAGATGTAAACCGACCAGTTCAATGATAGATATCCTTCCTCTGTCTCTGAGTAAGACAAAAATGTTGGAGTGGTTCTATAAACAGTGTCAGGGTTTGATCTCTTCTGCTGTCCTACCTTTCAAATCACTCCTTTTTCTTCTCTTGCTTTTCCTTTTTCTTACATTGCTCAGTAAATCAGGTGACCTTGAGGAAGAATTGAAAAATGTCACCAACAACTTGAAGTCACTGGAGGCCCAGGCTGAGAAGGTACAGAAGGAGCTAGAGGGGCATTCAGCCTCAGAATCGGCCAGTCAGGCTGCATATATGCTGTTCATACTGATGTTTATATTATTAGAAAACTTTCCAATGGGTCGTTCTGGAGTGCATGGTACATTTGACCTATGTGGTCATTTAATTATGAGGATGTGTTGCATTAAACTGTCCTCATTAACCTACTGTAGAAACATGAAAAACTGCACATGAACTAAGAGTTCAGAAGGAGGAAAGTCCTTGAACAAATGATCCTTGGTTTCAGTTTTTTTTCCTTCATTTGACCAGAAGAAAGTTTCTTTAAATGGTAACAAGTATCCCTACTTTGTGTCTCTCATACAGTATGTTATCATTACATCTTGGCCTGTCCCTGACAATAAAACATTTCAATTTGGACTCACACTGTACAATGTGAAGTAAAATTTAAAGTTTTATTAGCAGACTGAATGTTTTTTTATCTACATGGTTAGAAGTTAGAGTTAGAGTTTTTGAGGATTCTGGAAATACCTTCAAAACTGCAGTAAATGTTTTACTGTTTCATTATGTGTGTCACACCCAGTTATACACAATTATCCTGCTTGTCCTTCTTTAAAAAATGATCAATTATCTCCTAAAGTAATATAGCAAAGAAGTGTATTTGAAATCCATTTATGTCTCTCTCCCTCTAGTAGTTAATAGCAGTAAATGTATTTTAATTGTACTTTGTTAATACCTTTTATTTTTTGATTTCAGTACTCGCAAAAGGAGGACAAATATGAAGAGGAAATTAAAGTTCTTACTGACAAACTTAAAGAGGTGAAATTTCTTCATTCACATTTCTGTTAGATAGTTATTGTTTCTTTTACTGTTGCTTACTCTTTCTTATGAAGTAAATGAACAGAGAGTTAGTAAATGCTGTGTGTGATAATGTGCTGTGGTGTGTGCTCCAGGCTGAGACCCGTGCAGAGTTTGCAGAGAGGTCTGTGGCCAAGCTGGAGAAGACCATCGACGATTTGGAAGGTATTCAACACTCACCTGTTGTCTCTGCCAATACTTCCACTGACACCAGTAACATGCCTGCTTGCTGTCCTGCAGTGAATAATCTTACAGTAACAAACAACTTCACTGATCCCAGTTCTACTGTTGAAGGTGAATTGACAGTGATGATTGCAAGGATCAAATCACCTCAAACTCAATTACTGGTCATTTAAGATAAGATAAGATAAGATAAGATGAGATAAGATGTACTTTATTTTCCCGCAAGGGAAATTTGTCTTGGGCTCCAAGCCACTGCATCACACATTACACTTAGAACAATGTCACAATGCACATGTGCATGTAAAACATAGATCATACATACATTCAAGATTAAATGTACTTAATGTGTTTAAACGTGCTTAAATTCATGTTGAGTGACAGTATATTTTTAGGGATAATAAAAAGGAGTAGAGAAGAAAAGGAAATAAAAACAATAATTTAAAAAAGCAAAATATTGTCAAACCAGATAATAAATAATCAAGTCATTTGTATCCTATTCCATAAATAAAATCATAATAAATAATCAAATCATCATATCCTATACCATAAATAAAATCATACAGTACCACTACTGTAAATAGTCACAATAAATAGACCATAGTTTCAATAAAAAAGCCCAATAAAATCAGACCAGCGGGGTGTACTACGAAGCAAGATAAGTGGGTTAGCGAGGTACGTTGAGACTAAAGCCATAGTTTTCAGTGTCACAAAGGTGGCTCTCTTTTAACCTGGCTAGATCACCATGGTAACTTATGCTGCAAACTTAACCTGGTCCAGAGCAGGTTATATTTCGAGTTTCGGCCACCCCTTTTACTAACTACCCGATTTGCTGCAAAGTCCATTTAACACTGCTGGTACTGCAGCTATTAGAACACAGATTAGAAACTTAATTAGTCTTTTATCATACAGTTGTTTTGATATATGATTTTGTAAATGTATAATGACGCAATAGGTTATGGTTACTTGTTGGATGGGATTATGTTAAAATATATCAAACTGCATTTCAAGTTGTGGAAAAAAAAGCTAATAAAAACTAAATGAAAAAAATACTTTGAACTAAAAAAAAGAAAGAAGATTGATTAGTCTATTGGTATTTATCACAGATAATCACAGATATCAATCTATAAAATTAAGTTCACTTTGATTTGGCCAAAAACTAAAGTGATTTCCACTTATCCCTCATCATGGGACAGAGTCAGACCTCTGAATGTGGGAGGCACTGAGAGTGCATTGAGTGGTAAAATAAATATATTAACTTACTAATTTACACGATCAGCAATTTTCTGCCAGCAGTCCTCTCTCACCTTATTTGCAGCAACAGTGTATGTACAATGTATTTATATTCTTCATGGCTCTCTGTTATAATGATCTGTGCCTCCTGACTGAAGTAGGCGCTACACGATCGGTCCATTTTGTGCCGAATGACGTGCCAAATGCCCTCTTTTATAGGAACGCACACAGAGCCTGAAGCAGAAAGCCTGGATAAACAAAGAGAGTTGATAACCACCGTCGTGATACCACTTATCTCTGAGGAACCTGTTTATACCTGTCCAAAGCTGTGTTCAAGTTGTTTGATAACAGGATAAACAAATATCCAATACATCGTGTCCCCTCCAAAAATCAAATGCCTGTCCTATTGATTCACTCTAGCGTCGCGTCGGAATATATATATATATATATAGAGAGAGAGAGAGGATATAATGTTAATTAACATTCTGTGTTCTTCTACACATCAAAAGGTCAGCTGTTACACACACAGTACAGGTTCATACTGTTTGGAGTAAAGCAGCCATCCTCCTTATAAGTCCTGAGCTCATTATGTCAGGCAGCGCAGCAAAACTAAAAACTGTAGTTATCGACTTGACAGGACAGAGGAAACTATCCAGCAACGTTTAGCCTCTGAAATATTTTTTTAGACAGACAAGCGAAAAATTAATGTTTTAATTTCTATTCTAATTGTCGACTTGAAGAGGAAAACTGCTTAGGGGAATGAGAAAAACAGGAAAAAACGGGAGGTGGATTACATTTTTAATTCAAATGAAAAACAAAATAATTTGTTTATCCTGTTATCAAACAAATTGAACAGCTTTGGATGGAGGGTCCTGTGCCTAGTGTGCAGGAAAATAGAGGACATCAGTTGAGTAGGTAGTCCGTCAGTGTGGCCCAGGATGCATTGCGTTTACACTACTAAAAGAATGTGGCCACATGCGGCCCAGACCACCTCCGAATGTGGTCTGAGTGATCGCATCTCAATCCGTCCGCAATACATCTTGGGTGCGTTTACACCTGTACTTAGAGCTGTCCACTTGTGATTGGATCACCCGAGACGCATGTTAATACCAGGTGTAAACAGGGCCTGAGTGCCAGTTTAGGGTTTGTGGAGCCAGCTCACACAAAGTAAGCCTGGATATGTTGAACTTGCTTCGTAGTACACCCCTCAAGTAGTAAACAGTCAAATCACAGTAGCTTAGTCTCAAAATAAACTCCACTACTTGTAGCTATTTAATATCTTAATGGAGGATGGAATGAATGAGTTCTTACACCAGGTCAGCCTGCATTTCGGGATTCTGAACCATTGGCCTGAAGGTAACACTTCAACGAGAGTTCAGGATGTGCGTTGGATCATTCAGAATTTTCTGTGCCTCTCTGAGCACAGATTTTTCATATAAAGACTGACTGTTGTACTTTGTTCTTTGTTTGTTTGTATTTGGTGATTTTTACTTTCCTAGTTATGCAACCTGAGACTAGACTCATACTTGGTGTGTAAATAGACAGTGGTCATCAGTTTTACTTTTACCCAATGACAGATGCAGCGTTATTTCTGTGGTGTTCACCCTTGCAGTTCTGTGGCCTTGATAAGCACAGTTGTGTGAGGATTTGTAAAGGCCTAGGGTGTCTCAAATCAGTCAAATTTTGCCTGGGTGCTCTCAAGTGGCACCCTGAGCTTTTGATGTGACTTCTGTGGTGCCCTCATCTACATGGATTTCACAGCTGTGTATAAAGCTCAAATTTTACTTTCATTACAATGGCGGAAACTACATAAATGTCATCATCTGACCATGTCTGTGAGGTTAAAGGAGACTAGCACACGTACGTTACCAGTTAAAAGTTGGACACACTTTGTCATTCAAGTGAATGGGAAGGTGTGTCCAAACTTAAGACTGGTAATGTATATGAACACGTCTGCCAGTTACACATGTTTTATTCTTCAGACTCAGTGCTTCAGCACAATCAATTTGAAATAAAATAATGAATACTACATTAAAGTCTCAGCTTTAGACATACACCCTTTTAACACACAGGGCCAGATCCACAAAGAATAGATTGCACCCGCTAATAGCACTGTGAATTGTGCATTATTTGTACGCGCAAATTTCACAAAAGATTTTGCGCTAATGATATGCAGGTGCAAACACCCATAACGTTTTGCAGCTGAGTGCAATTTGCCCTTGTTTTGCATCTGATTGAGTGAGGGGAGAGGTTTCCATTGTTTCAGGCTTTTCTCCACATTTCAGCACACAGATTAGTCCATAATGAAAACTGCATAGAACACAAAAGCCTCACATTTCATGTCTTGAGGTGCACACACACAGAGCTCTCCAAAATCACAAACCAACTTTCATGTATTTTGCTTCTTTGTCTTCTGTAGTATTTTGCATTTATAACATAATCTACTGAAATGTCCATCAAAATAGGCTAAAGCTGTTAATCTGACTGAGACTGACTGACTGAGAACACCAGATCAGTCAGGATCTGACAGTAATTAATGTTAATGAATGAGTTCTGCTACACATCTGCACAGATCAGCTGTTACACACAGATTTCAGATTTATACAGTGGAATTGTTTGAAATAAAGTAGAACTTCTGGATCAATCCTGAGTTCCATCAGAGCTGTCAGGACATGACTGAAGATTTCGCCCTTGATATCATTAAATATCAATTCAATATCATTCGAGCCTCACAAACTTGAAGATTTGAAGAGAGAGAGAGAGAGAGAGAGAGACAGAGAGAAAGAGGGAGTGAGGAGTTAATGTGTGCGCAGTTAACAACTCTCTGAAGATGTTAATAGCACCACTCTAACTGCGTGTGGCAATTTGCACTGTTTTTTGAGAATCCTGTAAAGATGCGCATACAAAGGGGCAATTTTGTGCCGACTGTATGAATATTTCCTAATTTACATACATGCAGATGGCACGGGCGCACCATGATGATATTTTCTTGGCAGAGCACTTTGCAGTTTGCGGGTGCTAATCTTTTTGTCTCATTTGCATCAGTTTAGTGGTCACAAAAGCCGCACAATCCTTTTGTGGATTTGGCCCATAGTGCCCAAAGTTTAGGGGTCCAGAAGTAATTGGACAGATACACATGAAGTGAAATAAATTCATCATATTTAATAGTTTTAAAAAAGCATAGAAGTGGCAAATAATATTTAAAGTGTAGACATAAAATTCAAAAGCAGCTTCTGCATGTTTGGAACATCTATCCCAATAAATGTCCAACACTATAACCAGAAGGGGGCATGTGTGAGCATTCTCTGCAAGCCACTGAGTTTCTTACTAATACTGTTTTAGCATTTTCATGCTGACTGCAGTACGGACGGACAGATGGACGCTAACCAGGGATGTTTCGGTTCATGGTTGGTGATTTATCCCCTAAACCATGAGGTTGCCCCCAAATGTAACATGAAATGTACAGTGAGGGAAAATGACTGAGTACAAGTACTGTACTAAAACTCAGGTCAAAGGGTACTTCTTGTTTCCATTTTATATTTCACTCCATTTTAGTGAAGAATTCACTAAATGCATGACATTCATTTAAAAGCTTGAATTTCTATTTATTTTACATAGTGATGTTTTACACTCCAAACCTACGTATAATCAACTTATTAAACTGATGTGTTGTTATAGATAAAACTACCCAACAGTATATAAAGTAGTTACAATTAGCTACAATATTAAAATGCTGCTTATATGTTAATGCATCATATACATAATAAAATAACACTCTAAAAGGGGCCATTCTGCATAATGATTACTTTAACTTTTTATACTTTTACTTATGTGACACTTACTTTTACTTTTTACACTGTGTTATGATTCTTTCTACAGTATGGTACCACCATTAGTAGCAAGTAGTAGGGCTTGTTTCTACCAGATATATTTCTGGGTTTGAAAAGTAGATAAGAATAAGATTTTTTTTTAGTGGTGAAATTATCAGATTTTCTTGAAACATCAAGTTTCACAAGTCATAGACTTAGACAAGCATCAGCTTGTATTGTTTGGAAGTGTGGACATCCAACAGGGATTCAGAGAGTGTAATTGTAATAACTTGAATGCACTAATAATTTAAGTCAGAAGAGCCCTTCTGATCTAGGAAGTGTGTATGTTTGGTCTGATACTCACCCCGTTGTCTCTGGCATGTGTAGTATGGAGGTGTTGAATGGGGTATTCGTGGATAACACTGCATGGCGTGTTCAGTTTGTGTCTATAGAGTTCAGGGATGATATCATTTAAGCTGAATCAGCTTCAAGCTGAAAAATGTTTGCTATAGCTGTTATTTGTGCTGAGTGAGCTGTAGTAACCAGCTGATGTGATGACATTGACTCCAGTGAATCTTGGTCATTGTGTTTGATGCTTAGCAGTTTCAATCCTGTTCTAAATGTGTTGTACTTCTGTTTCCTGTCCCCTCACCACATTTTGTTTCCGTTGGGTGCGTCTGTCTTCTCGGTCCATTGTCTCTCTATCTGTGTGTGTGTGTGTGTGTGTGTGTATATCCTCCTCCAGATGAAGTGTATGCACAGAAGCTGAAGGGCAAGGCTCTCAGTGAGGAGCTGGACCTGGCCCTCAATGACATGACTACACTGTAGACGCTCTGTCACTTCCTCTCTGCTCCTCCTTCCTTTCTGAACTCTTCTGCGCCTACCTGCTGTTGTTTTCTTCCATTCCTCAGTGGTACTATCAGCTGGAAGATTCTAGAAATGTCATGAAATGTACTGAATCCACTCACCCTTCAATAAGCTGTTGTGCCAGGCTGTATCTGGTTTACACAGCACTGGTCTTTTTACAGAAGGTTTAGTTACTGCTCACCCAGTCAATGCTGTGTCTTACACCAGCGTCTTCAATGTCTTCTCATTATTTAAACATTCATGTAAAACCTGTTTCCCCTCCCCCTCTGTAATAAATGTACTACAACTCCGTCCAGTCTTGCTTTCTTTCGCTTTCATTTACTTCCTCTATTCAACATTTACAAGCAGTGTATGAGTAATGCATAACTGCTTTGTAGCACACCATCATGTACTTGTAAACAGTTTTTCTGATGCATTTGTAATATACATTTATACTCCTCTTTTGGATATCTGTAACTGGTGTAAACACATGATGAATGGTTGATAACATGTATAACATAATTATAATCACACATAAGATAGATTTTGGTTGTATACATGTTACATAATTAAGTGTTAGTACTGCACATGTCAAACTTCAGATTAACCAGCATAATAAGGTGCCACTCACACAGGTAGGCCTATGTGTGTGGTCTGTCTGCACTTCAATTCAGACTTGATACTAAATCTGTCAGACTGAAGAGTGGGGAGATGTGTAAGCTTTCTCTAACTAAACTGTGATAAATCTGATATGGTAAACATTCATCCCAAATCTCTCACTGAAACTTCTGCCTCACCACTGACAACTCCACTCTGTCTCCCGCCCCACACATCTGCAACCTTGGAGTCATTTTCGACAGTGGCCTGTCTTTCAAACACTACGCGAATCTCTTTATCAAAACAGCCTTTTTCCACTTGAAAAACATATCTCGTCTCCGCCCATCACTCTCCTTTTGCTGCTGAAAGTCTGATAAATGCTTTCATCACATCAAGACTCAACTACTGCTGTAGCATTCTTTACGGTATCCACGACTGCCGACATCGGGGAAACACTGGGTCAGTTGTCTCAGGACCTGGGTCAAGGGAAGGCGCAAAAGGGCCCTCTAGCCTTTAAAAAATCAGCTGGAATAATTTGTCAAAAGTACATATTTGTGAAAACTTTATATAATATTTGTCAGTCACAGAAAAACTTGCAATTTTTTTATCCTCCTAATTTTCCTTGACATAGTGGTCGAAAACAATTTTAACTTTCCTTCCCTATAATGCTAAAAATGGTTTGATCTGAGTAACAAAAAAGAGAAAATGATAGCAGAGGTGCAAGGACTTTATGGCCAGGTATTTGAAAAAAGATAATGAAGTGGAAGATACAGCTGCAACAAGCACAGCCCCACCTGCAAGCTTTGCCTTTAACGTTTAATGAATAGCTTGTATAAAAGCCTAACACAACGCGTCCTCAGCAACAGAAACAGCTGAGTCTGGAGATGGAAGTAGCTGCGTCAGAGATCCCAATATAATATAAATAATGTCCCAAGATGTATTTTTTCCATTTAAATCTGACATAGAGTATGTTCAGATCATTAAATAAGTTTGAGTTTATCAATTTTCTATGGACAACTTCAAAGCATTAAAGTTGGGCATGATAGCATGTCTTTAATATGATTGAATTTCAGTGGTGGGGCTATTCTTTTAGTTAGCATATATTTGTATTAAACTAGTGCAGTGTCAGTTCTGAACATGCCTGTTCAGAACTGGCCGATTGCTTGGCCTCTGGTATTACTGCTTCAACACATAGAAAAATTAATACTGTTGATATAGATATGAATGAGTATATACACCAACAACATGAAAGAAACTAACATTCTATTATACGCAGATGGTAAGCACTGTAGTATTGTAATAGTGAATCTTTTCTCATTTCAAGTATAATGAGGGCTGCATTTAAAAATAAAAAATATAACAGAAAGCTTTTGAAAAAACGTGCATTCTAAAATATAGTGGATCCACCATATTGGGCTTTTAGATTGTTTATTTTCTGACTTCAGTTTGGATCATTTGAGTGGGTATATTTGCTCAAAAGATTTGTGCTTATATGAGATATACTGGTTTTTAACTGCACGTGGGAAGTAGCCTAAGAGTCTGTCCATTCTTGATTAAAGCTGTGTTTTCGCTGTCTACTTGCCCTGTGAAGAAACTTTTCTCTGACTCGCTGAACAGCTCTGAACGCTGGCTATGCTCATGCTTATAGTTTTATTATTATGGAGTACAAAAATCAGAAATATAGATATTTTTTGGTGAAAACAACTCATGCAGAGACTTGAGGGTTTAATGATTACTCACATTCCATATTTTCAGTAGTTTTTTCTTTTTCGACTATCATGCACGTCATTTAACCGTTTCCAGTTAGACCCTATGCAATTTCCAAATCATCAAATTTTATCCTGAGTAAGAATATTCACTTACACTAATACAAAATTCTCCAGATTCAGAGAAATGCTCCACTCCAGCAGTGGAGGATGGTCACCACTTCAACACCCGGCCCTTTTTACTCCTGGACAGCATACCCCTCGCTCAGACACAGAGCTGTGCGGCTTGCTGTTCACATGTTTATTCGAAGTTTATTAATATTAAACATATTGCGTGTCCCAATTGCACCAAATTTGACACAGCACTTCCTTGGGTCCCTAGCAATACAGCCGCCAAGTGTGAGGTAGATTGGTTGAACGGTTCTCAAGATATGTGAAGGACACACATACATACAGACAGAGATTCTGAGGTTATTCTAGCCTTGTACATTGTACCTTTTTAATGTGATTTTTTGTGATTTTTTGTGTAACGTGTTCCATAAATAAAATTTGTTTATTATAAAGTAGTGCACAGTACATCTAGAACATGTCCATTTAATGGAATTATTGTAACTCATAGATCATTAACCTTAGTGTAATCAGCACATTGCAGTGTAGCCATTTTATAGATTTAAGAGCTGGAACAGGCTGATACAGAATATATATATTACTGTCAGACAGTGTGGAATATAATGTAGTCTTCTACTCACAATGGGCCTTATTCACTAATATGTGCGTAGAAATGTTCTTACTTTGCACACAAAGTAAGTGCACGCAAAATTACTGTTGGATTCATGACACCAATCAATTTTGTTCTTACCACCATGTGTATGTTAGTGGACAATTTTAATATATTAATAATTTCATTACATTTATGATGATGATTTATGGATTACAACATCTTCACAATTAATTTTATAATTAGTAAATTAATTGTGTATTATTAGCAATTTCAAAATTTTAAATATTGCATATTTAGGCCCAATCTTTTTTTTTTTAATAATTGTGGTTCTAATATGCTGTTTACATTGAACTAATTAATAATTAACTATATCATTTCTTAAGACCGTGGGACATTTATGATTATGGGACCAATTTTGTTCTTACCACCATGTGTATGTTAGTGGACAATTTTAATATATTAATAATTTCATTACATTTATGATGATGATTTATGGATTACAACATCTTCACAATTAATTTTATAATTAGTAAATGAATTGTGTATTATTAGCAATTTCACAATTTTAAATATTGCATATTTAGGCCCAATCATTTTTTTTTAATAATTGTGGTTCTAATATGCTGTTTACATTGAACTAATTAATAATTAACTATATCATTTCTTAAGACCGTGGGACATTTATGATTTGTGCGTACGCATGGTCTAAGATTGTTCTAAATTTGTAAGAACTAATTCAGCTAAGAACATATTGTTGAATCCCAGATTTGTGCTTAAAACATTAGTACACACTGTTTAAGCTAATATTTCTGTGTACGCACTTTTTGTGAATGAGGCCCAATATTCTCAATCATGCACCTGATGAATGTAATCGGTTTCTCTTATGTGGGGTCACTCACTGTGTGAAACATGGAGAGGTACAGAACTTTGGGCTCTATGTATAACGTCACCTGCAAAGGGCACACTAGGTTGGTCAACTGGTGTTGGCAAAAAATGGAGCAACTGTCCTTAGTGTCATTTTGGACAATGTGAGGGTGCATTAGACTGCAGAATACATTTGGGACCGAGGTTAGTTAGCCAGGTTAGTTGGCTGCAATCTCCCCTCTGTGTCCTGTGTCTTTTACTCCTGTATCCAACGCAAGGCCCTCAAAGTGTCCTCTGACCCCTCTCACCCAGCAAATTGTCTTTTAACTTACTACCATCAGAGAGAAGATGTCGGTCCATTGGTACCAAAACCAGTAGATTTAAAAACAGTACATACCCTGTTGCAATTTGTATACTGAGCTGTTAATGATCCTGTGCCCCCCTCTAGATTTTCCCAATCTTCAGTTCCAGACAGGCTATGTATTCGGAAGCTCACCTGTGATTTTGTCTACTCCTCCAGAGAAACTGGCCCAAGCCAAAGAAGAGAACCTGGACATGCATCAGGTGTTGGACCAAACTCTCCTGGAGCTCAACAATCTATAAAGACCTCTACAGAGCTACATGAATGACAGCCCAAAAGACAAAGCAAGAAAAAAGGTTTAATCTCCCAGCCAAAGCTCCCAGCATACACCCTTTACAGGTAGAATCTTCATGTAACAGAAAGTCTGTTGTTATTGTAAGAAACAAGTGAATGTGAGTATTCTCAGGATTTACTGTATTTGCTGGTTCAGTTGTAAATCTATTGCGCCCCTGAAGTGACGTGAGCAACAAAGTGTCTATTACAAACTGAAAGCTATTTAGTGTGCACCAGAAACTGTTACATGCACTAGTACAGTTAATTGGAAAACATCTTGTCATTATATAAAAGTTCCTTGTATGCATGTGTAACTATCTTGTGTGCACTAGAAAGTCACTTGTGGGCACAACTATCCAAATTATTTCTGCCAGAAATGTTTCTCTTATTTGACCAAACATTGGATATATTGGACACATTCATGAACACATCAAGGCCCACTTTTCTATTGTCGCTTTTAAGAATATGATAAAATAAGAAGAAGAAACTGAAACTCATGTGAGATAGCAGTTGCTAATGCACAGAAGAAACCTTCCTCCCTCACACAACATATAGTAGTATCTAATATGCACCAGAAAACCTTTGGTTTTTCATGTTTTTTTCACCTTTGTTGATACAGTGTGATTCAGTTATGTCCAAGACTGTCCTTCCAAGAAAAACAACAGCATTAACAACTTGTATTACATTGTATACATTCAACTTGTATTACCTTCAACAACACACAGTGTAGGTTGGCAAATATTTTCAAATAAAATGAACTACTTCTGTATTGGCTACATTATTTTATAAAGCCTACTTAAAGCAGGGATCCTTTAGGTTAAATAGTATGACATCACAGTATTTTGACATATTTTGAAGTATTTTGGAGTAAAAAGGCAACATTTGATTGTTAATAAAATTCAATTACCAATAGAACAAACTAGTGGAAATAAGAATGAGACTGATTTTCCATGCTAAAAGATTCAGTTAATTAAGTGCTGGGAGCTGTAATACTGACATCTAACTTTGAATGAAGGCTTTATATATTGTTAAAAAACAAACAACTGACAAAGTTGAATTCTAAAATAATAAATGTCATAATTCCATGTCTTTTATGATGTGTCTTTTTACAGTGAGGTTGTTTTACTGTTCTGAAACTGAAACACATATCTGTCTTTATTTGTGAAAACATTGTTATACAGTTTACTGTTAAACTGACAGAAACAAATAATTGTTTGCAGCAGTGATTTCTCAGTGAATGCAGTTGTCCAAATTATTTGTTTAATGATCAGAATGTTTTTTGTATTATTTTTTGATTGGCATCAAGTAAAGTAGTTGCACTGATTGTTTCCAATTTATTATCCATGTACTGATGTAAAATCATCAGTGTAAACCCTTTGAAATAAACAAAGCAGCAACAAGTGACATCATTATCAAAAAGAAAAAGTTAATCTCTTTGGTCAAATAACAAATCTCAACGAATTCCAGCAAGGCATTTGTGATGAAGAGGTGGGACTTAGATCTCACCTTAGCACCAGTAATGAGGGAGGAGCAGGCAGTGTTCTTTCACTTCTCTTTTCCCATCCTCATCCTCCATCCATCCCATATCCTATTGGTTCAGGGATTGAACCAGCGACCTTCCCTAACCTTTAGGCCACCACTGCACAGGTAAGCAGTGGCAGAAAGCAAGTGCATTTAATTAAGTACTGAGTTACCTTTACTTAAAGGGGTCCTATTATGCTTTTCCTTATTTTCAGTCATATATATATATATATAATGTTACAATGTTGGATGTTCATGTTAAAAGTGGCTGACGTGTCAAACAATGAGGTAAATGTACGTAGAAGCAATCCCTGTAAGCAAAAAGCAGCGGCTTCAGACAACTCTGAACGCTCAGTTTCCAACTGTTTTTTCTACTTTCAGCCCAAGCCGACGTTGGCTTGTGACGGATTTCTTTATATGGTCATCTGCTCCACAAAGCATGCAAGTACACTGCTCTGCTGCGTTAACATTATGGCGTTTTTCCATTGTTTTGGGGATTGTCACGTCGAGCCATGACTCCATTATACAGCAGTGCAAAGTAAAAGAAGTAGTTCACCTGTTGGAGGTGTGCTGGTCGTTTGCGACTCTTCATCAAAGATTATCATCACTATGGCTGTTTCTGCTTGTACTGTTCCTCTCTGCATTATATCTAACTGATCCTCTGAACAAATAGCTCCAAATATCTCCATATCTTGTTGTTTCAACTGCGTTTTAGCACTGCTAACGAAGCTCTGCTAATTTGGTGACGAACTTCCTGTAAATTCTTCACAATAAAGATCTCCTGTTATTTAGTTATCTAAAAGCTTTTAATTTGAAGCAGTAAAGCAGGAAATGTTGGGTTTGTATCGGCTGTAACTTTACATGATTGATTCGTGCTGCCAGTGTTATTATGGATCCCACTGCTTTTCTTGGCAAGACCCTCCCTACTCTGCCTCTCACTGGCTAGTATTTGTTGCCTTCATTGCTTGGGTTGATTAGGTTTAGGCATGAGAAGTGAGATTGGTTAGTATTAGGGTAAGAATATCAGGGTATGCCAATCAGAGGCAGAGTAGGGAGTTCAGAGGCAGAGTAGGGTGGGTTTTTGCCAAGAAAAGCAGTGGGATCCATAATAATGTGTGCTGCCCCTCAGAAAGCAGACCAATGAGATCAGAGTTTGGGAGGGGGGCCTTAAAGAGACAGGAGCTAAAATGGCCTGTTTCAGACAGAAGCTGAACTGAGGGGCTGCTTAAAGGGTCAGCATAAGATAAATAAGTTTTTGAACAGTGAATCTTGCAAAGCTACTCTAGTGGAGTCCAAAAATAATGTCATTTAGAGCTGGAAATTGGCATAATAAGTCCTCTTTAATTAAAGTATCTGAATACTTTAATACTACTACTAATACTTTTATACTATCCATCACTGCACAGGTAAGTCCAAAAGTACTGTTGTGTATAGTCACATTAATGATATTAGAGACTTGTGTCATGGACTGGAGTTTAAGAAGATGGTCAGTGATAGCATCACTAGAAACAGACATATGAGGGTAAATAATTCCAGTCAGAAGGAGCCTCTTAATAGCTCTTTTACCAAATTTCTCTTCCGCAACAAAGGGAACCATGAAGAGGAGGATTTTGAAGTAAAAGGAACAGAACAGTCATTCAGATGAACATATTAATAATTAATAAACTAATGCTGAATTGTCATCTTGTACCAAGAGGGGAGCCATGAGTGTATGAAGCATTGTACAATGTTTAAAAAAGGAAATGTCAATAACAGTGATATCTACATTACAGTTTTTCTTTGCATGTGTTGTTATACATCTGAAGTGCAAGTTGACAGTAACAGTATTGGATGGACAGATGAACAGGAAATAAATAGTAATATAATAATTGTAATAAAATGTGTAGGTTCACAGTTTGTCAGAGGGGATTCATTCATTGTACAGACTGATGACTTCCTATTGTGTTCACAGTCACTATCACAGCTAAATGAGTCTCTTAATGAGAATGGCCCACTGCTTGACCAGTAGGTTGTGGAGGTGATGTGAGATGTTTGTGCAACATGCTCCTGAACCAGTAATGAAAAGTAGCATTTAACTATATTCAGTCAAGTACCATTTTGAGGACCTTGGTCTTCACTTGAGTATTTCCATGTTATACTACTTTATACTTCCACTCCACTACATTTCAGAGGGAAATATTGTTCATTCTACTCCACTACACTAATTTGACAGCTATAGTTAGTTATAGTATAGTTATAGTTAGTTATAATTTAGATTTAGATTAGATTGAAATGGCCATTGTATTTTATATGTTTATTAATTCAGATCACTCATTAAAGATGTTTTCACTTTGATAAGGGTCTTTTTTGTTGATCAGTGTAAAAAAACACATTAAATCCCCTTTGGCACTGTATATCTTCATATATACAGTATAATCAATAAAACACTGAGCGGGGCAATTGGCATAATGAGCACTTTTACTTTTGATACTTAAAATAAATTTTGCAACTAATACTTTTGTACTTAAGTAAGATTTTGAATGCTTTGAATTTTGACTTTTACTGGTGAGGGAGTATTTTTATACTTTGGTATTCCTACTTTTACTGAAGTAACAAGTTTCAATACGTCATTCACCACTGATAAAGAGGAAAGGTGAGAGGTGGGTCCCCTGCTGTGCACCTTTGCTGTTCACCACCTGCGCAAACACACAGCCGCACAAACTGTGCTCTGTCCTGCAGATAGTCAGTAATTCAGGACACAGTAGCAGCCTCTCTCAGCAGCAGGGCTGGATTGTATTGTTAACGATTTTTGGTTAAAGGATTTTGTTCCTTATGCTACATCGCTGGAACAACTTTCCCCAGTATTTGTTGGGACAAGGTATGGTTATTGCCCCATAAATATATAAATCTATACATTTTTATATAAATATAAATCTCAGAAGATATAAATTATTTCATATCTAGTGTTGTAAAGCTGGTAAAATCATTAAATGATACACATACCATTTGTGTCTTTGGTTTGTATAACATTGTGCAGCCTTACCTAGTTTTCTTTTGTATCTTTCTCTCTGTTTGTGCAACTGTAATTGATTTAGGTATCTCTTGCTACATGTTGTGCGTCTTTATTTCATGCCTGGCTGCTCTCTCTTTGTTTGAGAATTTAAAAAAATCCTGGCTTGCTTGGGACACAAGTATTAGGCTAAGGTTAAAGGACCAGTGTGTAGGATTTAATGGCATTAAGCGGTGAGATAGCAGATTGCAACCAACTGAATACCCCTTGCATACTGAATTTTCATGCACACAGTCATGGGGAAAGAAGCGAGGATCGAGGAGCGAGGAGGGATCTCTGAGGAGCGAGCAGCCTTCACGGAAGTCTTTTACTGGCCAACACAGGCCAGCAGTTGCTGACAGCAGCTGATCTGACTGATCTGATACATCACTGCAGTTTCATACCGAAGTGGAGACAGATTACAGATTAAATTTAAGTATATCACTCCCAAATTTTATGCTTTATTTGTTTTCTGATTCATCATGTAGTTAAAAGTCTGTTAATTGTCAGTCTGATCAACAAAAGAACCATAAACCAGATTTTTCTTTTCATGATGTTATTTCCTCCATTATACTGTTTATTGCTGACAGACTCTTCATGACTGTAATTTTATCCATAATAAGAGTTAACACATCATTTATCGTCATTTCCGTTCAGTCACATGTGAGGCTGAACATTCCTGAGCGTCGGGTTTGATATGAGTTACATCATTTCCATTTTCCCTGAAAGATTTAGCCAAATACATATTTTCCAGTGTTAGAGGGACTAAGACGCAAGGAAAAGACGCGAGTGAGGGAAACGTGGATGCAATTTAACAGACTTGGAAGGCACCCATTGTGTTTTTGTCTTCTTCTCCTTCCTTGGGGTTATGCGCTATGCGCATGCGGTATGCGTGTGCATTCTTGTGAGCACGAAGGGCGGGTACATACTGGAAACAACAGCGATGAACGCGCATAGCCAGGACAGTCAAAATCGGAAACGTCCTATTCGTCGAAAGTGTTTGACAGATAGTTTCTCTGACAAATCACCAAACAGTATGTCTTCGCTGAGCATTAGATCCGATCCCTAAACTACCAGCTGCAGGGCAAACGCTCAATACAATACACGTAGGCCCATCAGTATGGTGTCAGATCGTCTAAGCATTGCGCAGCACTGCTTAAGCGTTGCGACGTAAGTTTCCCTTGACGGGAAGTGGGTGGTCTTACCACAGAATAACTAGCACGGACGTGATACATATGATCGGATACACTTAAGTCGTTTTGACAATTGTTAAGTTTTGGCATAAAGAAATATGGTGTTGATCTTGTAAATCTTATACAGGGACTAAAATTGACGCCAGTTAGGTAAGTAATAACTTGCTTTTCATTGCGGAAACAATATGGCGTTGGCAGGGAAGGCAATGTGAGCTCGCATGCTTAATATTTAATAGGCAACACTGTTACCGTTCTGTAGCTACATTGTATTTAGCTACACACTACCATTAACTTTCCGTCTGTGCCTCTGCCTTTTAAGAACAAAGCTGCCATTAGCTGCCATTATAATAAATTCATGTTTCGAGTTAAGCATTTACCTAATGTTTACAGGACTGATAACATTATCACAGAAGCATTTTAAGATGCGATAAACAACAACTAACCTCAACGTTACGCTACTTGTTGAAACGTTTTTGATGTTTTAATGTTTTAGACAAAACTGAAATTATGTTTATTTTAATGTTCTAGCTGGTCATCATCATGGTGTCTGCGAGGGTGCTCCAGCTGTTGGTGTTAGCTTGCCTTGCCCCTGCTCTACCTGCTATAGGTGAGTAGTACTAGTTTACATTTGAACCCTTGACAGTATTGTGGAGTATTCAGAGGACATATAAACACCAAACCCTATGTAACCTCAGTCTTTTCTGTATTGCAGTCTACATATTAAATGTCATATTTGCTGCTCCACTGGTGTGGATACTACACTATAAATACTTAACAATATTGTGCAGCAGATCCTTTCCTATGTTATTTTTTACATGACATTGCATTGTTAACACTATTATTATTAACAACAGTATTAGTTATACTTGTTTTTTCCTGCTATCACAAGTCAATATATCGGCTGTGAAAAAGATCTTTTGCCCTGCCTGCTCCTCAGAGGTACCCTGGTACATTCTAGAAAGCAGATTCTACAAACTTAACCTAAACCTGACCTTTGAGTTGACTAACTCAGAAATGGGAAACTCGGTTTTTGGTTCCAGAGCACTTGATCAGTGTTACTTTAACCAACTCTGAGTTTGTTCACTCTGAGTGAGTGTGTGCATGTGAACGAGTAAAAAAGCTATCATTTATGTTAGCTGTTTTGCAATGTTAATGCATGTGTATATGCATATATCTTTTAAAAATAAACAGCAGCATTGTTAGTTTGTTGTGGCTGAATTGCTGTTAAAACATGTTAGGCATCCTATACTTAAAAGCTCACTCTTAAATTACATTTAGTCCAGTTATTCAGCTGCACCACTGTTATACTCACTTAGAAATATTCACATAATCTCATAACATGATATTATAACTATGATAGAAATGTTCCATCAGTGTGACCAGTCATGAGAAATTGAGATGATAATTCATTGGTCAGTGTCTTATGTCTCTAACATTTCTTAGAGATTTATTTTGATTTAAACAGAGATTACCACAGTAATGTGCAGTAAATGTTTCAGTGCAGGAGAACTGTTCTGACAGGTTGACAGCTGCCTTATCAATGTGAACCAAGTCAGTGTCATAACAAAAACTTCCACTTGCAACAAAGACAAAAGATAGGTCAGATTTTAGTCTGAGCTGAATCCACAGTGTGTAATATGTGAATGTGAGGGCAGAGATTGTTGTTCAGAGAAATGGCTGACGCATGGAAAAGCGGTAATGTTAGCAAATTTAGTCCCTGGGTAACAAACTAATATCAAACCAGGATTTTGCTCTTACTTCCCCAATTTAAACCTCTGAAAATACATGCAATTTTATACGCGCTTTGATATTCACTGTAACAGTGAGGAAATGAATCAGGTCATCTGACAGCTGCTTCAGGCTCTGCAGGTGGGCAGAGACAGAGAGATACTCAGGGTTTGTTGAAGAAAAACTGCCAGCAAGCAGGTTATGTTCACAGAGTAAGTTACCGCAGTAACCAATCCAGAGGTAACATGAACTTTCTAGAAATGAAAACTCAAGTTTCCCTCAACTTAGAGTTAAGAAGTTTAAGAGTTTTTACTAAACCTGTCTGGAACAGACCTGCTGTACAGTTTTCTTCTAAACAAACACAGTTGTGTTTACATCCGGTGTTTCTCACCAAAACACAATGTGTGTATCCTAGAGGCATGAGAAATGTGTTGAATGCATTCCTTCCTCATAAAATATTTGCAAAGCTGATTGTTTTTGAATGTTTTAAAAGGTCCTTTGTTTACATTCATGTTTTCTGGCTGCAGTTTTCTTCTTCTTGCCTTTGCAATCTTACTTGGTGTGTTACTGCCACCAACTGTCTATCAGTGGAACACCTTAAAACAGTTGCAAGATTGTGCAAGTCCCACTGGAAGCGAACAAATCATGCAAAACTGCCTCTGCCACTTCTGGCCATCACTACTCACAAGCTACTCACAAGTAGCTTGCTCATTAACAAACATTATGTACATGAGCACCTCACAATTTTCTCCTACAATAGACATGATGTTGTGCCAAGCAGCACTTCATTTAATTTGCATCTGTAATCTTGGAGTTAAGGGACATACAGGAGAGGAATCCCAGAAACCATAAGACCAGAAACAAGGAACTACATTTTCTTCTACAGACATTTGTCCACAGCTGGTAAAGACTAAACTTCCTGTCCCTCCACTGCATCAGTTTTGGTAAATGATGATGACAGAGTTTTCCTTCATTTGCATAAAGTACTTTTTTTATTTTACCCCTCCATTATCTAAAAAAAACATTGGAAACTGAGTGTTCAGAGCAGACTGAAGCCAGTGCTTTTTGCTAACAGGGATTACTTCTACATACGTTTACCCCATTATTTGACACTTTGGCCATGTCATAATATGAACATCTGACATTGTAACATTATATGTACAGACGAGTGACAAATTAAAGGAAAAACCGGTACAGTCAGTCCAAAATCTTCCATAGGTGTTCAATTGGGTTGAGATCTGGTGACTGCGAAGGCCATAGCACATGATTCACATCATTTTGATACTCATCAAACCATTCAGTGACCCCTCGTGCCCTGTGAACTGGGGCATTGTCATCCTGGAAGAGACCACTCCCATCAGGATAGAAATGTTTCATCATAGGATGAAGGTGATCACTCAGAACAATTTTGTATTGATTTGCAGTGACCCTTCCCTCTAAGGGGACAAGTGGACCCAAACCATGCCAGCAAAATTCCCCCCACAGTACAACAGAGCCACCAGATCCCCTCACTATAGGGGTCAAGCATTCAGGCCTGGGCCGGTCTTTCCTTTAATTTGTCACCCTTCTGTGTATATATGTATATGACAGAAAATAAGGAAAAACATAATATGTCCCCTTTTAAGTTAAGAATCTACTGCGTGTTGCCATCAGCATCTCAGAAATTATTGCTGTTTTTTCATTGATGTGAGATTATTAATAAACCTTTTTCACACCTGTAGCTCCAGCCCGACTCCCAGCTTGCGATGAAGGGTACCTGTCTTGGTCTTGCTCTGTTCACTGTAGCCGTCTCCGAGCAAACTATACCTTTCTGTATTTGTTTTTGTTTCGTGTATGTGCTGTGCTTTTTCCATACTGCTTATAAGTTGTCAAATTGGCAAATGTAATTTGTTTGTGTTTTATTTACTTGCGGTGGTTTTCCTGAATGTGTTCCTTTGTTTGTGTTGGGTTTATTTGCTTGTGTTTGGTGAAGATGCAGTGTGTTGAGCTCTCTTGGCCATCAAACAACTCTTCTGGGTAGTGTGTTGTCTTCAAAAAAAGACACTGTGGATGACCGTAATGCACACTGCTTGTGGTGTGGTGGGAGTACAATCATGTCTTGTCATGTTCCTGTTGAGTTTTTGTTGATTGCAAAACTGTGGGAGGAACTGTGGGTTATGTGCTGCCTCAGCAGTTACAGTAATATGTTATATGACTTTGCTTTGGTTGATTTGTATTCTAAACATTGAATTACAGTGTTGTCTTGGTTTGTTGGCCTTCAGGAAACTATTTGGTGACAGCCCCACAAACTGAAGTGGTAGAGATTGGGAAGAACTTTACAGCTACATGCATGATCATCAACACAACTGAAGCTACAGCAGATGAACTCTACTGGACTCTGTCAGCAACTACTATACCCAAGGAACAGTACACAAAGATCAACGGATCAGCTCTTAATGTCACTATCCTTATCACCGGTGAAGAGCGTGAATGGTTACTGTGCCGCTGCAATGACGTATCAACCTATGTTGCCCTGAACAAAGGCAAATTTATGCATGGGATCCTCCTTACGAAAGGCTGTAAGTTTTTGTCGTCAGATCTTAAAACTTACAGCTGTTTTCTAATCACATGTGTTTAATGTTTATAGGTTTAGTTAGAATTTCTGTCAGTCATGATCACATTGTACTATAGACCGTTTATTTAGAAGTGAAAATGAGGGAATCATTACACAAACAACATAATAATATGACAGTGGAAAAACATTGCACTGCACATTGGACAGTTTAGTATCTTCCCCTTCTGATTACGTGGTGGACAGACTTTTGTGAAAATCTATAAGCTACAATGCTAATGTTGCTTGCAGTAGATCATCATGCTGCAGAGACTCAGACTTTTTGTTACAACCTGGTAGCTGCATCTGCATGCTGCAGGCCCAGACAGGATCAGCCCAGCTGTACTCCACCATTACGCTGATAAATTGGCCCCCGTGTTCTCTAACACATTCAGCTTCTCCTTACGCCAGTCCTCCATTCCTCACTGCCTCAAAGAATCCATCATCATTCCCATGCCCAAGTATTTCAAAATCTCTTGCCTCACTTACTTTAGACCAATAGCCCTAACATCCATGGTCATGAAGTCATTTGAGCAGACCCTTACCAGTTTGCATACAGAGTCACCAGATCTTTTGATGGTACTGTTAATCTAGTCCATCACTATAAACTGCAACATCTGGAATCATGTAACACCTATGTCTGCATCCTCTTCATGGACTTTAGCTCCGTTTTTAAAACCATAAACCTAGTGAAACCTTTTCTTAAACTACTGGACATGAACAATGACCCCTGTATTCATCACTGGATCCATGTGGGATATGCAACAGAGGGCCAGGGAAGGTCACATGCACTTTTAAAAAAAGTTAATAAGATGTCTCTCTGTGTGTTGTTGTTTGTCCCAATGTCAGATCAACCGGAGAAGCCTGAGAATCTGTCTTGTATGGCTGTCCAGAATGGATCGCGCATCTCTAAAATCATCAGCTGTGAGTGGGAACCAGGACGCCAAACCAGAGATGTCCCTACAATATACACACTGCATGTTAAAATCGGCATGTGAGTACCCCCTAGATTGTTATATATCCCAGTCACATTTGTTTGAAAGTAACATTATAGCTAAATTTTGGCAACATTTCAGTTTCTGGTTCATTCCAGCATGGTGAAATCAACTAAAGCCTTTGATATTTTAAGTCAAACTGGCTATTTAAGTAGTTGAGAGAATGCATGGACTTGATAATTTGATGTTTGCTATGGCTTATCATTTGTTGTTTCTGACTTTGAATATATACATTTCTGTCAAGCCCCTTTCAGACATGCACTTCACTCTGTAAGCAGCCTGGCAATTCTAAGTGTCTGTTAAAGTCACATAAACAATCTGACTAGATTAGACATAATTATTAGACATTCATAACTCTTCCCTGATTGACTCAAAGTGTAAATAAGTATGTGGTCTACTTCTCTCACATTGTAATCTCTCCATCAGGTGTCATCATGTGATCTCTATCTGGATATCTTATCTGCATCAGAAAAAACACATTAATGCAGGTGTAAATGCAAGCAAATTGCAAACAGAATGTGACTGGATCAGCCAGACCACATCTGGAGGTTTATGTGAAGCTTATATAAGGGCTTCAGCAGACTGAGTTAGGGTCAGTTTATGGTTGGTCAGAACTGATTTGTACACAGTGTTGTCCGACCACATCAGAAATCAAATGCCTTTATAGTTGTTCCGAACAGCTACACTCAAAGGTGGAAGTCTGATTAGTGGGAGCTGTGTCCGGCCATTTATGTATACACACGTTAGCCTATATAATCACATGCAGACCTGCATATACACACATACATACAGACGGGTGACAAATTAAAGGAAAAACTGGTCCAGGTCTGAATGCTTGACCCCTACAGTGAGGGGATCTGGTGGCTGTTATGCTGTGGGCGGCATTTTTCTGGCATGGTTTGGGTTCACTTGTCCCTTAAGAGGGAAGCGTCACTGCAAATCAATACAAAGTTGCTCTGAGTGATCACCTTCATCCTATGATGAAACATTTCTATCCTGATGAGAATGATCTATCCCAGGATGACAATGCCCCAATTCACAGAATATGAGGGGTCACTGAATGGTTTGATGAGTATCAAAATGATGTGAATCATGTGCTATGGCCTTCACAGTCACCAGATCTCAACCCTACTGAAAACCTATTGGAGATTTTGAACTGATGTGTTAGACGGCACTCTCGATCACCATCATCACAACACCACATGAGGGAATATGTTTTTGAAGAATGGTGTTCATCAGCCTTGGCATTGATTCTACAAGTCTCTGGAACTCTTCTGGAGGGATGAACACCATTCTTCGGTCTGGGATCGGAGAGAATCACAGCATATGAATGAATATGCTATGTGGTGCTGTTGAACTAAAGGCAACAGTATCTATGTTATATTTAATAAGCAATCAGTCCTGGATGACAATTGTCAGTCAAGCCACAGATAAACAGTCATTCACCTGAAAAGTAAATTTTACCATCAATCACTGCTGTAGCCAGTGATACAACTGACACCACTCCTCTTATACTTGGCATTTTTTCAAGCTATCACTTTTGCTCCTCATCAACACATAGATGAACCAGCAGTGTCACAGAGTTCATGTCTGAGAGGGGCTCATGTTTGTCACTTATTCATGCCATGGCAGAGGTCAAAGCATTGGATTGAATGGTATTCTGTGAGCAAATAATGAGAAAGCTTTAAACTTGAAATGTGTAAAAAAAACAAAACAAAACTAAGTATTATGAAAAGTGAATAAGAAATTGTTTACATTAGAAGAATTCCAATTGTATGTATTGTTGGTGTAGGCCTTGCTGTTATTCCTGTAAATATATTTAAATCTTTTGTCAACAGTGCTCTGAGCCACTTAACTAATACAACAGTAAAAAACAGTACCCAAGTGCAGTTTGAGGTTTACCCCCATCATATGCCACTGGAGATCTGGGTGGAGGCAGAGAATAAACTGGGAACGGTGGCGTCTGAGCCTCTGCATAAAGATGCCTGCTTCTTTGGTAAGTTAAATGCTGTATAAATGTATGAGTAAGGTTTGCACTGTGATCCAATCTGGTCTAAAACATTAGTCACAATGCTGGCTCTGCTGACATGTGACTCCAGTGTGTTTATGCAATATGATTATCACCATCTCGCATGTTATTGACGGCCTGTTGTGTCTTTTGTTGCAGTTAAAACAAACCCTCCATCAGATGTCAAAGTCATTTCAGAGAAGAGTTTTCCCACCTCCCTGCTTATTAACTGGACTCATCCTATTGCGAAAGAATATTTGAAATTAACATATGAAATCAGATTCTGCCAAAGTGGATCTCAGAGTTGGATTTATGTAAGTATGTTTGTGTGTCACTCTACTGCTTGTGTGTATTTTTTATCATATCAGGAAAAACAGAAGTGGAAGTAATGGTCTTAATGCTGGTGGTTCTATTTTTAAGTGGTTTTGTTAGTGAGCCAGCATTCACAAAAGCATGGCCATGGCACTGAAACACCTAAACTATGGCTATTAGCCATGTTATGATATACAGTATATCTGTGTTTGAAAAGTGAAAATGTCTGCTGTGTGAAAGTTATATTTATGAAAGTTTCAAATTAATACAAATATTTATTTTACTAAATATTGTTATGATTAAAATCTTAAGGATTATAAATTCAAGGATTCAGTGTTTAGTACACTGCCAGTTATATCACACTGAAAGTGTTCACGACTTGAATGTGCTCGGCAACACTGTTGAGAATAAAGGTGAGCAGGTGGGTCACAGTCAGATGGTTGATGGATGACAGATCCATTTGTTCAATAATATTGGTATTTAGTCACAATTAATTATAGTGTTATGTCTGTAAATAGAAAGAGTGAATGAATAATGAGGAAATATTATACACAAATAAATAATGATTCATCATCCCTTGAGGTAAACTAGACTGCTGAGACTCAGCTATATTCTCTAGTTGCTGTTTGTCTTTTTTAATTATTAGTTGAAAAAATCCTTTAGGTACCTCGTGTGGACACTGCTAAGGACATACAGTCCTTCAGACTCCAGAACCTTCGACCACACACAGTCTATGTCACTCAGGTGCGCTGCAAAAATGAAAGAGAGGGCCAGGGTTACTGGAGCAACTGGAGTACCAACGCTACCAAGAGAACACCAGAGGACAGTGAGTATTATGGCTGCCAGTTCAAACTAGTTTAAATAATTTGACCTACAAATACAACATTGTGCCCTGTTTTTTCGTGGCAGTGCAATGACCAGTGCAAGCAGCACACGGACAGTGACAATTGTGGTGCCCAGTGCTGCATGTATGGTGAACTGCTGGGAGGCGAAGCGTAAATAGTCAGCGCAATGCAAGTGGAATTTGTGGAAAATGAGTCTTACCAAACCACGTCTGTTTCTGGAGCAAAGTATCTCTGCTGCCACTTTGGTGATTTTATCAACAAGCGCAAACTAAATACTTTGTGTAAATGTGTTGCAATAACAGATTAATACTTGAATATAAGTTTTTTTCAATTAAACACTCCAACCAGAATCCACACAGATAATAACGTTTAATGTGGTTAAAGCATTTGTATTGATCTATAAATGAATGTGGGTGATTCTTACAGTATCTATTGTCCACAGCTGCTTTATACTGTATGGGAAGCTTCTACTTCCATTCATAAAATCCCCGCAGCATCTGAAGGCAGCAGCACAGATATGTTGATAAATCTGCGGCCTCTGATTAGAGAAGTGCACCAGAGCGCAGTGCCGTTATGCATGCTGCTACAGAATAACCACACACACCTGACTGGTTGATTATAACTTGATATCCTGTGTGTTAATGAAGGAGACATTGGGTTACCAGGGCTCATCAGCCTCTTTTCCAACTTTCTTTTTAACAAAAGTAACGTTTCATCTTTTATTTAATAATAATTACTAAAATATATGACCATTTACGAGGTGAGATACATTAAAATTATGGCTGAAATACTGTTGGTCCGATGCAATCATATTATTGGCTTCACCAAATATATATATGTTTATTTTTCATTTCTATTGTTATAGTAACTAACTGATGAAAAAATTAACTGCATCTTTTGGCTGCAGATGTGTGGTGATGTGTGTTAATGTTGTAGCGCCCTGAACCGTGCAGACATCTCCTGAAGAAAAGCTTTCTTTTTGTTGAGCTGTTATCACGCTCATCAATCCTGTGCACCATTTCCTCCTTTCCAACTTTGATTTTAGCAAATGTTTATGTCACATCAATTACGGTAAAATGTCATGATTTATAACGCATTATACAGTTAAGATATAGTAAATACAGTAGAATTAATCCTGAAATAGTATCAGATTGATGCAGTCATACTGGAAGCCTAAATGGTCTCACCATTATCTTCTTGTCATTTTGCCTTTATTTGTGATTTATTAGTGATGATAGAGATTCAGAGAGGGGGGATAACATGCAGCAAATGTCCCCAGCTGGAATCAAACCAGAGGTGTTGCAATTATGTGTTTTGCTTCTTCAATCACTCTGCTATTGGATACCCCAACAATTTTTCTTATTTCTATTGTCATTGTTCAAATGAACTGATAAACACACACACACACGCACCATCTGCCTCTGCCTGCAGATTTGTGCTGCTATGTATTCACGTCATGACTTTCAGCACCTCCAGACAAAATGATCTCCTGAAGAAGCATCTTTCCATTTGTTGAGCTAACGTTGTCACACTTCACAGCGATTGGCCCAGCTGCTTCAGAGCTACAAGATAAGAGATGTGATAAGTTGAGAGCGCATTTATCAATCACCACACCCTTTGATTTATATTACACCCCACTCAGGACTTGTGCACTTTGCGCTGCTGCACATGCAGATAACAAAATAGCAGGTGTGCTTGGAGACACAAGATCTTGTGATCTTGAGAGTCCAGCTGCCTCGCAAGTTAAGATGGTGATAGACAGAGGGTTCATCCAAGCATCTGGCAAGTATTTTTTGAAAATGCCCGCCCTTTTCCAAACAGTTTCCAAGGACGACTTCTCAGATGATTCTGTGTAACAAACCGTCTGGCGTGTCAGGTTACGTTCAGAGTGTGCGGGTTGTCAAACACAATTTGTGCAAATGTTCATGCAACCTAATTGATTGCTCTCCGATACAACAGAATATTTAAGCTGCAGCTTTACAGTGGTGAAAAGACTTAATGGTCCTTTGCCCACTTGAATGTTGAGGAAAAGATTCATAAGATGTGATGTGATGATATTCCTTTTGTACTTTCGGTAAAAACTTAACTGTAAGGCTAGTATTTATAAGCACTTTGTCAATGATAATTAATGATTGGTTCATGACACACTGTTATATAGTTGCAAGCAGCTTTAAGTGTTTATTAATGAATTTGTCAACAACTATAACTCCTCTTATGGGAATTCATAATTGGGTGCTAATGTATAACCAGATAATAAATGACAGTTATAGTAACACACAGTTGTAATAATATAAAATATGTCTTCATAGGAGAAGTTATAATTGTTGACAAATACTGTAAATTAATAAACACTTAAAATGTCCTTATAGTTGCTCATAATTACACTTTAGTCTGTTATAAACCATTTAAATGTTTATATACTGAAGCGAGTGTTACCCTAAAATATTTAGTTTCCTGTTCTTTTCCTTTTGCCTAGGACCAACAAGTAAACCGGATTTATGGAGAATCATTGCAGAGGATGATGGCATAAATAAACGACAAGTGCGGTTTATTTGTAAGGTAAATTCCCACATCACACTCAATGTGTCTTATTCAGTTTTTTTTGTCTTTCAAAAATGTTTATTGTATTTCCACATAATGTAAAATAACATACATGTTACACACATAACATAAAAGATACAAAAGTGGCATACTTAAACGAGACACATAAAGGCACTTTGAATACAATATGGCCAAGGCACGTTGGGCTGTCATGCTTGTAGATAGGATACTTAAATCATAATAATAAATGATCTGACGCTATACAATATAGTATTCACTTAAAACTCAAAGTAAAATAAAACAAAGAAAATTCACAATAAAACATGAATCAACAAAAACAATTACAGTTGAGAAAATGAATTATTCTTGCTTGGAAAGTGTGTAGAATCTCATGTTTTATCTAACTGCTTGTTATAAAAAAAATATTTGCTGCAGTGTCTAGGTTGGCTGCTGTTGGGGGGTTGTTTTTTTTTTTGCCTTTCCTTCTTTTCTTCTACTGTGTTATTTTATATTCACCAATAACTTATATTTATATATTCACTGATGATTTGTGCATACTGGACTCCACTCTTAATAAAATGTTTAAACAAGAAATACAGCAGATCCAGGACCTGTTTAGACTGGAAGAAGGTGAAATTAGGCTTAGCATTAATAATGCTGGAGCATTTTATATATTTGTTTTTATATTATCTTGTAAATCACTGGTACATCCAGAAACCTCTCGGCTTTATATCAGTTGTAACATTGTATATACGTGGAAACTCCACTACGATGACAGGAGTTCGGGCATGCATGCATAGTCAATGTCAGTGCATCTTTTTGTTGTTGGTTAGCGAATAACTCTAATTTGTAAAATGACGTCTGAAGACACTGCCTTTTCACTGTTCTTACACATGTTAAATACACAAGATAAAAAGTGCCCATCGGACAGGTTTAGAATTGTAGGAAGCTGTATATTTCACCTTTGATGCTAAGCTAGGAGTCTACCCCTGCTTCATTCTCTGTACTGGGGACATAGAAATGATAGCGATGTTGATTTTCTCAGCTGACTCAGTGTTAGACAGCAAACAAACATGTTTTACAAATGTATTCATTTAAAGGCTGTTATTTTATATTGTCATTAAACAATTTCCTTGAGGAGATTAAAACTAACCTTATATTGCATATGCCTGCCTTAAAACTCCATTATTGTCTAACAAGTATTAAAAACATATGCATTGCATTTGGTGGCACATTCCTTCACTGTGATCACCAACCTAATGTAGAGCTACTGTCAGAGATCAAAGATGTTTCAGAATAAACTCCACTCACTGTGTTGATTTGAATGGCTCTTGTATATTTTAATTCAAAGTATGAACGATGGGGTTCTGTGTAACAAAGAAATGAGCAATTTCAAGTTGTAGCTAAGGCCAGCTCTATCCTTTTTAAAGTAGATTTTATCTTCATTACAATGGCTGAATACGTAGATGTTTTACAAAATACATCATGATGTTACCCAAATGGTGTCTTCTAAAAAAAATGGCTTTTCTGCAGTTAAGTCAGTTGTTTTTCTGTGCAACACTTAGTAATGTTATACTTTCTGAGTTGATGCTGAAACGTAACATACAGTTTGTAACTTTGCCCTGCCAGGATCCTGTGCTTGCCAATGGGAGGATAACAAGATTCGACATAAAGATTCAAACCCCAAAAGATAAAGTCAAGAATGATAGTATGGAGTGGGAGAGCATCCCAGTCAACACGTCAGAGGCAGACAGCAGCAAGATAACTACCCTTAAAGAGATTCACCTGGCTGACAAGGAAACTGTTAGAGTGCACGTCACTGCCATCAATTCTGTGGGGAAGTCTCCTGAGGCATTGTTAGGCATCCGTGAAAAAGCACATGGTACGTATTCATGGAGACTCTGAGCTACAGGCCAACAAAATACACCCTCAATGTATAATCTAAATTGCTGCATGTAAAGCAACACACCAGCAGGGAGGACGTGTTGCGGCTAGAGATGCACTGATATGGAATTTCACGGCCGATAACGTTAAACAATAACGGACATTTGTCAATTTGTTGTGGCTGATACTGATATGATAACCGTTGGATACCATAGACTACCTACACTACAACTACACTAAAGCCACGTTCTCCACTCTGCTACTCTTATTCTCCTTCACAACAGATGGAAGACAGAAGAAATCCCTGTTTGGTACCAGGTTTCATGTTGCTTCCCTTCTCAGCCAATGTAATTATCAGATGTAATTATCATCTGAAATTCCTTTACCAGAACAATAACCGTTTTAACAATAACAATAATTTGATGTTTTTATTTATCGGCCAACAATATATCGATTCATATCTTGCATCTCTAGCAGTAACACTACACACCACTGTCATATGTCATATCTAGCACTAAAAGCAGTCATCGCCCCCCTTCTTTAACTACTTAAAGCAGTCTTTTTCTGTGGAAGAGGAGAATGTTATTATATTATATATAGGATGTAACAATATGTGGACCTCAAGAAGCAGCAGTATATGCATACTGTAGACCTGGAGATGAGTAGTGTTGCAGGAACAATTGGCTTTTCAGGTGAGAAATTAATATGAACATATAACATAAAAGATTCCTGAATCCAGGTCAGTATTCAAAATTCACTTATCCTCTAAACTTGATTATTTGGAGTATTTTATGCCTTAATTATGAGGTAACAGAGCAATGGGGAATGACATGCAGCAAAGGTTCCCGGCTGGATGCAAATCCGGGGTGTTGTGATTTATGGTCTGCACCTTAACCTCTAGGCCATCGGGGTGCCCCACCTATTTAATCCACTTGGCAAGCATATCCAAATGTCCTTGTCACTGCTAACTCCACTGTTAACTTGTGGAGGGCTGCAGACGTGTGTGGGAATTGTTCAGTTTCCCTTCTTGGAGTATTGTTGGATTACTCTTCTGTATCATGTTTAAATTCAGAATTGAGATGTTTGTATTACAGAGCATGGCCCAGTGAAGGAGCTGAAGGTTTGGTCCCATGGGGGCCAGCTGTGGCTCGAATGGAAACCCCCCAACAGTACAGCTGTGTCAGAGTATGTGGTGGAGTGGGTCAGTGGTGATCAGTTTGACTGGCAGAGGGAAAACAAAAGCACCAGACACACTGCCATTAAGGGTAAGCTCTTTCTCTTCCTCTAAGAATTAAGAAACAAAAGCATCTGTGTAGATTTTTGGCTGGACCGCTACAGCAGGGCAGGAAAGACACTCTGCAGTACATTAGGATTTTATAACTGAACTAATACCAGGACGCAAGCTTTTTATTTCTCTGATGTTTTCACATCACAAACGATGAACAACGCATTCAAACATGAGTCTTGCAGGTAAAACATACGACTCAAAAGCTGTTATATCAGTTTAGTGTGGGCAAGCTGCTCTGCAGGTGTGCTTGATTTGACAGTAACTGGACGGAGATAAGCCTCCTGAATTTGCATCCAAAATACTGTCAAAACTTTCTCACTGCAGCCTCCTTAACCAGGAAAGAGACAGAAAAAAGGCACGTAAAGGCATGAGGGAGTCAAAGCACAATTAGCGCACCCCAAATAATCACTGTGACAAAACACTCAATACGGGGTGAAAAATGAGAGACATCCACTGAGTGAAACAGATGAAAGAGCAGGGAGACTTAATAATAATTAGAATAGTTATAATTAAATAAAATTAGTTCTCTTTCAAATCAAACATCCCAAAGTATGAGTGGAAAGTATTGTTTTTGCAACTGCATTTATAACCTTTTTTTTACTCAAACATAGCTTAACTATGTCATGTGACATGCTACATCAGTAAATATTACTGGGACCTCTACAGAAAATTGCAGATGAACATTTAATATCCAGGAATTCACATTATAGACACTACCACTGACTATCCCTGATACAAACTAGCCACAATTTCACACATTGACCATACACGGTAGGTCCAGTCATATACTAGGTTTTGACCTAGTCTTGTTTGATAAGAGTTCAACTTGCCATTATAAAAGGATATTTCACCCAAAATCTGGCCTTTGAGAATGAACCACTAACCCTTGTAGATGTGTACAGTGGCTGTAAAAAGTAGTGCAGTTTGATTTTTAAAATTAACCGGTTAGTTACCAGTTAATGGGTGTTGGTCTATCAAAAGCAAAAATGGCCAGCAAGGTTAGGGTTATGCTTTTTTTTTTTTATTACTGCAGTGATAATACAGCACACCCCCATGGTAATGCAGTTAACTGCAGCTTAGAGGACCTCACAAGTGTGTGTGCAAGTTTCAGTTCCTTAACTACGTGTTTTGCTGTGCATTTCCAAATGCTGGCCATAGAATTTGGTGATGGTAGAATTGATGTTTTAATATATTCCTGTTGCTGTTCCAGTCAATTATTGGTTCCACTTAATTCTGTAAAGTAGTAAAATCAATGAACAGACACTTGTGAACTGCTTATGTTGTGTGATTCATCACAGCTGATATCAAGTCTACATTCATTGTCAACATGGTAATGCAGAGTAAGTGCTGATTGATAAAACTAAGCCTGCACTGTTATAACAAGAGAGTGAGCAGACATGTTTTGTCATGGTGGCAGCAATGCACTGCTGCAGGGGGGTTGTCCTAGACCTTTTAATTCTGTCTTTCAAAATCCACATGAATCCAGTGCAGCTGCTCTCCATGATAGAACTACAAACTTATTACTGCCACCTTTTAATACTACAGGGTACTTCTTACATTTCGGTGATACTTCACTTTACTGATACACAGTCAACAGGCTTTGCTGCAAACTAACATTTTATTCAACTCTTGATCTCGTTCTAGGCAAACTTGACAAGTTTGTTTGCTACAATTTATCTGTTTATCCAATATACTCTGGATGGACTGGGAGGCCAGCAAGTGTACAAGCCTTTCTGGAGCAAGGAGGTAAGTCAATATACTCATCAGTGACTTACTGAATTTTGAAGTCTTTTGAAGAATATTAAAACCAGCTCAAATTTGAATTATAAAAATACTATTTGCAGATGCAAACATTCTGGCTTTTTGCTCAGTATCATGTTGTCACCTAGCAGAACATCCACAGTCACAGCAGCAAAATTACTGTATATATAATGATCATTGTAGACTCAATTTATCACCCAAACAAGTCTGATCAATACCTCTCTCTAAGCTTTCATGTAGAGCAATTATTGTTGTAAATAACATTATAACATGTACATGAATACAATAAAACAACCGGTTCCACTGGAGATGTTACCTCAGTTCATCAGTATAGAGTCAGTCTTGCTGTTGTGATTGCAGCTCCATTGGAAGCCCCCTCTGTTACACTGAATGGTAAACTAGGACGTAACGAGGCTGAGCTGGTGTGGACGGAGATTCCCCAACACAGACGGCAAGGCTTCATCACAAACTACACAATATTCTATACAAGCGGGACTGAAACTTACAGTACGTACCTGTCACAGTGTGTCCTGAATATGCTTCACTTTTTACAGCTTTCTGTTTAGTGTTGACTGCAGGAATGGTTTTCCTGACAGTATCAGAATTGCCAGTCTTACTTGCTGATTTCTGTTTTGCTTATTTGAAGACGTAACAGTGCCAAGTAACGCGACATCATACACTCTGACGTCACTGTCTGGCAACACCAAATATGACACTTGGCTCATGGCTTCAACCATCGGTGGCTCAGTGAATAGCTCAAACCACTCATTTACCACTCTGAAATATGGTAAGTGTGACCTTTTCTACATGTCTAACTGTTCCAAAAATATCCCAGTCACTTTCTGCTTTCTAGACAGATGCTGGGTAGTGAAACAATATAATAAAACACACACAAATCCACAGCCAATGTTCAGTTTGGATTCGGACATCTGGCATTGTGATACTGCTTACCGACCAACCTACCTACCTACCTCCCTATGATACCTATGACAGAGTGTCAGAAAAATACATTTGAAAATAAATTCAATATCAGTTTAGAAAAAAATGCATAACATTATCAAAAAGCTGCAATAATTTTTGAGAATCTAGTATATTATGTATTATATATTATAATGTTATCATAGTATTATGAGAAAAAATTGTAATATTACAGGACTTATTTTTTATATGGTTTGGTTGTATTATCTCATAAAATAATCTACACATAAAACACTTGTCCACATATTCAACAGGAAAGCAAAAAACAAACAACAGCACGTGGACACGCAGGGACACAAAACAAACAGCACATAAAACAAAATGTTCTGCATAAGTTGAAGCATGACACAGGATAAAAAAGCTAGAAAGAGAGACAGAAATGCATAGCATCAACAATAATAACAATAACATCAGTAATAATAATAAAAACATGAATAATAATAGTAGCAGTTGGTGTCGAGCAGGACCAGATCGAGGTTCTACAGCTCCAGTGGCAGAAATACCTGTGAAATGAGAAAGCACAAAACTACAGGAGAGACTATATGCTGAGTTAGTAACATGTATTAATGGGGCATGATTGCATGCAGATGGAGAGGGAAAGGAGGAGAGAGGAGCTCAGTGCATCTTGGGAAGTCCCCTGGCAGTCTAGACCTATAGCTGCATAACTAGGGGCTGATTCAAGGCGAGCCTGGGCTGGCCTGGCTTTTTGTAATGTTATGTAGGTGAAAAAAGTAGGGCTGTAGTCAACCAAAGAAAATCTTGATCGATTAAAATCGTACATAGTCTTCAACTAATCGATTAGTCTTGCATTTACTGCCAGACTGACAACTTACTACTGACCTTTTCCTCTGCCCCGCTCGCATCCACCGTCACTTCTCTGCCCCTCGCTCTTACCCACTCGCTACAAACATACTCCTTAACGGAGCTACGCTACCAATAGTTTCCCAGGCAACGACAGATGTTGACTCACGTACCAGAACAGCGCTGCTCAGAGACTCCCAAACGCTATCGATTTCTGAATGAATATCCATTCATATCAAATATTAAAAAATATTTTTTTGGGCCTGGCGGGGGTTCTCGTTGTGTCATTATGGAGAAACACAGATTCAGTAAATTTTCATTACGTTCAGTAAACGTTGAGTAAAGTTAGACCCAGCAGTCTCCATTAGGTTGGGCGAGTTCAAAGTTGTGTTTTGAATACACCCCCGTTTTCACAGGTAATTTGTTAGTCTGTCCCTCCCGCCGCAGGAAATAATGGATTACTCCTGGAAAGCTGTTGATGTAGCACTTTTCTCCTTATGAAAATAACATGGTGATTATTCGACCAATGAGAATTTAGTCAGACGAGAGCATATCGACCAACTAATCGACCAGTCGACCAGCAGGCTCCAGCCCTAGAAAAAAGGCAGTCCTTGAAATTTGTTTGATGTGGGATTTAAAGGACATATCGTGATCAAAGATAACTCCCAGATTCCTTATGTGGTGCTGGAGGCCAAGGTAATGCCATCTAGGATAGCTACATCATTAGATAATGTGTTTCTAAGGTGTTTAGGGCCAAACACAATAACTTTTGTCTGAGTTTAGTAGCAGAAAATTGCAGGTCATCCGGGTCTTAGAAACAACAGCTGAGCTGCTTTGATTGAAGGTTATATTTTCACTCAGTGTCTAGCTTAGCTTGTTGAATGCCTTGTAAAAATGTTGTCTTCTCTAAATGTCCTCTGTGTTTCCCTCAGCACCCGGAGAGATTGAGTTCATCGTGGTGGGAGTGAGCTTTGGCTTTCTGTTTTTCGTTATTATGACCATGCTGCTGTGTTTCTACCAAAAAGATGTGTAAGTTACACTTAAACACCTACAAATGTTGTTGCTCTCAGAACAGGGGTTGAAGCTCACCATGAATGTCTTTGAGGAGAGACTGACATAGGGTCCTCATTTGTACAAGTCACAGCATCATGTCCCTCACATCTTCTTACTCATCTTTGAGAGTGGCAATTAAAACGGCTGTAAATGCTTATGCCCTCAGATGTGGTGAGACAACACATGTGAACTAGTTGATTTTGAGCATTCACCTGGCCTTACGCCACAGGGCAGTCCACAGCTGGGACTGTTAACTACTGAAAGCCCCATTGTTCAGATACATTGTGAATGAAAGCATTTTCAAAGTTGTAACAGTGGTATTTTTAGATTTGGACCCACAGGTTCTTTTTGTTGTTAAAGCAGATTTATAATCCTCAGTATTCACTCTCTTACAGGCTCAAGGAGAGCTGTTGGCCTCAGATCCCAAACCCCGGAGAGAGCACCATCGGCAACTGGTCTCCTGATTATCCTTTGAAAGTATGGAGCTTTTTGCACCAACACACATTAGAGTGATAACATGTACAATGTACAATACATATCGGCAGACTATAACAGCATAACCTGTAGAAGGTTTACTTGCAAAAAGCAGATTTCTTGACATTTTTGTATCTAGACAATTTGTACAGAGCTCCATTTATCCTGTTTTCCAGCTCCAGTCTGATTTTCATTACTGCAGCTGACCCAGTCACACCACCACACTGACCACTGCAACCTTACTCTCAATCACTCAGTAGATCAGCTGCAGCAGTTAAAAGAGTCTTGATCAGGGCACCTTCAGAGTGTGTGTTTAATACCTCTGTCCACTCAGGTCCACTGATTAAAGCCATGATTTCCTGGTTGATGAGCCTGTTGTTCTGACTTCTACTGGACAGGATTTAAACTGGCATGGAAATGATACATTTTAATGTTATATGATGCAATCCGTCAGTTTAAAACTTAAGAAAAAATCTAAACAATAGTTATGCACTGACGCCCACTGGCCAATTTTTAGAAGACCTTCTTTTCCCAAAAAATAACAGTGTGAATAATACACATTGGCCTCTAGCTTCACAACAGTAAAATGACAGCCAGTAGTGCCGTGGCAGTGTGTGTTTGATCCTAATGTGGGTATGTTATGAATCTGCCACACTGTTCAGATTTAATGCATCACTGTGAAGACAGATGACTGGCTGACAAATCTGGAGAACCTATGGCTGTCCCTTTGATATGATATTATTCTGATATCCTATGAGAAAAATGAACTCACTGTTGAGTAGCTACAACAGAACATACACTCAGTGTCCGGTTTATAAGCTACAACAGATGCAGTCTAATCCACCAGCCCAGTATTAAATCCTCCTTCATGAAGGTTCTAATGTTTGTTCTGTGTTGGAATTATTTCAGACAGCTGTTGATTCAACTTGATTGTCATTGCAGAGATGGTAGTGTGTGCGCTGCTGCTTAACGTTTTACTGAGAGATGTTTCCTTTATTTTGTCCAATACAGCCATTTATATCAATGAAGGTAGACCATATTTTAAGTCTCTAGAAATAGAAAAAAATATTGTAGGTAGGTAAAACTAAGTGAATCAATTCTAATGTTAATGCTTCATTACTTGTTGACAATGTTTACCACACTTTTTTTGTGTAATAATGCCCAGTAATAGAACTCCTCTCCTCCAAACCAACAATGAACTCATCTTACATACAAGTATTGTGTGTATATCCAAAGCCTGATATATTGTATTCCTCTGTGCCATAGACCTCCGTTTTTGTCCAAAAACTATTAAAAACATGTCAACAAGTCACAATGCTGCACTGGGTGACATGTTCCTTCACCCTGAAGACAGTGCTTATAGTTTGTATAGAAACGGCTTCAAAGAGTTATAACAGCAATGACATTTTCACTCTCAGGAGAGAAGTTACGGCAGACACCACTGCTCATGCCTGGAAACGCGGTTCTGTTTACAGCTTTGCTAGCTTGTTGTGCTACATAACACAACCTCTTGACTATAGTTCTGTGAGAAATTTACAATGTGGTACAAACACTAGTAGTTTCAAAGCTTATTGTTTTCAGTCTGATTATAATGAGACTTCTCTTCAACTTGTCCTCTACAGGCAGAGACACCAAAGGAGAACTGTCTGTCTGGCATCAGTGTGCTTGATATGGATGTGTGTGATGGAAAGTCTGTATTTGAGGAGGAGAAGACCGGTCTGCCTCTGAAGAAGGACAAGTATCTCTCTGAGGAGCACAGCAGTGGCATCGGAGGCTCCTCCTGCATGTCTTCACCTCGCCAGAGTGTGTCTGACAGTGATGAGGGCGGTGACATTGCTGACACCACAGCCAGCACAGTTCAGTATTCCTCTGTGGTGGCTTCCAATGCTTACAAGGGTCAGAACCCGAGCTCCCAACCTCAGCAGGCCATTTTTTCGCGGTCTGAGTCCACTCAGCCCCTGCTGGACTCTGAGGAGAACCCAGACATGTTGGTGCAGGAGGGCAGCAGACAGTCCAAGCGTTTCCCACGACAGTCCTGCTTTACACAGTCTGCAGGGAACCAAGACAGCGCCAACCTTGCTGACTTCAACCAGCTGGAGATGGAGCAGCAGGAGGTTCTGGAACCTCTGGACTTCTGTTCCCTGGAAGAGGACTCTGAGCAGATAACACCTACAGATGGACAGCCTGCACCAGGCTCCAGCTATATGCCTCAGCTGGGTGGCTACAGGCCACAGTAAAAACACAGACTTGTGTCATCCATGTGAATGGTGCTGTGCCTTTGTTATAGTCAAATGTTCATTTCAAGCCTTTGAGCAGTGAAGAAGACTGTTCAAGTTTTTCTTCAGCTCCTAACCAAGTATAAATAAATAGTCCAGGGTGCTTTGGGACATTACGTTAAAGCGCCAGCTTTGCACTCACATTGAAAAATACACAGCCATATCTTTATAGTACCATAATTCCCTAAACATGCTTTGAGCTACACAGTAAATGTCACATAATGCATTTCAAAATGTCTCTTTCTTCTTCTAAATATGACAAGTGTGAACACAGTTTCAGGAGTGATGGACGCTACAGTCAGCAGCCTCAGGATGATGTGTGTTTCTCTCCTGGCAGCCCAGTTTGACCAGCATCTTGCTGTAGCGCCCTCTTGTGGAGTGATGTTACAGTTTGTTACCAGGGCATTGTCATTTCTCACAAATGTTTTCAGCTCAAGTATATACACTGCATATGAATGTAATCAACTTAAGTTCACACTGACATGTACATACTGCTAATGAAGTGCCAATGCATGTTCAATAAAAAAAGTTTACTTTTACTGTCTTGGAAACAGAGGAAATGAAAAATCAAATGCATTTCTGTGTAATTTGTTTTTTTGTTTTTAATTAATGTGGCATAATTTAGTTCAAGGATCACCCCACTGTTAAATTTGTTTCATTTCAGCTGTAAAAGCAAAACTGATTCCATTTACTTTGTCAGAGTAAACAGACAACAGAAGACTTGTTTTCAGTCTTCCTACAATACCCAGCATTCACTGTGGATACTACAGTGCTTTCAGAGCAAGCATTGCTTTCTTCTCATCGTATAATGTTGAAACAAAATACTGAATGTACTGTCAGCCCCTCACTACAAACCCTGCGATCACAGCTTTACTCTAAATGCATGTCCAGCTGGTGATTATCTAGCCTTCCCGTGTTTTTGTAGTCAGCTCATTGAGACTGATTGAGCTGGTCCAGCTGTAACAAATCAATAGATTTCTGATATTTTCAGACATTGCGACATGCAGCTTTGAGTAATTATTGTGAAGAAACCTGACAATGTGATCAGTCACTGTGATTTGGGTCAGACCTGATCTCAGCAGCAAAAACTCTTAATGTCTTGCTTAACTACTCTGACTTGAGGACTGCAGAGTTCTTCTGGCCAGAAACATCCATTGGATAAAGTAAGTGTCATGTTACATGAAAGACCAGGAGAAATGTCGACTGAATGTAGTGGTGTTAACTTTCTTCAAAGCACTAACTTTCAGTGTGAGCTGGGGAAGAGGTCAAGTATTTCATTACCTGCCAGTAATGGTTAAGGTTTTGTCTGTGTTGGAACGCTGTGAATAACAATGAAATGTCATTATAAAATATGAAATAAATGTTTTAACTAATATGTTGATGTCAGCTGGCATTCTTATGGTTAAGACATGTATAATTGACATTCTTCCACAAAAGTCTATGGAAGTCTATGAAAAAATAAAAAGGATAGATGCAATTTTAGACTTTACAAAAGTAAAAATACTCATGGTAATTTGACATTTTGAATAACCACAGATTCTAAGTCAAAATTTAGACTTTTTACTTCATACCTATTGATTGATATCTAATAAGTTTGACCACACAAGCATTTTTGCTTGTATTGTGTATAGCTTCTTGTCCTGACAGAAATGGACTTGGGAAGTGGGGATGTAGTCACCGTAACGTCAACCACATGGGTGGACTGCCATTTTGAAGCCTTGAGATTAGCGATTTGAGATTTGACTGTGTGACCATATTTGGATGAGAAGCTGGCGATGATCCTAGTGCTAGCTGCTAGCTGGGTTAGTACTGTGCATTTATGGTCTATGGTCAATTGAGATAATGCTAATGTTAATGCTAGTTTTTGCTAGAAAAAACTGAACACCCAACTCCTTAGAGGGTCTTGTAGTACAATCAAATGCTGAACAAGACTTTTTTAGGCGAACAAAACGTTAAAGTTAATTTTCATAACGACTAGTCAATCACAAAGTAGCCACGCCCTAAAGCATGCTGTGCTTTATCATCTAGTTTACTTTAACTAGGACCATAATTTACAAAAAAGGAACATCATGCTGTATTGAAGAAGACTTGAAACTAGTGATTGAGACCATAAACTCATTAGGCTATTATGTACATTTTTAACCAGCTTACTTCACACATTAGCTAGCTGAGGTCCTAGCTATTAATAGGCTACTAGCACTACTACTAATAGTCATCAACTTGGTGGTGAAGTAGCTAATTGACAAGTGAACCAGCTAATCTATTTCACTCAGATTTGCCTAATTATATTGATCAACAGAACAGACTAAAGTAATTGTTCATATTAATAGGGGAGGAAATCTGACCTTTTTGGCTAACCTTGTGAGTGGATGCTAGCTAGCTGTGAATGTGAGTGCCGCACCAGCGTGAAATCCTTTTGAGGTAATCAGGCACTTCTTAGCTGGTGTTTGTCATCTTAGCCTGGAGACAGAGAAGCACCTGTATCCTCAGAGAAACCTGCAGTTACATTATGAAGTAGATATCGCCGGTATGGAGAACAAAACGTAGCCTAAGTTTCACATTATGTTTGTCACACAATTTGAAACATCCTGCTAGCTATCTAAAATATAGAGTTCAGTCCACCTGTCAATCATTTTGTAATATGTATTTCTATATCTGTAGTTAATTTTAGAATGAGCAAAGGAGCACCTGACACATGGGCAGAACGTGTTTTAGATGTTTTGTTTTGTTTTTTTTAATCAATATATGAGATCCAATGTGTTAATGAAACTGTTGGTTTAGCATAGATTACATAAATTGTTATTCTGATTTTACACCTTATTAATTATTGGAGGTCAAGCTTTTGCAAAGTAAAGCATGCTTCAGTTCTTTAGATGAACACACAATAGACTTTGCAGTCTGTAATTTGGCAGACACTTAGATTTTGCAGTAACACGACACAGAGAATAAAAGCCAACACTGAAAGTAATGTTTTTTTCTCTTCATGTCTGGCGCAGGTCCAGCCAGCAACTCAAGCCTTATAATCAACCCTATACCTAAACTTAATCATAACTCATTTGAAAGCTTTGCTCTTAGTCTTTCATACCCAATCTGGAAAATGTTACAGACAATTCTATTTGTTATAGTGTACTGCCTGGCCCTGTCCTGGCCCAAACTCTTTTTATCTGAATTCTCAGAGTTTTTATCAAACTTAGTCTTTAGTACAGATAATGTGGTGACTTTAATCTTCATGTGGATGTCCATAAAGATAGTCTTAGCTCTGCATTTATCTCATCTCTTATTAGACTTCTCTCAGAGAGTAAATAAATCCACTCACTGCCTTAACTACGCCCTCGACCTTGTTCTGAGATATGGCATCGAAACTGAACATTTAATAGTCCTTCCACAAAATCCTATTTTATCAGACCATTACTTTTGAATTCCTATTACTGGACTACACGCCATTGGATAAATGTCTCTCTGATAGTGCTGTAACTAATTTTATAAGGAAGCATTTCCATCAGCATTGAATTCAATGCCATGTCTCAATACAACAGTGGAATCTGTGGCTAACTTTAGTCCCTCCTAGATCATCTCCCAAACCCACAAAGTTAAGCAAACATTGCAAAAATTTGAAAGGATTTGGCGTTCCACCAAAAGTGGAAGAGTCTCGCTTAATCTGGCAAGAATGTCTTAAAACATATAGGAAGGCCCTCTGTAATGCCAGGGCCGCCTATTACTCATCATTAATACAGGAGAATAAAAACAGCCCTAGGTTTGTTTTCAGCACTTGGCCAGGCTGACAAAGAGTCATAACTCTATTGATCCATGCATTCCTATAGCTCTCAGTAGGAACGACTTTATGAGCTTCTTTAATGATAAAATTAACACTATTAGAGACAAAATTCATCACCTCCTGCCCTTAACAGGCCCCAATTTATCCCCAAACACAGGAACCTTTAGAAACAGCTGTAAAATCTTATATATATTTACTGTTTTTCTACAATTTGATTTCAACGAATTCGACAATTTCTTTATCTAAACCATCAACCTGTCTCTCAGACCCCATCCCAACTAGGTTGCTTAAGGAAGTCTTACCCTTAGTTAGCACTTCTTTACTAGATATGATCAATCTTGGTAACAGCCTACGTACCACACTCCTTTAACCCTTTCATGCATGAATTATGATAACCTCAGTCAGGATTTTTTATCTATATATATATATTATATAAAAAAATATCTGAACTTTTTAAATATGCATTTTTCAAGGAGTTTTTCACATGTCCACTCAGGTGGACAGCATACATTTGAGTTTTCAACTTTAGGAATATGTATTTAACAAACCAATTAATACGATTGTATATTATTTGAAAATATAAAATAATATATATTGTCAAAGCTGTTAAACTAATGTTTTAACATATTTTAACATATTCTAATACTGTTCAATGCAATCCAAAAACACTGAACCTTGTTCCTGACTCCCCAGCCTCTTCCCTTTGTCTTATGGCATTTATTAGCACATGAGCTACAGATGACTTGAAATGCAGAAGATCCTTCTTTTCTAATCAAGACATTCTTTTGAGGTGTCAGGCATTCCCTCAGCATCCTCAGCTCCTTCAGCATCCTCAGCCCCCCCTCAGCTCCCTCAGTATCCTTAGCCCCCTAAAACTGCAAGGTACATTCTAATAACATAAAATCAATTGATTTACAGCCAAAAAAGTTACTGCAGATGAAGTATTTTCAAGAACAACAAAGTTGCAGTAATAGTATAATTGTAGTTGAAATATAGCCAGCGATGGACTCAGGACTACAGATGAAAAATAGCCTCTTGGCTAACTCTTGCGCATTTACAGCAATGTTTATTAATGTGCACTGTCCCTGTTAAATAAACAAACAAATAAAAATAAAATAAGATGCATGATGTCCAACTTAGTGGACAGATGATTAATCGTCATTTTCTCCGAACATAAAAGAAATTTGTGTTGCACTTACAAAGGCTGGCCAATGGATGGCAGTGTATGGGATGACACACTAGAGTCCACTGTGGTGGCTGATGTGCAACTATACCATCAAAACCCATGCATATCTAAGAAAATGGCTTTTAAATAGCTGTCCACTGTAGTGACCACTATGCATGAAAGGGTGTAGCAGTAATTAAACATCTTCTTAAAAAGACTACTTTTGATTCAGATGTTTTAGCTAAATACAGACCTATATCTAACCTTCCCTGTCTCTTTAAGATCCTTGAGAAAGCAGTGGCCAATCAGTTGTGTGACTTTCTACATAACAATAGTTAATTTGAGGATTTTCAATCAGGATTTAGAGTGCATCATAGCACTGGTGAAAGTTACAATTGCCCCCTAATTGCAACGGACAAAGGACTTCTCTCTGTACTTGTCTTGTTAGATCTTAGTGCTGCATTTGACACCATTGATCATCACATCTTATGACAGAGACTGGAACATTTAATTGGCATTAAAGAAACTGCAGTAAGCTGGTTTAAGTTCTATTTAACAGATCAATTTTGGTTTGTACATGTTAACGATGAATCTTCCATGCATGCAAAAGTTAAGCAGTTTTCACATATGAACTCAAGACGATGTCTGAGGAATCAGGTCCAGAAATTTTCTGGGGTTGCCTTTTCACACATGTAGCACACAGCAGGAGATTGTCCATGTCAGATACATTCTCACCTACTGGAAATATTCCGTTTGGTTTGGGCAAGGGGTGCAGAAGGCAGGACATGATGCAGAAAGTATGCTGCGGTTGTAATTCAGTGTTTTTAAGCTCTTCATCAGAAATAAAATAGCTTTAATTTTATGAGAAATAGCAAGAAGACCTCTCTCCCCTTAGCGCCAGCTTCACAATGGAGCTTTCAGGCCCGGTCAAACAATGCAGCTTAGCTGGGCTGCTATGTTTATCCAGCGCCAGATGTGTGAAATAGCGGCTGTGGATGAGAGGGAAGTTGACTGCTGGAAGTCAAAGACATCATATTTAAGTTTATGTTCTGCTTGTTCAACAGTTGTAAAATTATAAATATTATTATATTATATTATAAATTGTTTGTACTGTCTCCCTTACTGCCAGATTTTGTTGCACGTACGGCAGCAAGTAGGCAGGGTTTTAGACATTGAGTTCCACAAGGTTCTGTGCTTGGACCAATAATATTAATCTTATATATGCTTCCTTCAGGTAACATTATTAGGAAACACTCCATAAATTTTCAGTTTAATGCAGATGATACCCAATTATATTTATCAATGAAGCCAGATGACACCAATCACTGAACTCCAAGCATGCCTTAAGGACATAAAGACCTAGATGACTTATTTTCTGCTACTAAACTCAGAGTTTTGACTTTCAGGCAATTTCTATGTTTATATGTCTATATTTTTTTGTGTGTTTCATGTAGGTTAGTGCCTTCTACTGTATAGTCTGTATAGCATCACTTCCTGTGCAGACTAGAAGTAGAAAGTTTAGTGAGCAGTGGGCTGCAGTCTTTTTTGCTTAGGAAGGTTCCTAACTGAGTGAAATGACCCAGAAGTATCTAAGTGGCAGCCATGATAAGACCTGGTCGAATTCTCTAACTGTTAAGGAAAGGTGCTCTAATGCTTCCTTTCTAATCTCCTTTAGCATAGGTTACACTTGATCATCCTTTAGGAAAGGAAAGGAGATAATTTCGTCCCACAATTCCTTGCGGCAGCAAGCGATGCACCATTCACAAATTCAAACGATTAAACCCACATTACACATCCACAGCGGTCCGTGTCCCCTCCGTCCAAAGCTGTGTTCAGCTTGTTTGATAACAGAATAAATAAATGTAACAGAAATCTGTGTGCTTTTCCTGTTTTCGTCTTCAAATCGGCAATTGCAATAGAAATTAAATCAAAACCAGAAAACAACTGGTTTTTCACTTTTATTGTTATATCTATATTATCTGCCCCCACTGCATCTGTACAAAATCACTGTCATTGACTGATGGATTGATGGATATGGCTACAGATAGATAGATAGATAGATAGATAGATAGATAGATAGATAGATAGATAGATAGATAGATAGATAGATAGATAGATATTTGTTTATCCTGTTATCAAACAAATTGAGCAGAGCTTTGGATGGAAGGGAAACGGACCCACAGCCTGTATCAACCAGAGCAACTTTAAAGCACAAACAAGTCAATATTTCAAAGTGTTTGGGTTTGTATGTGGTGGTTCTTAAACTATTATATGCATTGTAGGCTAATAAAAGATTATAATCACCATATTAACTTTAACACAGAAGTCTGTCTTTCAAGATATGAAGGATATGAGACGTTTTTAGTCAGATGATCTTTTTACTTCAACATGTTTGAAACTTAAGAACGATGATTATGTACAGTAGTAGATTTGTAGGCCTAACATGTTATGTCATACATTTAACATTTGTTTTCATACAATAATTGGGATTCAGGAGGGTGAGTCTGAGCAAGCATTCTCAATGTGACAATTTCGTTTCAGTTTTGTGACTGGTGGGCTATATTCCTTTTTTAAATTCAATTCTGACCTTTTTATAATGAAGTTATTTTAAAGTGTATTTTGCACTTTAAAATGTAAATGTGCTTTTTGTAGTCCATCTTAAGAACATTGTAGTTTCACCACAGCAGACCTACGTCAATATCATCCGCCGTCGCATAATTATGTAGCCCCGTGTAAATGCAGTCAGATTCTCTCAGCACCGCAGTTGACTTTTCCTAAGTCCTTATGAATTCTCCTTCACATCTTTCCTTGACCTTGTGAAGTTTTCCATTGAGGTCAAGGAAAAGTGGTTAGGAAAAGACAATAGGAGCCATGGTCTTGTTGAAGGCTAGAGCCTGTGGCTGGATCTCAGTTAGTCAGTCTATCTGGTGTCATCTGGTTGTTTCTCCCAGCAGAAGCATTGCTTGTAAATTGCTCATTTGATTTTTAACAGATTGAGATATTGACAAGTATTCTGTCAACCATTTGGCCCAGTTTGTATGTGATGCCTACTTAATTACATGTGACTGCTGTATTGTATACATCATTTGAGTAGATTCATATAGCTGTTAAGGTGGTTAGACAATATTGTGTGGATGTTTATACTAATGTTTGCATATTTTAATTGGGTGTCTATGCTAAGTAAACCACAGGATGAAGGCCTAATCACTTTGCCTATGCATGCCTTACCATTTGAATATCAGCCATATTGGTGTTAGTTTGTTACCATTTGTTAGTATTTGTTACTTATTTCGTTTATATCTCATGGTGATTGGTACGATTCATCAATATTTGGTAAAAACAACTTATCTTTGTATAGATGAGATTATTATGTTGTTCTTTTGTTATTTTTTCAGCTTCACTCCTGATACACAACTACATACACATTGGGTCTGGAATAAAAAGACAGAGCTAGAATGCTACATCCTGACTCCTGTGCTGTTTGTATGGAGTTTGGCTGGCTGTCTAGTTGAAGTTACAACACCTCAGCAAAGACAGTACAGTGAAAAAGCTATGACAGCATATCATTGTCCAATATGTGGAGTAACAACATCCTCATCCGCCAGTGCTGCAGCAAGAGCTCACGCCAGGCTGAAGTGGCAAAAGCACGTGCTGCATTTGCTGAGAAGGAGGCACAATTAAAAATGGAACAGGCTCAAAAGGAAGCAGAATTACAATGTGGAAAAGTTAAGTTGGAGGCAGATCTTGGAACACTAGCCAGGGACCGTTGGGCCCCTGGCACTGAAAGTGCAAGGAACCTATTGGTTTTGAAGGGATTATTATTATTATTATTATTATTATTATAGTATGCCATTGCATTTTTGAGGGGCTTAGGATGCTCAAAAACTCACAAAAATTGGCACACACGTCAGAACTGGTGAAAATTCTGTTCTGTAATGTTTATGTGGCTAGCAGGCTCCATAGCTCCCTCAAACACAGGACCATTTTGGAACAGTTTCTTTGATGTGCATGAAATTCGGTGGGTTCATCGTGCTCATCATTATCGACATAATATATATTTTTTCAAATTTTTCCACCCAACAGGAAGTCAACCATTTTGGATTTTGTGCATCAATTTTCATTTTACGAACACATTTGAGGAATTTAGGATGCGAAAAAACTCATGAATCTTTGTACCAATGTCCGAAATAGTCAGTATTTCGACTTGATATTGCAATTGGGCTTGGGCGTGGAACGTTGGCTTTATGGTACCTCCTAATTACTTTTAGCATTTTTGAGGTGCTAGGTGCTATGAAACTGAACTAGTGTTTCAGTTTCATATTGCAAATGGGCTCAGGCATGGCATGTTGGCTCTATAGCACCCCCCAATTAGTTTTAGCATTTTTGAGATGCTAGGAGTTCTCAAAAACCCACAAAACTTGCACATACATTAGAAGTTGTGAACACTGACATTGAATTGACATTGAATTATATGTATCTTGGGCTTGAACATCACAAATTGGCTCTATAGCGCCCCCTAGAAAATTTCAAAGTCAAAGTCCCTACCTTTGAATTTGACATAGATGAACGAAATTTGGTAGGCACATGTATTGTGTCCAGTCACTCAAAAAAACCTCTTGGAGCCATACCCTAAGTCCAACAGTCAGCCATTTTAAATTTACTTTGCAATTTTCGCAGTTTTTGCCATTTGCAGAGGTTGTATTTTAAGATTTGACCCACCTGATTTCAAGTTTGATCAGTGTCATCTTAAGACCTTTGAAAATAAAAGTCATCAAAATCGTGACTTTTCACAGAACCCCCTTGATGTGACATGCTGGTAAATTTCATGTTTTGCCATGAAACAGGAAGTTGTTGTAACTGGCAAACATCATCCTATTTACATGGAATTTACATGGTGTGGTCTACACATGATATACAGCAACATGACGTATAATTAGTGGGTGCTCTCTAGTGTCACATAGTGGACACAGGAATTGATATTTAACTCCTTCATGCAACCTCTGATATTCATGACAATGTATATGCATGTCAGACAACGTCGACTTAATGAATTGCTGCATTAATGACCCACTTGTGTAGCGCAGCCTAGTAGCAACATGAAGTAAGCCTTATGTTATAAACTTCCTTTGATTTACATGAAATTGTGTGGTCAACATTTCATATGCAGCAACATAATGTACATTTAGTGTGTGTTTTTTATCACCATATAGTGGACACTGGAAATAATACTTATCTCCTAAATGCAATGTCCAACATTCAGGAGAATGTATATCAGTGTCTGTTGCCCTCTGGTAAATGTATTGCTGCATCATGTTCCTCTGCAATAAAAACACTTTGACTGCAGCACACCCCGCCATACACAAAGGTGCGAGGATCCAATCATAGCTACTTGCAGCTTTAATTAGGGCCCAAGCACGAAAGTGCCAGGGGCCCAATGGTCCCTGGCACTGAAAGTCCATGGAAACTATTGTTTTTGTAAAGATTATTATTATTATTATTATTAGCCAGCCATTTTTGATTTCATGCATCAATTTTCATTTTACAAAAACATACTAACCAAACTTTGCCTATATGTTCGAACTAATAAATGCTTCAATTGGTATCAAAATTGGGCTTAGGTGTGGCATTTCAGCTCTTTAGCGGCCCCTAATTACTTTTATCATTGAGGTGCTATGGGTGATCCAAAACTCACAAAACTTTTCACATGCATCAGAAGTGGCATACATTGATATTGGATATGGGTCTTGGGCATGGGTGTGGCAAAATAGCTCAAGGGCGCCATCAATCTATACAAACATGGTACCATCTCTAACCATTGATAACACTATTTTCTCTCCTTCATCACTTGCCCGCAACCTCGGAGTGAACAAGATGGTCAAGAACTGCTTGCTCACACTGACATACCCATCCGCCCATCTCTTCAAGTCAAGACTAAAAACATTGCCCTCTCCCTCTACCTTCCCTCACCTATGCCACCCTCTCTCTCTCTATGGGTTTTTCTCCTCCTCTGTAATTTCACCACTTTTGTTGCTTTTATGTAGTGTTGTACTTTATATTCACAGTATATTATGTTTATAATGTAAAGTGTCTTTTGGGTCTCTTGAAAAGTGCTATATAAATTAATAGTAGTAGGGGTGTTTGTGCAGACCTGATATGCAATTGTCTTTTTTACTTTTATTTTTTGAGAACAAAAAAAATGCCCTATTAAAATCCCTCTCACTCTCCTCCTTCAAAGTGGGGACGCTGAGACAAACCTGTACAAAGTGTACAAGGGATTTGTATGGACGTGCTACGTAATTGTAGGTCTAGTTTTACTCATGGCAGACATACCAGGTGCCAGATAAAGTTCCTGTCTCTGCACCCAAACTCAAATACACTGTAATATGTGAAACTCTTTAAATAGTGGTCATGTGGTTGAACTAAACACTACATTGGCATTGGGCTTACATTAATAACAGGCTTACACATTGACATCAACCCTGCAACACATTGATAGTCGGTGTAAGAAGTATTCAGATCCTTTACTTAAGTAGCAATACCACACTGTGAAAATACTCCACTACAAGTAAAAGTCCTGCATTTAAAAACTTAGTTAAGTAAAAGTATGTAAGTGCTATCAGCAAAACTTCCTTAAAGCATGAAAAATAAAAGTGCTCATTCTGCAGAACAATTGTCCCTGTCAGTGTATTACTATTATATATGATGTTTTTAATGTTACTGCTGCATTACATTTATGTTGCATTTTACTGCTGTAGATGTTTAAGGTTGTGTTAATTCTATCTACTTTATATACTGTTGGGTAGTTTAATCTACAGCAATACATCATTCTATAAGGTCATCACATGTTTGTAGTGTCACTGTCCTGTGAGAACTACGTATCTCTAAAAAGTAAACTTTTCATGAGCTCAGAAAAGCAACCTATTTTCGGCTTTGTGACAATGCATTTTCCAGCTAATCCAAGGTTGTTGTTTTTTTTTAAAAAAAAAAAGTTTATTTAGTTTAAGAAGGAGGAGAATTTTCTCAACCCATGAAGGAACACTTAATCCTTCAATTTATCAAAAACATTCAAAATCACCAAATTTGGAGATACATAGTTTTCACTGGGAAGGAAGGGTATAAAAAAATTGTAATCTGGAAAGTAACTTGTAACTATAGCTGTCAGATAAATGTAGTGAAGTAAAAAAGTACAATATTTCCCTCTGAATGTAGTTGAGTAGAAGTATAAAGCTGCATAAAATGGAAATACTGAGTAAGGAAAAGAACCTTGAATTTGTACTTAAGTACAGTACTTAAGTAAATGCACTTTAGTTACATTCCACCATTGATGATAGTCTTGTAACAAGGATCTATGTTGCAGCCATGCTCCCCTTTGGATGAAAAGAAAGCAGTAAAAATGACTGGAACACTATGGAAACGAGTAGCGACTCCATGCACACAACGGTTCACTTGCTGCTGCTGCTGATCTGCTAAACATGCTGCTAATGCTAAGCTTTCTGTCTGGACACAGGGTAAGAGTGTCAATTCTTGATTAAAAGCTCCATTTTCACTGTCCTCTCTTTTTAGAGCACTTTTCTCTAACTCGTGTCATGCCACAACTCTGGTCTCTCCCTGACATGCTAGAGTCAGTCAGCAGAGCCGTGAAGCTCCGCCCTGCCCCCCACACAGAGCGGAGCGGCTCGCTGATTGCTGGTGTATTCAGAGTTTATTAATATTAAATGTATCATGTGTCCAAATTGCACCAAATTTGACACTGCACTCCCTTTGCTCCCCAGCCATACACCAGCCAAGTGTGGAGTCAATCGGATTAACGGTTCAAGAGATATGCAAAGGACACACATATATACATACAGGGATCCTTCCTTTAATAGATAGATGAACTGACTGTGTTGTTTAACCAAGCCCAAACTCACGTCCAAACTAATGAAATCGATATTTAAGCCCACTCACTTAAACCAATCAAATCACGGTGGGCTGTAAAAAAAAAACATTTGATACTGAACGCTGCCCCGTTCTGCAGACTGCAGCCAGGTATACTTTCCAACACTGGGCTGGCCAACCTATGGTGTAACTTCATTACTCAGTCAGTCAGTGACAGACATTCAGGATTAAAGGGCTGGTCCATGGCCGGTCCAGTCAAAAATTGTAATGTAAAATTTAGATTGCACAATGGTTCTTCTCACTTTGTTTGAAGTGATTTGATTGACTGTAGTTCCTGTCACTGTTTGTTAAAGAGAGTTGATTTGCTGAAGGCCTCTTGATTGATTTTTCCCACCCTAATGGTGGAACATATTGTCTAATCACTATGTATTACTAGGATGTAGCCTACATAATATACCAGTGACTGTATCCTACTATTATTGTTGATCTTAGAGGGCCTGAGGGCCACTGAGCATAGCTAGATAGACTCCCCAGGGATTCCAGGGCAAAAATGAGCTCTGGGCCCCTATTGTCCACCTGTTTACACAAATAAGCACCATGTAAACTTTGACACAAGGCCCCTCTACAGGACATTAGTATCATTGCAGTGAGTCTTCATGACTGCAAAAGTATCATATTTTGGTACAGGAGATAAACCTACATGTAAGTTAGACTTATAATATATTAATATAATTAATGTTAACTAATGATGACTAGAAGTCACTTCATTAACAGAAGACAAGAAACTCATCAGTACCTGCGACCCTCTGTCATCATTAAGCTATTATATTTCAAGTCATTATAATGACAGTATAAGTTCTGACTTACTGTATGAGGATTTTTTTCCAGGTCATGAGACGCTGTCAAAATTTTGACCATGTATTTGTCAGGATCTGTATCCCTCCTGAATGAATTAGATTTCCAAGAATGGAAATAATTTAGTAACTGGAGTACTGTATGTTTTGATGTTTGGGGGCATTATTTTCTCCTAAACATATATTCCATGTATAATAGGCGCAGATGAGCTCGCTGCAGCTGAATAGAGAGTATCCTATGTGAGAGAGACACAGCCTCTACAGTAAATCGTGTCTCTTTAACTGAGGTATTCTCAGGACGGGGGAGAGGGGGGTGGGTGGGGGGGGGTTGGTTCATCGGGTTCATGTAGTATTGGACGCCTCCTCCCATTTCAGGTTGGCTGCTTCCTTGGCTCCCTCGGTGAAAAAGGGTAGCTGTAAGGCAAATAGGTGATGGAAATGGCATGGAAGTTTGCAGTGGAAATGGCTAAATAGTCTTGCTTGACCTTTATTTGGGACACAGAAACTCGATCAGCTGATGACTCCAAACTAGCTGCCATTTTCAGGTCATTCGTGGCATCTCGCTAACTTGTTTGAAGCTCCAGCCAGTTGTATGAATAAGCTTGCTTAATTCTTCTACTAATCGCCCACTGGGATGGGGGAATCGCTTTGTCCTGTGCTGGCTAATGGTGGAATATAAATCATGATGGCTGATGGATGTTGCAGAGGGATGGAAAGAGGCAAGGGTAAGATTGCATCAGATTCTTTATCAAGACCCACATATCCTCAGCAGTATGTCCAGACCGGATCACAGCAGCAGGGCAATGACATCCAGGAGTTAGCCTCCAAACGCGTCGACATCCAGAAGAAACGCTTCTATCTGGATGTGAAGCAAAGTGTTCGCGGACGCTTCCTCAAAATAGCCGAGGTATGGATAGGAAGAGGCCGACATGATAACATCAGGAAGAGCAAACTGACGCTGTCCATGTCGATGGCTCCCGCTCTACGCTACTGCTTAGGAGACTTCATAGATTATTACGCCCGGATCGGGCTGCGGGGGGGCCTGGCGCCTCCGCAGCTCGAGGAGCACAGCAACAATGGCCAGGGCCGCGCGCACGATTTCCGCAGGAGAGCGCAAGAGCACCACACGGTGCTGTCTCCCACCGGCTCTGCGGTGTCCGATGACCATGCACACCGCGTTCTCAAGAGCGAATTCATCGAGAGGGATAACAGAAAGTACTTTCTGGACCTGAAGGAGAACCAGAGAGGTAGGTTCCTCCGCATTCGGCAGACTGTCAGTAAAGGACACGGCACAATGGGCTACTACGGACAGGGCATCGAGCAGACCATAGTGCTGCCTGCTCAGGGGCTCATCGAGTTCAGAGACGCGCTGTCACAGCTGATTGAAGACTACGGCGACGAAGACAGCGACGACCGCGGCCGAGCCGGATCCAGAAACCACGACGACAACCCCGAGCTTCCAGAGGCTGCGTCCTTTCGGGTGGACAACAAGAGGTTTTACTTTGACGTCGGTTCTAACCGATATGGTGTCTTTTTAAAAATTAGTGAAGTGCGACAGCCGTACAGAAACACCATCACAGTTCCCCTAAAAGCCTGGGCTAGATTTGGAGAGAATTTCATCAGGTACGAAGAGGAGATGCGACGGATTTTCTCCTGTCACAAAGAGAAGAGGACAGACGCGCGGCAGGACAGTGAGGAGCAGGAGGACTGACCTAGGCAGTAGGCTGCGCCTGTGCTTTTGCATGTATTCTAGGGATTCTGTTAGTGACGAAAATTTCCAGACCTGACAGTAACCCCTAAATACATGATGTACTGTATGTGTCCCTACAATACTACACTAGATGCAGTGTCCCTCATTCACTTTTTGGCTCATCTGTCAAGGGCTGGTAAACACAAAATTTAACCTGCCAAGAAGTCATTCATTCATAGCCTAATGCATACATCCATTCACTTCCCAATCATTTCATTTCTCATTGCGATTTAATGCCAGGCCAGCCCAAGCCTATGTGGGGCCCTGAGCAGAATTTTAAAATCCCCCTTACCCCTCCCCTTTTAAATTTAAGCGTGCACTGTAAAATGGTAATAAATGATATAGAAAGGTGATATTATGAATGTGGTGTAAGCCAGGAAGCCACTTTAATGCTTTCCCACAAATATATTGGTTAACAGTTTTACAATGTACAAAGGTGCAGAAAAACTGTCAATCATAGCTAAGTAAAAATTAAACCTACATATATAGGATGAATTAACTTAATATGTGTAGTATAGTTTTTATGAAACAGGGAAATTAAGAATTTGTACAAACAGAAAAAATATAAGATTTTAATTAGTACATTTATAATCAAGTTGGAACTAAAAATGAACTGTGGACCTCACATGTGGAATTTGCTGTATGGTGGGGTCCCCGGTGGCCATTTGGCCCCAAATAGGAATTTACTGTAAGTTCAACACACTCTGGCTGTGTTGTTCTGCCATAGTGCTATTGTCAGTGTGAAAGCCAAACCAACTTAGATCAGTTAACAAAGTTTGCAAATGAGAGAAAACGAATCAGAAGATTCACTAGCTAGTGCAATACATTACCTTTATCATTCTATCCAACACTGGTACTTCGTGTTTCATTGAGCTGAGTCACACTCAAATACTGATATTTGATTTGTTACCTGCTTTGAAACCTCAACTACATAACACTTTAAAAAGAATTGACTTGTGGCTTTTCCCACTGGAACAGATCACTGTATGAATAAAATATTGAGAGGATGTCTTCTCACCATCCAAATACCCAGTTAAATAGAAAACAGACAGTGACTGTGGTCTGAAGACATACATAGATCTCATTATTTGTAAGGACGTGTATACGTGCTATAGTCACATTGTTTATACTATATGACAATTATAGTCTACCAGCTCAGATTTAACATGCTTTATTTGCTGAGTTCTGCTGAGCACAGAGGAGATGATCTACACTGGCCATGCAACAGCATCCTCAGTCCTCCCTCAGTGCCTGCATTGCTGTGTAGGCAGTGCTCACAGTGCTATATACTATCATGACAGAAAATACGATAGATCTGAAGCGTAAAAAGATGCTCTGGGTCAGTTATACCAGTGTGGACAGCTAGACTGTTAAAAATGGAAGTGTGTCTGTTTTTTTCAGATGAATTCCAGACAGTTGAAACATGCAGCTGAAATACTTCCATCACAGACAAGGTGTTAAACCAGGGGCAGACCTAAACTGGCTCTGTACTGAAACTTGGAGGAACACAGCTCTATATTTCCATTTGCTCCCCATTCTTTATCACTTGGAAAAAAAAAATCACATAACTGTGAAAGAGAAACATGGTACCCAAACTTTTTGGCTTGTGACCACAAAATAATGTTTATTTGCATCCCCTCATCACAGTTGCACATATCTACGAGTTGTGAACAGTTTGCCAAAGAGGAATTTACTTCTCAGATTAATTTTCAGTAAAAAACTAAAATTAGAGCAAAGTCTGAAAAATGTGTTACAGAAATATATTTTCTCTACTTTCCTATCATGTTAATCATCTTGTGATTTATCTTGCGACCCCTTAACGGGGTCCGGCCCCAGGTGGGAAACCACTGATGTAGGTTTTATTTTACGACATTGCATTTATTTTGTTTTGTTTCTTAATTTTGTCCAACCAGTTGTAATATGTAAATCAAAGTTAAAATCAGACCAACAACTGGGCTTACAGACTTAGAAGCACTTAGAAAGTGAACATAGTGATGCCTTTAAAGAAAACTTGTGGATACTTGAAATATTGAGAATTATATTTTATATTACTTTACTACATGTCCCTTTTAGACTCAGACCTTTACACACTGATAATATTTGAAATGAGAAAATCAAGATGAGTTATTTCCTCATGTCATAAGTATGTCACCAGTATCTCCAAAAATGGCATAATGTGTAGGAAAAATTATTTATTTGATTTTGAATTTCTTTTAAAATTAACGATAGTGGTGCTATGGAAATGTGGTCACACATGATCTGTTTGTCATATGAAGTTGTTAGCCTGTAGGGCAACTCAGATCTACAACAAGACATAAACAGATAAGTGAAGGCAGAGACAGGAATTGTTACCTTGATGTCAGTGCTCATTTGTACGATGGCTGGATAAATGAGTGGAAGCATAGAAAGGGCTCAACATCCTGCTCAAACAGGGCTTCAAACCTTCTTGCAACAATGTGCTCATTTCTGCAGAACCGTGTATTTTACTTATCCCTACTATCTACTGATAAGGAAGTGATGACGTTGTCTTAAAGTGTCTGTCTTATTTGTGTGTTCTTTTTGGCTACGAGTCCCTAAAAATCCATGAAGTGCTACTTTTCCATTAGAGTTTGAATGGCAGTTTGCTGTACATTGAGCTCTGTGTATCCTGTATTTGACTGGCATGAAAAAAGAGTCGTCACTAATGACAAAGGGCCCGATTCAAACTTAAGCACTGACTTAAGCACCCTACAACAGTGATTAGTCAGTTATTATGCTTTACTGTCTTTAGATCTGTTAGTAGAACAAACAGGAAAGAAGTAGCACTTTCACAGACTGCATCGATGCCAGAGAATCTGTCATTATGTGCAACCATTATGCACGGCTGTGGGTATTTATAGTGTCCATCATTATCAGCAGTGATATCTCAGCCATCATTATTAAATGTCAGAGCTGTAATCAATGATTTGCTAAAGAATCATTCAGTGAGACAGCAGCTGATGGGCGGATGTAATACTGAGTTGTGCTGTTTTTTTAATTATTATGTAGGATGTCAGATTGCCCAGCAGATGTCCCTCCATGTGGCAGTGAGGTAAACTGTGGCCAATCTACAGACATGCTGAAGTGGAGACATGTCTGAAATAATATTGCAGTCTACAATGTTTTGGTGCCTGATGCATTTTTTAAAAAGACACTGTTCAAAATGTATAATTTTGCCAGATACTAGCAGCAAAATTCCCAGTCAAGGGCAGATTCTGTCACGTGGCCTTCCAAACACTGAATCTGTACAGTACATGTATTTCATATATTTGTAAAGACATCTTATATATTTCTTATAGACAATGGTTTGTGGCCATGAGAAACACTTGTTTCTGATAGGTTGGCTGGTGTCCATTGAAAGTCTATATTGAGATCATTTAAATGCACTTCCAGTCAAAAGTTTCAATGTGCAAGGTGTTTTAAGCTGCAGATAGTCATAGCAACAATACTGATGCATCAAATGACACTTGGTACACACTTTTTGGTAAAAGTAACATCACCATGGCCTGAATCGATTACAAATAAACTTTCAGTGATAAAAAGATTTAAATAAGTTTTTATCATTTGGTTACATCATAATTCACTCTGAGGTGTCCTGATAGAGAAGATAAATCCTGCTGCATTCTTCATGTTACATTATTTTTTTTCTGGCACACTATGACACCTTGTGCTTACAGTATTATGAGATAATACTGATCTGCAGCACTAAGTTACCAATTAATTCTTCTTTTTTGTATTAAAACTAAAGTTAAAGCAACAAATTATTTAAAGGCAGTGTAAAACTGAAAAAATTAAGCTTAAAATTTGTGGCCCTATTTTCAAATAATACAGATGGAAACAAAACCTGTGTGCAAAGGAGGATCCAATCATAATCTTCAGTCTACCTATAGTCACGTTTCCATTCACTGGATTGAGAAGGTGTGTCCAAACGTTCGACTAGTACTGTACTGTATGTCTGCTCCATGTCTGAGCAGAAGCAACTCAAACACGGACATTTCAAACCACAGCAAGCAGTGTCTGAGTCGGGCTCTGCGTCTCAGTGTAACTCTGCCGTGTACTGTCTTGTTCTCAGCTGACTCCTGTAAACTCTCAGTTTAGTGGAGTTGAGATGTAATGAAACGACTGGTCTTGGTGAAGGAGGAAAAAAAAATCAGTTCTGTTTAGAAAAATCAAGTGTTAAAAGATTTGTTACTGGTGAGAGTCAGTTCTTGTGATGCCTTTAGGTATATGAAAAGCACAGGATTAGTTGGGTTTGGTGCGTTTGTTGCACTGTCTGGTGTAGGGAGTGAACTATATTCAGTGAGTTGTTTTATTTTCATACAAATGGCAAAAGTTATATAAAGCAGTGTAGAAAGTATAATTCAAAGCACAATTTATTTTAAAAATAACATGGAATTAGAATATATACTGTATACTGTAGTCAATTCTCTACACTGATTGATTGATTCAGCATCGATGCCCAGTGAATTTGGCTTAAGAGGCAACTTTTCTCAGATTAAATCTTTCCTCAGCCAATATATTAAGATGAAGACATATTTTTTGCTCTCCTAGAAATGGAATGTGAATTCTTTAAGTGGTGTAATGGTCATCTGTCTTTAGAATTCCAAACATCATCCCAAAAAGCACTTTAAAAAAAGCTGCACTTTTGTTCTGCTGCTTTGTAATCAGTTGACGTAAAGGGACCACTTCTATCCATGCCTTTGGTTTAAAGTGACAATCATAGATCCCTGCTTATTAGAGTCTGATTAGCTGCAGTTGAACACAACTCCCATCATGGTCTGTCAGTTCTTGACCCCCCCCCCCCCCTCCCCGTCATTGAGGTGACAGTCTGGGCTTCATCTTGTGTATATTAATGCAAAAGTTGTATTAATGAATCATTTTCAGATATACTGTGACGTCTCACACTGAATTTTGTGGAATGAGCACAAAACCTAAAGTGCAGATTTCACCCTGTGGACATGACGAACTTTATTGTTTGGCAAGAGAACAAACTAAGGCGGTAAAACAAACAACTGCTCCAAAGAAAGATCATATTCAATGTGGAATCACCTGTTCAAATTCAAAATTCACAGTTTTACAAGCTTAACAGACCATACTACAACATGGTACGTTTGTGAAATGCAGAGTCCGTCTGATCCTGTCCCATTCTTAGTAAACTAGGCTGAGGTGTGGCGATGCCAGTGGCACTCTGCAACCTTGGTGCCAAGAATGAGTGCATCTCACATTGTCTGCTACCCGCCTGCTCAGAGCAGGTAGACAGCACAGAGCGCTTGTGTTCTGCAATATTTTGCTAAATATTACTCTATTTGGTGAAGTCACACCCATATAAACCTCTCTGAAATTACAGAAACCCTTTTATTCATGTTTAACTAATGTTTTTTAACCAGTTAACATGATCACACACACAAAATAAAAAGTTTGGTGTATTGGTAAGTACAGTAAGCTTGGACTTTACAGTGTCATTTGGTTGTATGAATCAGGTACTAATAAAATACTTACTGGTTCCTACTGGTACGTAAATGTAGTGGAAGAAAAAATATGGGGAACAAGGGAGTAACAACTAAGCATTTAAAAGGACAGGAGAAATAGTCCTAAGTATTTTTGTAAATACTGGGAAACAAAACTGATGTTTGAGGTTTGTTCTTACTGTGTTAAGAATTGTATTACTACATTTTTCATTAAACATTAAAGATGAGCTATTTTTGATCCAACGACATCTATATGTTATTATATTACTTCTCTATATTGGATAGCTGTGCAGCAGTTATGAGCTGCTGCAGTGCTGGATGGACTTGTCTCATATGTCTGACTTGGTTTTCTCAGTTACATTTAGTGCATCACTGAAACCTCTGTGCCACAAACCTGTCATTTTAATTAATATTCTTTAGTTTCTACTGCAGTGTAAATCAGTGTTGTACTGATACATTAAAAACAGCTCACACAGCCCCACAAAAACCATAGGTCAAATAAATGTAACTCCCTCAGGATCAGAAAACATGGTGACGGATCTTCAACATGTCCAGAGAAATGAGCTCAACTTTAAGAGTCATCATCTGCTCTGGGCAGTAAATCTGAGCTGCTGTATTCATATTAGAAACTGTTTACATCCTAGGCAACAATAAGTTTCCTTTGAGGAAAACTTTCCACATGATTCAAACTGTCAGTGTGTCATGTTTATGACAGCCTCTATCACACCCACCTATATTGTAAGATAATATACTTTTTCTCATCCTGCCCCTGCTTAGTGCACCTGAAAAAGAGAGCTTTCAATAGCCTACCTCATAATTTCAAGAAATCTATAACTTGTAATTCTTGTAATTACAGATAAGGATCTCATCATTTTGAAATAGCTTCTCTTGTAATTGTAAATTTAAGTCATACCTAAGTCATTTAGAGACACTGAAGTCATAATTATAAACTGTCTCCAGTTTTTTCTTTGGTGAATGAAATGTGCTTCTGTAAAACAGACTGTTCCCTTTGGAACTAGTTTGTGGTATGGAAGGATATTTGATGTCATGGCTTTGTGCTCATTTCACAGCATCATGAGACCAGGATCAATGACTTTAGGATGAGATGAAAATGATCTCAGCTCTACAACATGTATGCTCCTGTATGCCCCTGTCTTTTCTGTAGAATCAAAACGATGAACTGGATCTCATTGGTGGAGCCCTCATAAAATATTCTTTATTGTTGGGAAATAATATTATACTGTCAAGCCAAAAAGATTCTAAAGAAAGCTGAGGGTACATTTAATGATCATGATTTAAAAGAACAAGCACTTTACCTAAAAAACAAATGCCCCTTCGCTTTTCTTCTTCTAAAATCAATTAATCAATCAATCAATCAATCTATCTATCTATCTATCTATCTATCTATCTATCTATCTATCTATACACACACACACACACACACACACACACACACACACACACACACACACACACACACACACACACATTAGTATTTGGTATTTTATATATTCATATTTAGCTTTTGGTTTCTCTTAAAGAGGCATACTGATGACCAACAAATCATGTATACTTTATATTACTGCTGAGCTGTTTCTAAAGCATGTCATCAGATTTCCAGCTCTGCTGTTTTGACAGCATAGTTCAACTGCTAAGCTCAATCAGATCCAGAATAATAACGAACAATAAGCTAACATAGATGTTATGACTAAAAATCAAGTCAATTTGGTAACTTCTTGCATTCAAAAGATTGTGTTCAGCAACAGCAACCAGACGACCAAATATAAATCTCTGATGTCTGAGCGTCATAGAATGTGATCTCATGGTACGTGTGTTCACCAGTTACTCCCTGTTTAGTGGCAACAGTCAGTATCTTCATCTTCCAGCCTGCAGTCATATAGAAAACAAAATCAGGAACAAACAAACAAAACAAAGCTGTTTGCAATCAGCTGCACAGACTGAATCAGAAAGAATTTGGTCTAATATTTTACAGACTGCTGAAGACTAAAGAGAAGATAACCACTGGGACGTGCTGTGTTGCACCAATTTTATTAACACAGGTTTTTGTAAGTCACTTTTACAAACCGATGCCTGGACAACTGGAGCATCCCATCCATCTCAATTAACAGACCCACCTCCTGCTTCAACTCTGACATGCTGTGCTTACCGTAGTTGTGTGCACAGTTTTTCTGTGCAATGAGGGGTTATTTGTGGCATTTCAGATGTACACACTCATACTTTCCCAAATGAAGTGGTTAAGATAATCCAGATAATTACTTTCTCCATTTTCCCAATAATTAGTAACAAATTACATAGTTCTTTTCAGGAAACTTTCTAGGTAAATTATACAGAAATAATTTAAGTCTACAGACCATGTGTAGACTTAAAAGGTGACTGTAGATTCTTCACTGACAGAACAGCAGCTGTGGTCAACTTCACTTCAGCTACATTGGATTCTAATGGTGGCAGGAAAACATCAATTAACATAAACTTAAATTTAACATTATTTTGTCAGAAGTATCAAAATGTCCAGTTAAACTTCCTACCAGTGTATTCAACTCATCTGCTTTTCTCAACTTTTTCTGGAGCTTCCATGACATGAAATTGAGATGGCCTTTCAACTGCATCTCATGGTCAAAACAATCTCATAAGATGCAGCTGTGGCAAAAGCTAGTGAGTGATGATGTGCTTATGACAGTTATGATTTTTATTTTTTGTTTTCAAGAATCAACGCTCCCCCTCAACTATTTTGCTGTCCATGTGTTAGTTCTGTAGTTTCTTAACAGCCATATTTTTGCCAGGACACGTGGCTAAATGTCATAATCACAATCATCACAGGAGAATGATAGCACAATACTCACCATATTCTGAACACAGCTGCTCTTCCTAGTCTTTGAGGAAAGTACAAACAGTAGCTGAGTGTGTGATACTTAAAAGACAGATCTTGGGCTGAGTTGTTACTTTAAATACAATACACACAAACTGCTGGTATGGTGCTTTAAGTCTTTAAGAGAAACTGTATGATATTTGGTGTCAAACTTTCAATAAGAGTGGACAGTCAGCAGAGCGTTACAGGAGGAAGGCTACAGGATGGACTTTGATGAACAATTTGATGAAAGGAGATCTGGACTGTTAACAAAGATCTAATGTTTCCAACCGTGACGCCTTAAAGCACCTTTACAATTTGACTCTATCTTTGCTTAATTTCATGCATGTGCTTTGTTTTAGCAGATAGGAATGATAAAGTCCACTGGTTGAAGCCAACACAAAACTAGTTCTCATTGGATAGTTGCTCTAAATTTGGATGGCATAGTCACATCCAGGATGATAATGATCATTTAACAACAGTGAGTATTCAAAGAGGTGGGACTCACCTTGACAAAGTGTACGTGTATATTTGTGGTTGTGCAGGTAGAGTGATGTGAATGTATGCCTACTGAAGAAGACATTCTGGTTTGCTGTTTTGTTTTGCCTTCTGTTCACTATCAGAGTTTTGGAGTGAGAAATGTAGAGATGTACATGTTTGGTAATCATTTGAAAATGAACTGAATTGAAAAATGAAAATGTGAAAAGGTGTATATTTAGGTAAACGTAATGTAATACATTGGTGTGTCCTATAGTCCTGTAGAGTAAGACTAAAAAACAAGGAAGTTTTGTACTCTAGCACTTTCTTTAATGTGTACTGTATTAGTTCATCTTCTACATGTAAAGTACTGTATGAATATTCATTACCTGCCTTGTAATGTTTGAAATGATACTACATTTAGAAATGGTAATCAAGAAAACAACATTTTTAGAGTGTATGCATGCCAATGGTTGGGTCCAAGTATAATAGGAAAACTATATGAAAAAATGGTGCTATGTTACATTATATAAAGGTGCTTCTACGGACCCCAGCTGAATGCATGCCAAGGAACTATCAAAAGTAGGAAAATAAGAGAAAATTGATGTCCTACTGCTGTTCTCAACTAGTGCTGCTGCCCAAAGATGTCAGATATTTGGAAATTCCAACTTTCTATTTGTTAAAATGCAACAGCCCTTCAAGTTGGAATTCCAACTCTGGTTTATGATACAGGAATCTGACAACATGTCAGCATTCTGTGCAAATTTGAGCACACAGTGTTTCTGTCACCCTGTTGATTATCCCTCTTAACACACAATTAGTTTGTTGGGAAGTAGCATTTTAACTTGAACAAAGAAAGTTTCCATGTTGTCCATGTTCCCTGGTTTTTCTGAGCTACATCACTGGAACATACAGTATAGAAGGTTGTAATAACAATCTTTCAGCTGGGAATTTCCAACTGAAGACATGGAAATGGAATGCAGGGTAGGTGGCAGATATCCTACCTGATCACAAACAGTGAAGTGTAACTGTAAATATCATCATTACCAGCCTCCACAGTGCTCAGACAAACCAGAACCAGGATCATGCTGAACCTGTTTGTGGCCCTGAGCAAGGATGATCAAATATAGACATAGTCCATAATCATAAAGACAACGTAAACCAACAGTATCCCAAACTTTAAAAGCAGTCAGTCATGCAACAGTGTCTATTTTTACCAAAAGAAACAATAATAATAATAATAGTGGAATTTCATGTCTATTTACAGTTACACTGCCTTTGTGATAAAGGTCTAAAAGATCTATAGACAATCTAATGACATCATTTTATACTCCTAATTCTTCAGATGTTTATGTGTTTAAATAATGTTTCATGTAGCAGAATTATAGGACAGCAAACATCAATATAGCCTTTGAAAGGTCAAAGTCATTTGAGTTTGGAAAACTTTGTGCTGATTGTTGCTGGAAAAGAATTTGGAAAAAGAAAATGTGTGTGTTGTTGGTTGTATTGACCATCTTTCTTTTTATGTTGTTCATTAAATGTTTTACAGTATTATCAATGCAATTGTTTGTTTTCTATTTTAAGACTCCAGTCAGTGTGCACCTGCTGAGGTGTAAAATGTGATGCAGAATATTAAAGAAAGCTTCTACTTGATCATGAAATCATAAGATATGATAGCCAGTTAGGCCTTTTCAATTGTGTGATGATCATATTACCATTTGTTTTACATAACTTTGTCAAATTATTAAGAAAATTTGTGAGGAAGGAAAGAGGAGGACAGAAAAAACACCAATAGAAAATGTTTGTGCCAGACAATAATGAAAAAGATACATCTGCAAGTTAGTTATGGCCAGCCCTATAACCGCGGTTGACCGTGAGTGAGTGACAGAACGCCTGAGTGACTAACTGCTTGAGTGAATGAAGATTCACCATTCGTTTACCGGCCGTGTTGAAGTTTCCTCATCAGCCGTTGCTCTTTCAAAATGAATCGGCGTCAGATGATGGAAGCAGAGGACAGCAGCGATGCAGAGTGACTGTGTTTCTGCTCCGAGCTGTGACGCTCTCAGCTCCAGTGTTAAATGCAGTGAAGTCAGTTAAACTCATGTTTAAACAGACGCGTACCAGCGTCTCTGCATCTCCTCCTCTCCTCCAGTGTGATCGACTCTCCGGCTGGCAGCACTGTCAGCAGCCGGCAGGAGGGACGCTCCGTGGTGCCAGGGGCGTCACTAGAGATTTATGGTTAGGGGGGCTAAGCCTTTACCAGAGGGAGCTGGGGGGAGGATTTTTTTTATCGGCCCCAAAATGTCTGTTTGTCATGAATTTTTAGAGTAGCAATAGGTGTAAAATCAACACAATAGATCTGTCTCTTTATAGTTTGTATTAGACACAGATCTAATATGACTTAAATGCTTTCCATCCACTTACAGCAGGCACAGATCAAGCAAAGGTATTGAAGTCAAGAAATGCTATCTCCTCTCTCTTAGATATGTTGCAGGTCCTAAGTATGTTACTGATACACAGACTGCTGTTTGATGTGTGAACCTCTAAAACTAAAAATGTCATAAAATCATTTAGGCTAGTTTATGCCTGGTATGAGAAATAGGCCTATGTCATAAAATTCAGTATTAATTTTAACTGAAAGCTTAAACAACTCCCACTCGCTTTCTTCTTGGTCATTAACCTCCATCAGACCTGCTCCTTCAGCCCTGTCAGTCTCCTCCATCCTCCTCCTCTCCCTCTCCTCACCTGTTTTCAGTAACATGTTATTTTATTAAACTCAGATTGACTCAAGGCTTAATGAGTGATCAACTAGATTAACTGGCAAAATCTTCTCACCTGACCGGCCTTCGGCACTGACATTGACTGATTATAAACAACAATCTATGCCTACTGATATGATTGTTTTGAAATACCTAAGAGGCATATAAAAGCATAGTATGTAAAAAGCTGTCAATAACATTATTTCTCTCTCTTTTGCTCGTTCTGTTTGTTTTGCTAAAGCCCCCCTGAAATAGGCCTAGTGACGCCCCTGTGTGGTGTGTTTGGATTTTATAACTGAACTAATACCAGGATGCAAGCTTTTTATTTCTCTGACGTTTTGGCACAAACGATGAACAACAGCATTAAAACATGAATCTTGCAGGTAAAGCATGTGACTCATGTAGCTTTTATATCAGTTTAGATTTGACTGCAACTGCAGTAACCGGGTGGATATAAGCCTCCTGAATTTGCAACTAAATTGCTGTCAAAACTTTCATATACAATTTCCACCGCAGCCTCCTTAACCGGGAAAGAGGCAGAAAAAGGTGGATAGAGGCATGAGGGCATTAAAGCACCCCAAATAACAATTACTGTCAAAATACTCAGCACAGTGAAAATGAGACATCCGCTGACTGAAACAGATGAAGGAACAGGGGGACTTAATAATAATTAGAATAGTTATAATTAGAAGTAAAATTAGTTATTTTTCAAATTAAACATCCCAAGATTTGAGTGGAAAGTACTGTTCTTGCAACTGGCTTTATAACCTTTTTTTTTGTTGACTCAAACATAGCTTAAACATGTCAACATTTAATGTCCAGGAATTCACATTATAGACACTACCACTGACTATCCTTGTAACAAACTGGCCACAATTTCACACATTGACCATACAGTCAGTCCAGCCATTTACTAGGTTTTGACCTAGTCTTGTTTCCTTGTCAACAAGGAATTGGATCCAAACAATGAACTGATCTACCACCAAGTATTGGTATCCAAACCCTGATATATCTTATTCCTCTGTGCTTCAGACCTCTGTTGTTGTCCAGAAACTATTAAAAACACGTTAGTGAGCCACACATGTTCTTTCATTACCATGAACACACACACTGAAGTTTCTTTTGAGTCAATCCCACACACACACTATTCTGCTGCCAGAACCAGCCACCAGAGCACCACATGTGGATTCATGCATCGCTGAATGTAGTCCCCAACAAATGCACTATTTCCTCCTGTTTGACTAATGTTTGTTTAAAACTTCAGTGACCAGCTGTTCTAGGAAATTATTGAAATTACTTTTTAAAAGCAAGAGTACTGAGAGAGAGACAAACACATTGATGATTTTGGTCTTTTTATGAGATTTGTTGACAATATGAAAAACATAGGAACACCAGACTGATTGTTTAACCCATACAGAGAACAGACACAATATGTGCATACATATACACTCTAAAAACAAATGTTTTGGCTCAACAAAAAAAAAATGAACGCAACACTGCATCAATCTTTTTGAGTTATGACAACTTCTAATGAAATTATGTTCAACCAATGAACTACATTAAGTTGGGGGAATTAGCTTTTCCTCTAAAATCAGTTATTATTATTCTTATTTAATAGGAAATTAATAGGAAAAAATAAGTGTTGTGAACTTAATTACCATAATTATAAACACAAGTTTTTAAGTTGGTTACTCATAAAATTAAGTTGTTCCAAGTAGATTTTATACATTATTTGGAGAGATTTTTAAGTGTTATGTACTTAACTACGGGGCGGCTGTGGCTCAGGAGGTAGAGCGGGTCGTCCACTAATTGGAAGACTGGCGGTTTGATTCCCGGCTCCTCCAGTCCATATGCTGATGTGTGCTTGGGCAAGTTACTTAACCCCAAATTGCTCCTGATAGCTGTGCCATCAGTGTGTGAATGGGTGAATGTGATTTGTAGTGTAAAAGCGCTTTGAGTGGTCGGACGACTAGAAAGGCACTATACAAGTACAGTCCATTTAACTACCATAATTATAAACACAAGTTTTTAAGTTGATAAGCATTTAAAAATTAAGTTGCTCCAATTAGATTTTTGTCAGTAGTTTTTAGCGTTTTGTTAGCTTTTAAGAAATTAATTCATTCAACAAAGAAATTGTTAGACAATTATTTTTTGTTATTATTTTGAGCTGGAGGGATGTATTTGAACATACTATATTTAAATCTTGAAAGAAAAAAAAACACAACATGAATCTAAATTGCCCCTCAAATAAACAAACTGGCCATATTGCCTTGGTAAATTAAGTAGTTGGCATACATATTCAATTATGCCATCACAGCAAGTCACTTATGCCATCACGGCAAAGTTATAGGCCTTTACGTATTTTAGACCACAGTGCCATGTAGAATCTGTAAAATGTTGTTAACTCCAGTTTTAAAATCACTTTGTAAAACATTTGTAAACATTCTGTAAAACTACAGTAACAAAGTTCCAAGCAAGTACTCATTAAACATCAACTTTCAATAGCCACCAATCTTCTCAAGGTCCTGCAGCTTTTTTGTACAATATGATAGAGACCTTTTAGATCAGTTTTATGAAAACTAACGAATGTGTTTTCACAGCAGACAGTATTTGAAACAGTATGAAAAATTTTAACGCAGGTTGCTTGCTCATCTAACAGTACACCTCTTTGCATGGCATGGCATGATATAAAAGACTGAGCCAGTTCTAAGGTTATTATAACAGATTTCGGAACACATCTAAATACATCTTACACAATTGTGACCCCCTCAAAACCTGAGTCTCCAAGGATATAACAGCCAAAGCCAAGTAACATGCTATGGAACTTTCCTTAAGTTGCTATACCTAAACTGCATATGTAATTATATGGGTAAGCCTACAACATTCATTTCCAAAACACAAAAACTGCATTCTCTGTATGTTACTCTGCAGCAGTCCCCCTGTGGGCTAAAATATGTATTTCTTTAAATGTCATCTTTGTTTTTCCAACTGTCAAGACAAGATACACATATGCACATACAGCATATCCAAAGCAACTTGACAGAGAAACAATTTCAAATTTTGTCCTGTGTTCCCTTTTCTGTTTCATTATCAGTTTTGTAGCCTCTTCAGTGGACTTCAAAATACAAACAATATTTTCTGAATAAAATCTGATAGTACTGTGAAACAAGTGGAATCTTCAGAAAATACTGTTCTTGAGACTCATTACTTATGCACTGACTTTTAATCCATCAAGTTCAAGGAACACCTTCTGAAACATTTCAACAGTAAGTTCATTTCAGTTCCTTGGGATAGCTCAGATTCAATGCATATATTATACCTATCAGGAAAGCACAGCACCTTGGGATATCCTTTCCTTCAAAGATTTTGGTTCCCTCGACCATGATGGTTGCTGTCTTGTGGTCAGCTCCTGGGGTGAACTGGCAGTTTTCATCAATTGCCTGTCAAGGCCTGCTTCAAACTGTTTTGTGTCCTTGTAAAGCAAATGAAAAGATAGGTTAGTGTGTAAGAGATAATGAATTGGATGATTACTTTTGACTGACTTTTTAGACTGTTACTTTTAGTGAATTCAGTTGACCAGTGGAGCCATTATTTATTTTATTTTTACCCTTACATATGTACACACACACACACATACTCAAATGGCCTAAATAGGTTGCATCAATAAGCATAAAAAAATATTGCATCATAAAACACGATTGTGACGGTCCCCTGGCTTGTGCTTACACTCTGTTTCTGTGATGCAGCAGGTACCTGGAGGGTGGGGAGCTGATCATCCTAGTTGGAAGCACCTGGGCCCGGTGCTCTCTTATTATTATGTTATGGTTAGGCAGTTCGCTAGAGGGGCGCACTCGTACGCTGTTTGTCATGAGCTGTGGTTTGTGCATCGGGGTAGCCTGCACTATTCATTATATTGGTTTCACACACTTGTAAGAATATATGGTAAATGTGGAAGATTTTGTTGCTTCTCCATCAGAGGTGTTTTAGATAAGGTACAAAAGATCAACTGTTGAAAATAGCAGAGTACTATGATATTGATACTGGTGACAAACGTCTAAAAGAAAGAGTGAAGGCCATTTTGAAATCAAATTTATTTGAAAAAAGATCTTGACTGAAGATCCGTCAGCTGTTTCTCCTGGTACTATGTTGTCTCCGCCCTAAGTAGCGTTAGGTTTGACATTTGACCAGCAAAAAGAGTTGCTCATGTTACAACTTGACCATGATAACATTTCAATTAAAAGTAGAATTGGAGAAGTAATTGGCTGTGGAGAGGATGCGTCAGCAGACAGAACAGGCAAAATTGGAAATTGAGCAGTCCAGACTGGCATTAATTAAGGAAGGCAAGCTTTCAGTTGTGGGTGAGTTAAGCAGGAATTCTCCCCTATCTGAGCAGTCTGTGGATGGTTTTGATGTCTTGGGAAATTTACGTCTTATGCCAAAGTTTTGTGAAAGGGATCCAGAGGTGTTTTTTTTTCTTTGTTTGTTTGTGTTTGTTTGCGTCGCTGATGCGCGTAAAGCTTCACATACTCCCGAGCGGACGCGCACACGGACAGCTGTGGACACCACAGATGTGTAGTTGATGTGTTTATACCACCCTCTGGGGTCCGCTTGGAGGAGGCGTTCCACACGAGCGCAGTAGATCACCGTCTACAGGAACACAGCCTTGTGACCGCACGGACGGTGAGGACAGGTCTGCAATATGTTGCGGACACAACATATTGCAGGTACGCGGATGTCCGCACAGAGCGTACACGCTCACCCTCTGATGTTAGAATTAACGTCTATCATCCCCTAGCGGACCCTCCCGGACGGGGAAACTATAATTTCAGCCTCATTGGCCGGATCCAGTGCGCACATTGATGCTTCTGTGTGCGCTGAAGCTTATTTTACACGTTGGTGTGCTGCCTCAGACATTGATGATTTTGAAGGACTGTGTGAACTTGTTGTGTTGGAGCAATTCAGAAATTCACTTTCTGTGCATGTAGCGACCTACATCAGTGATCAGAAAGCAAAAAACGCGGCTGAAGCAGCAGCTCTTGCTGATGATTATGTGTTAACTCACAGAGGAAGTTTTGGGGAGCCCCAGGTTAGTAATAGTAACAGGGACAATGGAGGTGCGGAGTCACAAACAGGGACGCTGGAAAGTAAAATGTCATTGGCTAAAATCTAAGTCTAAAAGTACCTTCGGTGCCCAGGTAAAAGGGGGTGCTTTAGCCGTGCCTGTTCCTCAAGTTGTCATATCTGATAGTCATGTTTTGGATGATAAAAGACTTGCATGATAAAGACTCTTGTTCCGCGGAGTTGGATTCGTACCGGCAGTTTCTCACAAAAGATTTTATGTCTATGGTGGGAGGTGGGATGAATGTGCTGGTGACTATTTTGAGGGACGCAGAGGCTTTCTTTTGACTCTGTCATTCAGGTTGGAGTTTTGCCCTTGTCTAAGGAATCAGAAACGGGCAGCGCCGTTCCTGTTCATGGGATGGATTTAAATGTTCTGTGGGTCCCATTGCACAAAGTGATGCTCCATTGTGATTTCTTTAAGGGTGAAGCTGAGCTGGCGGTGCGCCCGGCGTTGCCAATCCCAGGAGTTTCAGTTATCCTGGGTAAAGATTTGATCGGTGCTTGGGTGTGGGCAGGTGTACCCCCGCCGGTGTTGGTGGCGCCGGTGCCACTGGCGAGATTGGAGCCGGACGAAAATGAACGTGATTACCCTGAGGCTTTTTAGAGCCTCCTCAGTAATGCGCGCGATAGCGACGCAAAGCCTGAGTCTAAATCAGATAAGGGAAGTATATGTGAAAAAATTCTGTTACCTCTGTCTGACGATATGGTAAGATAAAACACGCCTGTTTTTCTTTTATCACACAACTTAAACAGAATGTTCTATGATTGTTAGTCTACTTTACTAAAATAGATTTTCAACAGAGTTTTCAATTGCTCAACATGAGGTCAATCCAAGAAATTATCGAACAGGGGTTGGGACAAAAGCCATCTATGGCAAAGTAAAAGGTGTTTCTAACATACAGTATATGCTGTGGATTGAGAGTCAATGCCTGCAATGTATTCATCTGACAAGTTCACTGTGTAAAACAGATTCTAGTTTGCATTAAAGGAAAATTACTAGTTATTAGAACTTGGGTCTTATTTTTGCCGTTTTGTCCATCATTCCAAGTGGTTACCTATATTTGATAACTGGGAACTGAAAAACCCTGCAACATCATTAAATCAAGGTGGTTAAAGAAACTAATTTCGAAGAGAAAACTAAGACAAACAGTAAAATTAAATTTAAATTCTGAATAATTACATGCTTTGACGTACCATACTTATTGTAGTAATGTGTGCAGTTTTTCTGTGCACAGCAGGACTTAAGCTGGGACTTTGAGTGCACTCTTAATTTTATACCCCCCCCCCCCCCCCAATATGGCTAAACCAAGTTGTAATAAACTAGAAATATCCCTTTAATAACATACATACAAATTTTCTGTTTCTTAAGAAAATTTCTATTTTCTTTAATTACATTTGCTTTTAACTGACCCTCAGTTTGTCTCTACAGCTCTACATTTTTCTCGTATTTTTTGCAGGTTTCATACAATTATTGAACTGGGTAAGTGAAGACCAACAGCCAAGTGGAATTTTTCACTTTTGTCGCCAGAAGTGCAATATGCTTAAAAACTGATCTGACAGGGAGTAGTGCAGGAGCAGGTTTCTGACCTGTGTGTTTACACTTTGGCCAGTGTGGATTTAATTTTCTTTCAAGATGTTGAATTGCTTTGTTTTTTTTTAAATTTATTTTGTGAGATGAGACAAAACAGGTGATACAAGACAAGACAGAACATAATCCAACAGATGACATGACAGGATTTGCGTGATAAGACAAAACATGCATTGAGGATGTACAGCGGTAACAGCAGAAAAGAAAAATTAAGGTGTCAGTATTTATGATCTGAAATATGTGTGTTAGGGAAGGTGTAGGGCAGTCTGTACAACAGACTGTACAGGATTTCTGTGTATGTAGGTGTGAATGTGTATGTTAGTGTAGAGGAGCAACTGGGGCAAGTGGTTATAATTTCAGTTCAATTCAATTTTATTTATACAGCACCAAATCACAACATAAGTCATATCAGGGCACTTTTCACATAGAGCAGGTCTAGACCGTACTCTTTAATTTACAGAGACCCAACAATTCCCCCATAAGCAAGCACTTGGTGACAGTGGTAAGGAAGAACTCCCCTTTAACAGGAAGAAACCTCAAGCAGGACCCGGCTCTTGGTGGGCGGCCATCTGCTTTGACCGGTTGGGTTGAGAGAGAAAAAAAGGGGGGTGGGGGTGGGGGGGGTCTTTATGTCCTTAATGCTTGGAGTTTAGTTAACTGATTGGTTTCATCTGGCTTCATTGATAAATATAATTGTGTGATAATATTACCTAAAGGAAGCATATATAAGGTGAATAGTATTGGTCCAAGCACAGAACCTTGTGGAACTCCGTGTCTAACTTTTGCATGCATGGAGGATTCATCATTAATGTGTACAAACTGAAATTGATCTGATAAATTGGACTTATGCAGTTCCTTTAATGCCAGTTAAATGTTCCAGTATCTGTAATAGGATGTGATGGTCAGTTGTGTCAAATGTGGCACTAAGATCTAACAAGACAAGTATGGAGAGAAGTCCTTTGTCCAATGCAGTTAGGAAATCATTTGTGACTTTCACCAGTGCTATGATGCACTCTAAATCCTGACTGAAAATCTTCAATTAAACTATTGTTATGTAGAAAGTCACATAACTGATTGGCGACTGCTTTCTCAAAGATCTTAGAGAGAAAGGGAAGATTAGATATAGGATATAGTTGGCTAAAATGCCTGAATCAAGAGAAGGCTTCTTAAGAAGAGGTTTAATTACTTAGATACTTTTAAAGGACTGTGGCACATAGGCTGTTACTAAAGACAGATTGATCATATCTAATGAAGAAGTGCTAACTAAGGGCAAGACTTCCTTAAACAGTCTAGTTGGGATGGGGTCTAAGAGACAGGTTGAGTTCAGGAAGGTCAACTGGAGAAAAACAGTCTAAATATATATCAGGTTTAATAGCTATTTCTACGGTTCCTGTGTTTGGGGATAAATCGGTGCCTGTTGAGGGCAGGATGTGATGAATTTGTCTCTAATAGTTAGAATTTTATCATTAAAGAAGCTCATGAAGTCATTACTACTGAGAGCTATGGGAATACATTGATCAGTAGAGTTATGACTCTTTGTCAGCCTGGCCAAAGTACTGAGAAGGGCTGTGGTTTTTCTCCTTTATTAATGGTGAGTAATAGGTGGCTCTGGCATTACAGAAGGCCAGACTAAGTGAGATTCTTCTAGTTTGGTGGAACACCAAATCCTTTCAAATTTTCACAATGTTTGCTTTAATTTGCGGGTTTGGGAGTTGTACCATGGAGCTAACCTCTTATATTGTCCTTTTGAAAGGAGCGATGGAGTCAAGTGTTATTTGCAGTGAGCCTGTGGCACTATCAACAAGCTTATCAATTTGGGAGGGACTAAAATTAGCGTAAAAGTCCTCTGTAGTATTGAGACATGGCACTGAATTCAATACTTTCAATATAAAAAATATAAGAAAATTTTAATAATAATGATAATAAGTAAATAAAAAAATAAAAAAAATAAAAAAGGAGAGGAATGGAAAAGGAACAAAGAAAGGAAAGAAGAAAAATTTTGGAATTAAAAAGAATAATTAAGTTGAATTTTCTGGTAGGGGAGGCTGGTGATGTCTCAGGTACAGCCACTCTATGACTTTCCTATTCACTCATCTCCCCCTCCTGTCCCTCAAACTGCACCCCCACCCCAGTGCCCCCAGAGGGAGGAAGCAAGGAAGGAGGGAAGAAGAGCAATGCAGGGGGGAGGGGAAAGGAAGAGAGGGAAAAAGGGAAAATGGAGAGGGGGAAATAAAAAGGGAAAGCGAAGATGATGTCCCAGGTACAGCCAATTGATGATTTTCTTTGTGTGTCCACTGTTTTGACTTTTTTTTTTTTTTTTTTTAAATGTTCTCTTTTCTTCCAAATTTAAATTTGGATTTTTGCCTATGTCTGCGTGGGGCTGAGGTCGCCCATTCACTCATCACCCAGAGAGTCTGTTCTTGTGGGGAGAGAGATTCAATAATAGAAATAAGAGAAATGAGAGAAATGATAATAATTAAGTAACGACCATAATACAAAATTCACCACCAAAAGTAAATAAATAGGATGAAAAGAAGGGAAAAAAAGGAAAATAAGCACAAATACACAATGATGATCGCTAAAGCAGTGAAAATGACAATGGTCGGAGTGCAAATAAGCAAGTCGTATAGTAGTATATGTGGGTAATAGTCATGAGAGCAATGGTAGCAGTGAACAGTAGTACAATAAGGATAGTGACAATAATAGCAATAACAATAATAATACCAATAATAATTAAAAAAAGAAAAATACAAAAAGAAAATTGAAAGATAATACTGCCAGCATAATGATATTATAAAAACAACAATAATGATAGTAATAACAAAAGACAAGAATAACAAGAATAATGGTGTGTGTGTGTGTGTGTGTGTGTGTGTGTGTGTGTGTCACTGAGCGAGTGAGTGAGTGTATTAAAGAGGAGGCTTGCTATTATGATGATGATAATAACAATAATAATATGAATAATAATAATGTAATATAATTTAATATTATTAAATAAAAGTAATAATAGTATATCTGTGGGAGAAAAAAAACACAGAGAAAATAATAATAAAGTGACAACCATAATACCAAAAATAATTAAAAAAAAATATGGAATGAAAAACAAAACAAAAACATAATGAAACTGACAATGGTCGAAGTGCAAATAAGTAAGTAGTGTGTGGGTAATAATGAAAGCAATGGTAGCAGTGAACAGTAGTACAATAAAGATAATAACGATGACAATTACCAGCCAGAATAAAATGTTGGCATTATATGTTTCTGCAAACCACAGAAACGTTGAATATCTATGTTTCAACACGTGTAATACGTAGCATATTAACATTTCAACAAAACGTATCATCTCAACATTTCTACAAAACGTAACATATTAACATTTCGACAAAACGTATAATATCAACATTTTCCAAATTACGAAGCATCTCAACATGGTGACGTAGTTCACATGCGATCTACATGACTTTCCTATTAGAAGAAGGAGGGACCAGCGGATGGTTAGTAAGTTTCTTGAAAGTTGGAAATCAGCATCGAATACGGTTCGAGACTACCTCGAAACCAATGTCCGCCTCCCGTGTCAACCGACAAAAGCGGGTGTTTTTAACGAGACGTCAGGACATTTGCAGCCGTTTTTATTTTATTTTATTTTATTTTATTTTATTATTTAATTTTATTATTTTAACCCAAACCATGATCTTTCCCTAACCCTAACCAGGTGGTGGTTGTGCCTAAACCTAACTAGACCTTAACCACAGCGTTGACACACCGTAAAACATCATTATTCAACGGATAGAAATGTTAATATGTTACGTTTTGTAGAAATGTTGATATGATACATTTTGTTGAAATGTTAATATGCTACGTATTACACGCGTTGAAACGTAGATATTCAACGTTGCTGTGGGTTGCAGAAACGTTCAATGCCAACGTTTTGTTCTGACGATTGGGTTGCAATAACAACAATAATACTGATAATGATAATAAAGAAAACAATAATAACGATGATAATAATAATAATAATAATAATAATAATAATAATAATAATAATAATGAAATAGTAAGGAGAAGGAAGGAAAAAGCAAAGAGAAAAGAAAAAAAAGAGACATTATTAAGGAGTAGATACTGGAGGTGTAGATGGGTGTTGTACTGTGTATGTCATTGGGGAAGTAATGCAGTGAGGATTGGCTCCCATGCTTTCTGGATTAATAGATGCAGTTAGTTTTTCCATGGTTATGTGTTCTATGAAGAGGTCTATCCATACTGAGATATTTAGGTTTTTTCTGCTTTTCCAGTTGAGGAGGATGGTCTTCTTGGTGACAGTGAGAGTGATGAGTATTGTTTTTATGCTGTGGTTGGGGAGTGTAGCTGATGATAATTTGCCTAAAAAGCAGAGTGATGGGGAGAGTGGAATCCAGCAGTTCAATATGACGGACATTTTATCAGTGATTTCTTTCCAGAAGTGTTGTATGGGTGGACAGTGACGAATTGCGTGGAAGTAGTCGTCTAAGGTGTTAGGGGGGCAGAGTGGGCAGTTACCTGAATCTGAGAGGCCCATTTGATGCATTTTTTTGAGTGTGATGTGTGTTCTATGGTTGATCTTGTACTGTATGAGTTGGAGGTTGGGTTTATTTGTCACTGAGAAAGTGTTTTGTGCAGCTTTTCGTACAGGAGTCATTGTCTAGTGATATGGATAGGTCTTTCTCCCATTTTGCAGTAGGTAGAGATATTGTCAGGCCGGTGTTGAGAAGTTTGTACAATTTGGAGAGGATTTTATGAGGTGTTGTGAGCTTTAGTATTTCTTCTGCTAGTGCGGATGGTTGAATGCTGCCTCATTTTGAGTTGATCTTACATGTTATGAGTGATTGGAAAGAAGGATTTGTAGTCTATACTGTACTTGTGAGTCAGTCCTTTGAAAGGAATGAGAGCTGAGTTTTGGATTATGTGTTGAAGTTGTGTGATACCTTGGTCTATCCAAGCGGTGAAATTCAGTGGGTTTTTTGGTGTAGAAGGAAATCTGGATTTTTCCATATTGGTGTCTATTTACAAGGTTTGTATGTTAAGTGCATAATTTTGTGGGCTTTCCACCAAGCTGTCAGAGCAGAGGCTATAGTGATGTTCTTCTTAGCAGTTATGGCATTTTATGGAGGTGCTGATAAATGGCAGGGTTGATATATCTAGTTATTTGCAATGTTGTTGATCAATGTCCAGCCAGGGAGAGGATTGTTCTGTGGGATGGATCCATTTGGTTATAATCTGTAATTGATTAGCCAGGAAGTAGTTGAAAAAGTTTGGTGCATCAAGACCTCCAATATTTTTTTGTGATTGTAATGTGGTCAGTTTAATTCTAGGTTTTTTGTTTTTCCAGTAAAATTTTGTTTTTGTTGAATCTAGAGAATTGAACCATGTGGGAGGAGGACATACTGGGATCATTGAGAGAAGGTAGTTTGTTTTGGGTAGTATCTCAAGTCATCTTGGTGATTTCTATACTTTCAATTAATGAGACTGGTAGATTCATACATCAGTTTGTCATCTTCTATTGTTTTGATGAGTGGATTGAAATTGAAGTGTACAAGCTCTGACAGCTTGGGGGAAATATTAATACCTAGGTATCTTATGGTGTTTGTGTAGGAAGGGATGGGTTGTGGTAGAGCTGCCGGATTCCATCACTTTATACAAAGTGGTAGCAGTGTTGATTTTGACCAGTTAATTGAGTAGTTTGAAATTTTAGAGAACTTAGTGAATAGGTTCATGGTTTGAGACTCATGGGTTCTGTAGGTAGAGTAAGATGTCATCTGCGAATAAACTTATTTTATGGTTTACCGTGGAGGACTGTATACCTTTAATGCGATTGTTCTGGTGGACTGCTGTGGCAAGTGGTTCATTGTAGGATATTTGAAAGGTGTGTTTTATTTCCTCTGGTGAGATCAGGGTCTTCCTCGCTGAGTTTTTATAGCTGGAATGATGTTTTTTCCTTCTTTTGTTATAGTTGATTTGTGAGAAATTTCCCTGATCTATTATTATATTCAAAATGCTCATGTTTAAGTTGTATTAAAACTGTTTTTTTCTATTTGTTATGTAAGACATATCTAATTTATATTTCTTAAGTTTATTGAGGTTTTCTTCTGTGGGAGTTTTGGCATAAATATTTTCTAATTCTTTGTATTTTAGTTCCAAATTATTTTCATGTGCTGTCTTTTTTCTTTTTGTAAGATGAATATGAGATTATTTTCCCCAGATTGCTGTTTTTGCAGTTTCCCAGATTACTGTTGGTGAGTTATTTGGTGAGTCATTTATGTCGATGAAGGATGTCCACTCTTTCCTTAAAACCTGTCTAAGTCTGGGTCTTTAAGTAAAGAGGTATTGAAGCGCCATCTGGAGGGTTGTTTATGGAATTGTTTCCTGTGTAGATGTAATGAGATAGGAGCATGATCACTCATTATAATTGAGTGGATTGAGGTATCAGTTATGTCCTGTACGATCGATTTACTAGTTAGGAAAAAGTCTATACGAGAGAATGAGTGATGTAGTGGTGAGAAATATGAAAATTCTTTTGCTGTTGGATTATTTAGTCGCCAACTGTCATCAAGTCCAAACTCCTCCATATACTGTTTTATTGTCTCTGTGGATTTCCATTTCCTGCTTGCTGTTCCTGTTCAGTCTATTGCTGGGTTGAAAACTGTTAAAATCACCTCCAATGCATTTGGACAGTCAGCTTTTTCTGTGAAAGCTACAAATCAGTGGAACGTCCTGCCTGATGATATGAAGAGCTGCAGTTGAATCAGTGCATTCAGAACCGGGTTGAAGAATCTGCTGAAGGCTGTTCAGCTGTGTGGCCACTGAGTCTGGATTTGATCTCATGGTCTTCTCAAATAATCTTGCTTTTGGTTTGAAATGCTTGCATTGATTTCTGGTTGACACTGTGGGTGCATGTGATATGCTGCTGTATGTGGCTTTGTATTTTGTGTAGTGTGTCCTGTGTGTCTTTTGCTTTGTACTGTTTGTTATTGTGCTGTTACATATTTTAATTGTAAGGGACTGCAGATGAAAATAAGCTTTAAAACTAACTCTGGTGCAGTGCATCAAATGTTAACATTTATATTTAAAACTGAAGCCTACATTTTCCCAATAAATACAATAAAAACAAACAAGCATAATGATGTAAAGAATTTACAAAAGAAGAAAGGGTCATCTGTGTTGGGTCCGTAGATATTTGCTATGGTCAGACTGGTATTGTTTATTGATGTATTTAAAATAATGAATGTGCCTTGTGGGTCATGGTGGGGATTAGGGATGCCATGGTGAGGAAATTTTCCCACCGACTAATAAACTCTTGACAACACCAGTGTTACACCGGACATTTTACAAAATAAGATATTCGTCAATGATGCTCATCCGTGGAGCGCTTACTTTGATCTTTAACATTAGATTTTTATTTTAGATCTTCCCCTTATTTGAGAGTTAGTGACGGCGGGCTTCAGGCTGCTGCCAGTGGGCCGTCCTCCGTGTACAGCCGGGCTGCGACGAGCCAGAGGACGACCGCCGCTTAGAACAAGAACTAGCAATTCACCTGCCATCCGGAGAGAGACACACCGAGAGCAGGCTGAATAGGCAGAGAGCGAGAGAGTTTCTGCCAAAGACCCTGGAAGTTATGAGGGCAGCTGCTAGCTACTAGCTAGCGTTATGTTTGTTTACAGCAGCAGGACAGAGAACAGACATCTCACTCTGCTCCTTTTTGCTGTGATGCTCCGTCATAGCACATACAGTTTATATAAGTCACAGCACATACAGTTTATATACAGTATATAATTGTAGCGGCCGTCGTCTGACTAAGTATTGATAACACGCTTGATGCTTTACAAATTGGACTTTTTTTAATTTGATGAACGTACGTGCTGATATGCGAAAATGCAATAAATGGGTTTCTATAGAAAAAAAGCAAAACTACGGTATGGGCGGTGGGCAAGTAATGTAATCGGTGTATGTCCCAACACCGTGTGACATCGGTAACATCAACCACCGTGGCAAGCCTAGTGGAGATTTGAGTTAGTGGGATTCTCATGTCAATCAGTATGGATACACCTCTTGTCTTGAGTTATAGGGAGCAGAGAAAACTTGACTGAATTCTGGTGATTTTAATCTGTGGTTGTTCGAATTTGACATGGGTTTCTTGAAGTGGGCAGATATCTGGATTTGGTTGATTGAGTAAATAAATATTTTATTCCTTTTAGCTTGGGAGCCAATCCCATGTAGCCTATATTCCAATTTAGGAATTTAAGAAAAGCCATGATTCAAGATTGTTAGTGAGATGTATCCTGGTAAATGCTTGCTTTGAGTTGTGTGTGTGTGTGTGTGTGTGTGTGTGTGTGTGTGTTTGCCTCTGCTGTCACTAGATGTCATGCATGCAATGAGAGGGGGAAGGAGAAATAATAACAACAAAAACAACAATTAACACTAACATAAACACATGTAAACAAGTATAATAGTACACAGCAAGAGATGGGGGAGAGTGATGGAAGAGGTTCGGATTTTAATAAGACATATAATGGTCACTGAATGTTAGATGGGACGTAGTGAATCAGAAAAGCCACGGAGTGTTGGTGTCGCGGTAGAGCTGTCCTTCTATGTATAGTTTGTCCACAACCAGGTTGGCATGTTTATTTTCTTGTCTGTGTTGTTTCAGAATGGAGTAGAGAGTTTTACGACGTTCGTTTATTTCGTGTGGGAATTGGTCGTTGAGTCTGTATTTTGTGCCTTTGAGTTCCCTTCTTTTGCTTTTAATGAGTTCCTTGTGTTTGAAATGTTCCAGTTTGACGATGATGGGTCAGGGTGACTTGTTAGTGCAGGAGCCAAGGCAGTGAACACGGTGGAAAGTGATCTGGTTTATGGTGTCGGGTCGGAGTTTGAGTTGGATTCTCATGAAGTCCTTGATCAGTGTTTTGGGATTGTCAGATGGGTGTTCGGGGATATCGGAAAAGATCAGGTTATCACGCATGCTTCTGGTTTGAATGTCCAATATGGTTTCTTTCATTGCTTCGTTTTCTTTTGTGACCAAGTCCATTTTTTCGTTGAGTGTTATGACAGAGATTTGGAGGGAGTTGTTGGACTGTTCTAACTTTTTGATGTATTTGTGGGCAAATTCCAGGCGTGAGCAAAGCTCTTTTATTTCATCATGAAGTGTAACCAGTAAGTTAAGTTTTTTATTGATGGATTGTAAAACACTGACTTCAATTTTTGTTGCCTGAAGATCGTTTGTATCTGTAGATGATGTCTTCCGTTTATTAGAGTTGGATGAGTCTTGCTGTAACGGGAGTTGTATCCATTTTACACTGGTTGTAATGGTGATTGATGAATGCTTCCAGGTCTGCTAATTCCTCTAGTGTACAGAAAAAAAAATCATTCTGGTTGTGGTTTACGGACTGAGGTGTGGGTTACTGTGTTGTAAAATGGAAAGGAAAGTGTCCAAAAGAGGTCAAATCGTCAAAGATCTGTTTGTTTTCCTCAGAGACCAGGCGCCACCAGGCGATCTCACCTCCTTGCGTAACGTCTCGTGGTACTCCTAGAGCATGACGCAGACTCCAGTGTTTCATTGTAGAATTACTCACAGCAAACTCTTTGAAAAGGTTCTCTTCCTTCTCTCCAAGGTACACGACAGGGCAGTGGATGGCTACTTCTCTGCTTACTTCAATTGTATTGTGCTATTTAAGAAAAAGGAAAAGCAAGGATCAAGAGAATGTACCTAAATTAATATAATATGAATGGATGACTGCCAACAACTTGCATTTCAAAGATAAGTCTAAATAACTGCCATTCCTCAAGAAGCAGGCGCTTGATCTGCCTGATTCTTTTTCCTGTGGCTCTTCCCCTTGATGAGACTATGTCCATCAGTTTTGAGGTGCAATAGTCAAGTTTGGCCATAAAGGTAGATCTAAGGCTTACGGTGGTTATTCTCTTGAATTCTTCATTTATTTGTAGAGCACACAAACAGAATTCAATCTTGCAGACAATTAGCTACACTGCATTACTGGTAAAAAAAGCAGGGCACTGAAATGGCCCACTATTGACTGGTATTTTGTTCCAAGTGAAGTCAGTCTCCACAGAGGTTACTTTGAACTAAAGACCAGTCAATAAGACGGGCCAGTTAAGAACCCTGCTAAAGCAAACTGTAACAGTTGTTTCAAGCAGATATCAGGCTTCACAAAGATTTTTTTTTAAAAGGAGCATGATATTCTTAATGCATCATGTCAGTTTTATCTGGTACAAATCCAGCAGATAGATAATCCATCACACTTTAACATTTAGCTTTTTTTTCTTCTTTTTTTCTTTTTTTTTTTTTTTACATTTTTATCGTGTAATACTGAAGTTGCAAACACAGACTGTTTTCACAACTATGGTGGTGGATTCAAGAATATTCCAATGTATGAGAATGATTTTTCTTCTTGCATTGATGAGGACTGTTATTAGAAAATCAAATACAGAAAACAAAAAGAAGAGGCTTATGAGGATACTGAAAAAAGGATCATATAAATTTGATCATTTCTTGCATTCCTATTCAGCCCTGTTCTTAGCACTCTTTGAATGCACCAACAGCTAAAATAAAAAAGTACATGTTCGTACCTGCATTACCATACAATGGCAGTATTATTGGTTTTTGCAAACAAAAAATGATACAGTGGACTAAATGTTTACTGTGATTGATTAATGAACTGTAAGTAACTTTAAGCTGATTTTAATAAAGTTCTGAAAGTGTATCCAATGGCTGCCTGAAGATCGGGAAATCAATCAATAAAAAAATGTAGTCAATTGGCTGCCAAATAATCGATATCATGATTTTAAATTTAAAATAGCCAGTGCTGCATGAAGTCCCTCATTGCAGGGGCCTCATCAATGATTTCTTGCCTATGAAGAGAGAATGCCTTGGCCATTTTCTCAGCAACCACCTGGCAATTATCCCTTTTCATCACGTCCAAGAGTTCCACTCTCTCTTTCTCCAAACTTCCACTGGTTTCACCTTCAGGATGAGGAGATAGGTAATTTACTTCAGCCTTTTTAGGCTTTTTAACATTTAGCAGGAGCAGGAGCATGTGCATGTGTTGGTTTCCTCTTGAGTGGGTTCACCTCAATTTCTGGACAGCCAAGACCTTGAAGGTTGGATCTGAAGTTGTTCATTTTATATTTGAGTCGCTGGATCCATCCATAACATCCATTGAACGATCCTGGTTCTTTGAGGCAGAGATGTTTTTGACCAGGGCCTCTGCGACTTGACTTACTTGTGTGCTTGATGGGTAAGCAGTATACTTATAAATGACCTCAGCTAATCTTCCAAGAATGTCTGAAAGTAGGGAGATAAGATCTTTGGTACCGAATAGAGTCCCAGACGAACTGAAATTTTCATTGCCTGACTGAAGCAGAATCTCTGTACTGGAAGAGAAACGGAGGATTGCGAATTCCAAGGGCTTTCTGTCATTGGTCCTGGAGAAACAGGCAATGTGTCATGGGAGGACACATAAGCAGGCATCATCAGTAGGCTGAAGAGAAACATCATCAGAATAATAACAGTCATAACAATAACAATAACAGCAGAAATAGCTAGGAAAGGACACCAACAGGACTGCAAAGGACTGCAGAGGCTCGGCCTGCAACCCAAGGTTTCCTGAGATGATGAGAAAGCACAAAAAACTCCAGGAAGAAGCCAAGTTTGTAACATGCATTGATGGTACATGAATGCACACAGATGGAGAGGAGGAGGAAAGAGGAGCTCAGTGCATCATGTTCCCCGGCAGTCTAGGCCTATAGCAGCATAACTAAGGGCTGATCCAAGGCGAGCCTGGCCGGCCCTAACTATAATCTTTATCAAAAAGGAAAGTTTTAAGCCTACTCTGAAACATATACAGGGTGTCTGCCCACCAGACCGAATCTGGAAGATGGTTCCACAGGAGAGGAGCCTGATAGCTGAAAGCTCTGCCTCCCATTCTATTTTTAAAGACTGTGGGAACCACCAGTAAGCCTGCACTCTGGGAGTGCAGTGTTCTAGTGGGGTAATACGGTACTATGAACTCTTCAAGATATGATGTTGCCTGATCATTAAGGGCTTTGTAAGTTAGGAGAAGGATTTTAAATTCTATTCCAGATTTTACAGGAAGCCAATGTAGCAAAGCTAAAATGGGGAAATGATCTCTGTTTCTAGTTTTTGTTAGTACACATGCAGCTGCATTCTGGACCAGCTGGAGAGTCTTTAGAGACTTGTTAGGGCAGCCTGATAATAAGGAATTGCAATAATCCAGCCTAGAAGTAACAAACGCGTGGACTAGTTTTTCTGCATCTTTTTGGGACGGGATGTGCCTGATTTTTGAAATATTACGTGAGTGAAAAAAGGCAGTCCTTGAAATTTGATTTATGTTGGAGTTAAAGGACATGTCCTGATCAAAGATAACTCCCAGATTCCTTATGGTGGTGCTGGAGGCCAAGGTAATGCTATCCAGAGTAGTTATATCATTAGATAATGTGTTTCTAAGGTGTTTAGGGCCAAGCACAATAACTTCAGTTTTATCTGAGTTTAGTAGTAGAAAATTGCAGGTCATCCTGGTCTTTACGTCCTTAAGGCATGCTTGGAGTTTCTTTAACTGATTGGTTTCATCAGGCTTCATTGATAAATGTAATTGGGTATCATCTACATAACAATTAAAATTTATGGAGTGTTTCCTAATAATATTACCTAAAGGAAGCATATACAAGGTGAATAGTATTGGTCCAAGCACAGAACCTTGTGGAACTCCGTCTAACTTTTGCCTTCATGGAGGATTCATCGTTAACGTGTACAAACTGAAATCGCTAGGGCTGTAGTCAACCAAAGAAAATCTTGGTCGACTAATATCGTACATTAATCTTCAACTAATCGCTTAGTCGCGCGCGGGAGATGTAACGGGACAGAGTGCACAGTAAACTTGGCAGCCACACATTTCTCTGTTCTGTATTTCTCTGTTTTGTGTCTTCAGGTTATGCTAGCCCATTGTTGCTAACTTTAGAGATAACCCCCTTTACTTTCCCAGCATTTGGGGAAACAACAGACGTGACTTTTAAGCATTTATTAACTGACACACTGTAGTCTGTACTGTACATTTACTGCCAGACTGACAACTTACTACTGACCTTTTCCTTTGCCCCGCTCGCATCCACCATCACTTCTCTGCCCCTCGCTCTTTCCCACTCGCTACGCCAACATACTTCTTAACGGAGCTACGCTACCAATAGTTTCCTAGGCAACTACACAAAGGTTGACTCACGTACTGGAACAGCGCTGCACAGAGACTCCCAAACGCTATATGCATTCATTCAGATATCAAATATTAAAAAAATTTTTTTGGCCTGGCGGGGGTTCTCGTTGTGTCATTATGGAGATACACAGATTCAGTAAACGTTCAGTATGGTCAATAAACGTTTTGGTGTTTTTTAATTTGTTAGTCTGTCCCTCCCTCCGCAGGAAATAATGGATTACTCCTGGAAAGCTATTGATGTAGCACTTTTCTCCTTATGAAAATAACATGGTGATTATTCGACCAATGAGAATTTAGTCGGACGAGAGCATATCGACCAACTAATTGACCAGTCAACCAGCAGACTCCAGCCCTAGAAATCGGTCTGATAGATAAGACTTAAACCGGCTTAATGTAGTTCTTTTAATGCCAATTAAATGTTCCAGTCTCTGTAATAGGATGTTTTAAGACTATCTTGCCAGATTAAGCGAGATTCTTCCACTTTTGGTGGAGCGCCAAATCTTTTCAAATTTTCGCGATGTTTGCTTTAATTTGTGGGTCTGGGAGTTATACCATGGAGTTAACCTCTTATGTTTTATTATCTTCCTTTTTAAAGGGGTGATGGAGTCGAGTGTTATTCACAATGAGCCTGCGGCACTATCAACAAGATTATCAATTTGGGAGGGACTAAAATCCTCTGTAGTATTGAGATATGACATTGCATTCAGTACTGATGGAATTGCTTCCTTAAATTTAGCTACAGCACTATTAGATAGACATCTAGTGAAGACATTTTTGTCTAATGGCGTGTAATCCAGTAATAGGAATTCAAAAGTTATTAAGTAATGGTCTGATAAAATAGGATTTTGTGGAAAAATTGTTAAATGTTCAATTTCAATCCCATAAGTCAGAACAAGGTTGAGGGTGTGGTCAAGACAGTGAGTGGGTTTATTTACACACCGAGAGAATCCAATTTAATCTAATGAGATAAACACAGTGCCAAGACTATTATTATCGACGTTCACATGAATATTAAAATCACCTACTATAATTACTTTATCTGTACTAAGGACTAAGTTTCATAAAAAATCTGAGAATTCAGATAGGAATTCAGAGTATGGGCCAGGAGGACGATACACAATAACAAATATAACTGGCTGTAAAGTTTTCCAGGTTGGGTGAGCGAGACTAAGAACAAGGCTTTCGAATGAGTTTTGATTAAATTTAGGTCTAGGGTTGATGATTAGGCTTGAGTTGAAAATGGCTGCAACTCCACCTCCTCAGCCAGTGTCTCAAGGAATGTGAGTATTAATATGACTGGGGGGAGTGGATTCTTTTAGGCTGACATATTCTTCATGACACAGCCAGGTTTCAGTAAGACAAAATAAATCAATATAATGATCTGAGATTAAATCGTTTACTAATACGGCTTTAGATGACAGAGATCTAACGTTCAAGAGTCCACATTTAATTCTCTTATTTTGTTGTACTATTGCGGTAGTGGTTTTAATTTTTGTTAGATTTTTGAATCCTCTTCTGTTTACTTTTGATTTAATTGATTTAAGTGGTCGGGGGACAGACAGTCTCTCTGTGGTTTTGGGTGGGTAACTGCTCTAATGGAAACGCAGAGAGGCGTGTAGGACTGCAGCTCTGCCTCCTGGTCTCAACTCTGGGTTGTCATGGTTTTGGTCTACTAATAGACTCAGCCATATTTCTAGATATTAAAGCAGCTCCATCTAAAGTGGGATGTATGCCGTCTCACCAGGTCTTCCCCAGAAAGTCTGCCAATTATCTATGAAGCCCACATCATTTGCTGGACACCACCTCGACAGCCAGCAGTTGAATTGTGACATGCGGCTATACATGTCATCACTGGTCAGGTTTGGCAGGGGCCCAGAGAAAACTACGGAGTCCGACATTGTTTTTGTATATGTACACAGGGACTCAACATTAATTTTAGTGACCTTCGATTGGTGTAATCGAGAGTTGTTCCCACCGAGGTGAATAACAATTGTTCCATATTTACATTTATCTTTAGCCAGCAGTTTTAAATTTGATTTTATGTCGCCCGCTCTGGCCCCAGAGATACATTTAACTACGGCTGCTGGTGTCACTAACGTCACGTTTCTGACTATGGAGCTGCCAATAATCAGAGTTGGTTTGTCAGCAGGTGTGTCGCTGAGTGGGGAGAACCTGTTAGAAACATGAACTGATTGGTGGTGAACCATGGGCTTCTGCTTAGGGCTATACTTCCTCAGTCACCCAGCCACCCTGGCTTCCCAGCTGCTCGGGAACTACCGGGGGAGTAGGAACGACATTAGGTTGGCCCGCACCGGATACCGGAGGCTGGCTAACTGTATTAGCTACTGATTGGATTTCCATGGTGCGGAGCCGCGCTTCAAAATCACTAAGCCTCGCCTCCAACACTGCAAATAAACTACATTTATTACATGTACTGTTTTCACTAAAGGAGGCAGAAGAATAACTTTGACACACCGAGCAAGAGAGAGCAGGAGAGCGAGAGGGAGAGAGAGAAGCCATCGCTAACTTTTTCGCTAGGTGTAGCTGCTAAGCTATCTGCTGAGCTAAAGATAACTAACAACTGTGGGATTAGTGAGAAAACTTGGTAAAAGAAGGAAAGAGCTAAGAGTGCTTGAGCAGAACTAGCATACGTTTAAATATACAGCAGGTATTTATCCACAGTAGTGAGATATATGGATAAATTTATGGACCTTATTTATTTATTTATTTTACTTTCTTTTTATTTATTATTTTCTGTATATTATTTTATGCTTTATCATGTATCCTCAAGATGTTTAGCTATTGATAAATGTCTTCCTTTATCATAAAATGTTTGGTTGTTTCTTTGAGCTGCAGTGAACAGAAGTCATTGTTTGGGAGAAGAACCTACAATTGCGAGACTGATTCATTGATTAAATTGAACAAGGGTTAGTGCTCCCTCCTGGCACTAACAAATCCTAACCAAAAAGGAGGTGGTGCCCCCAATAATGAGGTAATTCATCAATAAAGTGTTATGTGAGATATAAATGGATAAAATAGACTTAAATGAAGATATTGACGAGACTGATAAAAAGTTGAAAATAACATTACTAGAAGCTGCTAAACAGTCAATTTCTAAAAGTAAGGGAAGAATGAAGAGAAAGGTGGTTCCCTGGTGGACGGATGAATGTGGTAAAGTAGTTAAAGAGGAATAGAGCTCTCAGGTTATTAAGAAGAACTCATAATGTGCAGAATGTAATTAGATATAAGCAAGCACAAGCAAAGGTTAGGGAAATTATACATAAAGCAAAAAGGCAAAGCTGGCAGATCAACACCTGTGGGAGAGGTTTGGGGTGTGATTAGGAGAATGAGAGGAATCAGGAGGGAATGGCAGTATCCAATACTGAAGGAGAAGGAGGAAGCAGCAGTGTCTGATGAAGAGAAGGCAGAGATGATAGTGAAGGCACTTACTCAAAACCATAGTTCTGATAATCTGACTGAGGAGGGTAAGAGAGGAAGGCAAGATCAGCTCATCCTTGAATTGTTGAGAGCAGGGACAATAATAACAGTGCAATGGATGCTCCATTTACATTGGAAGGAATGAAGAGAGCAATAGTAAGGCCCGGACTAACATCTCCTGGGAAGGATGAAATCTACTATGTAATGTTAAAACATTAAGGAGTTTTAGCATATGTGAAGCTTCTAGGTTTCTATAATATAGTATGGGATGTGTGAAAATTGCCAACTGGTTGGAAAGAGGCAGTGATTATTCCTATTGGGAAACCAGGGAAGGACCCATCAAATCCAATGAACTATAAGCCAATAGCACTTACATCACATGTAGGTAAGACAATGGAAAGAATGATTACAGAAAGATTAGGATTTTTTATGGAGAGAAGAGGAATTCTTTCACCTCATCAGAGTGGATTTAGCAGGGGTGGAGGGACTATGGATTCTGTTATGTGTCTGGAAACAGAGATTAAGAAAGCACAAGTTAATAAGGAATCTGTGGTGGCAGTTTTTTTGATGTAGACAAGGCATATGATATGGTTTGGAAGGAGGGGTTAGTGATCAAATTAAAAATGATGGGAATAGTGGGAAGAACATATAATTAGATTAAAGACTTTTTATTTGATAGATTTATTCAAGTAAGAATTGGGACAGCCTTATCAGGAAGATATATGGTAGATAATGCTACCCCTCAGGGCAGTATTATTAGCCCAGTACTCTTTTCCATTATGATAAATGATGTTTTTTCTCAAGTTCAGGGCGATATTGGATGGTCATTGTTTGATGATGATTTGTGGAAAAGAGGAAAGAATATTAACCATATTATAAATAAAATACAGGAGGCAGTTCACATGGTTGAAAAATGGTCATATTCATGGGGATTCAAGTTTTCAGTTGAAAACCAAGACATTAATATTCACTAGAAAAAGAGATGTTGAAACACAGATAAAAATATATGGGCAAAGGATAGAACAAGTGAAAGTCTTTAGATTTTTGAGAGTGTGGTTTGATGAAAGGTCAACCTGGAATGAACATATTCATAATGATCAGAATGGGGAGCAAGCAGATCTGCAATTAAAAATATTTATGTAGCACTGATTAAAACACAATTTAGATTATGGATGTATTGCTTATGGTTAAGCAGCAAAAACCTCATTAAAGAAGTTGGAGGTGGTGCAAGCTCAACCTTTGAGACTTTGTTGTGGTGCTTTCAAAACGACTCCTGTGCCTCAGGTTGAGATGGGTGAAATGCTGCTGTGCATTAGACACAAATAGTTAATGATGAAATACTGAGCAAATCTTCAAGGGCATTCCAAAGATCGACATCCAACAACAAAGGTACTTCTTCCATGTTGGGAGAGAGAAAGGGCCAAGAGGGAGTGTTTTGCATGGAGCAGTGAAACAGTTGCTAGAGACATGTCATTAAGTCAGAAAACATATATCCCTATTGTGCCATTGTCAGTAACGCCACCCTGGTTGTTCCCCTCAGTGTCCATTGATTTCTAGATTCTGGAAAAAGTGCAGGTACATAAAGGTTTTGGAAATATTGCAGTTTTGGTTGAAGATAGGTTAAAAACATTATATCAAACATTTATCCCAGTATACACAGATGGATCCAAGGATCCTAACACAGAGAGCACAGGCTTTGCTTGGAGTATACCAACCTTACAAGTTTCTGTTAAAAGATAAACATCAGATCATTTGTCAGTTTATACAGTCGAGATGATAGCAATTGCAACAGCATTACAGTAGATAGAAGAGTTGCAAATTAAAAAGGTTATTCTTTGTACAGATTCATGTCCTGCATTAATGTCATTGCAATCATTTACATCCCACAGTAACCTAAAAGAAGCACCAAAGAGGAGAACATCTTAACAAGGCTGAGGGTAGGACACACCTGATTACCAGATAACACGGCAATTAATAAACATCCCTCAGGATTGTGTGACCTATGTCAAAAAGAGGAATCAGTGGAGCATGTAATTTTGCACTGCAATAAGTATTCTCGACAGCGCGAATTATTAAAAAAAGAAATCAGGAAGCTTGGAGTGGAAGAATTGAGTCTGAAAAGTTTATTCGCCATTGGATAAGGGAGTCTATTCCACTACTTGAAAGAAACTGGATTGATCAAAAGAATTTAGTGTTAGGTAGAAGAATAGTTGTTTTTTTTTTTTTTTTTTTTTTTTTTTTTACTTTTCTCTGATTTTGTTTATGGGGTTAAATAACTCTCACACTCCAACATAGTAGGTGGCGGTAATGCGCCTTTACGCTGGTTGCCACCCGCCATAAAACGGAAAGAAGAAGAAGAAGAAGAAGAAGCAGAAGCAGAAGAAGAATAAGAATAATAATAATAAGAGGAAGAAGTGGGATTGGGCCTAGTACTATGTGTCTGTCATCAGGGGAAATATACGGTCACGTCTGTACCATCGTACATTCAGTAACAGTTAGTTGTTATTTAGACAGCGTCTTCTGTACGTTTATTTGTGAGCATTATGGTAGCTCTCCACGTCGGTGGTAAGGACCAGTAACTTAGTGAAGCATCAGGCGCTCTGTGTTGACGTCTGGTTTTTAGTCACGTTAGTCCAACTTGCTGGTTGCTGACACAGCAAACCTGAGATGAGCTGAAGACATAGGAAGAGGCACTTCACCGCAGACATTGGTAGGAATTTAAAAGTATGCTCTAACATTAATTATGTTGAAATGACGGGACCGAATTCTCTAACGTAAGCCGTAACATTAGATGGCGTGTCATTTAGTCTGGGTTTGTGTAGTTTGTGTGCTTGTGTGTTTTCACATGAATTAGTCAGGTAACCTAGCTATGGTAAATTTGGGGACAAACAAAGCAGGAAGTCGCCATTCAGTAAGAATACATATAGCCACCCAAATCTCTGTTGCAGACTCAGCACTTTGTATTTATTCATAAACCCCGCTTTACGACACAGCCCCCGTTTCGCGTGAATGTTCTCTGTAAATTTCCTTTCATCGCCCTTAAATGCGGTGTCAAAAATGATGGTGGTGTTGAGTTCGCAGCTCAGTCTTAGTAATTTGGACTGGCATGTATGACAAACGTATTTATTAGAGGATGAGTTTCTTTTGTACAGGGCGTTATTTTTATGTCACGTGCCGCCTGATTTGGCGTCTGTGTAGAAGGTTATCTGATGCAGGAGTCGTAGGTGCCAGGTTGTGTCAATTAGGCTACTGTGCTTGGTTGTAAAGAAGGTGAAGGGAGAGTCTGTAATATCTGTATATGAATCTACGAGATGTCACTACAGCCAGCAAATAATGTTGATTCTAACATGATAATTGTATTAAAAGCAAAGAGAGTGCATTGAGTGGTAAAATAAGTATATTATAAGTATATTAATATTCTTCATAGCTCTCCACTATAATGACATGTTCCTCCTAACTGAAGTAGGCAGCACGCGATCAGCCCATTTTGTGTGGAAAAAGAATCAAATGACGTGTTAAACGACCACCGTTGTGATTCCATTTATGAGTACACCCCTCAGGTCAAATGACTCTGCAGTAGTCATGGGTATTTATGGTATTTATCGGCTCCAGTTCCAGTTTGGCTGTGAAAACATGACACCCTGGGGAAATTTTCGCCCCTTTTCCAGCGCAGTGCTATAACGCGCGTTGAAGTTGGCGCGTAAACAGTCAGGAACATTATTTATTATTTTTTACAGTCAACGGGAACAATGTGCAACAAATTCTGTCAGTCTCAGTTCAGGCAGTGCTTGAACATCGTTCAGTCCTCGTTGAGTTTGAAAGAGAGACTGAAGTGAAGTATATTAAATATAACCACCATAACATTGTCACTGGCTTCCATGCTGCTTTCTACTGTTTACTAACATTGTTTTCTGACGCGTTTGTGATGTCGAACGTGACACACCAGAAAAAAAAGAGAGGCAAACGTGTATACTGGCAATGGGCCTATCAATTGCCTATTTTTACTGGGTTTACCACGTTTAGAACATTTGCAAGTTCTCGAGGATATTCTAATCAGGGATTGGATCTGGCAGGCATGATACTAGAGTTAATGAAAAGAGTTACACATGCACACTGATGCCAAACCATACATTGTTTTCATTGGATCATTGTTAGGTCAAAAGGTTTCAATATGATTACCAAACCTAGACCAAAGCAGGTGGTGCGGCGAAAATGTTAATCCTCCCATTCATTTGAATGGGATAGTGCGTTGAGGCTGCAGGGGTTTTGGCTGCAGTAGTGCTGCCCTGGCCTACGGCGATAAAATTGATCCAGAGACAACACAGCATGCTGTTAAGCCATATTTCCATAAAAATCATGAAGTTGCAGTCCATAATCCTTTTATGAGTGGTGATCTGTAGTCGCAGTTCATCCATGTTGTTCATCAGGGACCGTCCACTGGCGAGGAAAATGCTGGGTAGAGATAGCCATAACTTATCTGTAAGCGCTCCTCTTTTCCTCTGTTTGTTTATGATCTCTCCCAACCTGCGGGACCGGGCTGATAGTCGCTGGTGTGATAGTATTAGGTGTTACTGGTGAATGGGGCCATTTTTGGTCAATGGTAGTGCTCAAGGAATTATTTCAGGAGGAGCGCCAGGCTTTAACCAAATTTGACATTGCGGCCAAACCGTGTAATTACAACATCACATGATGCACACTGGCCCAAAAAGACTTTTTCCCATAGACTTACACTGTGAAGGAGATGTCTGTAAATCAGCAGATATGTTTTTTTGAGCGTCATAACCCTGGTGAAATGACTTGTCTCACTATCAGAATTAGATCCATTTGGTCCAATAACATTTCAAAAGCCTAGAAGAGCCGCATGATTGAATTGTTTCATCCCCATTCAAGTTAGCTGGAGGGCTAAACCGGAAGTAGCCAACTCAGCCAGCGAAAGTCACAAGTGCGCTTGCTTTATGGGCCGCACAGATGCGGAAGCAATGCGGAAGGTGAATTTTTCTCGCTTCATGCACCACTGAGCAACTTTCATAGGAATGAACAGGGCCTCGCCTCTGACACTGTATCCAGTTCTCTTAATACATCCATGGGATATATCTATGTCTCGCTGCTCATGAGGCACTACTTCAGGAGCTGTGACTGTGTAGCGGCCCTCTCTGCCTCTCTGTCCAGTTTCACCCTTGCTGTCTTGGGCTGTTTTGTGGATGTTACTCTGGTGCCTTCACTGTCATTACAGACATACTCCTGCGCCTGCGATTCCAGCCCCTAACTGGCACTTTTCAAAGATGCGAGTAATGTTGACACCAAACTTCATTGAAAATAACAACAATTTAACATAATGATGATTGGCAATGGATCGCTTGTTAACTACTCATTTAAGTTAAATTTTTACTGAAATAAATCCACATTTACTTACAAAAAAGGTGCTGAATTAAACAGTGGCTCCTAGTGCTACTTTATTTTGGAAATATCATTCATGTTGCTTGTCTTACACCTACAAAAAAGGCCTATTTTAAATTGTGTATATTTTAAGTGAGTTTGGCATGAGCGTTGTTAAGTTCAGAGGCTCAGAGACTGTTCAGTTGGGGTGCGTTTTCAGCGCCTTCAGCGGACATGCCCCTAGCGTTTCAGAATAATGCTTGTTTTTCCATGATTTTGAATCCTAATTTTATATACTTGGCTGGATGGTTAATATCACGTTTTTCTGTGGTGTGAAAAACTCAGAATACACATTTATTATACTGCTTTACACAGACTTTAAAGTTCCAAGTTTAGTTCCTGACATTTGCTCCTCTGGGTCCAAAGTACCTAGAACTTTTGCTGGAAACAGGGCTTTAGGAAGAGGTCATTGATTCTTAAAGTGGTAATTAATATGTATTGGTATGGAATGTCACCCTTGAATCAGTCATGCATTCTTAACATTGCTACTGAAAACTACTATAATGTTTGAATGTGTTTTTTCTCCATTCAAAGCAGCCACTGGTTTATGCCACTAGTTTTTACCAGAGCGAGAGCCACAAAGTGGCCAACTTGCTCAGGACCCCAAGGACACCCCGTAATTGGGTTGTGGTGAACTGATTTAACATTTTAGCTGTGTTTAGGAATATACACTAAGCACATTATCAACTGACATAATGAGGGCCTTGTGGTCGGTCCTGTTTTATTATCTGATCTTGAGGCCCTGTGTCAAAATCTTCTTTGAATTCCTTCATGATTCTAAATTTGTGTGAAATCAAATTCTTACACAGCAAAGCCTGGGCTTTGTAATATTCCATGGCAATTCTGGTTTTTACTGTTAGGAATTCAGCTTCCACAGATTTGAAACTTGAATCTTGAGTCGGATAATCCAGCAGCATTCACTGTTATGGATTACCTAGTTCTCAAATCCCACAGTTTGATTTTCACAGCATACTAAAGTGAGAGGGAACCAGTGGCTACCTGGAAGGTAGAAAAACACATTGACAAATCAGAAATAACACAGCAAGCTTTAGAAAAAGGTTTGCCAGAATATCATCCACACATGATTGCAATAAACAACTATACTAATTATGTTTATATGGTTGCTCCGTGACAGTCTCTGATTGGACTTTGTGACACATTTTTTCCCAGTCAGGTGATGAGAGTTGAGAGGATCTAGCTGAAAGTCAATGGTATCATGGAGGACGACTGCAGGCCTCTGCTGAGCTCAGAACAGACTGGAGAGAGCTACTCACACAGAGGCTCCACAGACTCTCTGGACGTCAAGGTTAAAAGGTAGATTACACTGAAAAACGACACCCATCAATATACAGTACTTACCAGCACTGCACTTGCTGGCCCATGACAGAGATTAATAAGTCTGTCCTGTGAGATACATGAGATGCAGTTACTGGTACATCCAGAGTAGGTGCAATGCCATAATAAATACGATACATCGTACCATACAAAAGAAAGCCATATGATGAATTATGTTTTTTGTTATATTTGTGATTTCTGGGTGTTGTACTTGATCAACAGGACTGGGAAAGAAATCTAAATAATGTTGGTTACAACAAAAAATGACAGAAAATGTGTTATTTGACCAACACTGAGGATGCTACTCTAATATTCTCTGCAGTTTACCCGTGTATTAATCACTGTTAGGGATTGGGATAGCACTTTGCAGATCAAGCTTAAAGATCAGCTTCATACATGTTTTAGAATATATAAAAATACTCTTCTGTGATTAATAATTTGTTTCTGATGTTTTTCCACAAAAAGTTCAATTGCAGAGTAAAAACATCTCAAGTGACATCTACTCTTTTTCCCACAATGAAAAATCCAGAATCTATGATGCATATATTGCTAATGTCAAAAGTTTTCCTGCTGGACACAAGATGTGTCCTACTTCACTGTAAAGTCCATTCTCAGTGCATGTGCACTGGAGGCTTCAAGTTTCCACATCACACCTGTGTAAGTTGCATATTAAAAGACAGCTGGCTTCCGAACAAGTTTTGACTTAAATTTAAGGTGACCACAGAGAAACTTAAGCAGATGAATGTGAAAACAGTCAACAGTGTCAAACTCTGCACAGTGAAGCTCAAACATTCAGGTGATGTAGTGATAAGCTAAGGGGGATTTTAAAGAATAAATCTATATTGTTGTAATTATCAGCAAATCCTATATAACTGACAAGCAGAAAAACAAACCATTGTAAACTGGTACGGGATATCAAACATTTCTAGTAACCTCATCAAACAAATGCATTACTGATGTGCTTGTGAAGACGTTATGATGACTGCTCTTTATATTGTCATGATTTACTGTGGTGCAGTCTTTTCCTCTATCAATTGGGGCTAGTCAACGCGCCGTTAGGCGGGAATCCTTCCTGATGACATGTTTCTCCAGGGGAAATCCCAGACCTCTCAGCTGTGTTTGCGTCCCAATCTTCTCTGTCTTCGATTGGGTATTAGGTCTTTCAGTGAGTGTAAAATAATGTTAACTAGTCTGAGGCACTAGTTTAGCGGTTTCGGGATCTGGGCAGTAGGTTTACGTTGTTTATTTTCATACATCCATCGTTGAGGTACCACACAGTAATTTGATTGTCTATTGGACGTCAGGTCTTACAGGTGGCTGCTAGTGTGTATTATTTCGACAGGTAAGAATAGTGCAACCAGGTAGGCTTTTATTTCATTTATTTTAGCCATTTTTCAGCTGAAGTGAGTCAGTGGAAATCTGTTGGGTTAGGAAGTGTTTTGTGTGTTTCATAATTTGGCGCCACCCACAGCCCTTCCCTTTGTTCCTCGTCTCTTTTGATTCTTTTTCTGGTTAAATGCCATATAAATAAAAGTTGACAAAGAAAAAGTTTAGAAGAAGACATTAGAAGAAAGAATTTATTTATATTTATATTTTAAAGCCATAGTTGTAACAGGGGAAGACTTACTGCAAGTTGAGTTACTTGAACGAACCTCATGTGAGTAGATCAAATCCACCTGAGTGTCATCTGAATGCATGCATCATTGGAAGGGATACAACTCAAGGAAAGCTGACCTTTTGTACAAACAAGTCAACTTGGTCAAATTTGTTGACCTAGAAATAGTGCAGAATCTTAAATATTTCTTCTTCATTTTACATATCATTACTTCTTCTGTTTTTAAATGCTTCTGAAAACTCAAACTCATTATTTCTAAGTTTACATGAAAATGTTAGAGATTTTCAATGTGGTCACAGACTTTTGGACCTTTTGGCAGTGACACAGCGCTACCACTATGGTGAGTGAGGGGTAACTTTTTTCTGCTCTATCTGCCTAAAAGCCCTTACGGAGGGCATACATTACGTGGCAGCCACTCTTCCCCGTGTATTAAAGCAAGATGGCAGCTGTTGAGAAATTTGTCAAATGTGAAGCGTAATCTGCAGAATACAGCTGTTTAAATCACACAAATATCCCACTGTATGTGTGTTTTGAATGTATTAACGGTATCTACATTGATTGATCAAGGCTCCCAGTGTGTCCGTGAGCTCACCTGTTTCACTACAGGCATATTCACTCACTACAGTGGGCGGGAAATAAAATCAATGAATCAATAAATACAAACACTGTTGATTTCCTCCCCTGGAGCTGACATGAAAACTATTTTGGTTCAATAAATTTCGAAATATATTGAACCAAAATAGCTAGCCTGGTAAAGGCTACAATAAATGGACCAAGACGGTCTAAAGCAATGGCTCACTGTGTATAACACACTATAGGGCTGTTCGATTATGGCAAAAATCAAAATCACGATTATTTTGGTCAATATTGAGATCACAATTATTTACCATGATTACTCATTGACTTTGGAAACATGCATTTATTGAACTTTAAAACTTGGAGGATAAACTAAACTAGTGGATTTCCTTGAACTTTAAATATAATTCAACTGAAAAACAAATATTAAAAAAAAAGCTGACAATAAAGCCTAACTTTACTTTTAATGTTAACGAACATTGAAAAATGTCCTCCCCACATCCTAAAGTGTGTAGTTCCTTGTTTTATGAAGGAAGCGGTACGCAAGTTGAAAGTGCCTGTCTGTGTTTGACCAACCAGTGATAGCCCTGCAAACCCCACTCCTAAGGTTCCTGTACTTTTGGAAAGTACTACACCCCAAGCAGGGACTTTTTTGAGGGTAAATCGCCAAATATCCATTAATTCGGAAATCAGTAGCGTTGAGGGGACTCCCAAAACGTGAGTCAACCTCTCTGTTGTTTGCCTGGGAAACTCTTGGTAGTGTAGCTCCTTAGGAATAGGGCCGTGCGTAGTGAGTGAGTGGTTGAGTGAGAGAGCAAGTGGCAGAAAAGTGATGGTGAATGTGAGCGGAGCAGAGGAAAAGGTTAGCAGTAAGTTGTCAGTCTGCCAGTAAATGTACAGCATAGGCTAGAGTGTATCAGTTATGAAATGATGCAGCTTGTCAAGACCAAGAAAAATCTCGTCTGTTGATTCCCCAACTGCTGGAAAAGTGAAGGGGTTTAGCTCCAAAGTTAGCAACAATGGGTTAGCCCAACCTGACAACGCTAAACAAAGAAACAGAATGGAGAAATGTGTGGCTGCTGAGTCTCCTGAGTTTTCTCAGTGCATCAACATGAATGTTCCACTAATATTCCTGTTTACATGCAGAGGGTTTTCAGAGTTTACCTCTGCTCCAGTAGTACAATCACAAGATCTCTGCAGGCAGTGAAATAAACCCACAAGGTGAAAAACATAAGTTGCTGCCTGATATTTATAAGTGATACTGATATGACTGATATTATAAATTTATAGTTACAGGCACATCCAGTACCTAGGTTGTCTCATGATGTTTACTACACTGCTGAGTGCTTTTGGTGCATCACTCTGATGCATCACCGTCAGTCAGGATAATAACCAAACCCCTCCATCCCTGACGCAGAGAAGGCGCACTCTTTTTTTCCAGCCCACCCACAGCTCTCTACTTTCCCCTCATTCCTCTCCTCTGTCTGCCTTCCTGCTCCAGCATATGTCATTTTGCCTGTGCAGGGGGGTAAACATGCAAGAGGGCCTTGTGTCACAAACTGCAGTAAAAAGCTTTCTGTTTTACTAATTGTACATTACAGTATATGCATATGTCCTAATGATGAAAATCAGTTAATCATACATCATGTTGCTGTGTAAAAAAACAAACATAAGTCAATGCACTATCTTTTACCCAAACAAAGGTTTGATCTAGCATGAACCCTGGTCAGCTGAGCTGACCTAGACCATGCATGTCTCTCTTTTCTGATAGTGTTTGCTAGATAATAAACAAGGTGTTTTCTGCTAGTTAGGCTTTCCTGGAATTTGCTTGACAAGCAAATACTAAAATGTGTTTGTGTGTGTGTGTCTTTGGCATCACCCTAGCATCATTCCCAACTGCATTAGCAGTGTGTGTGAATTTTAATCCAGTTAGGTATTTCACAGTGACCAACTAGCTTTCTAGCACATAAAGCATTGCAAACATTCCCTTTAGTGCATATAAATTCCTCAAGACATGTTTAAGGTTCAAAACAAAACAAGTAGTTATGAGTATTTGTAATTGTGCTCTGTATAATTCAAATTTAGGAATGTAATTAACTATTTTCATTTTTAATTGCAATTATTTTTGACCAACTGCGTCTATAAAATATCAGAAAATATTGAAAAAAAATGCCCATCACCAGTTGCCAGAACCCAAGGTGACATAAACAGATTGCTTATTTTGTCTGTTAATAGCCAAAACCCAAATATATTCAGTTTACAATTATATGAAACAGAGAAAAGCAGCAAATCTGCACACTGGAGAAGATGGAATCAGACAATGTTTGGTATTTTTGCATTTTGACTTAAACATTTCATCGATTATCAACATTTTGATAGATTCGATATTTCTAGAAATTACATGATTTTTTTTCTGCTTCTCCTAGGCCTTTCTACGTGGAGCCCAGGAACATCGTAGATGATGACCCGCAGGAAAGAGTGTCTGCTGAGGCTGCCATCCTCAACAGCAGAGTACATTACTACAGCAAACTGACAGGCTCTTCTGACAGACTGCTGGTAGGTCTAATCATTACCCAGTTAGTTGTTAAAACATTATATTTATTATCATGACCATGGGCACAAATTTGCTAAGGCCTGTACCTACACATGAAACACAGTACCAAGTGTAAGTAAACCACACACACCATGTATTAAGACATTGTAGGTGTCAGGAAATTTTGACTGCAATCCACAACCCAGCTTATGGTAGCTTCAAAACACTCTGTGTGTCAGCTCTAATCAACAATTTATCTGCTGGTCTTGAAAAGTTGTAAAAAGCACTGAATTCAGGTCCCTCAAAAAAGGGTCTTAGAGGGTATTAAAAAGTATTGAATTTCATTAAGAAAGGTCTTGAATATTGTCTCTTTCCTGCTGTAGACAGTAACATTGGTTGTGAGATTGTGAGCTGTCAGAAGACATTTTACCTCTATAAACTACGAGTGAGACTGGTGTGACAGTGTATTGTGATGCAGGAAGCTGTTTTATCCTTTCTTGTGGAGTTTCAGGCTCCTCACACAACACTGTCTGCCATCTGCAGCAATTCATTTGTACACACCTCGAAACTGTAGTAGGAACTGTGGACAAATTTACAGTAAAAGCATCACATGCTGACTCTGTTAAAACATTTACAATAGCTGCATTGCAAAGCATGTCTGTTGTTTTCTTCTATATGTTTCCTTGTTCTTCTCATCCTTAAAGGAAAATTTCAGTTTATTTCAACCTGGCATATTTTCAATAAATGTGGCCATTGTGGCCCTATGTGTCATGCTGACATAGCTCTCTCCAGCGCTTTTACTGAGATTCTGGCAATTCAGATTGAGATTTGGGCAAACGAGGCCTCGCATAGATTGAAGGTTATTGGGGCAAGCTCTGTCTGCCTCCTACTGCTTTTGAAATAAACATGATTTTTATATAAATCATTTGAAACGTTTGTTTCTGAGTCTGAATGAATTTAAACACAGAAACTAGCTTCCTTTAGCATTCATTATGGCTAATTGCATAGAGATCTATATATGGGTCAGATTACCAGCCAATGTAACCACCGGACAAGCATGTCTGAAGGAATATACAGTCACCTTAAGGGTTCTCCATTCTGAACTAGATTTTCTTTGCCACCTTTGCAGTATGCTTGCTCATTGAGGGTCAAGGCCTACTTATTGGTCTATTACAGTTCATGTAATAAAAATGTGTTTATACTCTCTACACCAATGTCTGTTTACTCTGAAATTACTAAATTCTATGGTCTGTCGCTAGTAACTCATTACAGCAATATTTTTGCTTTTATCATTTTTAAACATGTAGCATATAATAACACATTTTGCAACCGATGATAACATGAACTATAACCACATACAATTTGCAAATCTGATGTCTTACCATTTAAATGCTTTTTTTTCATTCAGGACAGCTGTTTACCTATATCTTGTATATTTTTGCCTATATCTTTTACTATAATCTATTTTCCAACACCATTGGTGCTTGGACCCCTAACAAACTAAAAGCAAAATACAGTACACGTTGTCATGTTTTTCCTTTTCATGTGTGCATGTACTGTGTCGTAATTAAATGAAAATATATTATAAAACACATTATAAAAGGACAATTATATAGAATATATATATATATATAAATCTATATATATATAATCAATCTCTCTCTCTCTCTCTCCATATATATATATATATATATATATACCTACCTGCTCAAAATGCTTTGGTAGACAAGTTCCCAATTCACGGAGTGAACATATGCACCAAGATTTATAATGATTGGACAAACGGTTAATGAGTTATGGCTAATGTTCTCTAAGCCCTGCCCTTTGCGAAGATATTTTGGTTGATGGTGGCCCTGTTTTTCAACCGATCTTGCTCATTTATAATAGAAAATTGTATCTCAATCTTGCAATGCTTTATATCAAATTTGGTTTTGATAGAGTCAAAATTCGAAAAGTTCTACTCATTTTACTGTTTTTCAGCTCATGTAAATTTGCAAAAAATCCATCATGGCAGACTTTAATGGTCCATGAGGCTTTTTTGTAGAGCAAATTGAGCTGTGTGTCAAATTTCAAGCCAATCAGACTTACCATGTGGCAAGGCCTTTCCAATATTGAATTTTTTGGCCTTAATTAAAGCGCCACTATGTGGCTGATTGGGCTCATATTTTTTGGGAAGCACATGCACATGATTTCCACTAATTGTGCTAAGTTTTATGTCTCCAGTACATTCCAGCTCACGGGAAATTGAGCAACAGTGTGAAAAAGCAGACAAAAACAATTGCTATTAAAGCTGCAAGCAGTGATGATTGCTCTTATCAGACATTGCACAAACAAGTTTAATATCAGCTCCTGTGTGTACTATGTGGCGCTAGACAACACTCACTATTTATACATCATGGTGATGTATAACAAATGTAGACCGCACCTTGTAAATGTCATGTGAATCAGATGTTTGTCACATAAGGCTGAATTTCCTGTTGCCAGTAGGCAGTGCTACAAGAGGGTCATTAATGCAGCAACACATTTAGTGGAGGTCGACTTAAATGTATATGCATTCTCATGAATATCAGACGTTGCACAAAGGAGTTAAATATCACTTCCTGTGTCCACTATGTGGCACTAGAGAACAAACACTAGTTATACAACATGTTACTGCATATCATGTGTAGACCACACTATGTAAATCGGAGGATGTTTGTCATATAACGCTGACCTCCTGTTGTCAGTAGGTGGCGCTATGAATATGTCCCAAGAGTGACATATAGATGTGTTCAGACAAGGACTGTTATGTGACTCAAACACAGCATCCTGTTTCACAGTGAATAATGCATCGCCTTGGCAACAGCTTTTGATGAAAACTCACAATCTTCACATTATAGCATCATCAGGGTCTTGAGGCTTTTCTGATTAAATTTGAGGTGGATCTGTTCATCCTGCAAGGCACAGGTCATAAAAATACAGCACCTGTAACTTCCTATTGCCAGTATGTGGCGCTGTGACTGATGACTCAATATTGACACATAGATGTGTTCAGATGAGGACCCTCATCAAGCATGAGAAATTTGGTGCAGATTGGGCAATATATTTTTGAGTTACAACAACTTCCTGTTTCATGGCGAAACATTGACATTCGCATCGCCATGTCAATGAATACTCAAGATTTTGATAACTTTTTATAACAAAGGCCTTTAGATGACTCTGACCAAATTTGAAGTCAGTCTTGTTCAATCTTTAGGAGGAGTTTGTTAAAATCAGGAAATGGCAAAAAATACGAAAAATCTCAAATTAAATTCAAAATGGCTGACTTCCTGTTGGATTTAAGGTATGGCTCCAATAGGCTTTTTTTGTGCGTCCTAATGCCCTGACAATAGAGAATAATAATTCCTTCAGTTACAGGAGGGTCTTTGGCCCTAATAATAATTCCTTCAGTTACATGAGGGCTTCGCATTGCTCGTTGCTCGGGCACTAATAATAATTCCCTAAGTTATAAGAGGGCCTTCACACACCTAGGTGCCTGGGCCCTAATAATAGAGAAGAAGAATAATTTCTTCAGATACAATAGGGCCTTCACACCGCATGGTGCTCAGGCCTAGATAAAAATATCGCTAAGTAGAGCTGCAAGCGGCAATACGCAGGTTCAAACCTTTTTGTGCTCAACAGAAAGAAGCAGCTCAATCATTCAAAATGAAATCCATGGGCAGCAAATAGCGTGTTCAAGCCTTCACTAAGGTGAGCAAACTCAATTCAGCCACTTTTAATTCTGTTCATAGAAGGAGTGGCACCAATAATACATTTGGTTCATCATCAGAAAGCCTGCAGCATTTCAATAATTGCGCACTCAAAGTTCCGCCATTTGTCACCCTTCCATTTTACGAAACTGAGTTTGTAGACCTGTTCCCAGTGATGGACTGAACATATGTACCAAGGTGTATGATGATTGGACAAACAGTTAATGAGTTATGGCCAGTAATCTCTAAGTTCCGGCCTTTGCTAAGATATTTTGGTTGATGGCGGCCATGTTTTTCAATCGATCTTGCTCATTTATAAGAGAAATGTGTCTCACAGACCCCAAGGAGGTATGCCAAATTTGGTGTTGATGGAGACAAAATTCAAAAAGTTCTATTGATTTATCATCTATTCAAAATTAAAGCTGCAAGCAGCAACAAGCAGATTTTAGGCTTCAAAAATTTGAGCAAAGTCAGTTCAGATAGTTTAATTCTGTTTAAAGAAGGACCGAGACCAATCACGCACTTGTTTCATCATCAGAAAGCATTCAGCATTTTAATAATTGCACACTCAACATTCTGTATTCCTCTCCACTTCATCTGATTTGAACAAAATTTGGAATGTATGTTCAGTAGATAGTGCCAGATGTCAATGCCGGATCATGGCAGACTTTAATAGTCCAAGAGGCTTTTTTGTAGAGCACATTGAGCTTGACCTGTGTGTCAAATTTCAAGTCAGCCAGATCTACAATGTGAGATGTGTGGCCTTTCCAGAATTGCATTTTTGGGCCTTAATTACAGCACAACTATCTGACAGATTGCACTTATATTTCTCGGGAACACATGCACATCATTATCAGTTATTGGGCCAAGTTTCATGGTTTTAGGTCATTCCAGCTCATAGCAATTTGATCCGCAGCAGAAGACAACAAATGACAATTAGAATATTTTGCATTTTCTGAATAAAATGCGTGTTAGTTGGAAGCCATTTGCTGCCGCCGCTGCTGCTCCCAGCTGCTGCTGCTTGCTGTCACCATGGCTACCGACGCTGCGAGCTGCTGCTCTGGCAGCAATTTTTAAAATCTTTTAGTACCACCTACAGGTGAAATAGTATCAAATGCTACAGATTTGTCCAGCATTCCCACCTGTACAACTATGCTTTATTTGTTTACCATGGAGTATTACATTAAAGAAATATGGCAGTTAAGTAGTATGGTGGTGTTTTACTAATGATCACAAAGGGGGGCTATTGGTGCCATGATTCAGTGTGTTGTGCACATTCTCATGGAGAACTTGTGTACTGTGTCTGCTTGGTGCAACAATATCACAGCATCCTGTTCTGATTAACATCATTATCTTTTAATATGATAAACTGAATCATATCCATAACATTAACTACTCTTATGGAGTGCAGAGTAAAGTTTTGGTGAGCAGGCATATGGAGAACAGAAATGCAGGGTTTGAGATTCATGGAAAAGAGACAGTAAACTGGTTTTTAATTAAGGATTTAAAATGCACTCGTCACTCTTGCTGATTAACAGGGCTCAGTGGGCGGACATGTCGCTCCACCAGAAACATCTCTAAATGTATCTACATTAGGAGTATTTACTCACTGAGAAATAGCCTAAACTGTACACACATTGCATTGACGTTCACAGCTAATGTTATACTGCTAACTTCATAGTCTCTGTTCCGGTCTGGCACCACAGTCACACACCTGTTCTCTCTCGAAGGATGTCATTATCCACACTGTGCAAATCTGGACTTGCAGCTAGAGCTACCACCAAATAAGAAGTGACTGCCTTGTTGTGAGGCGAGCTCAGTCTGTGAAAACATAATTTAAATAGATCAGAGAACGTATTTATTTACTTTTATACAGCAGAATGCATGTAGCCTATTTTTTTTAATATTGCCCATGCTCTGGTTCGTTGCGACTGCAATTTCCTTCGGAGTTGTGAAAAGAATGATCTGTTTTGTTGTTGTTTTTGTTGTTATAAAATACAAAAAGTCACTTTTGTGAACAAATCCAAGTTTAAGCAGTCTGTAGTAGGGCTGGACGATATGTCCAAAAATGTTATCACGATAAATGTCAAATCATTATTTTTTTCAAGTGTAAAGGCTGATTTTTGTTCCTGAGTGAAAAGTTGAAGAAACCAGTGGGTTAATTGTGGTTTTAAATTATTTAACAAGCTAAATTTGCCGTTTGCTTCACACCCAGAGTCAATTGCAGCACATTACACATTCACTTCCTTCTGTTCTTACCCTTTAAAATAAAAGCCCCAGTTCTTATATATTTTTCCCACAATTTTGGGATTATGCTCCCATCTTTTTCTTTCATCTCCTCCACACTGGAGCCACAGTTTACTTTGGTTTCCAAAGCAGCTAACCTCTCCTCCATGAATAGCAATTTGGTGTTTACTGCGGTAAATTGCTGTTTCACTTCAACAGAAAACTGCGTCATCTGGCGAGACAGCCCACTGATAGTATTCAGCAGTTGCAGGACTGGCTAAAAGGGTTGATCATGAGCCATTATAAAGCAGTTCATAGTTGTTAATATCATGTCAAAAGGTACTGCATTCAAACATGTCATGTCCCCATCATGTCCCTGTCCGGACAGATATTTTTATGGAAATCCAGTGGAAGTTTGGAGCTTGCAGGGAACAGACACACACAGCACATTGCTGGAGGATGTGTGGTAAACACGTCCACTGTGCATTTAAGCAACATGAGAAAAAGTGACAGTTGTCATTTCACTCTGCATAGTGGTTGCGATTTAAGATAATTAGTTCCAAGTCTTGTGTCTCAGTCCAGGGAAACAGACTAACTAGCCCTTCAACCCCTGTATGTATGAACAAAAGTGTTAAAAAGATTTTGAACAAAATAAATGGAGACAAAAACAAACGGTGGAAGAGGTTATGAATTTTGAAAGTTTTGAAATTTTGGAAAATGCTTAATGGTAACCATAATGTTTTCAAAGTTAGGGATATACTTGAATTTGAATATACGCCTTGAAAAATGCTTGATTTTCAACATAATTGGTGATGACAATCCCATCATCATATTTGTTTGTTTTCTCCTGGCCTCTGACCCTGACCCTAAATGAGAAAGTAAAATAACTGAATGAGTTGCCATGAGCTCTAAACTTTTCTAATGAACCCTGATTAAAATAGTTGTTAATTGTTTAAATAAATTGTACTGTTTTGTGAATCTTTTTTATGAAATTATTGACGATTGCTAATGGCATACAAGGTAAATCATCATAGCATACTTACTTAAATAAGTAAATGCGTAATGTATTCAAGCTACAATTTATGAGTCTAAAACTAAGCCTGATCTATTTATATCCGAGATTTTCTTAAAATGGAGTTGGTGAAACCTCTGGGCCATTAGTGAGTCTGAACCCCCCTACTATCCTAATTTGCATTTGTATAGCTCACTGCATCTTGATTTACATGTGAAAGCGTCCCCCAGTCCTAGGGGCTAGTGAGTCAACTGCCAGGCTTCTCTCAGCTTGTAAAACTGGCAGAAAATGACCTTTTCTGGCAGTTCCTTGCAGTTTTCTGTGCTGCCTACAAATTCCTGTGAACAGTTGTTAACCTGAACATCCACAGCAATATTACAGTGCTGCTTACTGACAAAAATCCCACTTTTAGCACAGTGATCATGATAATCCATAACATGCCATGTAGTTATTTAAAGTAATGCTAATTACTTATTTTTCATAACCACATGGGTTTAAGTTTTGTATATTTTAAAATTCATGAGACCTCTATCATATCAAATCACATAAATGGTGTTAAGCAATATTGATTGTATGGACAGTTTTTTAGGTTGCAGTGTTTTCTTGTCTTGAAAAACTGGTGTGAACATAATGTCTTTATTTGTTCAGTGCTCATCTGACTATCTGTGAGGACTTCATCTTTAGAATCTTGATGTTTATTTTCTCCAGAGTCCTCCAAACCATGTGATTCCCCGACCAGAGGAGATCTACATCTACAGCCCACTGGGGACAGCTTTCAAGGTGACAGGCAGTGACCACTCCTCTAAAAACCACAGCATCATCACCATGTAAGCCCTGCCATCATAAGTCAACCAGCACTTACTGTTGTCTTTGTACTAAAATGAATGTGTTTGACTGCTTTATTACCTTGCTTTTCTCATTCAGATTTGCCATATGGAACACAATGATGGGCACATCCATACTCAGCATACCTTGGGGTATAAAGCAGGTGATTCTTTTACACACTGGAAGTTCTTGGCTCATTTAAAGTCACCTTTTAAAATGACTAATTTTGTATTGACCTTAGTTATTCTTGAAATGCAGAGTGGCAGTAAATATGTGCATTAAATTTGCCTTGCGGAACAAAAACAAAAAATAGTCAATGTCATTGTTGTCTTTGTGTCTTTAGGCTGGTTTCACTTTGGGGATCCTCATCCTCATCTTCACAGGCCTGCTGATGCTCTACTGTTGCTACATCGTCCTCAAATCACCAAAGGCTATACGTAAGTCCAGCAACATTTCTCATTTCTTCACAAGTTGGTATAACCAGCTCTTCCTCATCATCTGCAGGTGATACAGGTGCATCCTCTTTAGGCCATCCAGGAATGGATGATCTTCCAAATGCTACAAATAAAACAAAAAAATCACTATTTTGCCACATCATTTTATCTTTTATTCAGACATAATTATTATATTTATAATATAATATAATAAGATTAATATTTTCCTACTAACAGTATTAATTCTATTTTCTTACAACTTGGCTCTTATTTGCATAGGTTTGTCCATCACGCCATATCCTTATCAGAATATTGATACTGCAATAGGCTAGCACTGTACCCTCCAAGTTTATTGTTGTAATCTGGGAATGCGGGTACATCACTGGAAAGACTTAAGATAGGTCTCAAAACAGGAGCAGTCAGATGATCACATGTTTGAAACAAACCCCCTAGTTACTTATTTGGAAGAGAAAATGAAGGTGAATAGTAAAATTATCACCCAAACTAAGTCCATTGCAAACATACATGACAGTTTACTGACCCACTTCCTGCTTCATTTCTGACCTATTGTACTTGCTGTAGTTGTGTATACACCAGTGGCGGGATTGAGAATTTAGCTAGCAGCTAAAGTAAGAAGTTATCTTGATGCAGGTACTGTTTGGTTTTCTGTGTACAGAATCATGAGCAGAAAACAAAGCAGCATGTAGTTAAAAAAATCCACCTAAAAACTTGAGAACTCTCCTTCCAAGAAAAACAACAGTATTGATACAACTAACAATTATTTTGAAAAAGTGTCAAAAGCCCAAGATGACGTCCTCAAATGTCTTATTTTGTCCCGACCAATAATCCACAACTCTAAGATATTCATTTTACTGTCATAGAGGACTAAAGAAACTATATTCACATTAAAAATATTCACATTGAAGAAGCTGGAAACAGAGAATTTTGACTTTTTTCCCCGAAAAATTACTCATAACGATTAATCAATTATCAAAGTAATTGGTGATTTATTTAACAGTAAGCAACTAATAGATGAATCGATTAATTATTTCAGCTCTAAACAACAGCATCCATTGGTTTAGCAAATTCCTAAAAATAGCTGGTTGTAGTTATTGTGTGAGAGCTGGACCACAGCTCTCACACTCTTGTTAGGGCCCGAGCATGAAAGCACCAGGGGCCCAATGGTCCCTGGCACTGAAAGTGCATTGAACCTGTTGTTTTTGTGAAGATTATTAGGGTCCGTACACTGAATGTGAAGGCCCTATGGTATTTGAAGGAATTATTATTATTATTATTATTATTATTATTATTATTATTATTATTATTATTATTATTATTATTATTGTAGTGGAATCCACTCATAGTGATCACGTCTGTCCAGGTCAAATTGAGCACTATAAGCGGATGATTATTATAACTGATTTTTTCTTTTTCTTAATTTCTCATGAAGATTACCATTTAATTGACATTTGTATATTTATTACATGAATATAAAATAATGCAACGGGCAGCTTTGCTATTTACTGAATTTTATTGACTGTTTCAAAATACAGTACAGCTGTTTCAAATGCTTGTTGTTTTTCTGCTGCATCTTGTTGGATTGTTTTTGGCAGTTTGTCATAAGCTTCAAGGAGACTATATTTTTCATTGAGAGACTTTTTTTTCCTGTCATGATTTCAATGCATACGCAGCACCAGCCTCAGGTAACCATCTCAAAGCAGAAGGGTTGTGCGCTTAGGCTGAGTTGAGAGTTGAACCAGAATCAGCTGAAGGCCCTATTGCGTCTGAAGTAATTCTTCTTCTTCTTCTTCTTCCTCTTATTCTTCTTCTTCTTATTATTCTCCGCAATGAATCACTAAACGCCACTCCCATCAGTCATCATAGATAAAGGTGATCACTCAGAAAAACTTTGTATTGATTTGCAGTGACCCTTCCCTCTAAGGGGACAAGTGGACCCAAACCATGCCAGCAAAATGCCCTCCACAACATAACAGAGTCACCAGATCCCCTCACTGTAGGGGTCAAGCATTCAGACCTGTACCAGTTTTTCCTTTAATTTGTTATCTGTCTGTAGTTCATCAAACATATACACAATTTCTAATAAGTCATCTCTAGCGTCATGTACTGCACACAGGAAATAATATTTTACCCATTCACACAGTGTCCGATAATCCTGAAAATTCAAGTCCGTGTCAACAGACCTCCAGTAGCAATTCAATGGCTGCCATTCCCTCCAATGCGTGCAAGATGTGTGCAAAGATGTTTTTAAAAGTGTGTTCAGCTCTCACTACTTTTGTAGCTTCCAACTGAATCTCTGTGATTAGTTTCTCTCCCATGTCCCTGTTTGTTCTGTTTGTAGGGCTGTAGTCAACCAAAGAAAATCTTGGTCGACTAAAATCATACATAATCTTCAACTAATCGATTAGTGGCGTGGGGGGGGGGTGTAATGGGACAAAGTGCACAGTAAACTTGGCAGCCACACATTTCTCTGTTCAGTATTTCTCTGTTTTGTGTCTTCAGGTTATGCTAGCCCATTGTTGCTAACTTTGGAGCTAACCCCCTTTACTTTTCCAGCATTTGGGGAAACAACAGACGTGACTTTTAAGCATTTATTAACTGACACACTGTAGTCTGCACTGTAAATTTACTGCCAGACTGACAACTTACTACTGACCTTTTCCTCTGCCCTGCTTGCATCCACCGTCACTTCTCTGCCCCTCGCTCTTTCCCACTCGCTATGCAAACATACTTCTTAACGGAGCTACGCTACCAATAGTTTCCTAGGCAACTACACAGAGGTTGACTCACGTACCGGAACAGCGCTGCACAGAGACTCCCAGACTCTATATCCATTCATTCGGATATCAAATATTCAAAAATATATTTTTTGGCCTGGTGGGGGTTCTCGTTGTGTCATTATGGAGAAAAACAGGTTCAGTAAACGTTCAGTACGGTCGATAAACATTGAGTACAGTTAGACCCAACAGTCTCCATTAGGTTGGGCAAGTTCAAAGTTGTGAAAACAATGGGGGTGTTTTGAATACACTGTTAGTCTGTCCCTCCCGCTGCAGGAAATAATGGATTACTCCTGGAAAGCTATTGATGTAACACTTTTCTCCTTAACACGGAAAATAACACAGAGATTATTCGACCAATGAGAATTTAGTCGGACGAGAGCATATCGACCAACTAATCGACCAGTCGATGTTTGCCATATCAGAGATTTAAATTTTAAATGGACTGCACTTGTATAGTGCCTCTCTAGTCTTTCGACCACTCAAAGTGCTTTTACACTACGTGTCACATTCACCCATTCATACACACATTCTTAAGCTGAATGTGTACAGGGGCTACCATGCAAGGTCCCAACCTGCCCATCAGGGGGAACTTATCATTCACACACATTCATACACTGATGGCACAGCCATCAGGAGCAATTTGGGGTTCAGTATCTTGCCCAAGGACACTTTGACATGCAGACTGGAGGAGCTGGGAATCGAACCGCCGATCTTCTGATTAGTGGATGACCCGCTTTACCTCCTGAACACAGCTGCTGTAGACGAATTAAGTTACTGCAAATGAAAACATTTCAAGATATAAAGACAAATAGTAGCTTTGATGTCTGCCGTGTGGGTGTTAAGTGACAGTTCACTCCCTGACTCCAGGACCCTGATTTGAACTATTGTTGCAATATTTCGGTAAGTTTAATTTTACTTGATAACGATACCTCCCGTGTTAGTTAGCTAATGTTAGCACAAGTGTGCACCTCCACTCGGTGTCCCTGGTAAGCTAGCGTTAGCTTTAGTCTGAGGTAGCAGGGTGTGTTTCCAGAGCATGAAAGGCAACACCCCGCACTCCTTATTTGGAAGGTTGTGGCTCTAAATGGAAGTGATGGCGCTGACCATAAGCAGCAACTCTGGGCTTCAAACCGGCTACAATGTAAACCAACGGGTGACATCACACCTTGCGATGTCCATCTTTACGCACAGTCTATGGTGGAAATTTTGGCCTTATTTTGAAGGCATCTGTGACTTTCAGTCTTTCTCGTTAGCTTAACATAGTGTGACATCAACCATTTAACCATGGCATAAAACATGTAGTTTTTTCTTGAGCTGCTGAACCAGCATCAGAAAATCTGTTAGGATTCTTTACAGACTCTGGCACAGCAGTCCAACAGTACCTGCCTCAGAGTCATTTTGATACATGTTTCTGTTGGAGCTAAACAGCGGTAGCTTAGTTGCTTGTTAGCTTTAGTTATATATTTTATATATTCTCAATAAAACTAAGTTGCTGATAGAGTAAAAGCTATTTAAATAAATAATGTCAATATAAATAACTCATGACCAGCAACATTTGACATAATGATCTAATACATTAATTTACAAGTCTACTGCCAATGGCCATCAGCATCTCAGATATTATTGCTATTTTTGTCAATTGATGAGAATTTATAAACTCTTTTTTTGTGTGGTTAGCGGTGCTAAACATATGGCCCCATTCCATCGTGTACGACATTTAGCCCATATCCAACTTGCAGTGAGTGGCCTCTTCAACCAACTTGTTATAAGACTTTTCTAGAATTAAGTGTAATTTTCTGGATGCTAGTACAGCAAACCCCCCTTACTACTGCATGTTTTTTTTTTCTTTAAACAACAGAAACTGCACTGGGAATAAAATGGAATGACCTCACCCATTAGTAGAATAATATATTTGCAGTGTGTATTTATTTTCCCAATAGGAAGGGACCTGCGGATTTTGGCAACCCCATGACCTTTCACAATAACACTGCTATGGAACTTTGCTCTAGCTTCTCTTCCGCAGATGTTGTGTAAGCTACCCAGCACGATGACTTTAAAAGTAACGGCTAATTAGGGACATAATTAGTCTACCCTGTGCTGAGTGCTTTATTGTTTTTATAATGATTACAAATGATCTTACTCCACATTACCAATGGTAATTATCAAGACGTTGGACATTATTATGCAAAGAGGTGTTTGGGATTAGTGTCTGTTGTCTACATTTACCCACAGAAGAGTGGCTACTTTAGCATATTTCCCATACTCCACAGCAGCATGCACACTGACCCCATCAAGTAGATGCATGAGATTACAGTTCTTATGATTAGACATCATTGTATCTTTTGATATTCCTCCATTCTCATGACATATAAATTGTGTGGACAAATTAACACATGTGAGCTGCGTTTTACAAATAGAGTTGTAAAGTGGGAGGAGCTGCAGGTGCAAGACATTTTTCTCACTGTAAAATTTAGGGCTGCAACTAATGATTATTTTCATTATTGATTAATCTGTCGATTCAATTCCCGATTAATTGATTAGTTGTTTGGTCCATAAAATGTCAGAAAATGGTGACAAATGTCTATCACTGTTTCCCAGACCCTGAGATGACATCCGTAAATGTCTTGCTTTGTACTGGCCAGCAGTTCATAAACCAAAGATATTCAGTTTACTATCATTGAGGACTAAAGAAACCAGAAAATATTCACATTTAAGAAGCTGAAATCAGATAATATGGATTTTCTTCTTAAAAAAATACTCAAAATGATTAGTCCATTATTAAAATAGTTGCCAATTAATTTAATAGTTGTAAACTTATTGATTAGTCAACTAATCATTGCAGTAAAGTTTAGTAACTGTACGGATGAATGTCATTGTTGCTCTGCAGAGAAGCGTGAAAATCTCCTTGATATTTTAATGATATAATAGCGTTGTGTAATGGCCAAGGTTATAAATATTAAAAACTAACTTTATTTTCTTTCAGTTTGGTATGGTAAAAGCCTAAAAATGCTACATCCATTAATCCATTAGGAGGCTGTTGCTATGGCGAAGACAACAGCCAGAGGTGCAAATCGGAGCTGCAGCAAATTTAGAATGTTTCAGTAGGAACAAAACTCAACAACATAGCTGCTTAATTCATCTAAAATTGGGCCAGAATATCTGAAATAGAACTGATTTAAATAGCTGCATGTATTAAAGAGGTCATTTAACAACAGCTTGGTGATCAAAGGTTCCTCACCTTGGAAATTTTGTTGACTTTCCTTAGTTTTTTTTATGTCCACATGCTTGTACCCATGACTTTTCATCAAAGAACCAAATACTCACTGCTCATTTCATCCATTCTTTCCTCGTCAGCCTATGTGGATACATCAGACTGGGAGTTTCCTGATGTTTGTAGGTACTACTTTGGCAAGTTTGGCCAGTGGTCCAGCTTGGTGTTCTCCATGGTGTCACTTATTGGAGCCATGGTGGTTTACTGGGTCCTCATGTCCAACTTCCTCTACAACACCGGGCAGTTTATCTACAGTAAGTCAATGCTCTTGCCAGTACCAGAAAGGAGGTATCATATAATTATGTTGCTCCATTTGGTTGATTGATTAAACAAAAGCAACTCAGCACTTTAAAGGTAACACATATCAGTGGTGTCTGACATGCATCAAAACACATGCCCTCTCTGGATACTCTACCTTAGCCACATCTCTGGTGTGTGTTGCCTTTAAGGAGTAGTCTCAACTGCTTATAGATTATGGTTATTTTGTTCAGAGAGATGGTAAATTATTAGTCGTAACACCTCTAAAATGTCTTGATGCAAGAGGTGGTTTTGCTTTGATCTGATCTGATGGTTTCCTCTCCTGTGAACAGATTATGCTCACAATGTCAGCACGTCAGATTCAGAGTTTGGAACCAACGGCACGGATAAAGGTAAGTCATACACACTAACAAATTGTCATATCCTCAACCAAGAAATCTGACTTTCAACCTGGTAAAAGTACATAACATATGCAGACTTGAGCATAAAACATAATAAAATACATACAAGATACAAATATGTTATACACATATTATCTATTATACTCTATTATACTGTGTATAGCAGAGTGTATTAACATGGAAACATCACAATGTATACTATCAAAGATCCCGTAAATGTTAAAAAGAGTAAATATTGAGTATACAATATCAGTATGAGGCATGCCAGATTGAGATGAATGTCATAGTGCTAACTGCTGAGATAGAAAAAATATGCAAGCAGAGACATGTCATCAGTGTCATTTAACCTTATCAAAAGTGGATTACCATAGATTTGGTCTGCAAAACTCTAAATTGAATGTGAACATATCTAACAGATCTACCACTGTTTTGGATTGACGACCAAAGATTTCGCCATGTGTTTCTGACAACTGTCAACTTTGGTCTGGGACAGGCCAGAATCACAGTGTAGAAGGTCCTTTACTCATTGCTAATTTGTCTTTTGGAAGACTTGGCTAACCTTTAAATACTAAGCAAATAAAGACAAAAAGAGTATGCGCCGGGAAAACAAAATTCTGCTGTTTAGTTTTGGAGCCTATGCATATGTGATAATGGACAACTAGGAATGTTTTTATAGGGATCGACAAACCTTTGTTTATCGGCCAATACTTATCTGGCTGATAAGTGAATTAATTAAATCCAGAATACCCTGTTTTTGTAAATGTTATTTACATAGGATTTTTATGTGAAGAATACATATTTCTGTGTTTGGGGAAGTGATGTTCTTTATTATGATGAGGCAAGAAAAGAGTTTTTTTTTATCTCCCTCCAAATGTTATTAATAATGGAAATTCCATAATTGATGACAGAGAATAAGACAGTATATATTTTAGATATATTTTTTTGTACTGGTATCAATATCAGAAATGCCATATATTTCAGTGAAGATAATGTCATCATCACCATCTTTTCACATTCACTAGGTAAATTTTGAAGAATGCTGATATATGTCACCTTTTTTTTATATTATGTCAGGAAATGCACTTTCCTGTATGTTTGTTGGGCTCCCATTTCTTGACTGCATACTTCATATTTTAAAAATGGACTAGTTGTTTCCTAAATCTCAAGCAGGAAAAAAAAAATTTTTAGTTAGTAAACTGAATTTGATAATGTTTTGATGATTCCTTCACTAGTCATCTGTCCATACCCAAACATTGACCCTGGAGGGAACTACACAATCAACACACTTTACCTTGGCAACAGCGGAAATGATACCTCTGATGTCATCTCTTTTGGACACTGGTGGAGCAAAACTGACACCATCCCCCTCTACCTCATCATTCTACTGCTGCCCCTGCTCTGCTTCCGCTCAGCCTCCTTCTTCGCAAGGTTCACCTTCTTGGGTAAGACAGAGTGAGAACAAACATATAAAGATTTGGTAGTAGTGATTTCAGAAGGCTTGCACATTGGCCTTTTTGAAAAAAGAAAACGCCCAGCGTACTACTAGAATTTCTTCCCATCTCACTGTTGTGAGTTTTGTGTTTTGAAACTCAACATAGTTCACAGTTCAATTTGGAAACATCAGGAATGACTTGGAGGATTTGCAGTTGGTGTTCTGAAAAATCACAGTGCACTTCTTTAGATCTGCATTAATTAATTTTTGGCAGGCAGCTCTTACTTTAGTTTAGAGAAGGATGTAAAATAATGGACAGTTAAATGTATTAAAGTAAACATATATATGTATATATGTATATATGTATATATATATATGTATATGTATATGTGTATATATATATATATATATATATATATGTATATATATATATATATATATATATATATATATATATATATATATTTGGGCTGGTGGGGTTTTCCTTCTGAATATGTGGCGTGCTGCATCATTCATCCATCCAGTGTTGTCTCATTCCTTCCTGTCCAGGCACCATCTCAGTGGTCTACCTGATTGTTCTGGTGACTATTAAAGCTGTCCGCCTTGGCTTCCACCTAGAGTTCCACTGGTTTGACACAACCCAGTTCTATGTTCCAGGTAAACCTATTGCACATTTGAATGCCTCTTCAAGTTTCTTTCCTCAGTGACTCAGATGAACCTGAAAGACATACTTAAGCATGCTATAGTCCAGTTATACAGTACAACCCACATACTCAGCTCTGCTGCTCATCCCACAAATGCATGTTCCTTACAAATATGGCACCATTTAAAAGGGAACTGAACAGGCTTTCCAACAGTATTTATTGCCAAGAAGCATTGTTACAACAAAGAAATAATCTACCAAACACAAATTTCCTTACTTTTTGTGCTATGTTTAATTTAGGAAGTCATGACTTGATACCACCACAGATATCTGGATAAAAAGACCAACTCTGGTGCAAAATTACATTTGGCATCAAGTAGCTTACAACTAGCTGCCTACTAACTAATTAGTATGATGAAGCAGGTTATTGAGTTATGCCTGTCATTTGCATTCTTCACAAACAATCACTAAACCAAATGGTGTTATTACTTTGTTGACCTGGAATCTGATTTATCAACATAAATTCAAATTTATCTTTTAACCCTACTATGTAATATAACATACATTTTATTGATAATATAATTAGAATAATCAGTTACACAATAACAAGGCCATTTCATAGTGTAATGGTTTCTGCCTTATATAACTGATACCCCCTGCTGATGTAGATAAGGCACCGGCAGACAGCTGTCCTCTTCCTCTGACCTAGGTATCGAATGGGTTCCCAAATTCTACATGCGAGACCACCTTAGCCTGCTTAGGGAACCAATATTCAGCTTGGCTTATATAATCACCTGCTGTCGTTGAACCACTCTGTAACGGGCCTATTTAGTCAGGAATGCCTGACAGCCAGGTCACACCGAAAATGTGTGGGTGCAAATAGGTGTTGGAGGTTTGAAAGCACTCCAAGATGAAAAAAACAAAAAGGAAAAAAGCCTTGAGACCTCTCTCCACTTTTATATCATTCATCTTAAAGCATCTACATCTCAAAATCCATATACGATCGACTGACCAGAACATCAGCAAACTATTGGATAATTCTAGTTTGTGTTGCACAATACAATTTTTAGAACAGTATAAGATATTTTTAACATTTCCAAGACTTCATGGTTAAAGGTCAAGGATGTAGAGTGTCTGTGTCAGGTGCAGAGACCACATCTCACTTTGCAGGCCACTGGTTTCCTGCTGATCTAAGCAGGAATGTTAACGTCCACTTGCACGAAAGTTTAGATACAATTCAGCTCAACTGACAATATTTTCCATCATATGTTTTGTATAATTGCCAGTTTTCATTGAGTCTTTGCAGAGAATTATTTTAGAGCTAGGTTTAGGTGGAGTGTGTCTCGGGCATACCATTGTGAAACCTTTAACAATAGGAAATTGCAGTGTTATAGTGTAACTAACCTAATGAATGTCCACTGTGCATTATGTGTTTTGGACTTTGACTTTGAAATTTTCTAGGGGGCGCTCTTGAGCATTTTGCCACATCCAAGCCCAAGACCCATATCATTTGTCAAGTTTCGCCAGTTCTGATGCTTTTACAAATTTTTGTTACTTTATCAAGCACCCCTAGCACCTCAAAAGTGCTAAAAGTAATTAGTGGGCGCTATAGAGCCGATGTGCCACGCCCAAGCCCAATTGCAATATAAAATCGAAATACTTACGTGTGTATCCAGCTGTCAAACATGTATTCGTAAAATGAAAATTGATGCATAAAATCCAAAATGGCTGACTCTCTGTCAGGCAAAAAATTAAAAAAAATAAAATAAAATTCTGGGCAGAATGATGGGAGTAATGACCCCACCGAATTTCATGAACAACAAAGCAACTTTTTTCCACAATGGCCACTGACTTCCTGTTGTCAGTACATGGCGCTCTGACTATGATGCAATATTGATATGTAGTATTGATATGTATTGATATGTGTTCAGGCCTGGACTATTATCAAGTATGTGAAATTTGAATCAGATTGAACAAAGTCCAGTGGAGTTACAACAACTTCCAGTTTCTTGGCAAAACATGCAAATTTACTGGCACGCCATGTCAAGGGCGTTCAGTGAAATGTCAAGATTTTGATAACTTTGCATTGCGAAGGTCTGCAGATGACACAGACCAAATTTGAAGTTGGTTGGGTTAAATCTCCAGGAGGATTTTGTTAAAATACAGCGCCTGGAAATTGCAAAAAATGTGCAAAAATTGCAAATTAAATTCAAAATGGCTGATTTCCTGTCGGATTTAGGGTATGGCTCCAAGAGGGCTAATAATAATTCCTTCAGATACAATAGGGCATTTGCACCATTCGGTGCTCGGGCCCTAATTAAAACTGCAAGCAGCAATGAACTGTGGTATCACTATTGGAGGTCTGTTGACACGGCTCTGAATTGTCAGGATTATCGGACACTGTGTGAATGGGTAAAATATTATTTTTGGTGTGCAGTACATGGTACTGGATATGACTTATTAGAAGATGTGTATATATTTGATGAACTACGTGTCATTTAGGCCTCACTTGCTGTTGCATGTAGGAAACACTACATAAGGGAATTATTATTGTAGCGATACCTTGACGAATACTGGACATTGCATGTATGAGATAACTATCACTTCTTGAGTCCACTATGTGGTGCTAGAGAACATCCATTATTTATACGTCATTTTGCTGTATATTGTGTGTAGACCACACCATGTAAATTTCATGTAAATCGGATGATGTTTGTCACATAAGGCTAATTTCCTCTTGCCAGTAGGTGATGCTATGATTATGACTCAATATTGATATGTAGATGTGTTCCGGCCTGGACTCTTATAAAACATGAGAAATTTGGGGCCGATTCGACAAAGTAAAGTGGAGTTACAACAACTTCCTGTTTAATGCCCCAAACATGTTTTTGGCAAAATTCACCGCCAGCCACACCAAGGGTGATCCATGAAATATAAAAAAACTTATATCTTTAGATATACATCTTTAGATGTAACCTACCAAATTTGAAGTTGCTTGGGTTAAATTTCTAGGAGTTAATTAAAATACAACGCCTGTCAGTGGCTTCATTTTGCGAAGAAAATACACAATTTATTCAAAACTGCTGCCTACCAAATGTCATAAATCTGCATCAAAATTAAAGGTGGGGGCTTTGACTTTTGAAATTTTTTAGGGGGCACCCTTGAACTACTGTGCCACACCCATGCCCAAGAGAGAGTTCCAAGGGACCCCTTTTACCCGTTTTACTATGACATAGTTGGTACCAATGGATGCCTTAGGTCATCGTTTCATATGATACCAGTACCTAGCTTTAAAACTGAGCCCACTACAGCCTCTGAAAGACAGTAATGCGTTAATAGTGTTCATTTTTTTTAACATGTCAAATATTTCTAATTAATTTAAAAACTAACGCATTATTTTTTTGCAGAACTTAAATAAATATTAATAATAGTAATACATTTCATTTGTACCACACTTTTCATTCATAGTGAAACTCAAAGTGATTATAAACGTTTGTGGCAATGGTGACAGTGGTCAGTCCTTTGGTTGGTTCTTTCAATTTGCTCTAGCTCCACCATCTTGCCAAATTCTCTCTCTCTCTTCTCTTTTACAAAATAAATGTCATAATCATTTCAGCAGACTGACAAATTTTCTCTGTCCACTGATGCTCCCCACTCAATGAACCGTTCACGTTTTGGGTGTAGTAATGAACATTGCAGCCACTAGGGAGCACTAGTGAGGATTTAGATGTTTTTTTTTATTCACATACAGTAGAAAATGCATAATTTCTGTCCTACCCTGTGTTCTTCCAGAGTTCAGACTGCTTTTCCCTCAGCTGACTGGTGTTCTCACTCTGGCCTTCTTCATTCACAACTGCATCATCACATTAATGAAGAGCAACATGCACCAAGAGAACAATGTAAGCCTTACTTACCCATGCTCCTGCAGAACTTCACACACTGCAAACATGCATTCAACTGCACTGATCTTGTGTCTGCTGACTTAGTTCAGATAACACAATTCAACATTGCAAGTGATGGCAGTGCCTTTAGTGTCCACCTCAGAAATGGGAAGGAAAGAGTCTTTAAATATAAAGTCAATTTAGTCAGGACAAACCCCTTTTTTTTTCCTTATCACGGTTTATGTGAAAAACACAATAAGTAAGGTGATGCTGAGTTTAAGGTGAATGTGTTTTGGTGTTTTCAGGTGCGGGACCTGTCCGTGGCTTATCTTCTGGTAGGGCTGACCTATCTGTATGTGGGAGCGTTGATCTTTGCTGCCTTTCCTTCACCTCCTCTCGTAAAAGACTGCATTGAACCAGTAAGATTTACTTCAGTTTTCGTATCATTTTTTGCCATATAAACTTGAATAACTACTGTTAATAATAACTTTGCAACATTAAAACAGTATTTTTGCTTCTCCTTTCAATCAATGTTCACCAAAAGTGTAATGTATAACACATTTAGTTGTGCCTGAAAAATGTTTTTTGCTGTTGTGTACAGTTTTCCTAAAGTAGCTTTTGGCTGTGATTTATTTGACAGAAACTGCCATAACTTTTGAAGGTATTGTGCACTGCAACCAAATCTAACACATGCATAAGCAGTCCAACAAAATTTGACAACAATTTTCATACAGACACTCTAGCAATGTGGTAGATTTAAAGGGCCATAACTTAATGGCCATAAGACTGACTCACTTGACATTTTGCACAGTTCATCCTTACACAAAGAAAGCCATAATATTACCAGACATGTCTTTGAATGCAGATTTGGATCCAAATGCTGATTGAAGACCTCAGCAACTAGTTTGATTATCAGCCTTGACAGAAGTAGTGGTTAAGAAATAAAATATGACAACACATTGGTTTACTTCATATCAGAATCAAATACCTTTATAGAATATACACCCACTCACACACTCTTAATTAGGAACACCTGCTTATTCATGCAGTTATCCAATCAGTCAATCATGTGGCAGCAGTGCAATGCATAAAATCATGCAGATACGGATCAGGAGCTTCAGTTAATGTTCACATCAAACATCCGAATGGGGAAATGTGATCTCAGTGACATTGACCATGGCATGATTTTTGGTGCCAGACGGATGAACCAGAAACTATTTATTCACTGAATTATTGAATTTACAGAAAATGTGCCATATTGTGATATGTATCATTATTATGACATGAAATCAGTTATATCAGGATATGAGATTTTTGTCATAACACATAGCACTAATCTATTCACAGTGAGAAAAAGACAGGTGGTATAAATATATAAATAAAAGTTTACAATAAAGAATAAATAAAAATACATGAATGTAAAGAGAGCTGTTGAGTTTAAAAAATGTAGAAGATATTGACTGGGAATGTGCAAATGTTCACAGTATAAATGGTATGTAATGTGTAAGTGTAATAATACAAAGAATACAAAAAGTTAGACAAAAAGACAAAAAGATGTAAAGAGTTCACAGATGTGCAACATAAGACTGTATTCAGACCAAATTAGGCAGCATGGTGAAAACACCAGTCCTCCCATTCATTTGAGTAGGGGTAATGCATTTTGGATGCGGACATTTTGGCTGCAGTGACGCCACACTGGCCTGTGGCCGGAAAGTTGTGTCAACTTTTGTAGAAACGCAACCTGACATCACTGCAGCTGAAGGCTGTGGTGGCCAGTCACAGCCTGAGATCAGAGTGATCAGAGCTGTAAATTCTACCATGAGGGAGTAGAAAGATTTTACTAGGAGGAGGGGAGGACATTTCTCTTCATGTGATAATGTTAAAAGTAAAGTTAGGCTTTGCAGTTGGCTTCTTTACTCTGTTTAAAAAAGACAAGAGAAAAAGAGAGAAAGAGAGCTGAGGGCGCCAGACAGACAGAGAGAGAGAGAGCAGCTGTGGTCAAGTGAGCTAGAGAGTGAATGAAGAGAGGGGGCGCTGGTAGTGAGAAAGCCAGTGAATCAGATCAATAAAACATTTTCTGATTGTTTTACAGCGGTTTCGTTCTAGAACACAAATAAACACGTCCACACACTTCTGCTCAACCCTGCTACTGTATGCTGCGCTGCCTGATTTGGTCTGAATACAGCCTAAGATGATAGATTTCACACTAATATAATGTGTAGTGTCTATGAGTGAGGTAGAGCCCATGTCAGTGGGGGTCCTGGGCCTTGTTGATAAGGCTGGCTGCAGTTGGGGAGAAACTGTTCTTGTGGCGTGAGTTATCGGTCAAGATAGAGTGCAGAGTGAAGAAAATACTGTACATCACAACTGTCCAAAGAAAGGGGTGGTAGTGTTTCCCATATAATTGTACAGACGAAAATGAGAAACCACACCAGGCCAAAAATATATTTTTTTAATGCAAATAATAACACCAAATACCCATCCATTCAGAAATCAATAGTGTTTGAGAGCCTCTGTGCAGCCCTGTTCCAAAACGTGAGCTAACCTCTGTGTCGTTGCTAAGGAAACTCTTGCTAGCATAGCTCCTTTTAAGGAGTAAGGCAGTGTGTGATATGTGTGCGTAACGGGTGAGTGAGTGGTTGAGCGAGGGAGAGTGATGGTGAATGTGAGCAGAGCAGAGGAAAAGGTTGGCAGTAAGTTGTCAGTCTGGCAGTAAATGTACAGTACAGGCTACGGTACGTCAGTTAATAAAAGCTGCAGCTTGTGAAGACCAAGAGAAGTCGCATCTGTTGTTTCCCTAAGTGCTGGAAAAGTGAAGGGGGTTAGCTCCAAAGTTAGCAACAATGGGTTAGCCCAACCTGAAGACGCTAAGCAGAGAAATAGAGAACGGAGAAATGAGTGGCTGCTGAATCTCCCAACTTTTGAGGTATGGCACTTACAAATTTTGTAAGATTATTATCATGCATCACAACTCGGACTAGTAATCAAGTGGTGTGACAAAGACTATAGTGCAAAATGGAAAGATATTGAGATGACTGTAGGAGACATTCCAGTCCAATCCCTAATTGGTAATATCAAACTAGTAAAGGCATTACAAGATTAAGTAGGCGTAATAAATTCCCACACACTGAATACTCACTTTGATCTAATTAAACGGTACATATTAGAAAGTGAAGTGAGACTGTTGAGCTGGTTTGAGTGATCTTCAGATATTGAGAGAGAAAAGGGATCACAGCAATGTGCACAATAACCAAGAATGGATATTTGAGTTTTTAGGAGTTTAAAGAGAGATATGGATTAGAAAACAAGGACTTGTTTTTAGATATTTACACTTGAGGCATTGCTTTATAAAAGAAATACATAACCCAAAAACCTTAAATGGTGTACTTTATGTAATGATACAGACATACAGTGGGACAAGATTCAAAGCAATCTCCGCGCTATACCAAAATCTAAGAGACTGTAAGGCTTTCTCTGCAATGTACATTAAGGCTAAATGGGAGAGGGAAAAAACATTAAAATTACAATGGAAGAATGGCTCTGTATGTGCAAAACACAACACACCACTACAAATTCAAGAATATGGAGGGTGTTTGGATGGAAAAATCTAACCAGCTACTTCATTACACCTAAAATAAAGAGTGAACAAACTGGTTGCGAATAGTCATGTTGGTGGATATGTGGGAATAGAGAGGCATACCACACACACGTTTTTTGGGAATGCCACAAATTACACTCATTTTGGGAAAATGTGCATGTTAAAATTAAAGACAATCTGGGATCTGCAATACCTAAGGAATGCCAAGTTATGTACCTTGAAAATATAAATGATTGTGTCACAGGTATTCAACCAAGATATTATTGATCACAAGCAATAAGGCTATAACATGAAATCGGTATAAGACTGAACCCCTTACTATAGAACAATGGGTAGGAATTATAAGAGAGAGGTGGGCAGTTGTGGAGAGGCCCAGGCCCCTGCTGAGGTGGGGGAGGGGGTAAATGGACTTTATTTGTATAGTGCCTTTCTAGTCTTCCGACCACTCAAAGAACTTTCACACTACATGTCACATTCACACCCTTAAAAGGTACAAGGGCTACCATGCAAGGTCCCAACCTGCCCATCATTCATACCCTGATGGCACAGCAATTTGCAGTTCATTGTCTTGCCCAAGGACACTTCGACATGCAGACTGGAGGAGCCGGGAATCGAACCGCCGATCCACCAATTAGTGGATGACCCGCGCTACCTCCTGAGCCACAGCGCCAGAGCTGGTTGATGGAGTCACAGGGGACTGTCAGGACTTTCCCATTGTCTTTCAAATCAACAGTAGAACTCATTCATGCCATTGGCCAGATGCAAGTCATTAGTGAAGTGGGGGGCTTTCAGCTTGTAGTTGGTAATCTGTCTGTGGCCCTGTTTACACCTGGCATCAACATGCGTCTTTTGGGTGATCTGATCACAAGTGGACAGCTCTAAGTACAGGTGTGAAAAGACACATTGAGGAAACACTGAGATCTGATCACTCAGACCACGTTCGGAGGTGGTCTGGGCTGCGTGTGGCCACATTCTGTTAGCAGTGTTAACTCAAGTGTGTCCGGGGCTACACTGAAGGACCGCCTACTCAACTAATGTCCTCTATTTTCTGGCAGACTAGGCACGGGAAGTGCATTGCTGCCTCCGTGTACCCTCCATCCAACGTTGTGTTCAACATGTTTGATAACAGGATAAACAAATTAATTATTTTGTTTTTCCGTTTTTCATTTCAATTTTTAAAAAAAGACAAATTCCACTTCACCTTTTTTCCCATTCCCCTAACCTGTTTTCATCTTCAAATCGGCAGTTGGAATAGACCACAACCAGAAAATAACTTGTTTTTCTCATCTGTCTAAAAAAAATTCAGAAGCTAAATGTTTAATTCTGTTCCCCTTGATAGTTTCCTCTGTCCTGTCAAGTTGTTAGAAATTGTTGGATGTTACGGGACAGAGTGAAAGTAGCCACACATTTCTCCATTCTCTATTTCTCTGTTTAGGGTCTTCAGACTAGGCTAACCCATTGTTGCTAACTTTGGAGCTAACCCCCTTCACTCTTCCAGCAGTTGGGGAAACAACAGACATTACTTTTCTTGGTCTTGAGAAACTGCAGCATTTATTAACTGTTATACTGTAGTCTGTACTGTACATTTACTGCCAGACTGACAACTTACTGCTAACTTTTTCATCTGCTCTGCTTGCATTCACCATCACTTTTCTGCCATTCGCTCTTTCCCACCCACTACGCATGCATGTTACACAATGCCCTATTCCTAAACAGAGCTACGCTACCAATAGTTTCCCAGGTAATAGCACAGAGGTTGACTCACGTATTGGAACCATAGACTGTAAAATATACAGCGTAACAGTGCTGAACAGAGGCTTTTGAATATCCGAATGAATGGATAATTGGCTTGAGTTTTTGGCATCAAAATTTTTTTTTAGCCTGGCGGGGATTCTTATAGGAGAAACACTGATTTGGTAAACTTTCAATACGTTCAGTAAATGTAAAAGTAAACGTACAGAGTACAGTCGGATCTAGCAGTCTCCATTAGGTTTGGTGAGTCCAAAGTTGTGAAAACAACAGGGATGTTTTGACTACACAGGTAATTCATAGGTAATTTGTTAGTCTGTCCCTCCCAACGCAGGAAATAATGGATTAATCCTGGAAGGCTATTGATGTAGCACTTTTCTCCTCATGAACGTAACACAGCAATTATTCAACCAATGAGAATTTGGTCGGACGAGAGCATATCGACTAACTAGTCGACCAGGAGACTACAGCCCTACTGCATATAACTCTATATTTTTTATACATATCTTCAGACCCGGTGCTAGAGCAAATAAATAGGACAGGCATTTGCTTTTCATGAGGGGGCACACAATGCATTGTATATTTGTTTCTCCTGTTATCAAACAAGTTGAGCAGAGCTTTGGGCGGAGGGTACATGGACCCCCAGTCCTCCTGCCGGTTAAAAACAACAATGCATTTGGTCTTTGCAAGTGAAAATGATGTACATGTTTATTTGCCTATCGATTGGGGAAGTGAAATCCGATCACAAGTGGTCACTCAAGATGCATGTGGAGACGCATTCTAATGCCAGGTGTGAACAGATGCACTTAGAGCTGTCCATGTGATCAAATCAGCCAAGACACATGTTAATGCCGGATGTAAACAGGGCCTGAGACCCTTCCAGACAGAGGTCGAGTTGTTTTCTGAGAACAGCTGTTGAAGATTCTCAGATTATAGTTGTTAAGCATCTCTCACCGCCTTGCTAAACCTGTATTTAGACTCTTTAAGTCTGTCCGTAGTGCCCACTCCTAAACGCTTAGTTTAGCTGTAAACCAGGATTTTGCTGGAACGTGATGGCACATAGCTGTGAAGATACTGGTATCACATGAAACTAGACCTAAGGAATCCCTTGGTACCAACCATGTCATGCTAGCTTGTTGGTAAGGGGGCTAAAAATTGGCATGGCCATTTTGAAAGGGGTCCCTTGACCTCTCACTACAAGATATCTCAATGAAAATATTGGTTCTATGGGTACCTGTGAGTCTCCCCTTCACAGACATACCCACTTTTTGCTAATTCCATGCAGTTTTGGGCAAAAACCATGCAGTTTTTTGCATGCAGTATAAATGTGTTATTTTTGCCTTTTCTGCCATCTTGAAATTTGGTATGACTGGAAAGCTGAGACTCTTGTGGATTCAATGAGCTCAACTGTATTCATGTGTGATGATATTAGTCCCCATAGTAGTCATTTCATTGTATTGACACCATTTTTTGAAACTTGAACTTACTGTATACAATGAGCTATTGTGACCTCTAGGACATGGCCTCATGAAACTTTACAACCACAAACTAGAGACCTAGGTCATTCAGAGGATATATGGCTTTCCTCGGTATACTGACGATAAGGGGGTTTCTGAGCAATTTTCAGAACAGAAATGAGACATAATTGAGCATGTGAAAGGCCATCATATACTTCCATCATAATGTTCTAAGCTAGGGCTGTGCAATATGACGATATATATCGTGTGACGAGAGAAAAATGTCTATCAGTATTTTTCGTCATTTGGAGTCTGTCCATCTTTTGCATGGATTACATTGATAAATTATTCTTCTTGGCTTTTTACTCGCGAAGCTTTTATTGCACTTACAGTAACATAACGAGTATAGTTGTCAACTCTCCACCACTGTATGTCTCTGCTGTGCTGCACACACACGGAGGGCTTAGCCCCGCAGCAGTGAGAGAGAGCAGAGAAGCAGCAAGACAGTGACTATAAATGAATGCAAAACACAGTAAAGACTGTCTTTATTTATGTTATTTACCAAATTTATGTGCACTCTTTCAGTTTCAGCTCAGTGTGAGAGTCTCTGCTGTGTTTTGCTGTCATTTATGGTCGCGCTACTCTCCTCTGCTCACTATAGCCCCTTAGCCTGTACTCGGACCAAACCAGGCAGTGCAGCGTACATCCGTAGTATTGAGCAGAGGTGTGGGGGGGTGTGGGCGTGTTTGTGCTTTAGAACGTAACCGCTGTGAAACAATCAGAAAATAATGTTTTATCGATCTGATTCACTATCTTCCTCACTATCAGCACTCCCTCTCTTTATTCACTCTAGCTCACTGGACTACAGCTGCTCTCTCTCTCTCTGGTGCTAGCAGCTCTCTCTCTCTCTTTTTTTCTCTCGTCTTTTTCAAAGTCTGGAAGCTAACAGAAAAGTCTAACTTAACTTTTAATGTTATCAAACGAAGAGAAATGTCCTCCCCTCATTTTAGTAACGTCTTTGTCCTCCCTCATGGCAGAGTTTACAGCTCTAATCTGTCTGATCTCTGTCACGCCTCTGAATCCGGAACACCTGCATGCTATGTAAAAGCACACACGGAGGCGGCTTTATGCCAACGGGGAGAGACGGAGGGGATGGACCAACTATTTATTAATTGAATTAAAATGTGCTATATCGGGATGGGTATCGCTATCGGCATATGAAATTACCTATATCGGGATATGAAATTTTGGTCATATCGCCCAGCCCTATTTTAAGCTGTTATACACTCTACGCTTTCAAAATTTGAATAGGCGCCTAACCAAAACACAATGTTTATTACAGATTTATGACTAAAAAAAACTTGACACACAGTGCTGAACTGCATCTCAAATGAATCTTCAAGTTCCCAGCTTTCAGATGATGTATACCTTTCAAAGTGACATATACTGTTGACTTGCTATCTCTACCTAAACATCCCCTGTTCCCCACAAAAATGGGTCTATGGTAGGGGGGCAGGAGTGAAGAGGTTAAAGACATAGCCTGGTCTGATGAATCTACATTTCTGCTGAGGCGCACAGATGGTCAGAATTTGGCATCAACAGCATGAATCCATGGACCCAACCTGCCTTGTGTCAACAGTACAGGCTAGTGGTGGTGTAATGGTGTGGGGAATGTTTTCTTGTCAACGTAGACCAGAATATCAATGGAATGTTTTCAACATCTTGTGGAATCCATGCCATGAAGAATTGAGGCTGTTTTGAGAGCAAAGGGGTCCTACCCAGTATGGTGTTCCTAATAAAGTGGAAGTGTATATAAAAAGCTCACACATGCCAGAATTTTACATTTAATTACAAATGGATGAAATTTACTTTATTGCAACTTAATTGTCAATTATGATAATGTAACCTTGTTTAGCAAGGAAAATGTCTGAGTAAACAGCGTAAGAGCAGGAAGATTTAAAATTCACATTTTGCAACTTTTCAAAGTCTATAGATGGTGGAAATTTTATACATTTTTTTAATACAAATGTTATATAAATCAGGATCTTAGAACAACTACAAACTGCTAGACAAAAGGCTTTGCGGTTGATTAAAGAGGTCAAAATCTTCAGTAACTGTAACTTCCTTACAGATTTTTTAAACAAATCCCACATTGCAAACCTTCCACTGCTGTCTTCTGTCCTACAGAACTTCTTAGATAACTTCCCCAGCAGTGATGTGATGGTGTTTGTGGCACGGACCTTCCTGTTGTTCCAGATGATCACAGTCTATCCCTTGCTGGGATACTTGGTCCGGGTCCAGGTGATGGGCCAGATCTTTGGCAATCATTACCCCAGGTAAGTTCTTGTCTTGTTATTTCTTTGGAAGCAGACCTGCATACCAGCCTGATTGTTTCTTAATGTTTACCGCAATGTATGTTAACTTTAATGGACAGAAATATTTTTTGAAAAGTATTGTGAAATATTACAAGTGTATACTGTAGTACTATTACTGAAAGACCGAAGCTCATTACCACTGCATTTAACTTATCACATTATTCATTCTGACACTAGCTGTGTCCCAGTGCATGACTGGACCCTCCAAAGATTTACTGAAAGATTTACATGAAAGAAATTTTCCACACAAAACTGAAGTTTGTGTTAAGTTTACTTAATCTAGTGGAATGTGCAATCACTCTGACTTATCATGTCTCCTCCCTCAGATACATATGTAATTACGAAAGAAGTGCATCTTACAAAAATTGAGATTCCAGCTTGTATTGTCAGTTTGATACATATACCGCATGTTTTTGGGGTGCAATGCATTTCACACACATTAGTACATCTGGAGCCTGGGGTTTTTAGGATGACCTGCTCCAGACAGCTGAGTTTAATTATTTTATTTTATGTTTTATAATTGACTATACTACACTCAGAATTTTTCTTGTGTGGTGTTCTTCCTCTGAGCTGTACTTCTCAGTAAGTTGTCTTCACCATCAGCTCATTTCAGTCATTTTTTTAAAACATCATAAAACTTTTTTGATAAGCATCCATAAATATTAAAGAATAGTGACCAAGATATGTAGTGAACATTTGACAGTGTCAAAATAAACCTGTCAGTGCTCTCTGATGGACATTTCTCCACTGATTTATTGTTACTTATCAGCTGACATGCACACCAATATGGATGTATCTGTGATAAACTAATATTGTCTGATATATTGGTCACACCCTCATTACACACAGATGACACAGGCTCCATTATATTCATTATGTGATACATAAAAACAAATGGCTGAATCTGTTATAATTAATATCATTAAGAGTAAAGAGGATGAATGCAATTATTAGGGCCCGAGCACCGAATGATGCAAAGGCCCTATTGTATCTGAACGAATTATTATTCTCTATTAATATTCTTCCAAAAGAAATGCATTTTTGAGGAGCTAAACATGCTTGAAAACTTGTGAAACTTATGGACACATGTCAGAAGTCGTGAAAAATTTTTATATTTTATGGCTTGGCCATGAGTGTGGCAAAATGGCTTGAGGGTGCCCCCCTAGAAAATTTCAAATTTGAAGCCCTTCTTTTAAAATTGACATATATAGTGAATCTTTTTTTCATGGAACACTGTTGTGGCGACACAGCGAATTTCGATGTTTCGACTGAAGTCTGAAGGCATGTACAGGCCAATATTGACTCATAGTCACAGCACCACCTACTGGTAACAGAAAGTCGTCAGCCCCATTCTTTTAATAACTACTCTTATCAGCTTAACCAGATCCACCTAAAATTTGGTCAGCTAAGTTGTAAGACCTTGATGATGCTAAATACTGAAGCTTTTGAGTTTTCATCAAAAGCTGTTGCCATGGTGATGTATTGTTTGTCATGAAACAGGAAGCTGTTTCATGACAAACAATACGTGTCAGAAGTAGCGAAACATGATATCTGGTATGGGTCTTAGGCTTGAGTTTGGCAAAATGGCTCGAGGGCGCCACCTAGAAAATTTCAAGTCAAGTCGGGTAGCAATAACGTCTCGCCGTCTGTGGCCAACCCTTGACGACCCCCCTTCTACCCGCTTCTCCCCCTCAAACAAGATGTGTTGTGAAACCAGAGAGAAAGATGTTCTTAAAAGCCTGTGTGTTCAGCTCTCAGTACTTTTGTAGCTTGTAACTGAATCTCTATAGTTTGAAGATTAGTTTTTCTCCCATGTTCCTGTTTGTACTCTCAGAAATCTCCTTTCTTGTTTCCTGATCACTTTCAGCCGTATCAGAGCCATATTAAGTTACTGCAGATGAAAACATTTCCTGATGCTGCTGCTGCATATTAAAAGGTTTAAATAACAAAATAACTGGGGACTCTTTGTGAGGAATTTATGGGAAATTAAATTTGTCCATCAACCTCTTTACAGCTGTGACTTTGACCATTAGTCACAGCCATGATTTATAGAACTCACTGCTTTTTGACTCAAAACAAGCACATCATCAGTTAAAAGATACACCTTCAAGAGGGTAGCCCTAATTTATTGGAGATGGAAATGTTAGCTGTTCTAGACTGGCATGCCGAGTCAAACCGAGCCAAGCCAAGCCAGCACATGTATGGAAAAGGCCTAATAATGTACATTTATTGTTTGTTTTTTAGCACCACATAGTGAACAAAGGGAATGATAGTTATCTCCTAAATGCAATTTCTAAGATTCAGGAAAATGTATATCCGTGTCTATTGCCCTCTAGTAAATGCTGCATCATGTTATCCCGTAATAACAGCACTTTGACTGCAGCGCATCCTGACAAAGATGCGAGGGCCTGATCATTGCTGCTTGCAGCTTTAATTTTAGTTTTTTACAATTTGGAATTAACTTTGGTCAATTTGTCCAGATTTATTTTCACATATTTGTTATTCTAATATTTGTGCAGAAATACTTGTATAGTGAACATTTAATATCATGACAACCCTAATCATGATGGCTAAACATTGATGACAAAAAACTGTAAACTTGCAGTTTGTTGGAATTCAGAATGAGGATTTCAAAAGATTATAAACAGATTCTTCTGTAAGTAAGTAAGTAAGTCTGCAGCTCTTAGCATGTCATACATTTTCATTTTTCTTTAGTTTCTTCCACGTCCTGGTGCTGAACATCTTAATTGTTGGAACTGGTGTCCTGATGGCCAAGTTTTATCCCAATATTGGATCCATTATAAGGTATGTTTGAAATTGTTTCCTTATTCACACATACTGAATGAGTTAATAATTAATTCATTAAATAGAATTAGTCTAATGATTTCTTTTATGTGGGTGGCTGTGGCTCAGGAGGTAGAGCGAGTCGTCCACTAATCGGAAGATCGGCGGTTCGATTCCTGGCTCCTCCAGTCCACATAACGATGTGTCCTTGGGCAAGACACTTAACCCCAAATTGCTCCTGATGGCTGTGCCATCAGTGTATGAATGTGTGTGAATGGTTAGCTTCCTCTGATGGGCAGGTTGGGACCTTGCATGGTAGCCCCTGTACCCATTCAGCGTATGAATGTGTGTGAATGGGTGAATGTGATTCGTAGTGTAAAAAGCGCTTTGAGTGGTCGGAAGACTAGAAAGGCGCTATAAAAGTACAGTCCATTTACCATTTACATGTGCATAAATAAGAGGGGCAAGGAACGCATATCTGTGGCTTTGATGAATCATGTGGTCGATATTCTCTGTAAGTTTCAGTTGCATTTCTAAGTGGTGTGAAAGAAGCGGTATTTAAAAAAAGCCCACAGTAAGTTGTTGATCTTGAATAGTAAACCACCCCTGAACAGGCTTGTTTCAATCCCAGTTTGGCAGTAATGACAATACTGTTGCATGTAGCCAGATCTAATTGAACACAGCCTTTAATATTTATCCAACATATCAGTATTGTGCTTCATTGATCATTAATGAAACAGCAGAGGCCTGGCGATTTTGGGTCAAGCTCAAAAAACAAATTATAATACCCATATTTTCTTTTATTCCTCCATAACACAGGCTTTAAGTTTTAGATATGTCGTCTAAGCCCAAGCTGAGATAACCCTGATGACATCATTATGACCCCATCAGGGTTATTTTCTCAGACATGACAAAGCTCCTCCAGAGCTAGAAACAATTATTTTCACAGTCGTAGGAGTATTACTCCTCATGATTAATAAACTGACTTATTCTAACTTTTTTTTAGTATTACAGCCCTATTTGTTTGTACAGCAATATTTATAAGAAATGTGACTGTGTGATTCCAAATAAAATGTGCCATTATGCATGGAAAACAGGCTTTTAATGTCTATAGATGTGAATTAAAAAGATGCATATTTTGGCTGCCAAATGTTTACACTTCCCAAATGAGTCTTCCTCTCATGAGAAGCATCTTAGAGTTTCCATTTCATCACCAAACTGTCAGTACATTACATTACCATGAATTGCCTTTAGTGGATTTCTTTCCCCTTCTCTCTTTCTCCACTGTTACTAATAAAGACATAAAATTCCCCAAAATGATAAAAATAAAAATTATTTTTTAAACCAATTTCTTGTAATAGATGTTTTACTTGCTATTAATAGTACTTAGGAAAAGTCACAGCAAAAGCACAGAATTCAGCTCCCTCAAAAAGGCCTTAGAAGGTATTAAAATGTTCAATAACAAAGGTCATAATTATCATAGATAATCATGAATTATGAAATCAAGAGAGTATTATAATTAATAATTTGGGCACCAACTGTTAAAGAACCCCACAGGTGGGGGACACAACTGTCTGATCTGTGAGGAGCATGGTCGCTTATTAGCAATAATTAATAGTTATCAGAGATAATTATTAATTATACAGGTGAACACAGAAGGTATGAATTTGAGCTCTGATTAACTCAATATATAAAATACAATAATAACAAAAGACTTCTCTTTAAAGATATAAAAGCGTTTATTAAACTTAGCAGAATTAACAAAGTTAACAAATGCTTCATTCAATATACCGCTGTCCTAAAATCTAATTCTACCTAAGCAAACTCAAAGCTATGCACAGTCTTGAACACATGCAGGTGAATGCGTATGTGTGTATGTGTCAAGATGGCGACGTTATCTGACCTGATGACGTCAAGGATTTAGACATGGATGTGACTACGGGAGGAAGTCACGTCACGTGAGAACTAAATGGCGGAAGTTACGGCAGTGTCTTGGTTAGACAATAGCAAGATGGCGCAGCCTGGTGGTCAGCGTCTTGCACTCACCCAATTCTGTATAAAACACGTGTCTGATGGCGGATAAAGAAGGACATGTCCCATGCTATCTGACCATCAGATGTGTAGAAACGACGTGTGTGTATATGTGCATGTGTGCGTGCGTGTGTGTGGGTTAGTCGCAAACGAGAGAAGAAAGAGGAGGGAAAGTGACCGTGAGGGGGAGAGAGGCGGTTCCTTTATCTACAGAGAGCGTGCGTATGGACGGCAGTCTGTAACGCATGTTGTCTTTCTCACTCACGGTGGCACAAACACAGCAGTAGTCCCGAGCAGGACAAACACAAAACAGTCTAGCGTGGTGAACACAACTAAACAGGCAGCAAACTTCAAATACTCCTTAAAGTAAAGCAGAACAAATGGACTCAGTGGTACGTCAATTCACACAACAAAGCTTAAAAGCTAAAAAGAACAATGGCACTGAAGCTGAGAATAAACACACAAACTAACAGTCTCTGCCAAGACTTAAACCTCTTACTTGGTTGCTTCAGAAAGCAAGCAGGTTGTGTGTTAAGTCCATCTTTCGGTCCGGCTTGGTTCCTTGGCTCGGATGCTGACGGGGCTGTCCTCGCGCTGTCGGCGGGGTTTCACAGGAGCTGATTCTTGGCGGCGTGGAGGAGAAAACAGCAGAGTCGACTCCGTTGAAGAAGAGAAGAAGAAGGCAGAGAAGTTATCCACATCTTTGTGAAGAAAATCCGTTTCTTCCTTCTGCAGGCGGTGAGAGCGCTGGATGCAGCAGCGGTCTCTCTTTGATCCAGGGATGGTGTTTGGGTGAACACGGGCGAAGTCTCGTCTCATCCGGCGGGGGGAGAGTCTTCCAGTCGATGTGAGAAAAACACATGCATGGTGTTACCTCCTTTAGTGAAGCTGGCTCACAGAGGGACAGAACTTCCCCTCAGCTCAGTTCACAATGGAAAGCATGTTTTTCTGGGTGTCTTCAGTTTTTAAAGGGGCGGCGATGTCACGGCTGTGTCACCATGACTTCCTCTCTGCCAGTGAGAGACTGATTGTTGGGACCATTTCCGGTTTAGCACCTAGGTGTGAACTGAACACTGCATGTTTGGATATGGAGTCCGAAATGAACTCTCTTTGTCTCCCTTTGTTTTGGGCGCCCTCTCCTGGTATCAGGCTTTGGAACTTACATGCGGGCCAGCCTTTGTCTCATGGAGTATGAGGCCCAACAAGTCTAATTCTGTATTTACGAAGCTTATACATTTTCAGTTTTTGTTGAGGTTGTCAGAAAGGTGATAATTCTACTTTAAATATAAAATAAAAGGAACACTTTTCAATGTAATGCACTCAACCACTGATCAAATTGATTCTTTACAATCCATGTTGGTCATGAACTTGTAGGAACAAAAATACCGAACATTTCCCACCAAACAGCACTTTGCACCCTCCTTCTTGATCAAAGTAATGAGTGCTTAAAAGTAAGTGGTGTAAACCTGGCACATATATTTCTGATATATTGTTTTTTTCCTACAAACTGCAGAATGCTTGATTCTATTGATTGAGAAATGAAGTTCATTCTTCATGTAACAACATAATCTAAACTCAAGTGTTTCATGGTTGAAGTGGTTTGCCATGTTCCTGCACTGGGTGACCTGTTGTGATGCTGTACTGAATGTTCTGTACTGATGTTAACTCTGTGTTCCCTCGCAGGTTTTCTGGAGCAACATGTGGCTTGGCTTTAGTGTTTGTCTTTCCTGCGTTAGTCCACATGATCTCCCTGAGACGGCAGGGGGAGCTCCGCTGGCCGTCAGCCCTCTTCCACAGTTTCCTGATCATGCTTGGCATGGCCAACCTGCTAGCCCAATTCTTCATGTAGAGCAGCAATCAGACACAGACGCCCTTAACCATTCACAGGCAAGACTAAAAGATGTGATGGAGATTTCAGATAGGAATCTCTGAAATTAGATGTAGAATATGGAGTGCATTATTGTTCATAACTGTGCATTGTGTATCATCCCACTGATATCATGGCTACCAAAATAAGAAACCACTGCAGCCTCCAGGCACTCAGATTTATTGTCTGTGGCTGTGGTATATGATTAAATATCACACACTTACTGTAATAAAAATGATAGTTGTACTTTGAAAAAGTTCACATTTAAGGGGAATAACAGAAAACTATTGTACCAGTTTGATAACATTATCTTTTTATTTTCTTCCTGCCATCTAGCCAATGGTATTTTTATGATAAAATCTTTCTTGGAGATAATTTCCTACATGATACTGTTGATTATTCCTGCCCACTGATCCCAGTCCTGCCCAACTCTGTCTCACTCATGGTAACATTACTTGCAAACTGTCAGGAAGATTTGGAATAGTAGGTCAGCATTGCGAGGGAGCATATTCTTCAGCTATTGTGTTAAAGGTCTGTTTTTATTCAGATTCAAACAGCATCTCAGTCGAACATTAAATCTACAATTTTGAGTGAACTTAAAATTTGTTACATGTTAGGCTTTACAGCTGGATTTTATGATCATATACAGTTGTGTGTTGCTGACACCAGGGAATTATTTTACTAACTTTGTGATTATGTAAACTGTTTGTATGTTTTGAAGACAGCCGTGTTCTGTGCATATTTTTGACAAAACTTTTGGCACAGTCTTTTTTTATGAGCAGTGTTGATTTACATGTTTGACAACATGTTTACATGATTCCTATTTTCTAGTGATTGTGCCCAATATGCTGTATTTTACTAATGAAAGGATAGACAAAGGGAATATGTGCGTGAAAATAAACCTTCATATCAGATTATGAGAACTGTAGTTTTGTGTTTGCTTTCAATCAAAAGGATCATTCTGGTTTTATATACTGGGGTCTTTACAAAGTGTTGTTCATTACTATTATCATTAATAACATTGTACTCTGAGTTAATAGTGAAGATCTGGAAAGGATGACATCACTAAAAAGAAATCCAACTGTTCAAGAAATGAGCAGTCAGACGATCAGACAGGTTGGAAACAAACATATTTAGAAAAGAAAACGAAAGATAATGGTAAATTTACTGAATGTCAGCTATTGATTTGCAGAGTATAATGTTATTATCGGTAGAAATGATGGACAAAACTATAAAAAAATAAGGGTTGGTCTGGTTGTAATAAACTGAATTTAAACTGATCACATACAGTAGCTGTATGTTGTGCACCAGCCAGCTCATAGACTCTCCCTGTAATTCAGCAGACAAAAGCACACTAAAGACAAGAAGTTTGAAAACAATCATTGTGAGAGTTTTTTCTGTGAGGTTTGCTCATACAACTATTCCAATTCAGATTAAACAAACTCTCTTAACTTCACAAACTTATATTAAATCACTCATTTCAGCCTCATGAATGTCACCTGTTCATGAGGAGGTGGGTCTGGGTGTCATCAGATAATTTGTTTTTTATTTTTAGCCAAAAACAGGGAAACAGAAAAACAGAGCTGTTTTGCCTTTTTTGTTGTCAGAATCAAAAAAGAGAAAACCAAATTTAAAAAATGGTCCAATTTTGTTTTTTTGCAATTTCCGTTTTTCATTTTTCCTTTTTGAACTGAAGAATGAAGAAAAGCAGATAGTGACACAGAAATAAAAGGAAATATATCAAAATAAAAGCCAAGAGGATAGAATGGCCTGTAACATTATGCAAGCATAGGATCTATACCAGGGTAACATTAAAAGATAAATAAATAAACAGACTACATAAATAAAGATCTTTTTTGTTTTGTTCTTTTCATTTAGACATGAAATATCTTTTGCATCCAAAAAAGTGTGATATATTATTTAGTTGCGTCGCGTGAATCAATAGTCTAATTAATTATATACATGGGAAATTGCATGTGTGGTCCTTCCCAAATAGTGTTGTCTTAAGTGACCAGCAGAGGTCCCCACATGTTCGAAGATACAACATTGAAAATGAGCCATGTGGAATAGACTATGGAGTAATTGAAGGTGAAGAGGAATATGGCTGTTCAGAGTTTGTCATAAATTGGGAAGGCTGAGTGTTGTCCCCCCCACTCTCTCTCACACACACTAACCACTACAATTTGTTGGTCTTAACTTTTTAATAAATGTAAGGTTATGAAGTGTAAATGCTTTAAATATAGAGTTCTTCATTTGTTTTTTTTTAATCTTAATTGAAAAATGAATTGATAACTTTACATCTGAATGATTTTTGAACATGTAGCTTGCATTACATAACATGAATTGCGGAAAAGCTGAAGTTTCCAAATTGCTTAATCATTTCACAAAAGTATCTCAATTGTTTTAATACATTGCCATTGTATGGCTAGTTAAAGATTATCAGTGAAATATCAAAAATTGCTTTCATTTCACCTTTTTTACATCGAAGTATTAGGTTATCATTTTGCCAATAGTGGCTAAAAGAAATGGTCTCGGCACACCTTGTGTTTGAAAAGGTGTCATCCATCTTTTCTTTAATAATTCCTTATTTTTTCTTTTGTGTTGTATAGAATAGGTCTAAGCTATTTAGAATGGTAACATGTTAGGGGTTAAGACATTGGGATGATCATGTAAATTATTTCAGAAAGTATATTTTCAGAAAGTGTCCCATTTTGCCAATACTCACCCTATACAGATGTGGCCAAAATTATTGGTACCCTTACATTTTCTTAAAATAATGCACCATTCGCCCTGAACAGTGTTGAAATTAAAAGATATTTTCTCATTAATGTTTGGTTTGCAGTGGCACAAAACAAAAACATTGTGAAAATAACTGAATTCTTGGTTATTCTACCAAGACATTCTAAAATAGCCTGGACAAAATAATTGGTACCCTTTAGAAGTTGTAAGAAATAACTGATTTAGCAGACTATTGTGTTTTGATTAGTATCACGTGTTTTCAATCTTATAATCACTCATTCAGCCAGCTTAAAGGAGAAAATGACTGCTGTTTTGTGCCACTTTTGTGTACATCAGATTGAACATGGAAAACAGAAGGAAAACTAGAGAGTGGTCTGAAGACATTAGAAAAGAGGTAATAGGCAAGCATTACTTTCGGGTTGCTTTGCTGCCTTAGGCACTGGGTGCCTAGAATCTGTGCAGGGCACAATGAAATTAGAAGACTATTAAGGCATTTTGGAGTGAAACATACAGCCCAGTGTCAGAAAGCTGTGTCTTGTCACAGGTCATGGATCTTCCAGCAGGATAATGACCCCAAACATACATCAAAAAGCACCCAAGAGTGGATGAGAAGAAAATGCTGGACCGTTTTGAAGTGGCCTGCTATATCCTGATCTGAATCCCATTGAACATATGTGGAAAGAGCTGAAACTTGTAGTTGGGAGACGACACCCATCAAGCCTGAGAGAACTGGGGCCCCATCTTACACCCAGCACAAAGTGGTGCCAAGCTCAACACAAGTGTCTTTGTTAGTTTAAGACTGATGCAGTTGTCATTTTCCCATCCAGTGCCCATGTTGTTTAAATAGCAAATCCACTTGCGCCCATCTGAGCACCCATGGGTGTGTTGGTCTTAAAATGAGATTTAAAAAATATGGTCACATCATAATGGTTAGTCCTACTATTTATCAGAATTAGGTAGTCACAGTAATGACGGATGAAACTATGTAATTATTTGACCGAATCGTGGCATTACACAGAGGTATTTAAACAGCCCTGTCAGGATGAGGGTGTCTGTCAAGAAACAATGATTAATCCTGACAACTGTGTTGATGATTCTTTACATGCGTAAAATTAATGATTTCATTTTTGAACAATATTTAACAAATATACTTTACCATTTTTGAGATTACAGTAATTAGGTTTCCATACTTCCAGCAATTAAAACTCTGCTGATTTTACCTGTTACTCCATGACTGAGCAAAACAATTTTAAAGAGAACAAAAGCAGTAATTAAGAAATTAACCTTTTCAAAAAACAAACGAAAATACATTTGCAATAAATTAATAAACTGGATCTTAAACTAGTGGTCTGGGGCTGGCTACTGGACTGTCCAGAAGTAGCAGGAGCCAGTGTGCTCGTAATGCATCGTGCCCTTTAACTTGCACAAGCAGATCCATTTCCTCTGCAGAGAAGCGCTCCTTCTTACTATCTGGCAAATGCACCAGCAATCCGCAAGCGCGCCTGGCTTTTAAAGGGAATGGGAGATGACACTCTGATTGGTTTTTTGCATGTTACACCCAAAACACACCAATGATTAATTAAGACTAAGGACAAACCGTTTGAACCGTGTGCCTGGCGCTGGGACCATTTTTTCAGCTGTTAAACTACCAAAATGGTTTTGGACACACCCTAAATGCACTTGCGCCATGCACTTCAGACCGTGTGCTTAGATTGTTAAAATAGGGTCCCAGGAGTGGTTTGCTCAAGAAGAGTGGGCCAAACTACCAGTTGAGAAGTGTAGAAACCTTATTCAGAGTTAGAGAAAGTGCTTGGCTGCAGTTATTGCCTCCAAAGGTTGTGCTACAAAATATTAAGTTAAGGGTGCCAATATTTTTGGCCATGCCATTTTCATTTGTTTTTTTGTATATATGTTAAGTTGTGAATCAAAAGCAAAGTTTCAGTTACATTCAATGTGAAATAAAGAATGATGGATACTATATAATTCTGTCGATTTCAACTTAATACAGGGAAAATTTTGTTTTTTTAAAAAAGGCGGAAGCGTACCAATATTTTTGGCCACATCTGTAGATATCTCTTTAGATGTTTGTCAATATCATATTGTATACTAAATTTATGAATCATAGACTTCATGATAGAACATAATTTATTAAGCAAAAGCCAAGCAAAGCCAAAGCCTTCCTTAGTGCAACATCTCTAGATTTCATTAATTTCCACAAATTTTCATTAAACCACAGTAAACTGTTTTTGTTTTTAGATTTTATCTGTATACTCACATTAAATCTGTCCCTCACAGAGTTGACTCTGTGAGTAAAAGTATCACAGCCATAGTCCAGATCATCAGAGGACAGTACATCATTCCAGTTCAAGCTGTTTATTTTCACTGACAAAGTCTTCTTGCCTAGCTCTGGGTATGCACTGAAGGATCATTGTTTTAGTTTCCTAATCTGTTTTGAGTCAGTTTTGTCACTCATATGTGTAAGTTATGATCTGATAAGTGATTAAATTATAACTTTTAGTTATTCTTCCTGGTGACTCAATTTGTGAACTGGAACATATAGACTGTACACTCTACCACAGAGGATACTAATGTGCAAAAGTACCTACATTATATAGTTATGATTATTTCGCTGTTAATGATAAAATAAATATCCTAAGAAGCCTGCCTACTACAAATCAATATGATAATGATCGATACAGCTTTGGCAGATTGATTTGTCCACAATGTAATGTCACGGCTTAGGACTGATGAAGTCCAGAATCAAGGTTGCAGTGTAGGCTGTAACTTAACCAACAACGAACAATAGCTATAAAAAGTGAACATTAGTTTGATAATGTCATAGATTATGAAGTTATTTATTACTACTATTACTATGTGAACCAGTGAACAATAATTTAGTAACACGTGGGGACCTCTGCTGGTCACTTTAGACCACGCTATTTGGGAAGGACCTCACAAGCTATTTCCACATAATTGGGCTATTAATTCACGCTACACAACTAAACAATTTATCATACACCTTTTGGATGGAATATATTTCATGTCTAAATGAAAAGAACAAAAAAAAACAACCTTCATTTATGTAGTATATTTATTTATTTATTTATCTTCCAACATTACCCTGGTATAGATGAAGAAAGACTCAAAACAAGAATTTCACACAGCAGAGCTTCAAGTGCTGCTCAGATTTTCATTAGGAGTGATGAGGATGGACATGATTGGGAATGAGTATATTAGAGGGACACTTCAGGTTGGATGGTTTGGAGACAGCGCGACAGAGGCGAGATTGAGATGATTTGGACATGTCTGGAGGAGAAATGCTGGTTATACTGGAAGAAGGCTCCTGTAGATGAAGCTGACAGGCAAGAGGAAATGAATAAGGCCAAAGAGGAGGTTTATGGATATCAGAGCATCACTGTACTGTGACAGAATGAAGAGGGAATGCTTTGACATGAGGTTAGATGCAGGAGAATATTATAGCCTACAGTAGGTGATGTTACACTGTCAACTGCAACACAAAATGATGATGGACAGAGACCTGCAGAGGGACACCGAGGCAGCTTTTTACAACATCTTCAGATATGCAGAAGCTGCTGTACTGAAATATGCCAATAAAATCATCAAATTAAAAACATAACATAAAAAACAAGTTGTTTTTGTGCCTAAACCTAAGCTAAACTTAATCATAGAGGTAGCATCAGTTATGCTCATATGAATAATAAGAGTAATATTTATAAAAAGCCAACATGGGTTTTGGAAGATAATGACAAAAAAAACCAAAACAAACTCTGCTGTTAAGCTTGGAGGAATTGTTGAGTGCTGCAGACACAATTCAGTGCTAAAAAATTGTGCTTCTAATTAAATAGGCTCATAAATCATAATAACAAAAAGAATGCAGAGGCCATGTGTTCAATCAGTTTCACATGCAGTAAGTCCAGGGAACCTTAAGGTGCTCTTGAAGATAGAGAATGGAGAAATGAGTGGCTGCTGAGTCTCCTCCTGACTTTTGCTTGGCACGCACCACCCCCACCTCCCCACCCCCACTCCACCAGGGCAAAGCAGTCAACCTAGGGGAAGCACTGGTATGGACCTAACCTAAACATTCACAAATCTTTCACCAGTACTCAACCATATATTTTCTTCCTATTGTAGAAAATGTCAGCAGCCATTAAGATACCACATTGCCGGTATGTTTGTTAATTTTATAGTAAATGCCTAATTAAATTTATATTTGGACTGACTCTAAATCTATTTTTTTTAATCTGAATACATATTTGTGTTTCCACTTTTTGTAGCTCCATGAATTTTTCACATGAGCACTATGTCTCCCCCCTGCATGAGTATGTAAAAGGAATTAGTGCATGTGCTTTGGTTGCTTTGGTTGGTCATAAGTGATTTCTCATAAGAAAAGCAGTACTTAAAGAAGGTGAAAATGCTGAGAAGTTAATCAATATGCAGGTCCCTAATTCAGGGTCTTGACAGGAAGTCTTCCACAGATACCATTACTGGTATTAATTCTGTCTGAGGATTGGAAAGGGTCACAGCAGTGTCAATGTTCGGTGTGGCGGTGACCTGACCTTTCTGACTGTCTTCATCTTATTTAAGCTCTGGCTCCTCAAGAAGCCTTTGGTTTGTCCTGCCGGCCTATTAGCTGGTGGGGTTGGGGGTTGGGGAGTTAATAGTTAGGCTTTCTGTCACACTCAAATGCAATTAGAGGAAGTGTGATTTTTGTGATAAATATCCCCAGTTTACACTGTATTATATCTGATGAATTTTATACCACAATCAAATTTGGAAGTATGACTTTTTTTTTATAAGGTATTGAGTGTTACAATATACATCATTTAAGTTTCAGGGAATATTTTTTTGTCTTAGCACGCACTGGTAGCTCAGCTAGCAGCGTCCTGCTGCTTCTAGTGTCACATAACAACCCTGAAATAAATAATGTTCTTGGAGGTTCCACTCTTCGGTTGTTGATAATGATAATATATACATTATACATACATACATGTGTATATATATATATATATATATATATATACACACACACACACACACACACACACACACACATATATGTATATATGTGTGTGTACATATATATGTAAATATATATATATATATATATATATATATATATATATATATATATATATATATATATATATATATATATATATATATATATATATATATATATATATATATATATATATATATATATATGTATATGTGTATATATATATATATAAAAGTCATTTTTTTTTGGAGTAATTAATTAATTAATTTATGTATATCCGGGAGCACAATTGACTTATTCATTATCATTATCATCTGTGTTGGAACACTAATGAATGCAGATACTTGAGAAGAGTAGAGCACAATGGCTGCATCCTCTTGGGATGGATCATATGTCTGCTTCCCTAGCTCCTTCCCCTTGACAAAAAACACACCCTTTAGCATAATCAATGGGGAGTGGTGCCGGAGGAGGTGGCTAGGTGGCTAGCAGTTTGCCTGCCTGTGATTCGCTGACATGAACTCTAATTGGATTAAGTAGGGAACTTGCTTAGCTGGATGCTTTGTGCTGGGATTGGGAACAGCCTGCAAAGAGAGCACGGACACACTACCAGACAGGAAGAGAAGCAGAGAGGGAGGAGGCCAGAGGCTGCCCTGCTTACCACTTGGAGAGGAAAGACTGAGAGAGGAGGGGTGAGAGAAGAAAAAGGGGAGTATCCCGTCTCTCTGCCCTTCTGTGCTGCTGCAAACCCCCTCCCTCTCGCTATGATTCTCTTTCTCTCTCTTTCCCCTTACTCATCTGTTTCTGTGGCTGTGCTGAGGGGAAGGACACCTGCCGCTCCCTGATGATTCAGCCTTTCAGCTGGTTGGAGCTCCACAGACAAGACAGCATGTCCCTCCTGCCACTGCAGTGCTTGGCCGTCCTGTCCTCTGCAATACAGCTATTACAGCTGCAGTCGGCCCATCACATCAACACCGCCTCATCAGTCCAAGTGCTCAGGTGAGTGAGCTGCTATTCCAACACTCACTGATAGACCATGCAGAACATTTAAGGACTCTAAGCAATCTGTTTCTGCTTTTGCCTGCAGCAAATTTGATGATTCTATTTTTAGACTCATGAGTGTGTTTCTTTGAGAAAGCATGAGTAAGGATCTCCTTTCCCCTCGTGCGCAGAAGGCTGTCTACATACCCCCTGGACAGTTAACGAGGTTAGACTCACTCTGAAGAGCATTTTTAGCTCCCTCTGAAATCCCAGCTCTCACTCTGCAGCCTCATGATGGAAAACATACTTGAGGAGACTGGTGGCAGACAGCCACTGTGTGATGCTCTGACTTAATAGTTGATCCAACACGTGGAAAGGATGACTGAGGGAATGGAGGACTTCTCTGCAGGGCCAGCTCCTCCTCCTGGATCGGCCTCCCCCACTGGATTTACTGTTGATACTGGACAAGTCCCCGAGGAGAAACCGGAGGAGACAGAGGCAGCTGGAGAGAGTGGGGAGGAGGGCACAGATAGAACTGCAGAGGGAGGTGGCGGTGGTGATGGGGAGCACTCAGGGGCTTTGGGAATTGTGGCCTTGCCAGGAACCTGCTGTGTGTGCATAGAGATGGAACAGATTAACAATTGCCTGCACTCTGAGAAAATCTGCATTCTGCCCATCCTGGCCTGTCTGCTTAGCTTAGCCCTCTGCACAGCTGGCCTCAAATGGGTCTTTGTGGATAAGATCTTTGAGTATGAACCACCCACTCACTTAGATCCTAAACGCATCGGACAGGACCCAATTATCATATCAGTTGACCCCACGCTGGGACTAACTATGTCAATTCCTCATTCATCTCCGTCTACTGTCTCCTTGACCACCGCCATCACCATAACCCCAGGACATCCTGAGGTTTTAATGGAGGAGACATCCACACGAGGGTACGTGCCTCAGTCTCCACGAGTGACTCAGTCTGATCCCTCTGTTACACTGAAATTCAATGCTGAACATCCCATCATCCCAAAGCAGTCCCCGCATCCTCAGACAACACAGGAACTTAACAACATCTTTATCCCAACAATCTGTAAGTACCCAACATTTGTTCACTGAAAGCAGTGGGATTGAGTTTTCTTTTTAGACAGGATGTCCTTTTTCCAAAAAATGGCCTCTAACATCATGACATAGAATATAATAATCAGCAGGGAGTACTAGCTGGAGTCCTGCTACACCTTAAACTGTGATTTTCATTGTCATAAAGACAAACTAAAAGGATTCGAATGTTTCTTTCTTGTTTCTTTGATTTAGTAAATGCTGTGTTCTGTCAGCTGTGCCAGGAAGTGTCTGTTTTCAGGACTTTGTCTGAGAGCAGACACGTTGTGACTTGCAGAGAGTAGCATAGAGGCCATGACTAAGCCTCTGAAATATTGCTACACAGATAGGTGTGTTCTATTCCAACCTACTTTATCTCCACAGTGAGTGAATGTATAATTACTAGCATTCATTCCTTATTCCTGAAGTATTAATGATCCCTTAAATTATACCACAATGATTTTGGAACACAACAGTAAATGGATGTTGTTAGGATTTTATTTTTGAATATCACAGATGGTAGAAAAAGTTTGATTCATCATATATGATCATCATCATATTGAAAAGTGAAAATCAATAAATGATTCATGACAAAACTGTAACTCCAGGCTGTGGTACAGGGAGACTTCCTGTTCACTGCCTGTGCTCCATTTCAAGGTCAGAGCCTGCTGGAGGCTAATTGATGCCCTCTCCATCCCACTGCTGCAGGGAAAAACAACACGCTAATACTGTCTGTCTGCTAGTGCCTTGCCATCATGATTTCTGCTGTAGTCACATCACTGTGTGATTTATTACGTTGTACATTTTGTCTAGCTGATCTAAGGCGGTGGTGATGGTCAGGTGGATGCCCCTCCCCCAACCCCCCAATTCTGCCATTGGAAGGGGGGGTTTCAGACACTATAGACAATCTGAAAAGCACTTTGTTTAAGGCATACAAGACCTTGAACTTTCCACATTGTTACCCCCTTGAGAAGCTCTTTGCTAGAAGGTATAAAAAAGGGTTTGGTGACACTATGTGCCAGGGGGAAAGCACATGGCTATGTATTTTCTCTACAGACCAACAAACTCTGTTGCCAGAAAGATTGTGATATGGGACGATTCTACAAAATCCCTGATGATGCTTTATGACATGTTTTAACATGCAATGCCATTGTTGATCTGGAAGAAGGCCTGAGGCATGAAATGTCATAAAAAAAGAAATGCATATGGAGCCAGAGTGTGCAACAATTTTTTTTCCTGCTCTTAACATTCAAAGTCAACCATTTTTAAATTGTTTATTTCTACAAAATGACACTTATGTCCCTAACAAAAATGATAGTTGATTCCTTGCGTTTTAGCTCCTCCCAGTGGGGATCCAAGAGACAGACGTGAGGAGTGAGGAATTTAATTCACCAAACATATACTCGCTCACTCCTGCATCATTTTGAGGAGATGACGACTACTCGTGACACACAGCATTTCAACTTTCAAATAGTAGTAGTCAGTAGTAGCTTGTCAGCATGTTTTTTTTAGGTTAAAACTGTTTGTAATCTCTATGTCCCTTTATTGCCATCTAGTGTATGTTCTTAGTGGGGAATCGATGGTTAGTAGCAGTGTTTTGTGAAGTTTCATTTTGTATGTTATAAGATTTAAATAAGATTTCATTGTATACTTGAGATTGGTCCCTGTGTCTAGAACCATGGGATGAGAAGGGTGATTCCCAAATAATTGGGTCCAACTCCCAGCTGTGTACTAACTCTGCCCTTGTATATATGACTGAATTGAACCTATATACTTAAAACTCTCTGAAGAAGGCTCTGTGCTGAAACACATTTTTCAAGCATTTTTCTAATGTGATGTGAGCCAAATAAACAAGTGAAATGTTAATATTTTGTCCTCTCTGACTAGAAAATTGAGATGTGCTACCATTTTTTAATATTTTTGGAACATGCCTACTGGATTTTGGGTTTAGCACTCCACTGAGAATCCAATTGTTGAAGCACAACCTCCTTCTCCATTTCATTAGTAGTCAACTATCAATATGTAGATAAAAGTTTAAAAGCAAAACACCTGACATCTGACAACTGCTGCTTCAATACTGATTATAGATCTATACCTGCGTCTGGCTGTCACAGATTACAACTGATAGAAATAACACAAATAGACAACTAAAATCTGTTCATTGCTGAAAGAAGAGAACCGACGTGAAGGAGCAATAAAAAACACTAGTTTGTGAAAGCCTGATACTTTTTTCAGGCTCCGGTGGACATTATAGGAGACATTGCAACTCTGCTGCTGTATGCTATATTTTTGATATATGTTTTCATGATTCATGAGTCTGATTCTGCACACATGAAATATTTTTATTTTATGAATAAATATAGACCACCGCTGTTGGTGCTGTTATTTCTGTTATTTCTGTTATTCCTGTTATTCCTGTTTCCACAGGTAGTTTTCCTAATCTACAGTATTACAATTATGGAACATATATTATTATATATATAGAATATATATTATCAGTATTACATTAAAGCTGTTTCCACAACAGCCCGACTGTTCAAAAGAGTGTGGTTATGTTTAAAAAAAGAGCAATTGCTAACTGTTTGATTGTGATCATAGATTGCACATAAAGATGGACGTAGCAAGGTGTGATGTCTTATGGCTTATGGCAAGCTGTTTTAACATTTAATTGAACCACACTCCCATCTGTAATTACAGTTTAGATAGCATTTCTCCTACTCAAAACTGTATTCTCACTAGTCAGAATGGTAATTTAAGATTTCCAAAATAACATTCGTACTATTAGAAATTGTATTTCAAAATATCTACAACTTTGTTTGTAGCCTGCCTGTCAAAAATAAATATAAGATATCAAAAAATCCATAAAACATATAAGTGGCTGTTTTAACATTTAACAACTAGACAGGTCAGAATGGCAATAAGAGATACAGATGGGTGACAAATTAAAAAAAACAAACAAACAAAAAAAACGGTACAGGCCTGAATGCTTGACCCGTACAGTGAGGGGATCTGGTGGTTCTGTTATGCTGTGGGGGCATTTTGCTGACATGGTTTGGATCCACTTTTCCCCTTAGAGGGAAAGGTCACTGCAAATCAATACAAAGTTGTTCTGAGTGATCACCTTTATCCCATGATGAAGCATTTCTTCCTGATAGCAGTGGTCCCTTCCAGGATGACAGTGTCCCCATCCATAGGGCACGAGGGGTCACTGAATGGTTGGATGAGTATGAAAATGATGTTAATCATATGCTATGGCCTTTGCAGTCACCAGATCTCAACCCTATTGAACACCTATGGGAGATTTTGGACTGACGTGTTACACAGCAGTCTCTACCACCATCATAAAAACACCAAATGAGGGAATATCTTTTGGAAGAATGCTGTCATCCCTCCAGAAGAATTCAGAGACTTGTTCTGGTGGCACGTGGTGGCCTAACACCTTACTGAGACCCTTTATGTTGATTTTTCCTTTAATTTGTCACCCATCTGTATCTGCAATGACATTCTTAATAGTTGAAATTGTATTTCAGGACATCTAAAGCTTTATTTCTCCTAGTCAAAATTAAATTTATTCAAGATATCTTTAAATCCTTAAAAAGTATAAGTGGCTGTTCTATCATTTATTAGCTTGACTTGATATGTATTGCAGATATCTGTAATTCAATTCCTCCTAGTCAAAAAAACATTTCAGATATCCACAATGACATTCTTCCTATCCACAATTGTTATTTCAAATGACGTCACTTTTGCCATTCATGTGTATTGGACTTTCATTTTCAGATATTCACAATTGCATTTTTGATATCCAGAATAGCCAGTGCTGATCAAATATAATCAAGATTCACTTACTGCATTGCCTTTTTCTCACCTCAAATGTTTTCAGAAACATGTTTTAGTGTACTGTTTTGCTGTAATATATTAAAGTTTTTGACCAGGCTACCATTTGAAAATGGGCGAGCCAAAACCAAACACCACCCAACTTGCAACCCTATGTTGATTCTATGTCAATCACAATTTCAGATATTTAAAACTGCATTCTGGATAGAAAAAAATCACAATTATGGATATCTACTATATTTATACAGATGTCCACAATTGTATTTTTCCTTGTAAAATTGCAGTTATACGTATCAAAAATGACATTTTTACCAGTCAAAATGTATTTTTGGATATTCAAAACTACATTATGAATATCTGGAATGGTTTTTCAATTTGGATACCTGAAATTAAAATGATGACTAGTAACAATTGGACTGTAGATATCTGAAATGGGAGTTTTGTTTAGTAAGAAATAATTCTGTTCATTCTGGATATCAAAAATGTAATTGTGGATATCTGAAACTGAAAGCTCAATACACATGAATGGCAAAAGTGATGTAATTTGTCCCAGGAAGAATGTCATTGTGGATATCTGAAATGTTCATTTTGACTAGGGAGAATTGAATTACGGATATCTGCAATGCAAGTCCAATCTAGTTATTAAATGTTAAAATGGCTTGCCATAGGAGCTAGTTTGAAGCCCAGAATTGCAGTTTACGGTTGACTGAAGCTGAAGCTGAAACTAGCTAGCTTACTGGGAACGCTGAGTGGTGCATACTTGGGTAACATTAGTTTTTTTTTTAGCTATATTATGCTAATAGGGCAGGTACTGTAATCAAGTAACATTAAACTTAGTGAAATATTGCAACAATAGTCCAATTCAATGCAAGTCCTGGAGCCAGGGAGAGCAGTAGATGAGACAACTGTCAGTCACAGTTGTCAGTCAACACCCACACGGCATACATTAAAGCTACTATAAATTTTCAAATCATATTATTGGAGCAATAATTTCCAATTTAATGATTGTGACCACAATGACTGTGATGTCACCTGTTGGTTTGCATTGGAGCTGGTTTGAAACCCAAGCTGTGTCTCATTTCAGGGGCTGCACTGTTCGAAGGACGTGGTCTACAAAGGCTTGTCCTTTGTAGACTTTAGAGGCTGAACCAAGTGTTGTTAAATGAAACGGTCTGGTCTACAGAAGATTTCCTATTTGCGTCATTAGCTGCTCCCGCCCTTACCCTTGCTTCACAAAACACTGCTCATGTCACCTAGCAACCTTGACAGCTGAAGCTGACAATCAGGACACAGCTAGTAGAAATGGAGCCAGAAATTAAAATTTTATTATTATGGCAGCCCATCCAGGTCCAGCAACACACATACATAAATACAACTTCTAAGGCCTAACATTTATAAAACTGAATGTAATATTTTTTAAAGACCTGCAGACACCCTATTATTCCACCTCTTATGTAATTTATTTATGTTATAAATTGTTGTAAAGACTGTTGCAAACAATGTACAGTTTCTCTATTTTAATTCATTCAATATGTTTTATTTTTCAACTAATCTTTCAAGTAGAGAGAAGAGCCTGTCCATTCTCTCTCTCTTCTCCTCTCCTCTGCCTCTCTCTGCAGCAGCGCACTTGCTGACACCAGCTCAGCTTCAACACAACTACATGACTGTACTGTAAAGCTCCACACTACAACACTTTTTTCTCACAAAACATGACCTCATTGAAAGAAAGATGCAGTACATTATGTTATTCAGTCTGTAATGTAGCTATAACAAAAATTCAAACTATTATGTAGCTTAATAAAATAAAATAAAATAAATAATATGGACTAATCTGTTCAATTTAATACATTTATGTTTATTGAAATGTAGTGATATCTGTACATATAGAGCCCCAAAGGCAGTGCTTTTGTTCTGTCCAGTAAAAACATGAAGCTTCACTTTACATTCAGACAAACTAATGTTTTCAATGTCTCACCTAGCCAGTGGCTCCACACATCTCCGAGAACATCAGAGCAGATTTGCAAACAGGCGTTATTTGGATAAACTGACCACATATTGGGAATCTACATGGTTACTTTCTTAACTGAAAAAAATATTAAAACTTAATAAAGCGACATATTAACAGTCCTACATTTGAAAATTATAGCAGCCTAGGCTGGCTCAAAATCTCTGCCATTGCTGCTTTTGGTTGAGCTGTGATGGATCCATCTGTTGCATCTTTCAAATTTGGGAAAAGATGCATTTGGTCTTCAAATGCAGCCTTTGAAGCTCCAGAGTTCCTGCTAACAGTCAGCACGATCATTTCCAATTGGAGCTAGGACATTCCAAATAAGGAGTGCGGGGGGGTGTCTTTCACACTCTGGATACACGAGCGGTACACACTTGGACTAACGTTAGCTACTTTAGCCAATTTGTGTTAACAGGACATGTATCGAAACCAAGAAGACTTAAACTTGCCTAAATATTACGACAATACTCTGACTCAAATCTTATTAATGGAACAAGATCACAAATAATTTAGGGAGTGTAGTTACTTTGGCATCAAACCTGCAGTCAGATAAGAAGACCGAGATCAATACTATCTCTGTGTGTCCATTATATTGTATGTTCATTATATGTTTAGCCTATAGCACTGCTAGCTTTCTGTCAAAAGAGAAAAAAATATATACCCTGCTAAATTTTCAAAACTGTTTCCAAAATATGTTTTTACAATCCAAATGCATAATATTTTCACACAGTTTGAATATGGAAATTGGACAGTTTTAAGGTTTCAGCAGTTGTGTTAGACTGTGTAAGTTTTAGGTAGGTGGACTCTACCTGGCTACTGAGTGTATATAATAACTTGAAATCGTCAGAATCTCCTTCCTTTCTCAATAACAGGTTACCAAACTGTTTTGGTCTTCAACATGTAACACTATCATTTATAGAATTAGGCTATATCCTATGATTGCTAGACTGCAGTGAACAGGAAATTTGATTTGCTAATATTTCTTAAAATTGATTTTTAATTGAGTTGATGCAGTGGAAGATCAATTTTTAGGGTGTGTGAAATCATTATCTTCAAGTCAGTAAGGCATTATGTCCCCTCTCATTCTGCTGACAGTACTACCCTCTAAGTATAAACTCACCTTTTGAAGGAGTTGGGTAACAAATGCTGGAAGTTCTCTAGACTGGATTTGTCACATTAATGAGGTTCTCCTCACTTGTCCTCCTTAGATGAAGGACCTCTAGTTTGAGTGATGAAGCAGTGAATCACACAGATTGCAAAATGAATGATGTAAGTGCTAAAAGGAGACTTTTAATATTGTGTGACCAAGTGCTGTCTATCAGAATGTCAATAGTAGGATTTGATGTTAGTAGAGGTTTTATATTTGAAGGCCCTAGAAAATCAGTTATTTTATGAATATTGATTGATGATTGTCGTCCCACAGTGCTTTGCATAAGAACAAATTACAATAAAATAAAAAATGAAAAAATGTATGGTCACCTCAAGTCATAGCTTGGAAAAAAGTACCAAAATTAATAATTGGAAAAATATTTTTAGTCACATTTGGGAAGTTTAACAAATTAAAAATTGGCAGTAGTGCTGGAAAGCTGCCACTTGATGGACATTGTTTGGTGCATGCCTGGTACATTGTACTATAAAACCATACAACACATTAATTTCCTGTGTGCTAAATACTGCACTGTGAACATTAGTATATAAAATAAACTTAATAGTATCAGTAAATACAGTATATAGTAAAGCCCAACTGATCTTTTTGGTCAATATGGATATTTGGGAATTAAAAATCTGAGAACAGCATATATATATATACAGTACTGTGCGAAAGTTTTAGGCACCCTAGATGTTTAGATTCTCCATTATGCAATACCATCAGGGAGGTGTCTGATCGGTACCAAATTTATTCATGACATGACAATGACCCCAAACATACAGCTAGAGTCATAAAGAACTATTTTCAGCTACAAGAAGAATGATGAGTCTTCATACCATACAATCTGCAACAGACTGTATGGTATGGCCCCCACAGAGCCCTGATCTCAACATCATGGAGTCAATCTGGGATTACATGAAGATGCACCTGAGATGGCCTAAATAATAAATCCACAGAAGAACATTCTTTCTCCAGGATGGTTACAACAACCTACCTGCAAGTTACCATGAAAAACTGTGTTAAAGTGTACCGTGGAGAACTGGTGCTGTTTTAAAGGCAAAGCTGCTCACAGCAAATATTGATTTCACTTAGGTTTCTGCTGTTTACTCAACTTTGTGAGAAGTTAATTGATAAATTATATAGCAATATTTTTGTAAGCATTCTCACTTTACTTTTAGTGCCTAAAACTTTTGCACAGTACTGTATGTAAGTATATATATGTGTTTAGATATTCCGCCCTGGTCTGTGTCACAATGGGATTGTTTACAGTGTGCGCTGATGTTGTTCTTCACTGATTGTCACACTGTGACAATCAGCGAAGAACAACATCTGGTTGGATGCAGCGCTTGCTCTTTTTTTTCCACAAATGAGATAGAGAATGAATGGGAAGTTACCTCTCTCTCTCTCTATCTCTCTCTCTCTCTCTGTTTCTCACTAAAGGCTTGTGACTACCTTCCTGTTAAAATGTGTGTATTGTGAAACACATGCAGGAGGTGATAACCTAGTAACAACATTATCACTACGCATCAACATCAGCTTACCACTAAATGAAAGGAGCAGAACAGAAAACTATGTACCCTCTGATGTCAGTGGCATATCAATGAGAAGACGACTGCTGTCAGATTTGAATGAAAAAAGTAATAATAAGCACAAGGGATTTCTGTATTGCCACTCCAAAATGAATTTTGTCGAAACACTGTGTAAATCTGGTGATCTTGGCAAAGTCATAATATCCACAACTAGTCAACCATTGTCCACAATGTTGTGTAGTGGTTTTAATAGTTCACTAGTTGGTGAATCCCCCTTCAGTGGACTGGCTGTCATGTAACATCTGTCACAATTTTGTATCAGGGACCACTTACCAAATGTTTTGTTTAAGTGTCTGATTTTTACTGTTAACATTTTTGATTCAGTTAGATTATTTTATACAAATATTCACCTTGACAGATGTGACTTCAGTGATTCCAGATAATCATGCAGGCAGAGATTTCTGCTGATGCAATGCATCATAGTTTGTCCTTGACAGAAACACCATCCACTGCAGCACACTGATTACTTTGCAAATACAACCCCAGCTCTGCCCAAAGAACCTGAACAGGAGAGAAATGAAACAGCCTTTTGGCTCCTCCAGCATGGTGTCACTGCTCACTGGTTTAATGTTTCTGATCCACTGACAAAAATTAAGCAGGGATATCTGCATTCTTCTCTGCACTCCATTGGGCATGATTAGGACAAAAATTGCTGCTCTGCTTTGAGCAACTGAAACACCTCAGCTTGGTAACTGTGGCACCTCTGACACACCTCACTGTACTGCAGACACTTGTCCTAAACTGGTGCCAAATAACAAAATTTACTGTTCATATTAGTTTGCTGATTTATGGATGTTACTGCTTGGTTTTTGTTTCTAATGCATGCACTGATTACTGATTAATATTTCCAGGGTAATGCACTAATATTAATGGCTTTGATAGCAAGTTGATTTTTTGACAATTAAAGGCAATTAATTTTGTGTATAGGCTGCACATCAAACTCCATGTACATCTCTATTTATTTATTGAAGGTCAGTCAATTGAAACAATGGTATTAAGAGTCCATGTTCAATAAAGACATGAGCAAGTGCAGGCTCTGATGCAGCCTTTTTTGTGCTGCATATATCTTGCACCTTGATCAATGCATCTAAGCTACATAATCTCTTTTCTTGTTATTCATTCTTTTATCTAGAACAGTAATTTGAGGTAGCTTCTTGTTGCAGTGTTGAAATGTGTAATGCTGAGATAATGCATACAGAACATATTGGCAGTATAGTACTCACTGTATCATTCACCCCCGGAGGCTTATTTCCTTATTTTTTTTAAGAACAGATATTGCCTAATCATTTGGTATATCTACAGTTATGAAAGTGAGTACATTTAACTGAACATGAAAAGAGGGAAACATGTTGTTGATGTTGTCAGTATTGCTCTTGTTCTACAATACTGATTTATCATAGACATGAATAAGTGTAAGATGTTGTTGAAATCATCTCAGATTTTAGAAGACTCTAATTTGCTAGTATGAGTGAATGGTTGTCTTTTTATATGCATGTCAGCCCTGTGATAAAATGGAGACCTGTTCAGGAAATACCTAGCCTCTTGCCCAACAGATGCTAGAATAGGCTCCAACATTAGTTAAATCAGAAAACTAGTACTCTGTGACAACCCAAGCATGTCCACACCAGTGAGTCAGTCAACTCATTTGAGGCTCTTATTCTGAATCCATCTCCATCAGCGATGAATTGCTTTGTCCAGGGTAACAGACTCAGTTTATTCCAACTTATGATACTCCCATCCTGCAAACCAGCCTTCGATCAGCACCACGGACAGCAGCTGAAGCACCAATAACAATTACATTGCATACCCTTAAATCCCTGATCCCACTTCATATCAAAGAGAAACCTGTACCTACCCATTAGAAGATCATCCTATGGGCCTTGTGCTCAGCAAAGTCATTAACAACACTGCTCATGTGAGTCAGTCCTTTCTGACAAATATTGCCCGTCTTGAATTCCTTTGACCCACACTGTAGACATCATTGTAGAAAGGTGCAAACTTTGGTCTGCAAACAGCCAGCAAGGCTCACAATAAATCCAGGGTGGGTTAATAACACAGCCATGTTCTTAGGAGTTGGATACCTGCCTTGGTAGTGGTGGTGTAATATGTGATGGAGAAACACCTGTTTCCTTGCTTTCTGTCTCTGGGGAATGGCCCGGTTGGCTTACATGAACCGATTGCTATAATATAGCTTTTGATCTTGGCGCTGGGGGACTCAAAATGGAGTTGAATCCAGATATGGTATTTGGAAAAGAACAAATAGTGGGTTTTTATGAATATTTATTTTGTACAAATATTTTAAGAATTATTTGTTTTCGGGAAGAAAAAATTGTCAGGTCTGGACTCGTAGTGTAGCAAGGTTACATTGTTTTCTCTGTCTTTCTTCTCTGCTCCACTTTGTCTGTCTTTGTATCATGAATGTGTTAATGGCTGCAGGTCTGTGTGTCTAGTGGAGCTGAGCTTTGGCTGAGTGGTCAGCGTAGTCGTCTGTGGTCTGGGAGATCGGGGTTTCAGACCTGGTCTAGGAACCCTACTTTGCAAAATAGTTGATTGAAGAACACTTTAAAATCCTAAAATTATAAGTATAATGAAAAGAAAAACAGGATTGTTACGCTGATTTCCACTTTTCAAATACAAATACAAATACAATTGCCTCTGTGCATTGCCTATTGGCACCTACATCCTATCGGACATGAACTTAGCTTTATGACACTTACATTGTTCTCTCCTGACTTGATCCTTGCTTGTGATGTATTTATTTTATTTATGTATTTATTGGGACCATGTACAGTGTTAAACATAAATGTTACTATTTGATGTACTAGATCAGAGTTAGCTAATAGCTAATATTTATCTGCAGTCCCTCTGGCAGGTCACAATTAAAACAAATAACAGCACAATAACAAACAGTGCAAAGCAAAAAACACACAGGACACATAATACAAAATACAAAGCTACATGCAATAGCACATCACACGCACCCACAATGTCAACTAGAAATTAATAATGTAAGCTTGTCAAATTAAAAGCAAGATTATTTGCGTTCATGAGAAGACCATGAGATGAAATTTATAGTCAGTGGTTACAGAGCTGAGTAGTTTTAACAGATTTTTTTGATTTGGTTTTGAATGTACTGATGGAACTGCAGCTCTTCACATGATCAGGTAGGGCATTCCACTGAGTTGTGGCTTTCACAGAGAAAGCTGACTGCCTAAATGCAGTGTGACAAAATAGTATGGTACAATCTTGTATAGAGGATATTCTGGAGGACGTAATAGAACTTACTGAGAGAGTATACACGAAGTGACGTAGTGTAGGAGGGGCCAAACCATTTAAAATTTACTAGGCACAAATTTGAGAATAATCTAAAATTCTCAAAGCTCAGTAAATTGTATTTCTCCAGTACCCTACAGTGATGGAAATGCATTGGCTTTTTGTTCAGAGTTTTTAGAGTTTGTTTGTATAAGGTATTAAAGTATTGATTATAAGATATTGACTTTCATATGTACATTGCTTTGGATAAAAGCATCTGCTAAATAAAATTCTAACATCGTAACATTAAGTCTTACTTATCTGAAAGAACACAGTGTGTCTGCTATAATAATATTACATCTAAAATTTCTGATGTTAAATATGGAGGACCTGAGGCTGTGTTCTTGGCTCTCTGGTTTTTTTGCTTTATATTTAACCTCTTGGCCAAATTATATGCAGACATGGAATTAATTCCATTGCTACACAGATGATACTCAGCTGTATGTGCCTATAAAAGCTTATGATCATACTCAAATTACTAAATTACTGCTCGGCTGCTGTGAAAAATTGGAATTTCCTGCCTTCAGATTTTGATAAAACTGTGCCTTGCTTAACACAGACACCAATTTGATCAAGTGACAGTAACTCTTGACAACTGTGTGATTTCACAAAGTGTGACAGCCAAGAATCTTTGAGTTATGTTTGATCCTCGCCTCTCTTTTGAGCAGCACATCAAAGAAATCACCAAGACTGCCTTTTTTTCACTTACGCAACATGACTAAAATTCGGTCATTCTTATCCATGACGATAGTCTAAAAGGAACTTCTTTCCTGAGAGTTGCAATTTTATCACTGCTCATAATGTCACTGTTCAGCGATGAACATGTCACCTAGTTCAACAGTGTGACTCATATATGTGTTTTTAATAGTTTTTGGACAACAGAGGTCTATGGCACAGAGGAATAAGATATATCAGGCTTTGGATACACACACAATACTTTTAAGTAGGATGAGTTCATTGTTGGTTTGGCTTCAAACATGAGATTTGTTGACCATGTTGGATCTGGCAGGAGTGCATTTGGTTATTAGTAATAATTAATAATCATCTGAGATAATTATGAATTTAAAAAATCAAGAAATTATTAATATTACTTAATAATATGGGGCACCACCTGAGACCGGGACAAATAACCAAACAATAGGGTAGTCTCATTAACAATTAGTTCACTTAGGAGAGCTAATATCTGGGATATCAGCATCCCCAAGTAAACTGTGAAGGTGCAAGTCTGAGCTCTGACTCTCTCAATCAGCCACTTATCACAGTAAACATGCACAATAATGACAAAAGACTTCTCTTTAAAGCTATAACAGTATTAATCTCCACAAGAATCAACAAAGTCAACAAATGTTTCAATTAACAATTAACAAATACTAATAAAACACCAACACACAAAACAGCAGCTGTGTATGGTCAAAACATATAAGCAAGAGTGTGTGTGTATGTTTGTGTGTGTGTATGAGTGTGTGTATGGGTGACAAAATGGCGAATGTGATCTGGTCAGCTCATGTCACGTGACCTTGCGATGGCAGACGTACAGTAGTCTGTACACAAGTTGACTTGTTGTTAACTGACGAAGCAACATACTTTTCCCTCGCAGTCCAGAGTAGGAGGCTTCAGAGTTTACATGTTGGCCTGCCTTTGTCTGACCCCATGATTGAGGCCCAACAACCATAAGAAAAATATAGATAATTGCCAGCCAAATCATTTAAAACTAGCTGGTGAGATAGCCATAGCTGGCCTTAGCTTCGGCTAAATTTATCTACTTTACCAACATGTTCCCTATAATTGAAACATTTATTTTGGTGGTCTTGCATGTTAGTCCAATTAGCTAGTCCCACTAAAAGGCAATAGCTAGCTTAAGAGCGTAGTGGAAATAGTGTATTACTGTCTCACTCTAGTGGAATTCCGCAGATTTTTTGCAGTTACACCACCTTTAATTTGCATATTGAAATGTGTTTAATTATATATTAATGTAAGGTACTTTTTCATTAGTTCAAATGGAGCTTGAAGAACACATTTAGTAGAGTCTCAGAGCTAAAAAGAAGTCAGCAGGAAGCAGGGCCCTTTAACTTTCTCTGACTTTAAGCTAAGCTTAGTAGTAAGCTAAGTAGTAAGTTGCATAGTACCAGAAACCAGTCTTCCCACGTTCACCGTTAGTATGATGAACTTTTAAAGCCAACCTGCTCTGTGATTTGGTGTCATGATTATTAGCTCTGAGCTCAACTAAAGATGTTGAATAACCCACAGAAAGCAGCATATTGTACTGTGAACTGGTCTAAAGGCTGACTGTTATGGCTGAAGGACATTATTGTTCTCCAGGAAACCATGTAGTTGTGAGTTGACCAGTGATTCTAGGAGTTTGGACAGACAGGACAGTTTGGATATAGGCCAGTAGTTGTCCGGGTCACAACTGTCACCACCCTTATGCAATGGAAGCACCTGAGCTGCCTTCCATATTAATTTAGCCTGAAGTAAAGGTTGAATTAAAAACGTGTTCAAGATGTGCAGTAATAAAAGGAGCACTGAGGCATAGGAGCCAGTGGTCAAAGCTTTCTTCACCAGGACACTTTCTTGTGTTTCTTGTGTTAGATTTATCTGTGCGTTATATACTTCTGAGTATGTGACAGGTCTGAGTCAAAATTTGCTATTAAGTCAGGAGGAAGGGAATAATCTTGTGATTTTGGAGTGTTGCCTTAGACAGTTTGTGTGGACAGGTTATCAAACATGTTACATGATGCAATGAGATGGTTATTAGAAGCTTCAACCATGTAATTTTTATTAATAATGGGCTCAGTTTCACCATTAATTACTGGTGGTAGCAGTGTGGGGGATGTTTTCTTTAAGGATTTTATTATTTTCCAGAATGTGATTCTGTTACTGTTGTACTTTTAGAAGGCAGATAGGTAATAGTCAGATTTTGCTTTTCTTATAAAGGTGATGACACAGTTCCTTTGCTGTCCAAGTTTCTGCCGGTCAGTGTCTGTGGCAGAAATAGTGGACCAAAGTTTGTTTCTATTATGTATAACTAGAGCAAGTTCAGGAGAAAACCAGAGGTCTGTTGTATTTTTTCTAAATATTTTGTGAGGAGCATGACTGTCAGTAAGTAGTAAGGCTAAATATGTTTAAAAATATGTGAAATGTGAAAAATAATGCAGTGCTGAACCTGGGTCTTGAAAAGAAGATGTTTTTCCAATATTTGAGTGATATATATCATTGAGGAAATTCTCTGTGTTGAAATATTTGAAGTTTCACTTTTTAATAAATACTGATAAGGTTTCCATTTTTCTAGGGTTTCTGACACAAACTACTGGGCAGTGGTTACTGATATCCACAGCAAGAACATCAGAGGCAGAATAGTTGTTTGTTAGAATAAGGGTTTGTTAGAATAAAGTCAATTAATGTAGATTTTGCAAGATTCTTCATGTTTGGTCTGGTTGCTTTGGATATTAGCTGACACAGGTTTAATTCAAAACAAATATCTTTAAGTCTGTCTGATTTGCTTGATAACCAGTCAAGGTTAAGGTCACCTACAATAAGCAACTCAGATGATGTCAGATGATCACATGTTGTTAACCTCTTAACAGTCCATCAGCCCACCTGCGGGCACAAATTATGCTATGTATACAACTCCTATGTTTAAGTGGGTGCTCATGCAACATATTTTTGGAAAACTAAGATTCTTGATACTGATGCAGACATTATAACCTCTAATCTTCAAAAAATGTTTAACTAAAGAGGCGCAACAAACTGGGCTTGTGTAGCTGCTATCATTACAATAACAGTGGTCACAAGTTAATCTAGCAGAGGTATTTTAAACCCAGAAGATAAAATGTGGTTGTTTTTGCCTCGAAATAGGCTGTGTGTTTGGGTATTTGAATTATGCTGAAAGCCACATGACTCAGTGGTCTAGCACACTTCACTGTAAGATAACCAGTTAACAGGAAAACCATCTGTAATATCGGCAGATGTGCCTAAGTTTTAAAATCCATCATAACTTGAGTTAGCAGGTAAACATTAGCAATATCTTGGTATGAAAATGACAGTTGCACTCTGACCTTTTAATTGACAGCTCACTCGACACAATAGGAGCTTCCATGTCCTGTCCACAGCCTACAATAGACAAGGAGAGTCTGTGTTGAAAGGTAGTGACGGCCCCTCTTCTTTCATATAAAGACTGAGCCTATTGGGTCAGATTGTGCTGATGACTGCTCTTACGTATAACCAGTGAAATTCCGAAAATGACCATATGAAGTTTTAATGTGTTCTATAAAGCCACAACAAGGAAATTACGTAAATGTGCCGGGAAGAAGGACAAACTATCTCATTGTCAAGCAGTGCAAAGTGGTTCAACAGCTGGAGCACACAGAGTCAGCAAGTTTTTTCTCTCCTAGCACCTCTTACCACCACTTCTGTCCAGGGACTTTTGGTAATTGGAGTCAAACGATTGGAGTTGAGGTAGGACATGATCGCACTGATGGGTCCCAGAAAATCACATGGAGCTCAGCAGACAAATGCTTGATATCTTCCCTCAGGGTCTGAATATTCCTGTTAGCCTTCTCAAATTTGCTGCAACCCAGCAAGGCATTTTAGCTTAGCAGTTAGTTTGGCTAGGCTAGCAAGGTGGTGAACAGCTGACTGGCAAAAAAGCTGGTGTATGTTTACGTTAGCAGCTGATTGGTAGTGCTAGCAAGCAGGTCCCACGTAGATCAAGGGCTAGTTTGGTCCTAAAACAGTGTAATCTGATGTGTAACAGGCAGTTAGTCCATAGATCCAGCAAGAAAAGCACAAAACTTACTGAACTGTCTGTCAAAATCAACAATGATGACCTACTTGGAATTTATAAAGAGATGCTTTACCAAGTAAAAACCATGCCTGTCCTGCCAACAAGATTATTGTCAACATTCTGATAATCATTGCATCTCTCTAACCCTCTGTTTGGTTGTTGTCCACGAGCACATGAGCATCCGAGCTGTCTCTTGCTCTCTCTTGCTCTCTCTCACTCTCTCTCGCTCTCTCTCTCTTTTCTTCTCCCCCTCTCTCCTATGTAATGAAACCTAGTTTACTACTCCAGCAAGTAGACTGACCATTAGTAACGACCTAGCAACAGGGATGATTTCTTGTCCCTGTTGAGTCAGCCAGCCAGTTTGAGCTAGTGCTTTCTAGAGATCGTGGGATTTCCCAAACTGAATAAATACCACACATATAAACAAACCTGCTTTGCTAGCTCAGTCTTGTTGTAACTAAAATATCCGCTGAAAAAAATAATTTTTCCATGGACAGATTTAGCTACTATGTCTGCAAACACAGACATTTTTAAGCTTGTAGTGCCATGTCACCAGCACAGCTGATGGAGGATGCCAGAGTGGGAGCTGAGATATACTCTCAACTGAAGAGAAAACAGCTAAGTTTTGCTGTGTATGGGGGTGCTGGGTAACAATAAAGAGTGGTGAAGGGCTCAGATTTTTCACTGTGTGTGAGTTTGTGCATGTGTAACTCGTCCCAGCCCCAGTCTCAGAGTTCAATCCACTCGATAAAGGGTCCGTTTTGTTTTCCCCACAATCCATAATCAGTTCAGTTCAATCCAGTTTCACAAACATAAAAGAAAGACAAATCAAAACAGAAAAAAACAAGTTTGCCAAGTTTATATATATCTGCAATTCAAATCAACCACCAGTCGTCTATCCAGAAGTGACTGTTGCTGTTAGCGCAACGTCACGGTCTGTAGTTCTAATGGATGGCGGAGTAATATTTTTAGTGATGAGGCCTTTTTCACAAACAGAGACTGCACGGCTAGGTGTGCTGTCATGCTGATTTGGGCACGTTCTAAATGTCTAGTTGACCAATCAGATTGCTTGGTCTGAATTACGTGTTGTATAATCTTCCTTGTTGAAGGGGCGATGGAGTCGAGTGTTATTCGCAATAAGCCTGCAGCACTATCAACAAGATTATCAATTTGGGAGAGACTAAAATTAGCATAAGAGTCCTCTGTAGTATTGAGACATGGCATTGAATTCAATACTGATGGAATTGCTTCCATAAATTTAGCTACAGCACTATGAGATAGACATCTAGCTAAGACCTAGCATGCTAATCCTATGTAAACTAGTTAAAATTAAAATAAGTTCTCTTTCAAGTCAAACATCCTGAGATATGAGTGGAAAGTATTGTTTTTGCAACTACATTTATACCCTTTTTTGACTCAAACATTGCTTAACCATGTTGTGATATGCTACTTAAGTACACTTTAATAACAAATATTACTGGGGCCACTACAGAAAATTGCCAATGAACATTTAATATCCAGGAATTCACATTATAGACACTATTGATGATCTCAATAATGACTCCCTCCCTCCAAAAATACTGAAAAAGAGCTTGAATTTAACTATTTGCCTAAATATAAAATAACATTTAATGAACAGTTAACATTCAACATTTCAATTCAATTCAATTTTGTTTATATAGCGCCAAATCACAACAAAAGTCATCTCATGGCACTTTTCACATAGAGCAGAGGCCTGTACTATGAAGCAGGATTTGGGGTTAGTGAGGTAACTTCAGGTTTAACTCTGGGTTTTCAGTCCTACGACGCTGGTTCACTTCTTACCAGGGTTCATCACCATGGTAACTTATGCTGAACAGCAAACCTGCTCCGGAGCAGGTTAACTTCAGAGGATCAGATCACAATGTGTCAACACTCTGACCACTGACCAGTCAGATCCCTGGGAGAAAAAGAGTCATTCCAGTCATTCCTACAGGATCCCGACATGGACAAAAGTGCTGAGTTTACAATAAACTGACATGTAAAAAATATATATTTATTATTTATTTATTAATATGAATATATATTTTAATAGGTCAGTAGAAACATTTTATTGTTTCAGACTTTCTATTTCCACTCTGGTTTAAAACAGAGCTTCTAACAAACAGAGAGATCGTTTATGACACTAATCACATAACAATGATTTTAGCTGCATTTTAATAGGCTAGTATACAATTCATTTTATCCCCGGAGTGACAGTTGGCAGTGTGGATAATTTTACACTCTGATTCCATCACTGCAGCTAAGAATAAAATGAGACAACTGTGTGGTGATAATTGGAAATAAAAACGGAATATTGTCTTTTATCAGAAAAATAATCCACACACTGTTAATTGGCTCCCATGATTATAAATGCAACATTTGGGTCAGATAGACTCATCAGTCATTAACTACTTCTTTCTTTTTTTATGTGACATATTCAGAATAGTTTCTTCATCATCCAACTAAATAGCAAAAATTACTCTCTCTGTACTTAAGTCATATATAATAATTCCTACATGTATTTTAAGCCGAAGCCTACTTTTAATATGTGGAAATTATTGCTAGTGTTTCTACATCTTCTTATTCTGTTGTATGATTACAGGCTCGTTTACATTTCACTTGGATGAATATGACTTTTTGCTGTCTCTTAAACATATGTTTTCTGCAGGTACTTGGTATCAATGTTTCATCTCATATCATATGAAGTACTTCATTCATGGTTCTGATGATGTCGCTCATAATGAACAACCCCGTCTCTTTCACATGTACGCGCTCGTAGCTGGATAGTAAAACCCTGGGTCAACTGAGCAAGTAGATAACCAGCTTCGTAGTGCTGCTTATCTGGACAGCCAATGTTAGGTTCAGTGAAGCCAGATAACGAAAAGATATCCCAGGTATGTTGAACTTGCTTCGTAATACAGGCCTCAAGTCTAGACCATACACTTTAATTTACAGAGACCCAACAATTCCCCCATGAGCAAGCACTTGGCAACAGCGGTAAGGAAAAACTCCCCTTTAATGGGAAGAACCTGGCTCTAGGTGGGCAGCCATATGCTTTGACCAGTTGGGTTGAGCGAGAGAGAAAGGGGGGAGTAGCAGCAGCAACAACAACAACAACAACAGATACATGACTAGCAACAACAAACAGCATTAATGGCTGGAGAAGGACATCCCCATGGCCACGGGCCAGAGCCTGGTCCCTGGTGTTTCCTGCAGATGAGAAAGCACAAAGAACTCCGGGGAAGAAGTCAAGTTAGTAACATGCAGTAATGGTATATGAATACATACAGATGGAAAGAAGAGAGGAGCTCAGTGCATCAAGGGAAGTCCCCCGGGAGTCTAGGCCTATAGCAGCACAACTAAGAGCTGGACCGAATCTGGAAGATGATTCCACAGGAGAGGAGCCTGATAGCTGAAGGCTCTGCCTCCCATTCTACTTTTGGAGACTGTAGGAACCACAAGTAAGCCTGCATTCTGGGAGCGCAGTGTTCTAGCGGGGTAATAAGGTACTATGAGCTCTTTAAGATATGATGGTGCCTGACCATTAAGAGCTTTGTAGGTGAGGAGAAGGATTTTAAATTCAATTCTGGATATTACTGGAAGCCAATGCAGTGAAGCTAAGACAGGAGAAATATGATCTCTTTTTCTAGTTTCTGTCAGTACATGTGCAGCTGCATTCTGGACCAGCTGGAGAGTCTTTAGAGACTTGTTAGGGCAGTCTGATAATAATGAATTGTAATAATCCAGCCTGGAAGTAACGAATGTGTGGATTATTTTTTTCTGCATCTTTTTGAGAAAGGATGTGCCTGATTTTTGCAATAAGTGAAAAAAGGCAGTCCTTAAAATTTGTTTTATGTGGGAGTTAAAGGACACATCCTGATCAAACATAACTGCCAGATTCCTTACAGTGGTACTGGAGGCCAGGGTAATGCCATCTAGAGTAGCTATATCATTAGATAATGTGTTTCTAAGGTGTTTAGGGCCAAGCACAATGACCTCACTTTTGTCTGAGTTTAGTAGCAGAAAATTGCAGGTCATCCAGGTCTTTATGTCCTTAAGGCATGCTTGGAGTTTAGTTAACTGATTGGTATCATTTGCATAGCAATGAAAATTTATGGAGTGTTTCCTATAATATTACCTAAAGGAAGCATATACAAGGTGAATAGTATTGGTCCAATTACAGGACCTTGTGGAACTCCGTCTCTATTTTTTGCCTTGATGGAGGATTCATCATTAACATGTACAAACTGAAATCGACCTGATAAATAGGACTTAACCTATTGAGCAAACATAACACATAAAATATGAAGAAAGGAAATATGTATGCTTACTGTACATATAATCATACATTAAGTGTTATTAATGTCTGACATTAATAACACAGACACAATGACAACATTACTGCTGACTATAGTTAACTTAATGCAGATCAATTTGAAGTTAGAAACTCAGATTAATTTAGCTAACATTGAACATTGCACCTCACTGGCTACTTGTTGCAGAAGGAGAAAAATGTCCTTAATTTCATCGTATTTCTTAAGTGTATCATATCTGCGTTATCTTGTAACTTTTGGGGAATAAAGATGCATACCTTTTTCACAACTCAATAACTAACTTAAACAACTTGGAGAAAAGTGTTATGTGACAGTATCTATAACTGCTTTGCATGGGATGTGTGACGACAATAATAGTCCTGCCAAACATTAGTTCCATGCTACTGAGTTCTGTCAACAACAGTCACTTAACCTTGCAGGTAAACTACTAACACTAACATATACTGATATAAATTCTCTGTCATCTACAATCAGAAGCAAGATGAGGTACTGAGTATGTTGTTGTGTCACACTGGATGTAGCGTAATAGGTATTTATTTATTTTAAAGAAAACACCCCAGGAAAGGGGCACTTTCTCTCTAGGAGGCCAAATGAGCAAGTGCTCAAGCCTCCATAGAAGTCAATTTATGCATGTGCTTGAGTATTGCACCTTTACAGCAATAGTGTGGTGAGTCACATCAGGTGGTAAGTCTTTCCTTGATATCACTTTGGATCATGGTGCTTTGACCATTAGACAGTTATTCTTAAATAGAATAAACATAAGTAATCATAAATACAACCACCACTATGTACCCATGACACGTTAGTTAAACAATGTCCTACAACAGCAAAATGAAATAAAACAGTTAAATAACACTCAGAAGCACCAAAGTGATTGTTCTTACTGTTGCATGCTGGGAAATCTTGAGGACGGTCAACCTAGTTCTCTATAATTCCATTTATAATAAATGGCCTGAGTCAATGTGTTCTGGACATACAATATTATTGCTTTTGGCTGTCGGAATGTGGCTTTTTCTGATACTGTATCCCACTAAACCCTGTGCCACTATGCTGGATATTAAAAAACAAAAACCTTTATATCTGACTAAATGATTTGATACAGTAACCTTATCCTTTTTCCATGCTCATCTGCAACGCAAAGTATAGTCTTTTATTGATAAAGTATATATTTCATTCTCATTCTGCATGGAGTAGCTTATGTGGTTACAGACTTGTAGTTATTAATTTTCATGTTTGGTTTGCTGTATGATGCCTCTTTAATTAAGTGTATAGGGCCTTTAAGAGTGATTTTTTTTTCTTCTCTTGTCTAACTCCAGCCATGACTCCACTCCCTGCGTGTCAGATTGCCTGCAGACCACAAAACACACATTTGGGTCAGTTTTTGTGACTTGTGGGTCATGTTTTGTGACTCATGAGTCACTGGAAGGGCAGAAAACAGTGCCATCTACTGTGCCCAAGCACTGACTGGGCACAGGTCGAAAAGTATTCCCAAGCCCTACTGTATTTCAAACAATTTTTCAGCTCCATGATGCAAATGGTCACATATTTGTACAATTTACTATTTTTGTTTTTATACTATGACATCATGCTCTGGTACTGTATATCGTCTCATCCCTCTGTCACTCATTTTCTCAGTCTCTTGAACTATAGTGTTCACCAGAAACCAGTGGTACATTTTGTGTTGCCACAAATGATATGACGATAAGGCATTGTGTTAACGTATGTTTAAATTTTATGATCTTCATCTACAGTATGCTGTGGAGGGGATAGGTGTTTGGAAAGCTGTGGCAGTAAAAAGTTTTTTCATTCAGTAATGTTGGCCTGAGATGAGTCAGACAGAGAAAATACATATCCATCTGCCATTTCTGACTTCTTATTCAAGAATTACTCATCACTTTGTTTTCTTTGGAAATGTTTGAAACTGAATATGATGCTGTCTCATTGCCAGGGATTGTTTTGTGCTAATGCAGTGTTTGAAGAGCAACAACTTGTACGCATTTTAGCTGCTAAATGACTGTTTTTCTGTGTGGACAATATCTCAAGACATATTCACCTTTTGATAATGCAGAAATTCTACCAGAATTAAGTCCTCCTGTAAAAGTAATATGTGTAACTAACTGGCTACCAGTGATTTAAGGAATACTCCACCAAAATATTCCACATACTCACTGCTTGTAGGCTTGAAAGGTGGCTCTGAAACATTTGCAGCCTGCTTCCTCAGGCTGGATTCACAACAGTTACAGTTGACTCTCATAACAGTGACCCAGTTTGTTTCACGACAAAAGAGTTTTAAATTTTTCTTATGAAGTTCTCTACCTTCTTCTGCCACACAATACACTACTACACTGTATACTCATTATGTTCCAAATACATACTCATATTTCCACCAAATTATGGCTCAGTTGTGGTCTTGAATGGCAAATGACAAAAAAACCAAAACAAACAAACAAACAAACACATGTAAATGGAAACTGTGTGTTTAGCGATATATTGGTTAAAATAGTGTGAATGTATTGAACATATAGATGGTGAGTCTAGTAGTGAAGAAGTGGTTTGAGACATTTCTGTAGACATTTTGATAATTATCTATTTGCAGGAGTCATACTGAGCCATAGAGTAGAATCTATTCTGACTACAGTTGGGTACAGTTGATTGGAACAGTTTGAAACATAGGTTTTTGGTAGAGTATTCCATTAAGTAGTCAATGCAGGTTGTGTCTGTCTTTTTTTTGCACTAATAATGGGTGTCTTCTGCAGCTGCCACCAGCACTACCACTACAGCAAAGACCTCCAGTCATGTGACGCGTTGCAGCGACAGCCAGAAGAACTACTGTGTTAATGGAGGGGAGTGCTTCACCCTTGAAATCATGCCTGGCAGCACAAAGTTTCTCTGCAGGTAGGACATGGACAGGAGCCCAAGACAAAATTAAGTTTTGTACTTTTTGTTGGGTCTGACCATTAACCTTATTTTTCAGGAGGTATTTGCTCCAAATACTGGAGTTCCTGATTTAGAACCATCATCTTTTAAGCTGATAAGCTGAAAAGCTCCTGAAACTAATGCGCCACAATCAGCTGTGCAGAGAGCACATTAACCATAGAAAAGCCAAATTTAATTTCTGGCTTTTGGTACAATTACTGGACATTAATGTTAATTAGTTATAGCTGATATAATGTTTTGCCATGTTTGTTGTTTAAACCGGTGAAAGAAAATTAAAATGAATAATTAGCCTATTAGTAGTCATTATCGAAGATAAATATTCATAATTTTATTTATTTATTAAAAATCTATACAGTTATTAATGACTATTATTAATGTCGCTGAATATCATCTCAAGAAGGGTTGTTCATTCAAGAATGTCAACATCTGAGAGATATTAACATTATAGGATGAACAGTGAAGGTTTGAATTCGAGCACTGACCCTGTCACCAAGCTACTATCACAGTATGTATGCAAACAATCACAAGAAACTTCTCTTTAAATGCACAACAAAGTTTATTAACTGTAGCAATATCAATTATAAATCAACAATGCTTCAATTAACAAATGTCTATCGTACAACTACAACTATCAAACACAAGCAACAATAAACAACAAGCAACTATAAACAAGCAGGCATATGGCACATGCAGATGTGAGTGTGTGTCTGTGTGTGTGTGCATGGGTATGAAAGGAGGAGGAGGAGCAAGATGGCGGACGTAAACCACGTAGGGTTACATCACATGAGAGTTCCAGTCAACAGGGCTGACTGTGAGATTTGAACAGAGGCTCTGATAAAATGGCGAATGCCAGTCAACACGTGCCTCTGATCACTATATTAGCATAAAACAAAGCTGAGCATCTCTGTTACTTAGCATCAGGTGTCTCACTACAGACTAGCGTGTGTGAGCGTCTAAATGTGTGTGTGTACATGACAGTGGGGTTAGTAGAGAAGAGAGGGTGAAAACTTCAAAGAATGAAAGACCTCAGCGATTGTGGAGAGAGAGTTGCTTTTATTTCCATAGAAATGTGGCATGTGAACATCATTATTCACCGGCCACAGTCTGATTTCTCAAATAAAATACAACCTGCGATGGCAAGCTAACACAAAGAAGTCCAAGCAGATGGACAAAGACAAACCAATTTAGCATGATAAACACAACCAAAACTAGCAGCAAACAGCAATAATACTTCCATAGTATTTTCAGCAGCAACAACTGGACTCACAGTCCGTTAACTTCACATCAACAGCAATGAAACTGAAAGTAACACACACTTTAATAACCTATCTCTGCCAGACTTAAGCCTCTTGTGTGACTTAAGGAAGCAAGTAGGGTGTGTTTCAGTCCATCTTTCTGGTAAGTACAAAATATTACTTACTTGATCAGCCTTGAAGTGTAGCAAATCTGGTATTGAACCATCACCCAAATGGAACTGGCTTTTTGAACCCACCCCTGGTATGGTATGCATAACCATGCCCTCCATAGTAGTGAATTTGTGAGGTCCCCAGCTGATCGCCTCTCATCAAACACATTGATTCAGTGCGTCAAAGATATCTCAGGAGTGTCACTGTAGTTTCTCTGAGGAGTGCTGAGGTATAGAGGAAGACAATCCTCTAGAGAATTCCCACCAACACATAGGTCTTTGTGAGAGCCATGCAGAAGAAGAGCAGACGAGCAATCTGATGTTTGGTCCTGGGCAGCCTCCTGGATTCTTCTGAACAAACTGCTGATTTGTCTGAAGAATGCTGTAGATGACATAATAAGATAATGTTTACACCGAACTGAGAAGGTGAATAACCTTGTTTCTCACTCCTTTGGGGAAGAGGAAAGAACCCATCAAAGGAAGAAACTCTGGATCTAAACCTAATGGTTATGATTTTAGTGTTCAGGTCATGGAACTTCTGTTGTCCTTGATCATGAGGTAAGATGGAGTGGAAAGGTTACCTCACTTTCATGCTTGGCCAAGGTCAGAGCTTGTACCCAAGGTTGAATGGCAGTTTCAAAGTGATCTGAGCTCTCATCAAGAGGGGGAAAACCCACTGTAGTGTCAAAGTGCACCCCCAGAGGAAACATTTAATTCGCAGCAAAAACTGTGATGTCATCAAACCTCAGAACTCTCAGGACAGAACAAGATAATGCAAAACATTCTTCTCTCCCAGTAGCTGGAGCAAGATGAGTTAAAAGGCAAGATGTGGGATCTGTGTGCCTCTGCACACATCTGTGTGGAGGTTGCAGAGGATAGAGCCCTGATATTTTGAATAGTGCACTGATGAGAGACCTAGCCTCTCCAACGTTCCATTTACTGGACTCAAGGGCACAAAAACTAGCTTTTTACTGGAAAATGTAGAACTGAGCTCTGGATAGTGTGTTCACAGAAACCGTCAACAGCATCATTGTCAGAAACTATAATGCACTTGTACACTCTGTAGCCACCAGAAGGCTGCCACGCATATGGGGGTGGGCAGCTGAAGACTATTTGAAGGAGAAGAAGATCCATATTTGTCCTGCTGAACCTCCCTCAAATTCTGTAATTTGTGGGGTGGCCAGCAGGAGACTTCCAGCAAGTATGTTTAGAATTCATCTCTGGAATGAAAAAAGCAAAGCAACAATACAATAACATTGTAGTGAAAAGACAACAAATGTCATATTAAATGACAGCATAACAATTTAAATTAATTAATTTTCAAAAATTAATAAAATAATATTGAATTAAACACACAGCTTTGGTAGTCTGCCAACAGAAGGGTGCTAGCGGATTAGCTCAGTAGCACTAGTGTTACTTTGGCTTCTTCTGTCAGACGTGACCTTCCTCTTGCATGGTGTGGTGGTTTTGAAGCCTATCTGGCAATGGTTTCCAACATTTTTTCAGAAAAATATGAACTCACATCCGGGTTAGGGGACTTTGGGGCACTAAAGACATTTTCAAAACCATAGTGGATGATTCTGCATATCATGATTTACCTCCAATGCCAATGTTTGTAATTTGCGCTTTATGTAGTGAGGTCGTTTAACACATTTGACTCAAGCAGGAAAGCGGTTTTTGTGTCCTGTCACAAACCCACAATTAGTGTTAGCCATTTTATTAACTGTAACCTGTATTTGCCAAAAATGAACAAAGTGCTTTAGTTATTTAACCTTCACCATACCTCAAACATAGTTAATTTGCTACTTTAACCACGTTGTAGCTACCCTGCGCAGATATTATGGAAAGTAAGCATTTTATAAATGTTGGAATTGGACATTTACAAACTTTGTCACTGAACATAATACAGGGTTTTGTAGAATCATCCAATATCAATGTATGTTTGGTGATAGGGTTGTATCTTTGATCCTTCCATGTTTTGTGACAGTGCACTGGAGAAGTACACGTAATTAAAAGGATTGTATTTCTTTGTGTTTGTCCATGTGTGTTGTGTGTAACATGTCAGTGCTGTTTATCTCTTTTCCTTTCTACCCATCAACCAGGTGCTTGGCGGGATTCACTGGGCACCGATGTGAACAAGCTGTGCTTAAGAAAGTCTCAGACCCAAAACGTATGTGAACACAACTGTATTCAAACCCACATGTCATTGCTGGTGTTTCACCCCATATTTTCTCCAAGAAATGATGGATGAATCCATATTTCCTTTATATGCAGTGATAGAACAATCTGGTAATAAGCTAGGCATTTTTCCTGCTGTAATCCTAGTTCTATGAGTTCAGGTGGATCCCTCCGAATCTAAAGGCTGAAGTACTCCTCTTTGCGGAGTAGTGCACTGAAATTCGCATGTACTTCACATCTCATCATACCCCTTCCATACTGTTCAGAGCAGTGAATTGCCTTCATCTCAGGTTGAAGTGGTGTGTCTTTTCTGGAGGTATGACCTACTACTCACTACTACTCTTCCCATTCAGCCTCACCCCATCCCCTCTGACCTTTATATACAATCTATGCCTCTAACACTCTGCATTAGAACTTTTTCCGAGTGGTCTGGTGCTAAACTGACTTTGGTTGGGAAAGCTTCAATGATTGTGATGTTTCAAGATCAAACTTGTTTTTTTTGTTGTTGTTTTGAAAAAAATCATGTCTCACATAGAGGAGACCCAGGGGATCACTGGTGGGGCTAATGCCACATCAGGACTAACAGAGCTATTACTGGGAGCCCTCGGTGCTCTTTCTGATTGCCATGCTTTGTAACTGCCATACATCTGGGCCTATATTGCTTTTTGGGTGGGTTCATGACTCCCCTTATATAGGATTTTATTGCATTCCTGAGTGGCTGCTTACGTACATGCAAATTTCAGTCTGCTGCTAAGAGAGTATTCAAATCTATAGAGCTTGATAGAATGCCTGCACAAAATAGAACTGTTTCTCATAATCTCCCTAAATTGAAGATTATAATTCAATGCACCTGTATGAAGGTCTGAACTCAGGCTCACAGACTATAGCTAGACATATTGGTCTAGCCCTTCCTGCCAACACCAGTGATGACTTTTGTGGGTCTTTCACAGCTCTTGCAAAACTAACTCCCCCTCTCTTCTCGTCTTCTTTCTTCTGTTTCTTACTCAGGTGTCCAAATGAATTTACTGGTGATCGCTGCCAAAACTATGTAATGGCCAGCTTTTACAGTATGTCTATTTCCTCTTCTATCTGTTCTTGGATTGGAGCATGCTCAATTAGCAGTTTGTGTGCTGTATACTTGTAATGTTATGTTTCTCCTTAGATCTGTGATTTTTGAAGCCCATCATTTTTGCATGTTGGAGTTGGTTTCCATGGATTATTTTGTATTTTAAAGTTGCATGTATTACTGTAGAATTTGTAGAAAATTGATTTTAAAATGTGCACATTTAAATGGTAAATGGACTGCACTTATATAGCACTTTTCTAGTCTTACCGACTATTCAAAGTGCTTTACAATATATGGCAACATTCACGCATACACACACACATTCATGCACTGATGGCAGAGGCTGCCACGCAAGGTGCCAACCTGCCCATCAGGAGCTATACAGCGCTTCCTATCCAAAGCTCCCCAAAATCTTTCTATGCTCACCCATTCACACACACACACATACACACACTCACACACCAATGGCACAGTCATCAGGAGCTATTTGGCGTGCAGTGTCTTGCCCAAGGACACTTCAATATGTGGACTGGAGAAGCTGGGGATTGAACCACCGACCCTCTGATTGGTGGACGACCCGTTCTACCTCCTGAGCTACAGCCGCCCTATTTTTAAACTGGAGAAATTGTATAGTGTTCCAGTCTTTCCTTTCTGTTTGTCAGTGTTTCAATCTTTCCCTTCTGTATGTTTTAATGTACGCTTTATATATACTGTAGAAGGGACGGATCTACTGGGGTGGCATGGGGTGGCATGTGGTGGCATAGGGTGGCAGCCACCACCCCTAAAAAAAGCCTTGACACCCCAACAGCCACCCCGATTTTGACAATGTTATTCAAAAATATATGTATGAAAAGTTGTGTCCGAGTGCAAGTGAAAGCAGCAAGAGATGATGCTTCCTGTAGACTGCTGCCCACTGGCCATCCATGCACCAGGCAGCAGCTCCATTTTCTCCCGTCCCCATCAGCTTTCTATGCAGCCTCTCTCAGTCCTGGCTGCACACAATGACTACTGATGTTTTTTTCCCAGCTAAATGTGTGTAGGGTTGCCAGCTTCCATTAGTAGAAATACAGAATGGCTGCAGATGGATAGTGGCAGGGTTGTTTTGTTGAAGCGTATTTTGTTTTGTAGTACTTGTGTTTGATTGTGTGAGGGACAGATTAAACCTTACTAAACCAAAATATTCACCGGTGCTCCGGATTGCTTTCTTTCAATCTGCAGACAAACATGTCCAAATTTCAGATCAGTCATACAAGTGCAACATACAAAAGCACCCAGTGTAAAAAGCATTAAAATCACTTGCTCCAAGCCCCAAACAATTCATTCAAAGCTTGTAACAGAGCTGAGAGTTTGCACTTTTACTATATTTTCAAATTGAAGCTCAGAGAGAAGGACTTTTGCTGTGTAATAGGCATTACTGGATAAACACTGGATATCTTGGATCGTTTGCAACATAGGCTAAGTGATAAGCATATGTTAAATTATTGAAAAAATGTTCTGGCCACATTGTAGGCTAAGTGATGGGCTTATATGTTCAATGAAAAAGATGTAGTTGGAAAAATGTCTGAAGATTTGGAAATAAAACAATATTGATTTCTAATGCCACCTTTACATATTTCTATTCAATGCTTTACTCATGTATCACAATAATGTAATTTGTTTGAATTAAAATATCTTAATTTGGGGACACATATTGATATATGTGATTGTTTGTGATTAAATCAGTGTCTTCCATTCTGACCTTGGGACTTCCAGCCCATACTCAGTGCAGATGTTCCTGTACACTATGCCAGCCACTTGGTTATGGCGTTCCATGTACGCTGTTCCTGCCTGCATCTTACACCCTGCTATTATGTGCTGAACTGTCTCAGGAGCACCTTTGCACAGCCTGCACCTGGGGTCCTGTCTGGTGTGGTGGATCCCAGCCTCTATTGATCTTGTTCAAAGTGCCTGTTCTTGTGCTGCCATGGTTAGTGCTTCTGTGCTGTCCTTCAGTCCAGCCTTTTCCAGGCACTGGTAGGATTTCTTGATATTAGTCACTTCTATCTGTCAGTGGTACATGCAGTGTAGGGGCTTGGCCCTCCATGATGGTACCTCCTCCTCCTCTGCATCATCGGGTTTCTGCTGCCTGAGGTTTTCACTTAGCAGTTCATCTTTGGGGGCCATCTTCCTGATGTATTCCTGGATCTTGGTTGTTTCGTCCTGGACAGTGGCTCTGATGCTCACAAGTCCTTGGCATCCCTCGTTCCGCTTAGTGTACAGTCTCAGGGTGCTGGACTTGGGATGAAACCCTCCATGCATTGTGAGGAGCTTCCTTGTCTTGATATCAGTGGCCTCTATCTCCTCCTTTGGCCAGCTTACTATACCAGCGGGGTGTCTGATGACTGGCAGGGCATACATGTTGATGGCTTGTATCTTGTTCTTCCCATTCAGCCAACTTTTCAGGACCTGCCTTACTCTGTGTAGGTATTTGGTGGTGGCTGACTTCCTTGCAGCCTCCTCAAGGTTCCCATTTGCCTGCGGTATCCCAAGGTATTTGTAGCTGTCCTGAACATCTGCAATGCTGCCTTCTGGTAGTTCAACCCCCTTGGTTCTGATCATCTTCTCTCTCTTTGATACCATCCGACCACACTTATCTAGTCTGAATGACATTCCAATATTGTTGCTGTAGATCCTGGTGATGTGGATCAGTGAGTCGATGTCTCGCTCATTCCTAGCATACAGCTTGATGTCATCCATGTAGAGGAGGTGACTGATGGTTGTTCCACTTCGGAACCGGTACCTGTAGCCACTCTTTGAGATGATCTGGCTGAGGGGGTTCAGGCCTGTGCAGAACAGCAGCAGGGATAGTGCATCACCTTGGTATATGCCGCACTTGATGGTAACTTGTGCAATTGGCTTTTAAGTTGGCCTCCAGAGTTGTTTTCCACAGCCCCATTGAGTTCTTGATGAAGGCTCTTAGTGTCCTGTTGATGTTGTACATTTCCAAGCATTCCAGTATCCATGTGTGTAGTATTGAGTCATAGGCTTTCTTGTAGTCAATCCAGGTGGTGCACAGGTTGGTCTGCCTGGTCTTGCAGTCTTGGGTGACTGCTCTATCGACCAGTAGCTGGTGCTTAGCACCCTGGTATTACTACCAATTCTTTTCTGGGCCCTGCTCATGTATTGGGCCATGTGCCTATTCATCTTAGCCGCTATGATACCTAACAGGAGCGTCCATGTTGTGCAGAGGCAGGTTATTGGCCGGTAGTTGGATGGGATCATGCCCTTCTGGGGGTCCTTCATGATCAGGTCAGTCCGTCCTTGGGTTAACCATTCTGGGTGGGTCCCATCCATCAGCAGTTGGTTCATTTGTGCTGCCAGGTGTTCATGGAGTGCAGTTAGTTTCTTTAGCCAGTAGGTGTGGATCATGTCCCGGTACTGTCCAGCTCTTCATACCTGACACTCGTTCTTGGATGTCTGCCATTGTAACGGTTACTGGATCTTGCTCTGAGAGATTGCTGTGGTTTGCTCTTAGATCCACTAGCCACTGAGCATTGGTATTATGTGATGCCTCCTTCTCCCATATGCTCTTCCAGTATTGTTCAGTCTCAGCCCTGGGAGGATCTGTTCTCATATTACCTTGCCACTGAGAATACACTTTGTATGGTTCGGTGGAGAACATCCTATTTATTCTCCTGGCTTCTGCTTCTCCTGTGTATCTCTTCAGGTGGGTAGCCAGAGCTGTAAGCCTTTGCTTTGCAGTCTCCAGTGCCTCAGGTATAGTCTGGACTCATTGCACATAACGTTCCTCCACATGTTCAGGTTCCAGTACACATGTTGCCGACACCAGCGCAAACGGACCTGATGGTGAAGGGCGGTCATGGCAGGCCTCCTGGCAGCCCTATGAGACCAGAGATTAGCTGCATGCAGTCTGTTCCGGATTGTCTGGGCAGATAGCCGTCGCCCATATCGTCCTGCAAACCTTGACTGCAAATCTGTAGAAGACAGCCTACGGTACCTAAGTGCTGACAGGATGAGGAAACGGTCCTCTTGGGGTGTCGTCTTCTTGGGATGCCCACTTTGCGGCCTGTCTCTGACATCCCCCGTTATATGGAACTTGGCCTTCACTTTGGAGATGGTACTAGGGCTCACTCCAAATAATGCTGCAACTTGGTTTTGCGGAACACCAGCTTGAAGTTGCCCTATAGCACGGGGCCCATCCAGATCAGTCAAACATGGCATGCCGATTCTTGGAGCAGACACCTACTGACCACTGTAGCAGGGCCCATGCTCACAGATGCTGTCAATCAGGTGCCAATCAGGCAGAAGATCAGCGGTTTGATTCCTGGCTCCTCCAGTCCACATGTCGATGTGTCCTTGGGCAAGATACTTAACCCCAAATTGCTCCTGATGGCTGTGCCATCAGTGTGTGAATGCGTGTGAATGATTATGGTAGCCCCTGTACCCATTCAGTGTATCAATGTGTGTGAATGGGTGAATGTGATTCGTAATGTAAAAGTGCTTTGAGTGGTCAGAAGACTAGAAAGGCGTTATACAAGTACAGTCCCTTTACCATTTACCATTTAAAAACACCCAGCAGCCAGAAATGAGACAGCATTTAGACACACTTTGAATTTGGATTTTTATGACAATAATCATGACATAAAATCACTTCAGGGAACAGGCAGGTGACATTGTTTTACTTTAGTTTTATGAGCACTCGCAAGCACTCGCTACCAAGTGTAGCACTCAAGAGTGAGATGGAGTGAACTCCAGCTGTTACAGGCTAACATCAAATAGAGATTTCCTTGGTTTTTCAGTATGTTCTATGTACTGCCCTTTCAATGCAGCATCAACATTCACTACTTTGACTTTTAACATTATAACAACATATTACAACATTATTATTATAACATTATAACTTCAACATCATAAACTAGCATCTAACATAATTAATTAACCTGTGATTAAACGTTTGCCACAGACGTATTCCATTCCTTCAGACTTTGGGGAATTAAAGGAAATCGTAAATTGTTTTTTTTAATTGTTTGAGATGCAAAATGCAATGCAGCAACTTGTTTTGCCACTAGTTTTTCCAATTTGGTGCCAGCACTTTTGCAGCATCTGTTTTCACAAGAAAAGGATGAAGCAGCTTCCTGCAACTTAATCCACTGTCGCACCAGTCTCTCTTCTTGTTTATAGATGTCCATCAACTCTCCATCAATTCTCAGGCAATGATAAGTGTACGTCCTGAAAGCACAATATATTTATACAGGAAGCTGCAGAGGGTAGATGCTATTCTGCCCCATCTCAACAACCATCAGGCTAGAGGTTTCCAGCCAACATCCAATACCTACATGTGGAAGTGAAAGCCTGAATAACAAGGATCAGATTTAATCTAAGACAATGGGTGTACTGAACCTCACTGCAATGCCAGCTATGATTGCCTCAAGTAGTGGTGAACCTCCTTCTGTTTCAATACACACAGCACAGGAAAGAATTGCTGATGTGTTTAACTTAAGAAGTGGGATGCACCAGACCTCTGTACAGCAGAAGCTGGTAAGAAAGGTAAACAGGCAACCACTATGTTGTAAAAAAATTAGGGTGGTGGATTTATCATGTGCACTCTGATTAGTGGTCACCAAGTCAGGGGACAGCCCCATGTTCACAAACCAACTCAGGCTCAAGAGCATGAAGAAGCTGAGTCAACAACTCTCTTGCCTGGAAAGCAAACAGCACTGCCCAGAACTAGAGCACTCACTGGGACTGTACAGTCAACTGGATTAGTTCTACATACCAGGCAGCCACTTTTGCCAGTCTCTTGGAATGAGAGACCGGAAGTTTTCTGTAGCACTCAGGAGTGAGATGGAATGAACTCCAGGCCATAGTTGGTTTATATCAGCACATCTGGCAGCAGCAGCTGCCCAGGCTGTCTTCAGAAACATCAAGGAATTGCTCACCACATTTAGGTAAACAGTTGATATCCAGGCTGCAACATTGTGGGAGCTTGTGTGAAAGGATGCCCACACCGTGACCTGTCGATTAACATTGACAATACTGTGCTGATGCAACTCCATAGTGAGGGACTTTGGTCTAATTCTGGGGGTCTTGGAAGATGGTCCTGTTGATCCTGGAAGACTAACTGTCATTCTCTGCAAACTTTGCAGCAGTAGTCCTCTCTTGTAGATGCCCCTTGTACAACATCAGGAGAATTTGCCTCCTTACAAGGGAGGTGGCCCAGGTGCTCATTGAAGTACACCTTATCTCCCACCTGCACGACTATAACTCCCTCTTTGTGGAAGCCCCTGTATCAGCATGACCATTGTGTTTTTCTGCTTGTCTTCATTATTGGATTAAGTTTGTTAATTAGTCATAGGCAAAGTTGTCATCATGTGACAGTGGAGTGTGTAACTTCAGTCATGTTCAGTTAACTGATGTCTGTTGTCTGTTTCTGGTGCACTGATGTAATGTTCCCTACAGCTGTCACATGTGCTATAATACATTATTCCAGTCTTCCTCTCAGGAGGAGTTCATCCTGGTCTTAAGCTAGGGCAGGACTCTTATCACCTTTTTTGTGCACTCTTAGTTGTTTGTTTAGGATAGATGCGTGTACACATTTTGAATATATCTAGCTCTTGTACTGGCAGAGCTTGAATGCACTTTTAAGAGCTGCTTTGGACAAAAGCATCTGCCAATTGAATGTAATATAATGTTATGAACTCAGTAAGTTCCTCAGTGGCAAGCTGGTGGGTGCAGATGAGGTACACCCTGAAATGCTGAAAACTTTGGATATTGCTGTAGTGTCACGACTGGGATGTCTCTTCATTCCTGCTCGGAAAGGACAAAAAGTGTTTGTGTTCAAATTATGACGACGGATCTGAAAAGAAGCTTTGTGCACTTGACTGTGCGCTAAATACAAGTGCAGGGGGTTTCACTTGTTGGCTTTGAGCACTTTCAATGTGTGTCAAAAATGAAGCATATTTGATATGTCAGTTTGCATTTTAAAGTGCATTTTATTTTGTAGTTTTTTCAATCTGACTATACAACATAACAGTAATTTGTGGGACAGTGAAACCCAGGGTCAGATTGAGGGTGACAGGATGACAATACCTAGTCAGAATCAGAATCAGCTTTATTAGATAAGTATGTTTGAACACACAAGGAATCCAGTTTCCAGTGGCTCTAAATGTACTGACATACAACGTACCAAAAGATACATATACAGAAGATATACAGATAATCAAGTACAGCATGCCAACAGACATAAGCAGACATAAACATATAGCTATTATGTGCAGGAAAGTAGGTGGAAACAAGAAAAAAAATAAAATCAATACAATAAAAAGTGTTTGTATGTATGTATGTATGTATATGTTCATACACACAACAGTGGACAAACAATAAACATGCAATGTCTATATCAAACTGTCACTGCAAACTATGTAGACAATACTGCAAATAGTATGGGTAATGTAATAAGTTACTTTAAATGCATATAGTCTATACATGTAGATACACATTATTGTCTGGTATGTACAGTAATTTACAAGAGTTTGTACATGTTTATTACATGATTTGCATGTATGATTAGTCTATGTATTGGTAATATATGGTTATTGCACAGAGATTATTCATTGTCATCACATGTCTGATTGTTCAGTAGTGTTCAGTATTTAAGTATATGTGATGGTGTGTGGGAAGAAACAGTTTTCTGTGGTGCCTACCAGAGGGAAGAAGTTGGAACAGGTCATTTCTAGGGTGTGAAGGGTCTTCAGTGATTTTCCCTGCCTGTTTCCTGACTGTGGAGGTGTACATGTCCTGGATGGTGGGCTAGTTGGCACCAATGACCTTTTCTGCAGACCTGACTGTCTGTTGTAGTCTGTTCAATCAATTCAATCAGTTTTTATTTATATAACGCCAAATCACAACAAAAGGCATCTCAGGGCACTTTTCACATAGAGCAAGTCTAGACCAAAACCCAACAATTCCCCCATGAGCAAGCACTTGGCGACAGAGGTGGGGGGGTGGGGGAGGGGGTAACAACAATCATTACAATAACAATAACAGCAGCAATAGCCAGGGAGGGACACCAACAGGACTGCGAAGGACCGCAAAGGCTTGGCAACCCAGGGTTTCCTGTGAGATGAAAAAGCACAAAAAACTCAGGGGAAGAAGCCAAGTTAGTAACATGCATTGATGGTACATGAATGCATACAGATGGAAAGGAGGAGGAGGAGAGGGGACCTCAGTGTATCATGGGAAGTCCCGCCTGGCCGGCCCTAACTATAAGCTTTATCAAAAGGGAAAGTTTTAAGCCGACTCTTAAACGTAGAGGGTGTCCCCCCGGACCAAATCTGGAAGATGGTTCCACAGGAGAGGAGCCTGATAGCTGAAGGCTCTGCCTCCCATTCTACTTTTAAAGACTGAGAGCGCAGTGTTGTAGTGGGGTAATACAGTACTGTTCCTGTCCTGTTTGGTGGCTGATCCAAACCAGACAGTAATGGAGAACAGATTTGATGACTGTAGTGTAAAATTGGATCAGCAGCACCTGAGGCAGGTCGTACTTCCTGACCTGGCGCACATCCTCTGCAGGGCCTTTTTGATGACTGTGTCAATGTTGAACTCCCACTTCAGGTCCAGATCCCAGAAACCTGCAGGGTCAGCTGTTCTACCTCCCATCTGTATGCATACCAGTGGCGGCTGGTGACTCAAAAAATTGGGAAGGACAGGAGGAAAACCAACATGGAATCTTACAACAAACCGCATCAAACTATATCATTGTCCCCCACTTGATGAAATCGGAGGGGTGGGGGGCAATTTTATATGCCAATAAAACAATTTGCTTTCAAAAACAAAAACCCCTGAGTGGTGAAATGGCTGCTTCTTTATTTAGCATATACATATTGTTTCTAAACAAAGAAGAGCTCATTTTAGCCATGGAGTGGTTCAGAATGTCATTTTACCGACAAAGTTAAATTCAAACTTATAGTATTGTTCTATTGTGACAACAGATTTATGTTCGCACCAAAACCAACAACATATCACATGATTTACATGTGTTTCCTATGTATTTTCTTAGTATACAGAAATATATAAAGTACCACAAAGCTTATAATGTGATACAGGTACAGATCAGTGCTGAATACAAGACTGAACACTAAAAACATTCACAGATCTAAAAAAGTATTAATGCATGTATCAAATACATGACTTACACACTCTTATCTATATAAAAAACATAGTCTACAAAGCTGACATGTTAGCACTCGTTATTCTAGTTACTTTAAGCTTATTACTCAATATACGGCTCAGCTTTAAAACGAACTGAAGAAATTGTCGCAAGCAAGCAGCCAGACCTCCTGCACATTCATTCACAAATCACACAACAACAACAGGTACATCATATACATATATATATATATATATATATATATATCTTCTGCATTCTTGTTAAGGTGATAAATTCACACATCAGCCACACAGAGAGACATTTAACCATCAGAGATTAAATTAGTGACCAGAGAGACAGAGAGAGAAGCTGTATCTGACTCACGTTATCTGACATCTTCCTCTTTCTTTCATGGAGATGAAGTATCCATGTCATCACGTCCATTTGTGGCTGTTGGTCATCTTGTTTGTTAGTTAGCAGAACTTTGCGGCGGTTGGTTAACCAGTCTGATATCATTAGCAACAATGACAAACAAGCTAACTCTCCTAGTTGTTTGCCTGGTTGGTTCTCTTCCTCTCCAGCCGTTCCCTGGTGGTGTCCTGCTGCTGCTGCGCTGCACAATCCAGATCCATTCTCACCATTAGCTTAGCAACGGTCCTTAACAGTCCTTCCATGGATGTATAAAGAGTCCTTCAGGGCTGTTACAAGAACTGTTGGCTAACACAAGCAGCTATCTACTGCTCGATAAAAGAAGTGAAACGTAATTTATCTATATCTTACCAGTCTTCTTCTCTTAACAGTTTGTCACTCTCACGTACTTTACAGTGGTAGAGAATAGAAGATGAAATCTGGAAACTATCATTGGACCGACCGAATGTCAATATTGCATTCTGGTTGTTGATTGGTTAGGGAGGACGTCCTCCCTTGGTGATGCATCATCCACTAACTTGTTTGCCTGGAAGGCAAACTGCAGGGGGTCCAGCAGGCGGCCTGTGATATCCTTCAGGTGGGTCAACACCAGTCTCTTAAAGGACTTCATGACCACAGATGTCAGGGCGACAGGTCCTCGGCCATTCGGTCCTGTCTGGGATGATAGTGGAGCATTTGAAGCAGGAGGGAACTTCACACATCTCCATTGATATGTTGAAGATCTGAGTGAAGATGGGGGCCAGCTGGTCAGCGCAGACTTTCAGACAGGAGGGTGACAAACTGTCGGGCTGGGTGCCTTCCTGATCTTCTGTCTCTAAAAGAGCTGACAAACATCCTCTTCTCGGGTGCTGTGTGCAGGTGGGGAGTCGGTGGGGAGGTGATTGCAGGGGGTGCAGCTGATTGTGTGATGTCTGAATTAGATGGGTTGGTGGGTGAAGGGCATGAATGTGAAATTATCAAATCTGCAGTAAAACACATCCGATCTGATGGTTCTCCACAGTGTGTGGAGGCTTTCCTGTCAATGTCCTGCAGGCTTCTCCACACTAATGAAGGGTTTTCAGTGTAGCTTCTCTTTGCTACTCTGATCTCCTTTGCCAGTGTGTTTCTAGCCTGGTTGTACAGGATCCTCTTCCTACTTTTGTAGACCTCTTCTTTGGCCTGATGAAGCTGTCTGAGCAGAAAGTCTTAGTGGGCACACAAATCTCATAAAAACTGATGTATGATGTCACAGTGTCAGTGAGTTCATCATATACAGATGGGTGACAAATTAAAGGGAAAAACTGGTACAGGTCTGAATGCTTGATCCCTACAGTGCGGGGATCTGGTGGCTCTGTTATGCTGTGGGGGGCATTTTGCTGGCATTGTGTGGGTCCACTTGTCCCCTTAGAGGGAAGGGTCACTGCAAATCAATACAAAGTTATTCTGAGTCATCACCTTTATCCTATGATGAAACATTTCTATCCTGATGGGAGTGGTCTCTTCCAGAATGACAATGCCCCAGTTCACAGGGCACGAGGGGTCACTGAATGGTTTGATGAGTATGAAAATAATGTGGATCATATGCTATGGCCTTTGCAGTCACCAGATCTCAACCCAGTTGAACACCTATGGAAGATTTTGGACTGATGTGTTAGACAGCGCTCTCCACCACACATCATCAGAACACCAGATGAGGCCCCAAACAGGTTCTGTGGTCCCAGGCTAGTGCTGAAAAATATCCCCTGACCATTGAACCAGAACACATGCTAGACCATTCTCCATGCATGTCAGATTGCCAGTGCAGTCAATTTGACTATTCCCACAGAATAGTCAAATCAACAGATGTCCCCATCCGCGTCGCGATCCTTAAGGGGCAGAAAATACTTGGTTCACAGGCGTTCTTCCAACCCTTGCCCCGCTTCTGGTAGCTCAACCTCAACTACCTATTAGTTCAGAATCTGATGCACGATTGATTCAGGTGACAGTGCTACTACCATTAGGGATATTGATTGACAGCTCTTTTGATGACTTTGAACTGATGCCTGTCATTGGAGAGCTACCCCTATCCATAGCCAGAGACAACATCCTGGACAATGTTCTTTACACCTTCCTGACCAAAATGATCACCATTTCCCACCACAAGTCGCTACAGAGCAAAGCAATCTGTAGCGCTGCTCTGGGCACCAGAGTGGACATGGTCATGTACACCCTCATGACTCAACCAGAAGACACAACGCACTGTGGGCAGCCCAAGGCAATGAAATACCTTGCATTAAGGTGAACATCAGCACAGGACAGTAGGGCCCCCACTCAGCCCACACTTTGGGCTGGGTGGGGGCCCATAGTGGTTAAGCAGCATGCCCACTTAGGAGCCTACTGTGGGCTGCCCATAGTAGGCCCCTAAGTACCCAGATTTTGGGCTGGGTGTGGGCTGTCTCTCTGGGCCACCACCTGGGCGTCATAGTATGGGGCATTTCAGACCGATAATGGGGCCCACAGTGGGCTGCTCTTGCAGGGCATGCTGCAGGCCCACAGTAAGCCCCACACTTTGGGCTGTAGGGCCCGTCATAGGACCCTTTGAGCTGGTGTGGGCTATCCACAGCACAGTCCATTTTGTCATGTTATTGCTTCCTAAAATACAAGTCTGTATTTTATTGTCATCAGAAAAATCAGGTTTAAAAATGTTAAATTTATAGACATAAAAATGTCTGAGATTCATGCATGAGGACTGTGAAAACAGTTGTGTATTTAGATATTTTAGGTTACTGTATGGTTAGAAAACTATGTAACACTACATGCTCTACTTACATGCTCTAAGTCAGTGGAAGACTTCTTGGTTTCTTCAAAGCTTAGCTCATGATTGTCTTCTGATTTCTGCAGTCAAGGGATGACAGGATCACTAGCAGGAATCTGAAGGACCTTTGGAATCTGGATGGATTGAATTTTGTATCATTTAATGATATATTAACCTCTTTATTGAAAACAAAATCTACCAGCATTGTTATTCCAAACCGTACCTCAAGGCAATCTGTCCATGATGAACTGAAGCTCCTTGCCCTGCTTCTTCTGGCTTGAGAAGATTTATGATTCTGAAAAACAATTTATCTTAGCATATAAATTGAGTTTTCAGATGCATCTACCTTAGTGTGGATATAGTAAAAAAAAAAGTTTGAATTTGCTGAATTTCACACCTGGGTGTGAGAAGAGCAAAGCATGGTGGGAACTAAAGTCTGTTTTGGACTCCTTTTGTTCTACTTGGTGCCATTTCTTTGTTATCAGGCTGAAGAGGTCCCTACGGGCTTCAATCAGGCTTTATGACTGCGTGCAGGCCTGCCTGCCTTTGTCTCTCACACAGGGTGTAAGAGGTCCAATAACCAAGTGATGAAAAGTAGTAGTGAAAACGTTTGACAGAGCTATAGAATATGTAGATATTCATAATGTAGTTTGTGCAACCTCATTGTTTTCAACTCTCATTTTATATATTTTCACTAAAAATTTTATATATTTTTATTGAAAATAAAAAAATAAAACAAAATAATGAGTTGGGAACATTTTCACATGGAAAGCAGAGAGCACAAGTCTTATAATATGCCTTTAGCTATAAAGGCAGTATAACATAAACATAATTCAAAATCATAAGAGTATATGCTTTCATTTCACTCCCCCCTTTTAGCATTCCATGCTAACATCAGACCTTCAATTATCTACATCTCACATTGTAGAGTCTTCAACCCACTTTGCACACCGTAAAGGGCCATCGCCATGGGGAGGTTACTAACATTTATGATGCATGGTGGTATGGATTCCATCTTATGATTATCCTGTGATCAGGGATAATGGACCTCATGCATGAATGTTTTCTTATTTTTCTCTTATATTTGTTCTTGCACAAAGCAATAAGAGGAAAATAAGAAAATCCTATGTGGGATTCAACCAACCCTCTTAACTGCCTGAACATGTCCTAAATCACTCCTTTCAGCCTGATGAATGCCATCTGTTCATGAGGAGGTGCACATTCGAGATGTGATCATTGGCATATTCCATGCCCTTAAAATTGCCATATAAGACAACCTGTTCCGCTCAGTTTGTGGGCAAGTTTAATTTACAAAAAAAGTTTCCAAAGAGTAAAAACACTGCACAGCTTCAATTCCTGCTTTCAGAAATCAGCAGACAAAACCAGAAAAAAATTAGGAGTGACAGTAGGAGACCTGAAACAATTAGGAAATATGAATCAAGCTAACATGTCAAAGCCCCCACCTTTGACTTTGATGTAGACGAACAAAATTTGGTAGGCACATGCATCATGTCCAGATACACAAAAAGGCCTTGTGGAGCCATACCCTAAGTCCAAAAGGAAGTCAGCCATTTTGAATTTAATTTGCAATTTTAGTGCAGTTTTTTGCAATTTTAAAAAACTCCTGGAGATTTAACCCGACTGACTTCAAATTTGGTCAGTGTCATCTAAAGACCTTTACGATGAAATGTCAAAATCTTGAGTTTTCATTGAACGCCTTTGCTGTGGTGACGTGGTGAACTTCAATGTTTTGCCATGAAACAGGCTGTTGTTGTAACTTGAATGTACATTGTCCAATCTGCACCAAATTTCTCATGCTTCATAAGATTCCCAGCCTGACCACATCTCCATGTGAATATTGAGTCATAGCGCCATCTACTGAGAACTGGCAGTCAGCCTTACATGACAAACATCATCTGATTTACATGAAATTTGCAAGGTGTGGGCTACACTTGATATATAGCAACATGATGTATTATTATGGGTGTTCCCTAGCACCGCTTAGTGGACACAGGAAGGGATATTTAACTTGTTCATGGAATGTCTGATAAGAGCCTGGTCCTGAACACATCTGCATGCCTGCAGTAAAAGTCTTGCAACGCACCCTGACATTTTCTCCGCAAAGAATCGCATTTTTCCCAGGGCTGAACTTTTTTTTTTTTTTTTTTAAATTGTGAATAACAGTGGGAACAAAACAGGCACCAAACCTGCACCAAATTTCTGATGCTTCAGAAGAGTCCCGACCATAACACAGTTACATGTCAATATTGAGTCATAGTCATAGCGCCACCTACTGACAACAGGAAGTCAGCCTTATATGACAAACATCATCCAATTTACATGTTGTGGTCTACACATGATATACCGCAACGTGATGTATACTTAGTTGTTCTCTAGCACCACATAGTGGACACAGGAAGTGATATTTAACTCCTTTATACAACTTCCAATATTCATGAAAATACACGTGCATGTCTGTCAACCTCCACTAAATATGTTGCTGCATTAACGACCCTCTCGTGTAGCACCGCCTACTGGAAACAGGAAATTAAATCTTATGTAGCAAACATCATCCAATTCACGTGAATATTTACATGGTATGGTCTACACTTGATATACAGAAACATGATGTAGAATTAGTGGCTGTTGTCTAGCACCACATAGTGCACACAGGAAGTGATATTTAACTAATTTGTGCAACGTCCAATAAGAGCCCAGTCCTGAACACATGTGCATGCCCACAGTAAAAGCCCTTCAAAGGCCTGATCATCACCGCTTGCAGCTGCAATTACCCCTGTGTTTTGACCTTTGGATGCTGAGTCTTCCACAAACAACTCCAACTTTGCATTTACCAGTGGTGTGTCTTTGAGGTCTGGCTTTTGGGCTACACACTTCATTTGTGATGATATCTTAACCACCTTGCTGCAGAGAGATGAGCAGTTTCATTCACTGACATTCACTGTAATACATCAAAAAAGCCTATCTGGGTTTTCCCCACTGCTGGGCTTCAGTATGAACCTCACTCATGGTCTTAGGTTTTCCCACTACTTTGTTTCGCTCTCTTTTTTTCCTTTACGGAGATGTGTAGTGCTGAGTCATCTATTCAAAAAAGTTTTTGTCCTAGTCCTGACACTGCTCCTGTCTCATGCATCTCATCTATCCAATACAACGTTGTACACAATTTAAATCATTCTTTGTCTTTCCCAAACCACTATAGCTCAGTCACATCCTATTCATAAGAAATGTGTGTAGTACACCATGAGTTTACTGCTTTATGTAGTGCACTTCCTGTTTCTGTGTGTGTCTGTTTTTCCAAGCAGTTTTGAGGTTATATGACCTGGGCCCTGAGGGTTGCAGGTCCCATCAGTACATGTACAGTGGCATGCCACGCCCCAGTTGCACGTATTGACCTGGGAAGCCTGATACTCTAGTGACTAACTGTTTATCTCTATCTCCATCCGCTGGGATTACAGTGGCGTGGTGTACAGTTCTTTTACTGTGGTGCCCATTGCTCTCACACCATGAATGTACCCACCACTCAGTTCTGGAGGATTTGGAAATTCAGCCTGTTTTATAACAGAAACAGTAGTCCCAAAAGTCAACCACAAATTTAATATTTTTGCCTGCCACCTTGCAGGGTCCTTTCAGGTGTCAACCTCACAACCACCTATCTAGTCATATTGACCACTTCTTTATATCTACTGTATGTCACAAGGAGAGTGGAGCAGATGAACCCAAATGCAGGAGACGGTAGGCATACAGGATCAAAAGCAGAAATATTTATTGAAACTCAAAAGAAACTGTGGAACAGGCAAACTGATTAGATGACTTGACAATGACTGAACTGAAAACTGGACTTAAATACTAACTGAACTAACAAGGATATGAGGTGCAGGTGGGGACAAACACAGAACAGGGCAGAGCTAATGAGGCTAGATGTAGGGCAGGTGAGTAGAAGGGCAGAGGGAAAAGCAGGCTGGAGAGGAGCACAGGAACACAGGAGTAAAAACACAGAACAGAAAACCAAAAACCCAGAAACACAATCCTATACTTAATAAACTGACATGCATAGAACTGTCACAGCATACACATGAATACAACTCAAATACACAAGCAACACTACAACCTCTCTTATCTGTAATAAACAGAAAACCAAAAAAACATAATCATAACTGAGACTGAGTATATGCTGTGTGAGTACAGACTGCAATGAAAACAAAATTCATGTAAAAACACTGCAAAACCTGGTTTGTCTGTGTTTTGCTATCATTGGCTTATCTTTTTTTCTCTAAAGTTTTAATATTTTCTTGCAGTAATTGATGTGTATTTAAGTTTGTGTGTGTCTGTGTTCTTACTATTTCTCTGGTTTTCTGGGTCCCGACCTTTCCCAGACCATGCACACTGTTAGTGTCCACCTTCTTCTTTGTCTTCTGGGTTTTGCCTGTGCCTCTACTCTGCCTCTGCCCTGTCCACCTCGCCTGTAGCCTCATCCCCTGCCACGGTCATGGGTGTGACTTTGTGCTTGGTGCATCACTCCTTGTGACTGACCTTGGAACCTGGCCAGCTGTGCTATTTGGAGCTTATCTGCTGTGTCTTCTCTTCCCTTGATCTTTTCTTTTCCTTATCTCTGAATCTTCTTCCAGAATGTACGGCATGTCTCACATCTGCCAGCTTCCAAGACAGCTGCCAATCTTCCTGTATCACAATCAATGCAATGTCTCTTTATTTCAGACTGTTTATCTGGAAGCAGTCCTTGGATGAAGTAGGATTTCAGATGTGTTTCCCATGGCATCATCTTGGTTGTTTGCAGGTCTTGTGAGACAGCTGTTTGCCTCTCATACTGGGTTTGGCAGTGTGTCCATGGTCTAAACATACTTTGTGTTTAGAGGATCACATTTTTGGCGTCTCCGTCATCAGGAGGGAGAAAACCCTCCACCATGGGGAAGATACTGCCTTGTTCTTGTTCCTCATTTCACTCTGAATCTGTGGGATAAGGAAAAGCTTGTGTCTTGCTTCTAGTGTGCATCTACAGCTGTCCTTGCCCTGGGCTGATCTGCACTGGAAGTGCTGCAGGGGGTGGAAATGGCCTTCTGGTGCCCCTCCCTGTACCCACCCATTCTTGTTGGTGGTGGTGGCTCAAGAATCTTTCCAAGACCATTCTTGGGTTGTGGTCTTCTTCTCCTTGGGGGTTGTCTTGTGGCTGGAGATTTTGGGGCGGGGCCATGTTTCAGACGGGTTCCAACTTATCTGTTTTGAGACACTACATAGTAATCCTTGGCTATATATATATCTGTTTACTCTGCCTGTATTGTGTTTCTTTCTGTCAATCCAACATTAATATATTTTCTCTAGGGAAAGATGAATCAACTTTTGGAAGTAATCAAAAATGATTTGACTTTAATAAATTATCATAAAACTGAATTAATTCATTTAAATAGCATCGATATTACTCTTGTTGAGTCGTACAAATACTTAAGAATTTGGTTTAACTGCAGGCTATCATTCAAGATTCTTATTCAGCATTTGACTTAAATAATTAAAAATCAAACTAGGCTTCTTGTATAGAATTAAAGGATGTCTCTCTTCTTCCAACCGTAAAACTATTGTGTAGTCAACCTTCATGTCTGTCCTTGACTTTGGAGATATTCTGTATCGTCATGCTGCCCATCAACACTTCAGCAGTTAAGCTCTGTTTATCACAGTGCATTATGCTTTATCACAAATGACAAATTTCATACTTATCATTGCTCTCTGTATCACATTATTAGATGGACTTCCTTAAAATCAAGAAGAAATAGTCATCTCATGTTATTCATCTATTAAACACTACTGTTGAAGCTTCCAAACTACTTAACATCTCTTCTCTCATTTAAATCTAGTAACTATAGTACACAATCAAGTATCTACTTAACCTTAGATATCCCTCTTATGTGCACTAATGTTTGCAGAACTGGTTCCAGGTGCTATGCACCTTTTAAATAGATTGAACTGCAAACTGCCCTCAAACTTGAGTCTTACATTCCCCTTAGAGATTTTAAAGGTTTATCTTTTTTATGATATTTGAAACAATTTTATTAATTACTTGCTTATTGTTTGGTTGTGTTATTTCTGTCTGCTGATTGTGTTCCTGTCTTAAGAATGTTTCTTGTTCTCAGGTCTCTTTTTGGAAAAGAGATCTTAATCTCAGTAAGGCTGCCTGATTCAGTAAAAAAATTGTGTTCGGTAATGGTCTATCATGATCAATGATAATAGATTATAGACTCTGTTGAAAACCACATCCATGTAAATATATACACACATATATATATATATCACTGCAACACTATCACATCACACTTGTGCCAACAATGATGGTAAAGCACACCCTCTTGTGTAATATTACGATTATACAACATTTACCAACAAAATAACAGATATAAACAAAATGTATTCATATTGTGAGGCAGTTTGCTCTAAAAATAAAAAACTTTTTGCTTGTGTTATCTCCATTTCCATGGAAATACATGGGGTATGACTAATACCTGGAAAACAATCACTCACGTCAGTAGACTCCTATGTAATGAAGCCTAGTTTACTACTCCAGCAAGTAGGCCGAATCTTAGTAATGACTTAGCAACAGAGACGATGTCTAGTCCCTGCTAAGTCAACCAGCCAACTTGAGCTAATGCTTTCTAGAGACCGTGGGATTTCCCAAACCGAATAAATACCACATATATAAACACAAAACTGCTTTGCTAGCTCAGTCTTGTTGTAACTAAGATATCCACTGAAAGAAATATATTTTCCATGGACAGAATTAGCTACTACATCTGCAAACTTCACATACATCTTTAAGCTAGTAGTGCTGTGTCACCGACTCGCTGGCACAGCTGATAGAGGATGCCGGAGTGGAAGCTAACATATACTCTCAACTGAAGGGAAAAAGTTTTGCTGTGTATAGGGGTAATGATAAAGAGTGGAGAAGAGTTTGGGTTTTTCAGTGTGTGTGAGGGTGTGTGTGTGTGTATCACTCATGCCACAGTCTAAGCATTCAATTCACTCAGTAAAGGGTCCGTTTGTTTTCCCCACGATCCCTAATCAGTTCAGTTCAAGTTTCACAAACATAAAAGAAAGACAACTCAAAACTCCGCTCCAATTTTTTTTTGCCAAGTTCACATGTCTCCACAATTCAAATCAACCACCAGTCGTCTAACCAGAAATGACTGTTGTTCTTAGTGCGACGTTACGGTATGTAGTTCTAATGAATGGCGGAGTAATATTTTTAGTGATGAGGTTTTTTTTTCATTTGAGCACGGCTAGGTGTGCTGTCATGCTGATTTGAGCATGTTCTAAATGTCTAGTTGACCAATCAAATTGCTTGGTCGGAACTACATGTTGTATAATTAGCATTGCAAATGTCTTTAGATGTCACCTACCAAATTTGAAGTCGATCGGGTTAAGTTAGGAGGAATTTGTTAAGGTATAATGTCTGCAAATGGCAAAAACTGTGCAAAAATTGCAAAGTAAATTCAAAATGGCTAACTTCCTGTTGGACTTAGGGTATGGCTCCACATGTATCTGAACCAGTGGCGGCTGGTGACTCAAAAAATTGGGGAGGACAGGAGGAAAACCAACATGGAATCTTACAACAAACCGCATCAAACTATATCATTGTCCCACCTGATGAAATTGGAGGGGTGGGGGGCAATTTTATATGCCAATAAAACGATTTGCTTGAGTGGTGAAAAGGCTGCTTCTTTAAAGACATTTAGCATATACATATTGTCTCCAAACAAAGAAGTGCTCATTTTAGCCATGGAGTGGATCAAACGTGTCGTTTTACCAACAAAGTGAACTTCAAATTTATAGTATTGTTCTATTGTGACAACAAATTTATGTTCTCATCAAAAACAGACAACATATCACATGATTTACACGTGTTTCCTATATATTTTCTTAGTATACAGAAATACATAAAGTAGCACAAAGCTTATAATGTGATACAGGTTCAGATCAGTGCTGAAAACTAGAAAGATTGAACACTAAAAACATTCACAGATCTAAAAGTGTAGGTTCACATCAGAAAGTATTAATACATGTATCAAATACATGACTTACACACTCTGATCTATGTGCATGACATACAAAATATAGTCTACAAAGCTGACATGTTAACACTGGGGGTGTTAACATGAACACAAAACTCACGGATCGGATCGTATCACGGATTTGAGTCACGAATCAGATCATTATTAGGATCAGCGTTGTTTCCCATTGTGGGAATAAATGTTTCCCATTTATTCTATAACACACTTACAGCCAGAAACAGCAAGGAACTTTTGCCCATGGTCTTAAATGAAAACAACATTTAAGATGTCCAATGTTTAAATAAAATAAAATATATAAAATATTCAATGCTCAGTTATTGCAATATGAGGCATGATACCTTCCTCTTTTAAACAGTGAATGAAACAGCCTCTGTCCACATCATCAAAACTTGATGATAACAGACATTCACCGCTAACGTCAGTTAGCAGCTGAATGCTAATTAGCTGCTCAGCTGCAGCACATTAAACAGCAGGTAAACATAACTCAAATGTCACATCGGAACCGTTAGATGCTGGTTTGATCATCGTTCTTCAAAATCCCTGTTAGCGACATGCTGTCTGCCCATGACTTGTACTTACAGCAGTTTGTTTACTTTGTCTTAAATGAGACATTAAATTTTGCAATTAATCCGCAGTTCATATGCCTTCCGAACCGTGGGGGGGGCAATCAGTACGGAAAACGGATCAACTACAATCCGTTAGACCACTAGGTAACACTTGTTATTCTAGTTACTTCTATCTTATTACTCAATATATGGCTCAGCTTAAAAACGAACTAAAGAAACTGTCAGAAGCAAGCAGCCAGACCTCCTGCACTCATTCACTAATCATACAACAATCAACAGGTGACTGAACAACCACTCAATTAAAAACGAATGAATGAGTGAGTCCAGACAGCTCACTGTAACTTCAACAAGCAAACTAACGTTACCCACAACACATTATATGATCTCTGCTGCATTCTTGTTTAGAATGTTTAGATAAATTCACACAACAGCCACACAGAGAGACTTTTAACCATCAGAGATTAAATTAGCGACCAAAGAGACAGAGAGAGAGAAGCTGTATCTGACCCACATTATCAGATGTCTTCTTCTTTCTTTCATGGAGATGAAGTATTCATGTCATAACGTCAATTTGTGACTGTTGGTCATCTTGTTTGTTAGTTAACAAAACGTTATGGCTGCTGCTTAACCTGTCTGATATCATTAGCAACAATGATGAACAAGCTAACTCTCCTGGTTGTTCTTCTGGTTGCTTCTATCTCCAGCCTCCCCAGCAGCATCCTGCTGCTGCTGCGCTGCCCAGTCCAGATAATTTCTCCCATTAGCTTAACAATAGTCCTTAATAGTCCTTCCATGGATGTATAAAGAGTCCTTCAGGCTGCTACAACAAGCCAGCTGTTGCATTGGCTAACGCAAGGAGCTATCTACTGCTGCTGTCAATATTGCATTCTGGTTGTTGATTGGTAAGGGAGGACGTCCTCCCTTGGAGCGTCATTTCACGTGTGATGGCCAATCACAGATTAGCATGACAAAAAAATGAAATACATTAAGTCCAATGTAAGAGATCCCGCCCTGCGGAGGACAGCAAGCGCCCATCCTCCTCTGTCCCCCACTCCACCTCTACCCATGAATTCCTCTTTCATGGCGAGACATGCAAATTGACCAGCAGGCTATGTCAAGGGTGTTCCATGGAAACTCACGATTTTGATAACTTTTCAACACAAAACTCTTAAGATGAAACCCACCAAATTTGAAGTTGGTCAGTTCAAATTTTTAGGAGGAGTTTGTTAAAATACAATGCCTGCAAATGGCAAAAATGGATCAAAAATTGTAAAATTAATTAAAAATGGCTGACTTCCTGTTGGACTTAGGGTATGGCGTCATGAGGCTTAAGTTAATTCATTCGTCTCTTCTCCCTGTGCCTCAATTAACAGTGCAGTGTGTGGAGGTCAGGGTAGTGGATGGGTGTGTAGCATGTTTAACTTTCATGCAGGAGACCATTGTTTGCACCCCGTCACAGACCTGCAATTAACATCCCTAGCCTTAACTATACTGTGATACAAAGCGAGAATTTTGTAAATGTTGGCATTGGACAGAAATCATTGGACGTAATCTGGGGTTTCTCAAAATTGTTCAATATCAACACTCCTGTCAAGCAATAGGGTTGCAAATACCAAGAGCTTGAAATAAAGAGCTTTTTTTGTAATTTGTTGGGTTGGTGAAGAGCAGGGATGGGCTGAATGCAGGCCCTGTCCTCACTCAGTGCGGCCACAAATTAAATTCCAAATATCAATAAACTGTTGGTTTCACAAGCATTGCAGGCAAGCGGGCTATTTGACCAAATTTGGACCGGATCCTGATTGTAATGATACTCTCCACTGATAGAGGGTGCTCCCTCGAAAGGCAAGAGGCCTGTAGCCAAGCAACTGCTTGTACATGGTCTCACCTTGGTCTCGCTAGGCCTCTTTTGCAACAATACACGATGAAGAGACACACGAGTGGCAAATACCTGGAAAGAAAACTGGACCAAGAGAACCATGTCTTCGAGGCAAGATGGAAAACAGATGTTCTTTTTTCCGGAATTCAAAGGCAAACCTGTGTGTTAAGTGTGCCAGGAAACAAAATCAACCATGAAGGATTCAGTGAACTTCAGTCGCCACTGCAACATCATGCACGAAAACAAATATCACATGTACACCGGAGCTACCAGAGCTGCTATCATTGCTTACCTCAAAGGAAAAACTCACCGACAGCCTTTTTACCAGAGCCATGACTACATAGGAATCCTCTCTAAAGGTGTCTTATACTGTTTCCTTGAGCTTGCTAAAGCAAAGAAGCCCTTGTCAGAGGGTGAAACAGTGAAGCGATTTGCAGGAGAGATGGCTAATGCTTTTGGCAATGATAACATGATTAAGAACTTTGAAACGATCTCTATGTCCCATTGTACAGTGACACAGGGAATTTTGACTGCAAGTACTTCTCCTTAGCATTGGATGAGAGAACAGGTGTGATGGATGTTAGCCAGCTTCTCATTTACACAAGTAAATTTACAGTTCATTTGAAGTGCTCAAGGAGTTATTGAAATTGGTGTCTTTGCATGACATTCCCAAGGGCAAGGATGTTTTCAACACTGTTAAAAGTGTTGTCAGTGAGCATAGGGGCTTTAACAAGCTTTCAGCTGTTGTTACCAATGGCGCACCATCAGTGCAAGGAAGACACACTGGTTTTGCCAGGCTCCTCCAATAGAGTGGCACTGACTGTCCAATACTGCACTGCATTATACATCAGGTGAGTAACATTATCGCTAGCTAACTATTAATAAATGATTATGAATGTGGGTATTCTTTGTGAGAATTATTATCATAGGCTAAATCCTTTTTCATTTTGGTCTTACAGAAGGCCCTCTCTACCAAGACAATGAATTTCAGCCATGTCATGAATTTAGTACCAAGGTTACCAATCTCATCGAGTGGGAACAGGTCTCTCAATCATAGGAAGTTTTGTAGCCTTTTTGGATGAAGTGAGTGGGATTTACAGAGGCATACTGAGATCAGATGGTTGAGCCACAGGAAGTGCCTGGAGGGTTTTTTCTGTGCTGCTCACTGAAATCCCAGCACAGCATTCGATGTGATACAAGTGCTTACTGCAGTAAACTCGGGGATACAGATTTTCTCTGCGACATGGCCTTCCTTGCAGATATTACCTCACATTTTAAACACTTGAATGCAAGAAAACATCTCTCAAGTATAGAGCCGACATAGAAACACTGCAACAGCAGTTCATGGACCACTTTCAAGATTTCTACACCATGCAGCCACAGATTGCGTTATTCACTGACCCCTTCTCTGCTGCTTTCAATGAGCAACCCCCAGAGTTGCAGCATGAACTGTGCAAACTACAGTCAGATCCCTTCATTCAAGCAAAGCACAATGAGAGGGGAATTTCATTTTGGAAAATCTTGGAATTGAATTTATGGGTATGATTCTTCCTTCCTCCTAGTTCGCAATGTAAGACAGTAAGAAGATCTCCCAAATGAATGGATCATACAGCCTTGACCATCAGCACAAATAAAAGAGAGAGACTGAACATTTCTGTTGCTGTATGTTTTGTATGTTTACATCCCTTCAACTATACCTTCCTGCATTTTCTGTTGTAACCAGTGTTCAGGATGAAACAATAGAGCAGCATCACTGCCCTGCTAATTCCAGCCATCTCTTGCCATCTACCTTCCTGTTTACACCTCCATCAGATGTATGTTTCCAACTGTTCCTTACATCCCCTCTTCCTTATAGCAGCTCTGTTGTGTCTGCCTCTTCTCATCACACAGAGCAGGGTTGTCTTATATCTGCTATAATGTGTAAATAAAATAGCACAATCATAGATCACATTCAGCTGTGGAAAAAAGAACAAGCCACTCTTCTTTCATTTTATAAATGATATATGTTGGTGTGGTAAATCTTGGTCTAAAGGGAGGACAAATTGAATCAATAAGAACTGCCCCATATGATACAGTTGGAAAAAGAGAGAATCAAGGTAAAGACATAAAGAAGGATGGAAAAAATGAAAATGTTTTTCACAGCTTCTGGTGGGCTAAAATCAGTAAATAGCACAACACACAACACAACTCAGTGAAATATACAGGTAAACTTCAAGCTCAGTGCTCCTCAAACAGCACTGATGAACAATGGGGTAGGACTCTAGAAAAAAGAAAGTGGGTTATTATATGATCCCATTGCTTTTCCACACACAATCCAAACCCCTCTATAGGCTTTTGAAATGAATGTACATGTTTTCCAAGCAGGTATATCTATATTCTTGTTGTCTAGTGGTAAGACCTGGTGAGGTGAAATTAAACAGATAATGTCTAAGGTTTTAAGGGCGATTAAGAGCATATTTCCTTGTGTTCTAAGAAGCCAGTAGTATATTCTATAAAACTGCATGTATTGCATCATGGTGGAGATCTGGATTTGGTGCATTGCATGTTAGAGACATTTTTCTCTGCTTGCTGACTAAAGCCCAGCCAATACAGAATTTTATGAGAGCCAGTACTAGTATTGATATTGTAAGAATTCAAAATATCTAATGTCAATACAATAATGTGTTTTTAACATGAAGACATAACTTGAACAAACATTTTTGTAATGATCCCCCTAAATTTGGTCCTTAAAGAGTTGTGACCAAGATAGTTACTGGACTCCCTGTTTCTAAATGACCTCAAACATATCTTTGACATTTCTGTAATGACTACTGTTCATTGGTTGACACTATACACTGATACAAATATACTTGCAATAAGCTAAAACAGGTCTATGTATTGGCAGGGCTCTCAGTCTGAGTATGAGCAACAGAGCACCTTATCTGATCATTATTATGAAGGGGCACTCCACTGATTTACAAATAAAGGTCAGTTTATCAGTCATGGTTTAAGTGCTACTCACCCTAAGAAATGTCAAGTCTGAGAAAATAATCCTGATGATGTCATAGTGATGTAATCCAGGTTATCTCAGGTTTGGCTTGGATACTACAAGTTCATAACAGGAAGCCTGTGTTTCAAACTTCATGCATCGAGTTTGGAACATGGCATACTAAATCACTGCAGCACCACTTTAAGCACTAATGTAAATGCTATGGTCAGTCAGACTGACTAATTCAAAAGGAAAGAACAGGCCTAAATAACAACAGCCAGTCATAATAATCATGTTCGGCAAGTTCTGAAAGCTAATGAATGAGGGCTCAGTGGATTAGATTTCAATCATATCAACAGGAGCAAATTACCTCTAAAACAGGGATGTATTTGGACTGTTAGTTGCTGTAAATGTTTTTAAAAAAACTCTTTACAGAGCCTTTTCTTATTATTTTGGTTTATGGTTGGAATGGTCTTATGTATGTGTATGTGTATGTGTATGTGTATGTGTATGTGTATGTGTATGTGTATGTGTATGTGTGTGCTTGTGTGTGTTGTAGACCTGAAGTTTAAGAATGGACTGTCCTCTTTTTCAGAAGCTGAGGAGCTGTATCAGAAACGTATTTTAACAATAACAGGAATCTGCATTGCACTCCTAGTCGTTGGAATCATGTGTGTGGTTGCCTACTGCAAAACAAAGTAATTCATGTCACATTTTTATGTTTGATTTATAACTTAAAGGTAGACTCGCTGATTTTATTATAGCGCCCAATAGTGCCCCCAAGTTACAAGACTCCTCAAATGTGAACTCTGCCTAGTTTCAAAATAATGATAGAAAGTAAGAAGAGTACATTCTTTTGAATAACGCTTTTCAAAATTGGGGTTACATTAAACAATACCTATTAAACTAAATACTAAACAATACATACATGCCAAAAAAGAGACAACAACAATAAATCACATGAGTAATTATTTAGATATAGGAACAAATTGGGGCAGGGAAGCATCAATAAAATTAGATGTTTTTTGTTTTTTTTTTAATTTAAAATTCATATAGCTTGGAGCCAGGACAGCCAAATATTGAACTTTGAGTGGGAAGCTACGAGGGGAATTTGTTCTGATCACCTGAAAAGTCTAACAGGAAGCCAGTATAGTGAAGCCAGCACTGAGGTAATATACCCTTTTCATGGCAGACATTTTGACTTGTCATAGCAGGAAAAGCACAGGTGTAATTAATAACATTAATGATGGCTGCATTCCATTTAGGTGAGTTAGTCCCAGGGCTCTGGTATTGTGCATGCTCACTCACTGACATGGCTTACTGGGACATTTAATGGGATGGAGCGATCGTTAATGTTATCAGTTACACCTGTGCTTTTCCTGCTATGACAAGTCAAAATGTCTGCTGTGAAAAGAGTAGATTGTGCAGCAAAATTTTGAACTAATTGTAATGTGCTCCAGCTTTGGCTTAAACAAGAATACAGAATGTTACAATAGGAGGACAAGAGGAGACAAAACAGTGAATGATTTGTCCTAGCTGTTGGAAAGATAAGAAGGGGCATAGTTTGGTGCTTTTGGACGCTATAACAATATTATATATTTTGTACTGACCTCAATGAAAATATATAACATAAAAATATTACTGACCATTATTTCAGTCAAGCCATTATAACATTAGAACTTGGGGTATATGTATCCCTTTTGGAACATTTGGAACTCTCCCCTCTGATATTTTGTCCAGTAGTGATCCGGACTGTCTCACAGTTTAGTTTTTCTTCCAAACAGGAAGCACAGGAAGAAGCTCCATGACCGTCTGAGGCAGAACCTGAGAAACAAGAGGGACAACCTGGCAAGCTCAGCCAGAGGACGTCAGATTTCTAACTTGCCTCTTCAAGATTTGCAGCTTATCAATGTATGCTGGTATTTGTTGGTATCAAATGAGAGGCATCAAAATCTGTTAAATGTGTGCACTCACATCTTTGTTCAACTGTTTTCTGTTCCTATTTCCAAAGCACTGTAATGGGATGACAATGCAGCATGCAGCTGAGAAGGAGACAGAAATAACCCTCTCCACAAGCAAAAATGCCATATCTACGCATGAACCCACCACACTCACCCACATCTCTGGCCAAAGGTAAGGAAGGACTTTAAATGTACTCAGTTTGGTAAATTTGGTTTGGTTTGAATCAGTTAGAACTTGTAACTCTAGGGAGGTGATGTGGAGGTAACATGGGTAGCTTGTCAGCCACTAAATGATTACCAGTAATTCAATGGCTGTCCTGGGGGAGACACCAGGGATGAGGCAAACATAGCAGCCCAGCCATTCTGTCTATCCAGCTACAAAACTAAAATAATGTTATTTATGTTCTCATATTCAGCCTTTTTTTTCTTAAAAGAGTAAGACGAAATAATTCCACTTACTCTTGGTGCAGTTCCTGTGTATAATTTATTGTATTCTGTAACCAGAGAACACTGTTCAGCACAGAGGTGTCTGGTGGTGAGAACAGCTCAGAAAAGACCTCAACCAATAGAAAGTGAATATCTGCAACATCATAGCTTTTCATCCTCTAATTATGAGGTTCATGTCTGGCTGTTATGGCTGTATGTGTTGCCTGTGTGTGTTTTTCTTTTTCCTCTCCTGTCTGTTGCTCTGCCCAGGTCATCTACAATCAAGGGTGGGGCATAACACTGGCAACCTGACTTGATTCATTTATTTACATTAGTTAATATACTATAAACTCTCTATACATGACAAATGGCTCTTGTGTAAATTTGAGGAACTGAAAAAAATAACCATCTGTATGTATGAGAAATACAAAATTTACAAATATAAGGCTTCTGGTGATACTGTTTAAAATCATCTCCACTGAAACCTGATTTAGACCCAACATGTGTTTGTCACCAGCTAGCACCATTTATCCATGCAGTATGTGCTGGGATTGTCCTAAACTTCATGTGATCAGTGGTCATCACATGAAGTATACTGATATACTGTCTAACATCACAAGTGTATGATTGTGGCCTGGTACTTTACCTGCACTTTTTGGAAATGTCATGAAAGATATTATCACAAAATAAGATACCATACACCAGTATGTTCAGTTTCATCTCTGTGTGTTCAGTGGAAAGACTGGTCTGTGGCATGAGTTGGTTGGAGGTTGGGGGAGGCAACTAGCCTGCACCAAAAGAGGATGATTACATCCTCTGCTGAGTTAAAGTTGTCTACATATGTCTTCTAAGCTGGCTCGCTAACGTTAGCCTCTGTAAACATACTTTCAACAATCAAGTTGGAAGGCGTGTAACCTCTTGTGTGCTGTGTGTATATACTGAGTCTAAGCTAACTATTGATGGTGAGTAAATACCTCCAAATGTTATTTTATGTCTTCATGTGTTAAATATGAAAGATGTGATGTGTAGATGTGGAGTTCTTGAAGTTGTTGGAAGGATCTTTTGTCGGGGCTGAGCTGAGTAACAAAGACATGTTGTGGTGTGTGGTACTTTTCATATTGTATAGGTCTAGTTGTGTGTATGAGGGTGGAAAATTTAAATACGTGATACATTAACAGATTTCTTTCACAGTCAGTAATAGACTAAATTATTTGCCTCACTTGCAATCCGATGGGCATGCAGTGGTCAGTGTTATGATAGTACAAATAGGCTCATTTGGGAAAGGTCACCCAGCCACAACAGTGGCATTTCATTTCTTTCATCAGCTGGACTACACAGTGAAGCAGAAATTTTGCAGTACTGGGAACGAAGCCCTGGATTTTAACTGTTCCTCCTGAGCATCAAGTAATCCTTAACTGTAGACTCTAACAGGATTACTATGCTGTCTCATTCATAGATGAAGATGAGTGAAAACAGAATAGGAATAAACATTTTTATTGGGTCTACTTTCTTACATTTTGGCAGGCTCAACTCAGATTGGCTGTACATATAGTTGCAAATTTGAGAGCAGTTCCAGTTGCTCATTTATTATTTATTAACTGCTGCATCAGTAAATCAGACTTTGAATTCATACCAACTGTGAGCAAAATTGTATGAAACGCAGTGAAAAGCTCAGGTACAAAAATTTGACCCACAATACATTTATGTCACTGTTAAGGCTTGTCTGAAACCTGTGTCCATGTAAACACCCCCTCCCTGTCTCTGCAGCTGGAGTAATGACTGGAGCAACAATGTTCTGTCTGACACTGAGTCTGTCTCGATGATGTCATTGGCGGAGAATAGCCAGGGTGCCATACAGGGCCGCAGGGTTCGTCTGAATGCCACTGGTGGCACCAGAGACTTAAGCGCTCATTCACAGAAGTGCAGAGACACAACCATCTCCGACAGGGACTTGCCTTAAAGTATGAGGTAATTGACTGATTAATTTTAACTTTGCGCCACAAACAGAAAACCAAAATGAAACTGAAACTGGCAACAATAAAACAAAGACTTTCAGAAGATACACGTATAGCAATTTGAAATAAAGTAGCCTAAAATACACACAATAGCTACATCACCCTTAAAGTCCTAAATATAATGTATGTAAGTAAAATATTTAATCATATATGATGCCGCTGTTTTCTAGCTTACAATACACTGTCCACCAAAATGTGACACTACTGGGGCCCAAACATTGAGGAATGAATGAATGAATGCATAAATAAATAAATAGGTAAAGTGACTATAAATAATGTGTGCAGCAAATCAAAATGAAACAAATACACATATCTATGTAGAAAAGAGTTAAGTACATTATTAAAGATTCTTCTATTTTTCTGTTTGAGATATAATCTATTTGAATATTTATAAATTGATGTATGACTTATTATTTATTTCCCAACTTATTTATCTATTGTATTTTCTCATGTATTTATTTTATTTGTATAAGTATTTATTTTCTTAATTTAATGTTATTTATAAAAAAATGATTCAAACTCAAGTTCAAAGAACAAAGTTCAAAGCAGAGTGAGGCAGTAACAATAGTTTAGCCATTGAACAGAATTCTGAGAAAATCTGAAGAAATAACACTTCTGTGTCAGAATGTTTGTACTTGAAAACATTACCTCTTCAAAATTTGCTACAGAATTTGGCAGGGGGAAGAAGTGTGATCAGCCAAAATTAAAGGTGCGAGCCGCAATGAGCAGGTTTCAGGTTTGACAAAGCCAAGCAAAGTCACTTCAGCTAGTTTCATTGGGTTTAAAGGAGCGAGGCCAAGCATATGTTTTTCATCATTACAATGTATGCAACATTTCAATAATTGCACACTCAAAGTTCTCCCATTTGTCCCCCTTTCACTGGATGTCAATGAAACTTTGTGTGTATGTTCAGGAGATGTGTGTCTCAGTCCCCAAAGGCTGTATACCAAATTTGGTGTTGATGAAGTCAAAATCCAAAAAGTTCTATTCATGTTACTGTCACTGTTTCACATAATGCAGATTAGCAAAGAATCCATCGTGACAGACTTTTATGGTCCAGGAGACTTTATTTCATAGAGCACATTGAGCTGGACTCGTGTCAAATTTCAATTCAGTTGGACACACAGTGTGAGGGGCTTGGCTTTTCAAAAGTTGAATTTTTGGGCCTTGATTATACTACTATCTGGCCGATTGAGCCAATATTTCTTGGGAAGCACATGCATATCATTTTGATTTGAACAAAATTTGGTGTGTATATTCAGGAGGATTTCTCCCATGAATTTAATCAGGAATGCTCAAAGGCATCTTGAGTTATGAGCAAATATGTAGAAGGCCACGTCCACTTTCACCAATCAATATTGCACTTCAGATTTTGTTCAATACTCACCCCAAGAGCATGCACACCAAATTTGGTGAAATTCTGTCCATCTGGATATCAGATACATGTTTGTAGCATTTTGGTGCCCCCTTAAAGTGCTTTGGCAGACCAGTTCCCAATCAGAATGAACTTATGTACCAAAATATTATGAAAAAATTATGATAATTGACATATGGTTAATGAGTTATGGCCAATATTTGCTAAGCCTAGCCCTTTGTGAAGATATTTTGGTTGATTGGTTGGTTGACAACCATTTTTTTCAACCAATCTTGCTCATTTATTTATTTAGTGGTATACCAAATTTGGTGTTGATAGAGTTAAAACTCAAAAAGTTCTGTTCATTTTACAGTTTATGCAAATTAGCAAAAATCCATCATGGTGGCCTTTATTATCCATGAGGCTTTTTTGTAGAAAGCAGAGATGTATAAGTGTGCCACATTTCAAGACATACAGACTCACGGTGTGGAGGCGCCGGCCTTTTAAAATGATCACTTTTTGGATTGTTAATTATAGCACCACCATCGGGCCAATTGGGATCATATTTCTTGAGAAGCATTTCTGCATCATTTCTAGTTGTGGTGCCAAGTTTCGTGTCTGTAGCTCATTCCAGCTCACAGTAAATTCAGCATGGGCATAAGATGGCAGATATTGAGGAACGGCCACTTCCACCAATCAGGATGGCACTTCAGATTTTGGTTAACACATGCCCCCAGGGCATGCACACCAATTTTGGGGAAATTCTGTGCACCAGGTTTTCAGACACACCTTTGTGGCATTTTTGGCACCCCGTGTGGGTCAAGCTCACAATGCTTTGGGAGACCTGTTCCCAATCACGGACTGAATGTGTGTACCAAAATTTATCATGATTGAACAAACAGTTAATGAATTATGGCCAATATTTGCTAAGTACCACCCTGTGCAATTATATTTCGGTTGATGGCAGCCATGTTTTTCGACTAGTCTTGCTCATTTATAATAGAAATTTGTAACTCAATCCTGTGATGCTGTATACAAAATTTTGTGTTGATAGAGTTAATTTGCAATTTGAGCTGCGGCAGAAGACAAATAATAATAATTAAAGCTGCAACCAGCAATTTTCAGGCCCTCGCACCTTCACACATGTCGGGGTGTGCTGCAGTTGAAGGGCTTTTATTTTGGGCATGCAGATGTGTTCAGGACCAAGCTCTTAATGGACGTTGCACAAATAAGTTATACATCACTTCCTGTGTGGTGCTAGACTGTTATGGCCACAAATAACTCAACCCTGTGGCCCGCAACATATAAGGAAAATGCCAGACCCGAGGTTCAATGATGCAAGCCATGTTTTATTCACAACAACCTAGGAGTTAAATAAACTACAACAAAAAAAAGAATTAACCAAAAACTATGGGAGTCGGGAGGTCTGGCCAAACAGAACATAAAGGTGGGGGGAAGTCTGGGCCAGTAGTGGGCCAACCACACAGTGGGCTGTCGGACCCGGGGCTTCACTCCCCTTTCCTATCAAAAAATGACCATAACCCAACCTACCAAACAAAACCATGAAAACTGGCCCACCAGACCTCCATCCTCAAAAAAAAGATGAAAAAAGAAAACATAAATAATAAACAAAGAAAAAGAAAAAAACAGGAGGAGAACAAAGAGAAAAGAGGCCTCCAGCCTCTCTTACATATAGGGCAGGGCCAATTAGTAGTTAGCTGACAGAGCACCTGAGAACGAGAGAGAGAGAAAACAAAGGGAGGAAAACACAAGGGAGGGGGAGCACGTAACATAGACAACACCCACTAATTATACTTCATGTTGCTATATTTCAAGTGTAGACCACACCTTGTAAATTTCATGTGAATCGGATGATTTTTGTCACATAAGACTAAATTTCCTGTTGTCAGTAGGTGGTGCTACAGAAGAGGGTCATTAATGCAGCAACATTTTTAGTAGAGGTCAACTGAAAGGCATATGCATTTTCATGAATATCTGACGTTGCACAAAGGAGTTAAATATGACTTCCTATGTGTGAGGGAAGGGAGCTGGCAAGCATCCCCCTCACTTAAGTGAAAAACAATACATGTACATTGACTAACACAGGAAGTTAATTTTTGTTATGTTGTGCTTTTATTTTGGGAACCCCTACTAATCACTGTCTCTTTGAGGTCTAGTGCACACATAGGAATGCAGCCGCAGGGCTCCAGCAGATGTCAATTACCTTGTTAGGCTGTACCAAGTGGTCAGGAATAAGAGAGGGGAGTGGGTAGAGGGTTTTTTTGTTAAGTTTGGCTTTTGTTTGGTATTTCTTCAGTTTATTATGCATTTTATTTAATCTGTATTAGGCAAGAGTCATGTGTATTTTGTGTATGAAAATATCAGTAAGGTTAAATTTCAAATATGTTTTCCAAATAATAGTTATGCCCAGTGGGAAAGCAAGTTAGTGTGTCAGAGAGGAGGGGAGGTCAGGTTGAATGTCACCTCTCCTGCTGCCATCCACTGCAACCTGCTACACCAGCTTTTGCTGTCAAGCATTCTGCTACATGGTTCACCACCATCCAAACCTCACATATGGTGTCAGAAGTGGGATGAAATGCAGTCAGATTGAAGGGGTATAGCTTGGAGAGCTGACAGTATGGGACCTAAAGCACACACCAGAGCTCAAAAGATGGATGTGGCTGAAGATGGTCTGAAAGAGGGTGCTGCGGGAGGGCTGCCCTTGATCATGCATCCTAGGACGGAGCACCTGGTACCCGCAGAGATGGATTCAATTACCGGCATGTTGCAGCAATGTCTTCAGTTCCAACATGACCTAGGTGAAAGGTGGGACAAAGAATAAATTAGACAGGACAAAAGATGGCACCAAATGCAGGTTCAAATGAATAACCTCCATGATGAGATGTAGCAGCAGCAGAGGAGAGAGAGTCAGTCCCAGTTGATCACACTGCTACAGCAGCAGGAGGTGGAGAAGCATGTTTCCCAGTCCAGTGCCTGGAGCAAGCTAAGAGGCAGGGGCTGGGGGCAGGCAGCAGTTCCCAGACTGGAAGAGGGTGATGATATTGAGCACTACCTGACCACATTCAAGCACCTGGCGGAGGCATATCAGTGGCCAGAGATCGAATGGGCATTGAGACTGATTCCACATCTGACGGGGAAGGGGCGAGCAGCAAAGGACACATTTGACTACAAGAAGGTCAAAGAGGCCATCCTTGCCAAATATAAAATCAATGAGGAACTCTATAAGCAGAAGTTCAGGGAGCCTGACATTCGCCCTAATAAGAATCCGACAGAGTTCAACTGGAGAAGAAGACCAAGGCCGGTTCAAGGCTCCTCAGAAGCCCTTCACTGCATGGGGTAAGCCACTGGGGTCAGGGGGTGGAGGTGGTCCTAGAGAGCCAGAGCCAGCTAGGCACCTAGAAAAAGCTGTAACTCCTATGAAGGCAAGGTCAATTTCTAAGCCTGTTTGCTTTTACTGTGGTCAGGAAGGACACATTAAGCCAGAGTACCCAGTCAGAAAAGCTAAAGCAGCTTATTTTTGTACTGTTCTTCAACCCTGTCAGAGTGAGAATTGTGTCGTAGGAAAACAGCAGGTCATTATAGTTAAGATCAATGGTAAACCGGCCCAAGCGTTCCTTGATACAAGTAGTGTGCAGATGTTTACACCCATCACTAGTCCAGAAGGAGGGTCCCCCAGGAAAGCCAGTCCTGGATATTTCTTGTGTGCATGGTGACCATCGGGCTTATCCTATGACAGTGTACCTGGAGGTAGCAGGGCAAACTTACCTTCTTTCAGTTGGGGTAGTAGACAGCTTAGCCCACCAGGTAATCTCGGGACAGGATGTTCCCATCCTTCAGGAGTTGGTTCGGTTATGTAAGCCAGTCAACATTGTCACTACGTTGCAGTCACAGATCCAGGGAGTGGAGGAGGAGGGAGCTGGTGGCAACCAGGCAGGACTGTTCAGGGTCCAGAGGAACTAGTTCCCCAGCTCCCAGCGCAGGACGATCCAGAGAGTCAGGGTCCAGACCAGGATTCAGGTGAGGAGGGTCTAAATGTTCTCTTTGAATTACTTTACTTTGATGAGGTTCTTACTGACAGTACTGTTAAAGTGAGGAAAAGTAGGAGACAGAAAAGGCAGGAGAAAATGGCAGGTACCGTTCAAACAGGTTCAGAGCTGCCGGAGGCAAAGATTTGTGATACTGAGAAGGAGTTGTGACTTTCTGCAGCTTCAGAAACAAGATAAATCACCGCAGGACCTCTTTAAACAAGCAGCTGTAGTGCAGCGGGGTCAGGTGGCAGGGCAGGGCTATTTCCTCAGAGACCTGGTGCTGTACTACAAAGCAAATGTAGATGACAGGTGGTCATCAAAGACTGGTGGTTCTACAGGGGCTCTGGGAACAGGTGTTAAAGCTGGGCCATAGTATTCCCTGGGCAGGTCATCTAGGGACTAGAAAGACCTTGGACAGAACTGCAAGCCAGTTTTACTGGCCAGGTGTGCGCACAGAGATACAGGGTTATCGTCAGTCTTGTTCAGTCTGTCAGCTAGCAGGGGATAAGAATGTACCCAAATTCCCATTGCAACCACTTCCAATTATGGATGTTCCATTCAGCCGAATAGCGACAGACATTGCTGGGCCATTAGAGCGAACACAGTCAGGACATCGCTACATACAGGTAATTTGTGATTACAGTACCAGATATCCTGAAGCATCTGCCCTAAGAGACATCACTGCTAAACAAATAGCATATGCATTGCTGCAGCTCTTCTCAAGGGTGGGTATCCCATATGAAATTATGACAGATCATGGAACAAACTTTCTTTCAAACACACTCAGGCAGGTGTACAGGCTCTTAGGATTAGGAGTATTCGGACCACCCCTTACCACCCCCAGACTGATGGCTGAGTGGAGAGGTACAACAGAACTCTTAAAAGCATGCTGAAGAAGTTTATCTCCACTAATGCCAAAGACTGGGACAAATGGCTCCCATATCTCCTGTTTGCCTACGGGGAGGTGCCTCAAGCTTCAACAGGCTTCTCACCTCTTGAGCTTCTGTATAGCAGGCAGGTGAGAGGTCTCCTTGACATGTTGTAGGAGTCCTGGGTGGGATCCCAGGAGAAGAAAACCAGTGTTCTGGCATTTGTCTTACAGATGAGGGAGAAAATGGAGCAGCCACCAAGCTGTTGAGGAAAAATATGGAGAAGGTTCAGCAGGGACAACAAACCTGGCATGACAAGGCAGCCAGAGAACGATCCTTCAGCCCAGGTCAGCAAGTATTTCTCCTTCTTCCGACAGTTGAGAACAAGTTGCTGGCAAAATGGCAGGGCCCATATACTGTGCTGAGGAAGTTGAGTCCAACAACCTATGAGATTGAGATGCCAGAGAGGAGAAATCCAAAGCAGACATTCCACATCAATCTGCTGAAGGGATGGAAAACCTGGGAAATCTGACCCCAACAGCAAATGTTTGTTCAGACAATGGAAGAGGAGGATGATGTTGTGGGTGAGTTCACTCCTACTAGTCACAACTCTGCATCCCTGGATCTCTCCCATCTCTCCCTGACCCAGCAGCAACAGTTGCAGGTCATTGTCCCCCCAGACTTGTTTCAGGAGAGACCAGGGGCAACAGACCTAGTGGAGCATGATATCCGCCTGAAGGACAGCACCCCCATCAGGTAGAGAATGTATCACATCCCACAGAAGTTGGTGCCAGTGCTGGAAGAGGAGCTTGCAGTCATGCTGGAGCTGGGTGTTATCAAGCCTTCCTGCAATGAATGGAGCAATCCCATTGTCCTGGTAATCAAGAAGAATGAAAGCATCAGGTTTTGCATCAACTTCAGAAAGGTAAATGCACAATATAAATTTGATGCTTATCTTCTGCCAAGACTGGATGACCTCATTGAACGGGTGGGCCAAGCAAGGTTCATTACCACCCTGGACCTTTGCAAAGAATACTGGCAGGTGCCCTTGTCTGATGCTACCAAGCCCCTGACTGCTTTTAGGATGCCTCAAGGACTGTGGCAGTTTACCAAGATGCCTTATGGTCTCCACAGGGCTCCTGCCACCTTTCAGAGGTTGATGAACCAGGTGCTGGCAGGTATGGAAACATTTGCAGCTGCCTACCTTGATGATATTGTGATATGCAGTACATCCTGGCAGCAGGACTGCCACCTGGCAATCGTACTGGGGAAAATCAAGGAAGCAGGCCTGACTATCAATCCACGGAAGTGTGCAGTAGCCAAGCAGGAGACTCAGTACCTGGGCTACATCCTCGGAGGTGGTAACATTAAGACGGTGCAGGACAAGGTGGAGGCAATCCGAGCAAGGGAGAGGCCAACCACTCGCAAACAGGTGAAGTCATTTCTGGGTCTGGTGGGTTGGTACAGGCACTTAATCCCGGACTTTTGTACAAGGGCAGCACCCTTATCTGATCTCACCAGCATTGCAAAAACCAAGGTAGTGTGAGGAGCAGGAAAAAGCATTCCAGGACTTCAAAGAAGCCCTGTGTCAGGAGCCTGTGCTGCAGAGCCCAAACTTCAACCAACCCTTTACAGTTCAGATGGACGCTTCTCACCAAGGGATAGGTGGGGTCCTCCTACAAGGAGAGGGAGAAGAAAGGAAACCAGTGGCATACATCAGCAGGAAACTGTTTCCCAGGGAGACTAGGTACTCTGCAGTGGAGCTGGGGTGTTTAGCCATTAAATGGGTCATCAACATCTTCAAGTACTACCTTTGGGAGGGAGCTCAACTTGGGAACGAACCATAAGGTTCTGCAATGGCTGGAGCAAATGAAGGATACCAACACCGGATCGCGCGTTGGTTCCTGTCCCTTCAACCATATCGGTTCTCCATTTACCACCGGCCAGGGAAGCAGAACACGGTGGCTGAAGCATAAGAAATGTGGTGCAGGTTGGATAATGTACATTCAAGTTACAACAACTTCCTGCTTCATGGCGAAACATTGAAGTTCACTGTCATCACAGCAACAGTGTATAATGAAAACTAAAGATTTTGATAACCTTTCATTGTAAAGATCTTTCGGTGACACTGACCAAATTTGAAGTTGGTTGAGTTAAATTTCTATGAGAAGTTTGTTAAAATACAATGCCTGTATATTGCAAAAACAGCACTAAAATTGCAAGGTTAATTTAAACTTCCTGTTGGACTTAGGGTATACGTCAAATTTAAAGGTGGGAGCTTTTACTTTGAGATTTTCTAGGGGGTGCCATTGAGTCATTTTCCAACACCCAAGCCCAAGATCCATACCAGACAACTAAATACACCTCTTCTGATGCATCTGCCAAGTTTTGTGAGTTTTTAAGCATCCCTAGCCCCTCAAAAACCACTTCCTGTTTCATGGCGAATAATGCATTGCCATGGCAACAGCTTTTGATGAAAACTCAAAAACCAAATTTGAGATGGATCTGTTCATCCTGCTAGGCACAGGTCATAAAAGTACAGCACCTGTAACTTCCTGTTGCCAGTAGGTGGCGCTATGACAATGACTCAGTATTGACACATAGATGTGTTCAGGTGAGGACCCTCATCAACCATGAGAAATCTGGTGCAGATTCGACAATATACTTTTGAGTTACAACAACTTCCTGTTTCATGGAGAAACATTGAAATTCGACGCATTACCACATCAAGGGCATTCAGTGAAAACTCAAGATTTTGAAAGCTTTTTATCACAAAGGCTTTTAGATGACAGTGACCAAATTTGAAGTTGGTCAGGTCCAATCTCTAGAAGGAGTTCGTTAAAATACAACGTCTGGAAATGGCAAAAAATACGAAAAATCTCAAATTAAATTCAAAATGGCTGACTTCCTGTTGAATTTAGGGTATGGCTCCATGAGGCTTTTTTGTGCGTCTGGAAATGTTACATGTGCCTACTGAATTTTGTTCATCTACATGAAACTGAAAGGAGGGGCTTCAAATTTGAAATTTTCTAGGGGGCACCATTGAGCCATTTTGCCACGCCCATGCCCAAGACCTGTAAAATATTAAAGTTTTCAAGCACCTTTACCCCCTCAAAAATGCTTTTCTTCACGGAGAAGAATAATAATTAAAGCTGCAAGCAGCGATGATCGCACCCTTGCGCACGCTGGGGCACAGCGCAGTCAAAGGGCTTTTATTGCAGGCATGCAGATGTGTTCAGGACCAGACTCATATCGGACATTGCAGGAAGGAGTTAAATATCATTTCCTGTGTCCACTATGTGGTGCTAGAGAACACCCATTAAACATCCTGTTGCTGTATATCAACTGTAGACCACACCTTGAAAATTTTATGTGAATCAGATGATTTTTGTCATATAAGGCTAACTTCCTGTTGTCAGTAGGTTGCACGATGACTATGCCTCAATATTGACAAATTGATGTGTTCAGGACAAGATTCTTATCGAGCATGAGAAATTTGGTGCAGGTTGGAATATGTACATTCAAGCTACAGCAACTTTCTGCTTCATGGCGAAACATCAAAGTTTGCCGTGTTGCCATGGCAAGATTGTTCAGCGAAAACTCAAGATTTTGATGACTTTTGATCACAAACTAGTCTAGATGACACACACTGATTTTGAAGTCATTATGATGAATTCTGTAGGAGGAGTTTGTTAAAATACAAGGCATGGAAATCACAAAAACGGAACAGTAAATTCAAAATGGCTGACTTCCTGTTGGGTTTAAGCTATGGGATTTAGAGACTTTTTGTGTGCCCTAGCATGATACATGTGTGTTTCGATTTTCATACATGTAGGTTTAACGTGCAGCGTGGGCTGCCTTGTTGAAATACTGTAGGCAGCGATATTGAGCCAGTTTGCATCACTGACGGAATATCGTCATATAGATCAAACACGTGAAGTTTGGTGCAGTTTGGAGTATTTACACTAAAGTTATAGCAATTTCTTGTGTCATGGCAAAACATCAAAACTCAACGCCACGCCACAGCCACGACTTCCTGCTCAACTTGGGGCATAGATCCAAGAGGCTTTTTTGTGTGTCTGGACATGATACATGTGCCTACCAAATTTGGTTCATCTACATCAATTTTGAAATTTTGTAGGGGGCGCTATCAAGCCATTTTACCACACCCATCCCCAAAACCCATAAAATATTACATTTTTCACCACTTTGGAAAAATGCGCAAAGTTTCATAAGTTTTCAAGCGTGTTTAGGCCCTCAAAAATGTGTTTCTTTTGGAATAATAATAATAATAATATAGAAGAATTCCCTCAATTACAAGAGGGCCTTTAGACCGTTCGGTGCTTGGACCCTAATAATTCCTTCAGGAACAAGTGGGCCTTCGCACTTTGGTCCTCAGGCCCACCGCTATGTCCTCGGGCCCTAATAACAATAATAATAATAATTAAAGCTGCAAGCAGCAATGATCAGGTCCTCACACCTTTGTGCATATTGGGGTGTGTTGAAGTCGTGCTAAGCTGTCACTTGAAGCCCCAGTCCTCTGTTAAATGGTATGGAATGATGCTCACACTCCTAGGAAAATGTAACATTTTTGAAGACTGTCTAATGGTGCAGCATTGTAATTATAGAACTGAGAGTTTGCATAAAGTGGAAGGCACACAACCATGCTGCATTAATTTCACATTGCAGTTGATCTTAATGGGAATTTACACCCATACCAAACCACAAGTGGTTTGGACCAGTCATGTCCTATGAGGATTCGTGATCTCACAAATCCAGCTGCCTCACAAGGTAAGACAGTGATAGATAGTGGTAGACAGATGGTTCATAAAACCAAGTATTTTTTGAAAGTGTCCTCTCAGATGGTTCTGTGTAACAAACGATCTGGTGTGTCAGGTTAGTAGTTATCTACAGCCTCTCTAAGAAACCAGCACAACAGGATGCAGACCTTTAAAGAGGGCTTTATGTGTTGAATTTTGTTTTGAATTTTGTGCTCTTAGACAGAAAGGATAGTCCCCACTGGGATGGTACAGATTGATTGAAGTCCCCTCTTTGCTTTAACAAAATTATACTGGTCCCCTGTTAAGTGATGTGGAGTGATGCTCACTCTCCTGCATGGATGTATACATTAGGACAGAAAAAGACAGAAAATGTAATCATCATCATTAAGTTGTTATTGTTTGACAGGAAAAAAGAATTAAGTATTTGATCAGTTTTGTAAAGATGTTTCCTGTCATTTCCAGTCTTTAGAGGATATTTCATTGTCATCAAGTAGAAATGCTGCCTGGGAAAAACAATTTAACATGGTTTGAGAAATTCAGGTTCATGAGATTTTCAGAGATACAAGGGATAAGTCAGCTAGAGGATAGATTAACCCCCAAAATCCCAGTGTTAAACTACTGCAACACAATTGTCAAGTTTTTTACTCCCTGCCTCCATGTTTGTCATGGACAAAAGTGCATCTTTACAAATACTTGACACACAAAGGAACAACCCCCGTTAGCTGATTCACACTATTATTTTTTTTCTGACAACAATTATGGGATCTGTGATTCATATCAAAATAGAATAGTTTTTCTCTTCAAGATAGATTCTAGCAAGGCAAGATTTTGTCCGCATAATGTGTAATGTCCAGAGTATTTATATTATATATAGTTTAGATTTTACTAAAAAGTCCTCTCTTGTACTATTAAGACTGACAGATCCAATTTCAGTTTCAATTTCATTTAGCAGATGCTTTTATCCAAAGTGACGTACCTGAGTATCAGAGACTGATATAACACAAGCAGGGATCTAGTCAGGAGACAACAACATGAGTAAGTTCCAGAAAGCTTAAGTTTTAGCCCAATAGGAAGTAGGTGCCAACAGGTGGTGCACTGAGGCAATACAGGGAAGGCCTGCCAGTAAGGAGTTGCAGTAGTCAATGCATGATATTACAAGAGCCTGTACCAGGAGTTATGCTGCATACTCAGACAGGTAGGGTCTGATCCTCCTGATGTTGTACAGCTGGATGCTGATGTTTTGTTGTATGGAGGGAATGGCTGGGATGACATGGAGCTCGGTCTTAGAGAGGTTGAGTTGAAGGTGGTGTTCTTTCATCCATTCTGATATATCGGCAAGGCATGATGAGATCCTAGCCGAGACTGAGTGATTTTCCAGTGGGAATGACAGGAAAAGCTGGGTATCGTCTACATAGCAATGGTATGAGAAACCATGGGAGCAGATGATTGCACCAAGTGAGGTGTTGTATAATGAGAAAAGAAGGGGACTAAGCACTGACCCTTGAGGAGCCCCTGTGGATAAACTGTGCAGTTTGGACACTTCTCCCCTCCAAGATACTCCCTGACAGGTAGGACATGAACCATTCAGAGACTTGGTTTAAGACTGTGTGCTCAAGTGTTTTGATAGAAAGGGCAGGAGTGAAACCGGTCTGTAGTTTTCAATCTGTGTTGGGTTGAGTGTAGGTTTTTTGAGCAGCGGGGTGACTCGGGCTTGCTTAAATGCAGCAGGGAAAACACCCGTTGTAAGTGAGGAGTTGATGATGTGTGTGACCACAGGGTTAAGTATTTGGGAAAAGTTCCGTAGCAGGTTGGATGGTGTTGGGTCCAGTGGACAGGTCGTGGGATGAGAGTCCAGCAGAATTTTGAAGACTTCCTCCTCGGTCATAGGGGAGAATGAGGACAGTGTGGCCCTGTTATCTGGCAGCTGTAGACTTGTTGGTCAAGCTCAGAGAACTGGTTACTGATGGCAGAGACCTTATCAGTAAAAAATGAGGCAAACATGTCTGCAGTGAGTAGAGTGGAGGGTGGAGGAGGAGGTGGATTGAGGAGTGAGTTAAAAGCAGAGAACATTTTCCACGCGTCTTTGGCGCTGCAGATCTTATTCTGATAGTAAGTGATCTCAGCAATTTTTAAACTGGAGAAGAATGATGCAAGGAGACCCTTATAGTCACTAAGGTCAGTGGACTCTGGATTTACACCATTTCCTCTCTGCTGCTCTGAGTTCTGCTCTTTGCTCTCTGATGACTTCAGTGAGCCATGGACTAGGGTGGGTGATGCAAGCAGGTTTGGATGTTAGAGGGCAGAGATTGTTAAGAGAGGTGGCTAGTGAGGAGTGTGTCTGTAGCCTTACTGACCACGAGTGAGGAAAATTCATTATGAGGAGGCAGGGTAGCCAATACCTCATTGGAAAGTTAAGTCGGTGTCCAGATGTTGCGGTGGAAAGAGACTATTTGTGGAGGAATATGAGGATGTCCTGGTAAGGTGATCGTAAATTGAATAAAGAAATGGTCAGACAGATGTAGGGAGGTGACAGTCAGATTTGCTGTGGAGCAGCAATAAAAATCAGATCAAGAGTATTGCCTGCTTTGTGTGTAGGAGGGGTGGAGACCTGTTTGAGGTCAAATGAGGACAGAAGTGACAGGAAGTCAGCTGTTTTGGTTTTGTCAGTATGGATATTCATGTCTCCCATGACAATCAGTGGTGTGTCGTCATCAGGCATGGCTGAAAATAACATGTCAAGTTCGACAACAAAGTTCCTCAGTTGACAGCCTGGTGGGCGGTATATGACAACCACAAACAGCTTAACAGGAGCAGTAACTCAATACTCGGTATTCAAAGGAGTGTTGTTTAGTTGTTGTTTAGTGGAGAAAGCTTAGTGAATTTCCAGTGTTTGGAAAATTAATATGCAATTATCCATGAATAAGAATGGAGGAGCAAATTAGCACAGCAAATGATCCTTATTAAAAATGAATAAATCAGTATCTTTTATCTGACCTCACTATATTCATGAATGAGTTTAAAATGAATGCCCTGAATATGCCCAAACAGGCACTACAAAGTGTAGTTGATGCATTATTCAAAACCTGCTAAAGATTGGGAAATGTTTTTTCTCCTGACTCCAATTAAGTTATTAAGAGCAAATACAAAATAAGATATAATTCACAGGATGAAGGGAGCCCTCTTTAAAATGCATGCTTTACTATTCCGCACAGGTCCTAAAAATGACCAACAATAACATAGACAAGTATGAATTCCCCAAAGAGAAAATTAAAATTATTGCGCTAGTGTAATCAATCTTTAAAAAGTAACTTTAAGAATATATTTTTTATAGTTAAAGCCTTGATAAAGTAAATTTTGTTGCTACTACTGCAGTACTTCATATTAGTGCATGCAGGCAAGATATGATATGAAAAGTAATAGCAGTAATGCCCTTAAAAAACTGAATGTTATGATACATGAATTTTTTCTTTCACTGAAAGTATGTAGGAGTAATTAGCAGTCAAAAAACATAAAGAAGAATAGTAATAACTAGATTGCTTGCATTTCCTGTCGTGATTGCTGAAAGCTGAAATAAATAGCAAAGCACTGCTGAAAATACTACAGATTTGTTCAGCGTCCCCATTTATACAAGACAATGCATGTGAGAGCTGGAAGCTGTTAGCTGCTTCCAGCTGTTTCTATCACTGCTGCTGCTGCAACCTAATGAGAATGATGAGAGCTGAAATACACTGGAAGCTAAAAACTGTAAGCATTGCTGAAGCAATGCTGAAAACTGCTGAAAAAAAACAGCTGATATCAACTGAAATGCATTGCTTTGAAAACTTGGAAACTGGAGCTGGGAGCTAAAGTGCATTAGCAGAAGAAGCTGAGAGCTAAAACATGTTGCTTAAATGATACTCTCAAAGTTGGAAGCAGAAATAAAATGTCTTAAAATTGTGAAATGATATATAATACCTTGTATTAATATCAGATCCAAGGGATCTTATTTTGAAAAACTCATAGTTTCCTGGTAACATACAGTGAACATTGAAGGCTTTTATTTAGAAAAGTCTGGCTAATCCTGACTTTCCTGTTGTGAGAAAGTTATCATATTGGACTTTTATTTTGAAAAACAGCCTCATCCTGAACTTCCTCTTAAGATACAGTTACTCTATGGGACTTTTATTTTGAAAAAACAGCCTCAATCTGAGCTTCCTGTTAAGATACAGTGGCTTTTATTTTGAAAATCAGAAATGACGCCCTGTATATAGATGTGTGTGTGTGTTTGTGTGTGTGTTTGTCACTAAAAGTCCCCATGAAGACAGAAAAACCAGTTTGTGTGTGCACGTACATATGTATGTACAGTGCTCAGCATAAATGAGTACACCACACTACATTTGTCAGAAAATCTTAAGTTTCCTTTCAGAATCAACATTTTCTATGGGTTACTATACAACAAAATACCCCCACAAATGTGGGCCATTGATTGCAAACAAGATTTGTTAATTTGCACACACAAAAGTGTTTTTGTGTGTGCAAATTAATTCAAGCCCATGTTGCAAAAATGAGTACACCCCAATTAAAGTCTTAGGAGGAAGCCAAACTTAAGACTCCAAAATTCTTACTAACAAGAATTCAACCACAGGTGAGTCTAATTATTCATTTAAGAGGTGTCCAGCAGACAGGTGACTATAAAAGGGCATTACTTAACAAAGAAAACCCCTTCCCATGTCATGCTGTCACCAATGGCACCACATGGAAGAGAAATGTCACCAAACCTAGAAAGGAAATCATTTCTTTGCACAAAAAAGGTGAGGGCTACAAGAAGATCAGCAAAGCTTTACATATCAGTCAGAATACTGTAGCAAAAGTGATCCAAAAATTTAAGAAAGATGGAAGTGCAACCATCTCACAGAGACGTCCAGGCCGTCCACAGAAGTTAACATCTCGACAGGAGCATCTTCTGGTGAGAAGGGTTGAAGAAAATCGCCATGCAAGTCACTGCAGTTAGCTAAAGAAGTAGAAAGCCAAACTGGAGTGACTGTTCATGTGACACCATACGGCGCACACTGCGGAGGAATGGCATGCATGGGTATCGTCCACGAAGGAAGCCTCTCCTTAAGCCCAAGCACAAAAAAGCAGGCCTAGAATTTGCCAGGGCCCATGCTGAAAAAGATGAAGACTACTGGGACTCTATACTCTGGAGTGATGAGACCAAGATCACCGTTTTTGGAACTAATGGCTTCAAAACTGTATGGCGTTGCGAAGGTGAGGATTTCAAAGAAAAATGCATGGTGCCTACAGTGGAATATGGTGGTGGCAGTGTCCTTATGTGGGGCTGCATGAGTGCTGCTGGTGTCAGGGAGCTGCATTTCATTGATGGTATCATGAACTCACAGATGTGCTGCTCTATACTGAAAGAGAGGATACTACCATCACTCCGTGCCCTTGGTCATCGTGCACTTTTCCAACACGACAATGATCCAAAATGCACATCTAAAGCTACTGCTGCATTTTTGAAGATGAACAGGGTGAAGGTGATTGAATGGCCAAGTATGTCTCCTGATCTGAACCCAATTGAACACCTATGGGGAATTCTGAAGAGACAAGTTGAGCATCACTCTCCAGCCAGCGTCCAAGAGGTTGTTCTTGAAGAATGGAAAAAGATAGATGTTGTAATATGTCGCCAACTTGTTCATTCCATGTCTAGAGGACTTGGTGCTCTCCTTAAAAATCACGGCGGTCATACAAAATACTAGATGTAGTTTTTGTTGCTGGGTGTATTCATTTTTGCTCTAACTAATTTGAGTAAAACTGAAGATTTTGTGATCTAAGTTATATTTTTTAATTTCATGTTACAGAGTTAAATAAGTGTTCAATAAAACTCAACCATGTGAAAATTTTGGAAATTGTTCTTGTGTTCATTGAGATATTGATAAAAATCTTACTTTTCAAAGGGGGTGTACTCATTTATGCTGAGCACTGTGTGTATGTATGTACAGTAAGTATGTATGTACGGTATTTATGTATGTATGTATGTATATACGGTAAGTATGTATGTATATATGCATACATGTATGTGTGTGTGTATGTACAGTATATGGGACAGTATGCATGTGTATGTGTCTGTATATGTGTCATTTTCTCCCATTCACTTACATTGTAAGAATTTGTTATTTATTTTGAAAAGTCTAGCTAATCCTGACTTTCCTGTTATGATAGACTTAACTGTGTATTAGAGTCAGTATTATGTTCAATAACTCAGACAATGATTTGTACCTCTTTTAGTACCTTTTTAATTTCAAATTTGGTATATTGCACATGAACAACTTTCAAGCAAAATGTGTGAACAGTCTTTCTGTTGTAGGTATATATCTGCTGTGACAACTCCAACTCGGCTGTCTCCAGTGTCCCACACCTCACCTGTAACTCCAGGGTCTCCTCCATCAGAGATGTCAGCCCCCCTGTCCAGTCTGGCCATCTCTGTCCCGTCAGTGGCCCTAAGCCCCTATGGTGAGGAGGAGCGCCCACTGCTGTTGTCAAACAAATGTCAGCCATACAAGTCCTTGAGCCGAGATGAACAGAAGAGGACCTCTGTGCACTACAACCATGGCCATGTGGCACATAGCTTACCACCTAGCCCACTGTCAACCATGGAGAATAACTACCAAATCACAGTCATCACAGCTGCCATCCATATGGTCTCAGCATCGCCTGAGAAGCTAATGAATACAAATACTACTATCAACAACTACAGCACCAAAAGAGGAGGCATCACCAATGGCCATGTGTTGCATAATGTGGAGTCCAGTGGTGACAGCATACTAGAGAGTCAAACAGAGGAGCCCCAGGGGGAACACACACCCTTCCTTACTACAGATAGCACTACAGCCGTGTTGCTTAGGGCTATGGACAGCAGCAGGACTAACCCAGCATCACCAAATGATGACCTGCAAGTCAAGTCATCCAGTGCCACCATCAAACAAGATCCAGTAGCTGTGTAAAGTGAAAAGAAACAGCTGAGAATCCTTTATGTTTAGGGAAAAAAAAAGGAATAGTCACTATTAAACCTTTATTTTCTATAAATTATTTGTTGTGTAAAGAATTTTGAAGATAAATGACAAACAAAACTTTTATTTTAGTGAAGTAGCGAATAAAGAGTTTTATAAATAAAAAAAAAATGTACAAATGTGTTCATGTCTTGTAGGTAAAGTGCCATACACTAGTATGTAGCAATGGTTCAGTATATTTCAGCGCAGAAAAAATATCAATGGTGCCTTTCTGTTTGGTATGCTTAAGGGAGCTGCAGCATTGCATACTGGGCCATATATCCACCATCTTAATCTTCTGGTTAACAATCAAAAATAACTTGCTGGCTGCCTTTAATATTCTGTAGTATGAAGTGCCCACTGACATGACAGTTTGATAATAAATCTTATGCATTCAAGGTGCATGCTACATCCTTAAATGCTGTGATGGATTAATAAGCAGTGTATGTGGTTTCCTCTCCAGCCATTTGACCTGACTGGTCAATTATCTGATGTCTTTGTACTCATTACGGGCTTTCTCACTGAGACTTTTGTTTGGAAATACAATACTGAAAAATACAATGTCTGGACTGATGTTTATGGTGAAATGATTAATCATTACCTGTATTTGATGAGAGATGGAAAAAAATGTAAGAGATCATAAGCTACACTATAGAAAACCTGTCTAAACTGGTATCCTGCTAGTGAAAGAATATTATAACTGTTAGATAAAGGTGCAATCAGTAAAGCCTGGCTATTTAAGTGTTACAATTATGATGTCCCTAGTGAGTTTTTTCAGCCCTGATCCAAGTCCACTAGTAACAAGTATCTGATGATACTGTGTCCAAGCCAGTACTTCAATTTATCTAAAAGACACAGATACACAGTCTACACTGAAGCTGCAACTGGAAAATCAGATAAAATAGAACTTAATTCATCCCAAAATATTTTTATGCCTAAAATGCTCAGTATACATAGTAAAAATAATTATATTATACATAGCAGCATAAGAGATGCAGTGTTGATTAAATATACACATTAAAATAACAAGTGTAACCTAAATTTAGCACATCTTATTTTTCCCAAGCTTCTCTGTAACTGTTATTATTATTATTATTATTATTATTATTATTATTGACACATTATCTTATATTACTAATATGAATGAAAGTTTAAAAAGGAGAAGGCAACTCCTGAAATTAATGTGACATCAGCTAGAAAGAGGATGTATCACTCTATTGGAATTGTTGGGACTTCACAAACACTCAGTCCTTTTGGAATTGTACAATGATGACAACAAAAATAAATAAATAAAAGCTGCAAGCAGTGATGAACGGGCCATATAAGGCTGTCTTCCATACATTGAGTAGACGTTGCCAGACATGCATATACATTTTCATGAATATCAGATGTTGCATGGAGTTAAATACCACTCCCTTTGTCCACTATTTGGCATTAGAGAACATCCACTAATTGTCCATCATGTTGCTGTATATCGTGTAGATCACACCATGTAAAATTTCATGTAAATCGGATGATCTTTGTCACATGAGGCTGACTTCCTGTTGTCAGTAGGTGGCTATGATATACTGTTACAAGTACATATTCATTTAGAATGTCAAGGATAACATAATTAAGTTAAATTATTACTGCAAGAAGTGATGAATCGGCCCTCACACCTTGGAGGGAGCAGCAGCCATTGTATTGCTACTGGAGGTCGGTTGACACAGCTCTGAATTGTCAGGATTATTGGATTATTGGATTATCTGTGTGAATGGGTAAAATATTTCCTGCGTACAATACATGGCACTGGAAATTAAATACTGGAAACTGTGTATACATTTGATGAGCTATGTGTCATTTACACTTCACCTCCTGTTGCCTGTAGGCAATACTACATAAGTGAAATATTAATGCAGCAACCAGAGGGCAACTGACATGGATATACATTTCCATGAATATTGGAGATTGCATGTAGGAGATAACTATCACTCCCTGTGTCTACTATGTGGCACTAGAGAACACCCACTAATTATGCGTCATGTTGCTGTATATCATGTGTAGGTCACACCATGTAAATTAAATGGGAATCAGATGATGTTTATCACATAAGGCTGACTTCCTGTTGTCAGTAGGTGGCACTATGACTATAACTCAATCCTGACATGTAGATGTGTTAATGCCTGGACCGTTATCAAGCATGAGAAATTTGGGGCAGATTGGACAATGTAAAGTGGAGTAACAACAACTTCCTGTTTCATGTTATGGGCAAAATTTCATGTTTTGGGTAAAATTGACCAGCACGCCATGCCAATCAATTTTCCAATAAAACTCAAAAGCTTCACAATTTGGCATCTTTAGATGTGACCCACCAAATTTGAAGTCGCTCTGGTTAATTATCAAGTACAAATGCCTGTAAATGGCCTCACTTTGCAAAAAAAATTGCACAGTAAATGCAAAATGGCTGACTTCCTATTTCACTTAAGGTATGGCCTTGAAGAGGCTTATTTTTAAGTCTGTAGATGTTACATTTGCTTACCAAACTTCATACATCTATGCATCCATACATCATCTTAAATTTAAAGATGGGGGCTTTAACATTTTCTAAGGGTGTCCTCAAGCCATTTTATCACACCCAAACCCAAGACCCATAGATATCCAATGTTTCTGAGTTTAGAGCATCCAAAGCCCCTCAAAAATGCAATGTCATACAATACAATAATAATAACTAGAAATGCATTCCCTATGGAAAATGCATGTGAATACTGAAAGCTGAAATAATTCACATAACATTGCTGAAAATACTACAGACTTGTTCAGCATCCCCATCTATACAACTTTGCAGAATTTGGTTAACATGGCACATTACATTTAAGAGATATGGCAGTTAATAAGTAATATGGTGGTGTTTTAAAAATGACCACATGGTGGTGCACCTTCAAAATGTGGTAACCAATTACAAAAAAACAGTAAGTTATATCCAAAAACGAACTAAAATTTTTTGTTTGGGGTCCTCTAAATATGGAATATACCAAGTTGGGTGAAGATTAGATGAAATATGTGCCCACAGAAGCAAAAAATGTGTAGGAGTAGATAGCTTGCAAAAAATGTACAGAAGAATAAGAAGTACAGGAATAAAGATTTGAAGAACAATAGTGTGAATGCTAGAAAATTCTGCAATTTCTGAAGAAATTCCGTGTGAGTGCTGTAAGCTGCCAGCACCTACTGCTGCTGCTGCAGGCTGCTGCAAGTTTCTGCTCCAGCAGCAATTTTTTAACATTTTGTGGCGCCACCTACAGGTGAAATTGTATCGAATACTACAGACTTGTTCAGTATCTCCATCTGTACAACTTTGCTGAATTTGTTACCATGGAATATTATAAACTTAGCACAAAAAGTAAGGAAATTTGTGTTTGGTAGATTATTTCTTTGTTGTAACAATGCTTCTTGGCAATAAATCTTATACTGTTGGAAAGCCTGTTCCCTTTTAAATGGTGCTACATTTATAAGGAGCATGCATTTGTGGGATGAGCAGCAGAGCTGAGTATGTGGGTTGCGCCCATCAAAAATTTGCCAAATCTTGACCAATGCCAAACAGCTTATTTTGCTGTTGCTATTGAGCTTCTGGTGGTATCAGAAGCTCAAAACAAGAGTCAGGTGCCTGATTGGCACCTGATTGGCAACACCAAAACCAAGTTGCGGCATTATTTGGAGTGAGCCCTAGTACCATCTCCAAAGTGAAGGCCAAGTTCCGTATAACAGGGGATGTCAGAGACAGGCCACTAAGTGGGCGTCCCAAGAAGACGACACTTCTTCTGCTCAGGCACATATAGCTCTCCCCTTCTTTTAGCGACTTTCTTGCTAATCCCACAGTTGTTTATACGCTATTCAGATCTGCTAGTTACTTTAGGTTACTAGTTACTACTCCAAAAAGGGGTAGGAGCATGACAGAAGTGCAAAAAACCTGGATGTGCTGGGCAGTAACTCATTACTTTGTTTTTTCAGTAACCAGTAGTGTGAAGGATCCAGATGTGAAATCCAGTAATTACACTTTGGGGTTGGCATTCTCACTGTCTTACTGGGATGAATGAAGAGTTAATATTAGTGTGGGTTCTGCATTCGAGTGACAGACTTTCCAGAGGAGAAATGCAACTCGACCCCAAAGATGTCTTATTCACATGTGTGTTCTTAGCTGGCTTGCTAACATTAGCCACCGGTACACGTACATTCAGGAGTCACCTGATGCTAGTTTTGTTCAGAATTGGAGGGTGCATGAATCGTCAGGACTTCTGGAGTGCTATATCTTTTACCATTTTGACAAGAACATCATGTTTTCCTATTTAGTATTGACATATATCATTGGTAACTGATAGAGGGAACATTACATCATATAGGAGCCCTAAATACTGTATGTCTTCCTTGTAAAGAGAAATCACTGAATTTGTTAGATTTAAGAGAGGGTGTACTTACTGTATTTCTGCTGTGTGTGTGTGTATACATATATATATACATACACACACACACACACACACATATATGTATATATATATATATATATATATGTGTGTGTGTATATATATGTATATATATATATATATATATATATATATATATATGTTATAAACTTAGCACAAAAAGTAAGGAAATTTGTGTTTGTCCACCAAACACCAAACAAGAGTCAATGGCAGAATAAGCTATTTCGCAAATTTTTCATGTGCGCAACCCACATACTCAGCTCTGCTGCTCCTCCCACAAATGCATGTTCCTTACAAATGTGGCACAATTTAAAAGGGAAATAAACAGGCTTTCCAACGGTATAAGATTTATTGCCAAGAAGCATTGTTACAACAAAGAAATAATCTACCAAACACAAATTTCCTTACTTTTTGTGCTAAGTTAATATACAGTGCTGCTTGAAAGCTTGTGAACGCTTTAGAATTTGCTCTATTTCTGCATAAAAATGACCTAAAACAAGAAAAAAAGATTTCCACTCAAGTCCTAAAACTAGATAAAGAGACCTTAGTTAAACAAATGAGACAAAAACTTTGCACTTGTTCTTTATTTATTGAGGAAAATGACCCAATGTTACATATTTGTGCGTGGCAAAAGTATGTGAGCCCCTAAGATTATCAATTCATTTGAAGGTGAAATTAGAGTTGAGTGTATCAATCAATGGGATGACAATCAAGTGTGAGTCTGGGAGGCCTTGCCTTATTTAAAGAAGAAAATCTGGGTATTCACTGTCAAACTCTGCACTTCACAACAGAAGTTTGTGGAAGTGTGTCATGGCTCAAACAAAGGAGATTTCTGAGGACTTTAGAAGAAGAGTTGTTGATGCTCACCAAGCTGGAAAGGGTTACAAGACCATTTCTGAAGAGTTTGGACTCCACTAGTCGGTTGTCAGGCAGATCATATACAAATTGAAGACATCCAACACCCCAGGAGTGGTCGAACAACAAAAATCACACCAAGAGCAGGCGTGTAATAGTCCAGGAGGCCACAACGGACCCCAGGGTAACGACTAGGAAACTTAAGGCCTCTCTTGCAGTGGCTACAGTTGATGTTAATGAGTCCATCATCAGGAGAACATTGAACATCAATGGTGTGCATGGCAGAGTTGCAAGGAAAAAAGCCACTCCTCTCCAAACAGAACATTGCTGCTGTCTACGGTTCACTCAAGACCATATGGATTAGCCAGAAGGTGATTGGAACAATGTTCTGTGGATGGAGGAGACCAAAATTGAACTTTTTGGCTGAATAAGAAGCTTTCTGTTTTGCGATGAGCAAACACTGCATTCCAGCATAAGAACCTTATCATGGTAGTAGTAGTAGGTAGTATCATGGTTTGGGCTGCCTTGCTGCCTCTGAACCAGGACAGCTTGCAATCATTGATGGAGCTATGAGTTCTGAGTTGTACCAGCAAATTCTACAGGAAAATGTCAAGGTATCTGTCTGTGAACTGAAGCTCAGCAGAAAGTGGATTATGCAGTAAGATAACAACACTAAACAACAAGTTGTTCTACCAAAGAATGGTTAAAGCAGAAGAAAGATAATGTTTTGGAATGGCTGAGTCAAAGTCCTGACCTTAATCCTAAAGAAATGCTGTGGAAGGACCTGAAGCATGTAGTTCATGCAAAGAAGCCCACGAGATCCCTGATTTGAGACTGTTCTGTAAGGAAGAATGGGCTAAAATTCCTCCAAGCTGATGTGCAGGGCTAATAAACACTCACTGGAATTGTTTAGTTGAAGTTATTGCGGCAAAAGGGGTCACACCAGTTACTGAACGCAAGAGTTCACATATTTTTGCCTCCCACAAATGTGTAATAACCTAAAAGGAACTCAGAAGTTTTGTTTGGGGTCCTCTAAATATGATGTATACCAAGTTTGGTGAAGATTTGATGAAATATGTGATAAAAGAAGCAAAGAAAATACCAAATTTTGTTTTAATATTTTGAGCAGTTACAGGTGAAATTGTATCAAATGTTACACATTTGTTCAGCATCCCCATCTGTACAACTTTACTGAATTTGTGAAATCGACTTCTATTATAAAGTGTCTCTGGGAAAAGTGTTAAAAAGTAAAATTACATATGTTAAAGGAGGACCATTGATGTAAGAATAATCACAACAGTGAATATAATGAAATTTACATTTGTTACATCAAGTCATACAAAAATATGTTAATGTGGTAAGGACAATTAAGTTTGCAAGGTCAGAATGAATGCAGGGATTAAAGCAAGAAAGTATTTGTGAACCTGAAAAGTGTCCAGGAGGAAAAGTGTACAATGTATTTAATTACATAATATATGAATTTAAATCTGCCCCAAGTCTGAAATCAGGCACAGTGCCTGAGAATTTTAAGCCCTGTGAATGTAAAAGTATAATTTTGTATAATTTGACAAGTGGTAGTGAACTAGGGTTGGGTGATATGGCCAAAATATTCTATCACAGTATATGTAATTTGACATCATGTTAACAGTATATATCACATAAAATAACTGTAATACATCCGTGCTGCTGACAGGATTTTCAGAATAAATTGATGCCTGACATTCACAAACAGATCAGTTGGACACACTGCAGCTCTACCATTGAAATAACACATATGTTGGTCCACTTATTGAAAAGGGGAAATATGGCATTGCATAGTAGCCTTTTTTATTTGAGTTCAAAGGGATTTCAAAGATGCTATTATTGGAAATAATATGATTTTGTTTCATTCATGTGTGTCATTTCACCTTATGAGAATATTGACAATGTAAGGGTATAATAAGTAACATAACGTACAGTACCAATACAAAGTTTGGACACAGATTCTCATTAGGAAGAAATTAGAAATTAGATATATTTTTTAAAAATCTACAATGTGAAACAATGACTTTTATCAAATAATAATTTATAAGGAAAACTATTTAACACCAAAATGCATTAGTTATTTAATTTGGAAAGCTTTAATGCATTCATTTTATAGTTTATTCAGTGTTCTTTTTTTGTTTTACTTGTTAATTAAACATTCTTACATATAATTATTTATAAAATAATTTAATAATAAAGATGTGTGTGTTATTTTGTACATCAATGATAATTTTGTCAACAACTTAAGTTGGTTTATTTGAACATTGCACTGCTGCACGTTACAACAGCTCCGGTTATACATTCCACTAGATGTTCCCCTACACTTCCAGTTACCTGTGACGACCTGCTAACATCTGTGGTGAGTTGATTTTTCTTCTGCTCAATAAAGGTTATTGGAATTAAAGTTCATAAGCAAATAACCAAAATATCATGTTACTGATTAACCCCTCTGTGTACTGTCTCCACAATGACTGCACACTGTTGATTCTTTTAATTAATTCTCCTGTGTGCTATCTTTTGTGCTGACACTGGCATGACTATTTACTCAAGGGGAAATTATTCTCCACATAACTCCCCCTTTTGTGACTCTTCAGTCACATAAAAATGTCTTCAATACCTGCAATGTTGGGGTCAGTCACACAGTGGAGCAACGTGTCTCCTGTGATGAGATAACCATAAATGTGGACACCATCTCAAATGGATCCAGTCTTTACAGTGCATGGCGTGGAAGACTTCTCCTCCCTGTTTGGCGGGGAGTGAGTAAAAGCCACATCATGCCTACACCTCCCTGATCTGAACCTTTAGAGCAAACCTCTTTTAGCTTGATGAGGGAAACCACTTAAAATCCAGTGTTTGACTAATCCAAAGTCATGACATTCCAGTACCTTAAGCAGTTTTCACAGATAGATTTTGGTGCTAACATATGTTGTGAAACATAGCAATCAAAACATGTGACACGTCGTAACTTAAGGTTACACAATATTGCTGAATATGCAGTTTTTCTGGCCTGTTGACCTGGAGGTGACAGCAAGCTTAATCAATCAGTCAATCAATCAATTTTTATTTATATAGCGCCAAATCACAACAAAAGTCATGTCAAGGCACTTTTCACATAGAGCAGGTCAAGACCGTACTCAGAGACCATACTCATTTACAGAGACCCAACAATTCCCCCATGAGCAAGCACTTGGCGACAGTGGTAAGGAAAAACAGAACCCGGCTCTTGGTGGGCGGCCATCTGCTTTGACCGGTTGGGCTGAGAGAGAGAAAGAAAGAGGGAAAGGGGGGGGGGGGGGGCAGAATAACAACAATCATAACAATAATGACAATGACACAGCAGCAGCCAGCCAACAGTACTGTGAAGGACCACGAAGGCTTGGCCCAGAACCCAGGGTTTCCTGTGAGATGAGAAAGCACAAAAAAAACTCTGGGGAAGAAGCAAAGTTAGTGACATGCATTGATGTTACATGAATGCATACAGATGGAGAGGAGGAGGAGGAGAGAGGAGCTCAGTGCATCATGGGAAGTCCCCCAGCAGTTTAGGCCTATAGCAGCATAACTAAGGGCTAGAATGTCCCCCCGGATCAAATCTGGAAGATGGTTCCACAGGAGAGGAGCCTGATAGCTGAAGGCTCTGCCTCCCATTCTACTTTTAAAGACTGTAGGAACCACCAGTAATCACACTGATATACCCTTGATAAAACATTACACATAATTAAGCCACAATCTAGCCACAGTTCAATGCAAACTTGATAACAAACTTTCAAAAATTTCAAAGTGCAAAGTGTATTATTCTAAACACTCATAGTGAATATTCAAAAAATCTTTGGTTTATGAGTACCTTCTTTTCCGCAGTACCGAGTCAGGGTGACGGGTTACTCATTGTAGCACATCCTCTTCGCAAGTCATGGCACATCCTCTTCACAGGTTGTGGCGCATCCTCTTCTAACTCCTTTGCTATTTTCTTCAACAACACATCAGGCCCCCATACAGGACACACAGGTTTCAGGAGACATTGATTTGAAACTCCTCCTTGCTCTCCAACATCGGTGGTTACTGGCTCCAGCCAGAACCATGGAGGGGGTCCATGCCCCCCCCCCCCAGTAAGGCATCCGCTCTGGCATCAGGTTGTCAAACCAGTGATTGCTCCGCCAAACCTCGTCACTGGCAACATACATTATCTCAACAGTCGTTGTAATCCACAAGATGCTCACAAAGCTGCTATGTCCAAGATGTTAAATCACTTTTTTCTTCAGTCTATAAGTGGTGTGCTGAATCAAAACTTGGGGGTGATTGTTTTGCGGTGGCAGCCAATGATCCGTGTGCTTGTTGATAATCCAAGTTTTGGTGACGATCTTTTGTGGTTTCTTTACAATCTGCAGCCAGGTAGTTATATTCTCATCCTCTTCCCAGTCCCTATTCTCTTCTGTCACGATGCATTCTCTGGAAATGTCAATTAGCTCATCTGGCTTGGTCCATATATGCCATATATATTTACAGCACGTTTCCTCCCTCTGTCTCTGACCATAGTTAATCAACATTCGATAATCTACTGCTGTAATCTTGAACCTGCCTTCATACCTGCTACACTGAGCTCTTAATTTTTCTGCTGTGCGCTCTATTCCCTTTCTGCCATAATGCACTAAGCTATCATAAGTGCTGAATAATATCAAAGGCCTTAACCTCAATGTGATCACTTCTCCGGTAGTAACGGTATCCAAAGGCAAACACCAGCCGTCCCAACTCTGATGTATATTCCTGGGTGCAACCTGATCAAACTAGTACTATAATTTGAGAGTGTTATACCTCTGGGCAGTGTTTATATACTAGTTTCCCTGTACGTTTGCTTTCACTCCCACCAGTGCCTGAACCGTGTAGTTAATAAACCTTTATTGCTTATACCACAAATAGTTCAACCACCACTGTTTCTGGCTATATATTGTGCATTGACTATAGGAAGCCATCCCGCACCTTGACCGGATTGTATCTAGGTCTCTGACATAGCTTGGTGTTCTTCTGGCACACCATGAGGCTCCTGATTCCATGCTACATACACTTGTTCATCTGGCTTCCACTCTGCTGCTGTGCCCCCTTTAACCCTTTTGGGTGTGGTGGAGAAAGCTAATACTGTTAGTTTCCCTGTTAACATGACTGGTGCACATATCCCTGTCCAATTTCCCTCCAGCACTGATCGAACCACCCACAAAACCACCCTTATCACAAAACCAGAATACATTTCCAACAGGATGTGTGCCGTTGGAATAGTCAGGAATCTTAAACTGCATTGCCTGATTCTCATTTTCTTTGAAGACAATCCATTCTCCATTTGCTACCACCTGTTGACACTTAATTTGTGCTATGTCTGTTGGGTTGCACACCTTTTTCACCGCTTTATCACTTTTAATTTATCTGATTTTATGGGTCAGTCATATTTTTCGTGCCACGCTTCACAATATCTTCCACCTCCTGACCCCTAGCAACACAAAATGGAAATTCAGCATTATCAGACACTTGCACTGTTGGTGGCACCATATAATCTTCCTATCTCTGAGTTATCCATGTCTGATTTCCACCTGCCATCAACATCACACAATGTGGAAAAGAAAGCCTTCCTCCTTTCCAACAACTCTTGATGTCTGGAACTGGTCTCACCTGGGGAAGCCTTCATTTGTTGTAACATGTCACACATATGTTTGCTCCAGTGGCGGCTGGTTACTCAAAAAACTGGGGAGGACAGGAGGAAAACCAACGTGGAATCTTACAACAAATTGCATCATACTATATCACCGTCCCCCACCCGATGAAATCGGAGGGGTGGGGGGCAATTTTATATGCCAATAAAACAATTTGCTCTCAAAAATAAAAACCTGAGTGGTGAAAAGGCTGTTTCTTTAAATACATTTAGCATATACGTATTGTTTCTAAACAAAGACGAGCTCATTTTAGCCATGGAGTGGTTCTGAATGTGTCATTTTACCAACAAAGTGAAATTCAGATTTATAGTATTGTTCTATTGTGACAACAGATTTATGTTCCTATGTTTCCTATGTATTTTCTTAGTATACAGAAATATATAAAGTACCACAAAGCCTGTAATCTGATACAGGTACAGATCAGTGGTGAATACTAGAACGATTGAACACTAAAAACATTCACAGATCTAAAAGTGTAAGTTCACAAAAAGTATTAATGCATGTATCAAATACATGACTTACACAATCTTATCTATATGCACGACATAAAAAATATAGTCTACAAAGCTGACATGTTAACACTTATTATTCTAGTTACTTTAAGCTTATTACTCAATATACGGTTCAGTTTAAATACCAACAATGAAGAAATTCAAACAAGCAAGCAGCCAGACCTCCTGCACACTCATTCACAGATCACACAACATCAGCAGGTGACTGAACAACCACTCAATTAAAAACTGGATCAATTCCAAATGAATGAGTGAGTCCAGTGTGAAAGAAAATTGAATAGTAGGTTATCTTTTTATAAATCTTTTGTATATATGTTACAAATGTTTTCAAACTAAGGAGTCAATGTTTGTTATCAACTGAATGTGATGTAATGTCATCATCATTTTGGGGATACATGTTGGTGAAGAAATCCTACTCCTAGGCTAGTTGAACTTTTGAACCTGTTTCTATCTGAGGGTTGCTTGCTGACCTCTGGGGTTAGCTAGAGATATCTTTGTCTTAAGCCTGCTGTTTTACAGACCATACTTGTTTGTAAGAAGGTGTAATGGTTTGTGGAAGTGTCCATTTAGGGACCAGACAGTTTTTAGCTTTGCTTCTGGAGAGGTATAAAGCTGTCTAGTTTGAGTTCACAATCTTTAGAGAAAGGGCTGGCTTTAGGGAAAGGGCCAGCTGAACAATATGCTTTCTCTCCAAAAATACAAGATGATTGTATTTTTGTTTGTGTTTGGACATTTGTATAATTGTTACTGATGATGTGATGGATTGTACAGTGTTTACAACTGCTTCAACAAGTAACAATGTTTAATGCTTTCTTTATGTCTCCATGTGCCTCTTTCTCGAGAGAAAATTTACACACCACCAGACAGCTCACTGTAACTTCAACAAGCAAACTACCTACAGCACATTATATGATCTCTGCTACATTCTTTTCAAAGAGATAAATTCAGACAACAGCCACACAGAGAGACATATAACCATCAGAGATGAAATTAGCGACCAAAGAGACAGAGAGAGAGAAGCTGTATCTGACTCACGTTATCTGGCGTATCATTAGCAACAATGACAAACAAGCTAACTTTCCTGGTTGTTTCTCCAGTTGCCTCTCTCTCCAGCCGCTCCCCGGCAGCGTCCTGCTGCTGCTGCACCGCACAGTCCAGATCATTTCTCCCGTTAGCTTAACAACAGTCCTTAACAGTCTTTCCATGGATGTATGAAGAGTCCTTCAGGCTGCTACAAGAAGCTAACTGTTGCGTTGGCTAACGCAAGCAGCTGTCTACTGCTCTTATCCATTGTTGCTACTCTGCCTTACAGTGGAGAGAATTGAGGATGAAATCTGGAAACTATCATTGGACCAATGCAATGTCAATATTGTATTCTGGTTGTTGATTGATTAGGGAGGACATCCTCCCTTGGAGCGTCATTTTACGTGTCTTGGCCAATCATGGATTCACATGAAAAAAAGTACATTAAATTAAAGGAGATCCCGCCCTGAGGAGGACAGCAGGTGCCCGTCCTCCTCTGTCCCCCATCCCCCCCCCCCCCCCCCCCCATTTATAAAAAAATATTTTATAACTAATACTGAGATTTGGTAATGGTTTATTTCAACCAAATATTCTTTTTATATTTTGATCTTCCTCTTGCCTCTAAAAAAATAGAGGAGGAGCAACCTCCTCTGCCTCTATGGACCAGCCTATCCAACTTGCTTAGCTGAATACTTTAACCACTGATAGAACATGTTAGTCTACCACTGTGTGGTTCTCAGTTTACTCATTGTCGCCATCTGATCAGCCTGTGCACTAATCCATGCTGTTCTAGTGTCACATTTTGTTCTGACTGTGTGCTGTCTGTAGAACATTGAAACTATCTTTCCCATCTCTCTAAGGTCTCTACTGAAAATAGCTTTACCAGCTTACTTGCTCTTTCTGCAGTCATGACTAATGTGGTGTTAAAATTTATGCAGCTTTCTTTGTCACACCTGACTGTAATTTGTGCATATCCCTTCTTCCTGCATCTTTTGCCCCATCCTCTCTGAAAATGAAATGCCCTGAATATTGTCTAGGTCTGGTACTTTAAGGCATATGTGGTGATAATCAGTCAGTCGGTCATATGTCAGCGTCAGTGCTTCTCCTAGCGGTATGCGTTCTTATGATGCTGCCACTGTTGCGGTTGCTAATGCACAAATGCCTAATGGTGTTCTGCATTTTAGCTGGCTCTTCTGCCTACTAGCCCCACTGTTGGGCCGGCCCTCCCTCTAAGATGATTCCTCAGATTCCTCAGGATGTTTCGTTTTTCTTTATGGTTTCTGGTAACCTGACGCCCCTACTCCTGGGTCTGATGGCCTAGCAGCAAGCCTTTGGGATCTCCTCTCTCCCTGTTGGGCTGACTGCTCAGCTGGTCTTCGGGATTGTTTGTTGCTGCTAGTCATGTATCTGTTGTTGTTGTTGCTGCTGTTGTTATGCTTCTCTGTGTCCCCACCACCCCGCCATCTTCTCTCTCTCTCAACCCAACCAGTCAAAGCAGATGGCCGCCCACCTAGAGCCAGGTTCTGCTTGAGGTTTCTTCCCGTTAAAGGGGAGTTATACCTTATGGCTGTTGCCAAGTGCTTGCTCATTGAGGAATTGTTGGGTCTCTGTAAATTAAAGAGTATGGTCTAGACCTGCTCCATGTGAAAAGTGCCCTGAGATGACTTTTGTTGTGATTTGACGCTATATAAATAAAATTGAATTGAATTGAATTGAAATTGAATTGATTGTCTCTCTCCCTGAGGAGTTGCAACACCTTCCCCATCTTGTTCTCCTGTGGGTGCAGTTCTTTCCCTTAAACTGTCTCTGAGTTCAGTTAGAGTCCTTCCTGGTCCTTCAGCCCTGCTGCAGCGATTAGGGTGATACCAAACAGTCCAACCTTCAACCTTGACGGTGGTTGGAGTGGCTTAGATCACCTTGAATTGTCCTTTGTTCCTGGGCTGGTCCCAGTGTTTTTTCTTGAAAACCCTGATGTATACGTAGTCACCAGTCACCAGTCACGTGTCTGAGATCCTCTGCAATCTCACTCCTTCTCCCTTCAGTGGCTCCTTTGATCTGTTGAAAGATAGGTCTGTGGATGGCAGTTAAGTGTTTTGACATTCCATTTCTAATTGCTCAAGCGGAGGTCCCTTATGGGGTCCTCTGAGGTATCCAACTGGCATGGGCCGACCCATAAGCATTTCATGCAGGGTTAAAGGCGTTATGTGGTTAGTTTGCATTCTCATCTTCATTATGCCAACAGTACTGCAGCTGGCCACTTAAGTTTCCTATCTGCACACAGATCCCAACACATCTTAGCTAGCCTGAGTTTTAATGTTCGATTTGCTCTTTCCACCATCCCTTGCAACTGAGGGTGATACACACACCCGTGCTTGATGCCCATACACTTAGTCAGGAGCTGTATTGTCACATTCACAAAATTTGGACCATTATCTGAACTGATCTTATCAGGTACACCAAATCTTGGTATAACCTCCCTGATGAGAAACTTCTCTACTGCTTGTGCATCACTCTTGGCCATAGCTGTAGCTTCTATCCACCTACTGAACCTATCAATAACCACCAGCATGTACTGTTTGCCTTGTGCTTTCCTATCTTCTTCCATGTCAATAAAGTCCATCACTATGTGTCTGAACAGCCCATCAGGCACCGGAATTGCAGCAATAGCAGTCAAAAACACTTTTCATTGATTATGTACAGCACATATTGTACAATCAGCCAAAAATCTGTCAATCATAGCTATCAAATACGGTGACCACCATGCATTCTGAATTTTCCTTTTTGCTCTGCAAAGAACTCCAAAATTCTTCAGCCTTAACTAGCTGATGATTGGTTATTTTGTTCATAGTTATTGAGTTAATTATTAATCAAAGTTCCAAACTGATAGATTAGTACACTTTGAGACTGAATTGGCTATCTTTTTCCCTGAGTCCAGGGTGGTGCCCCGTTATTACTAATTCTTATTAATAACTTTATTGATTTTACTAATTAATAATTATCTTTGATGATCATTAATTATTGCTGATAGCCAAACTGATAGCCAAGGCCCAACATACGCATAGGTCAAACAGACATACAGAGATTCCTTGCTTTAGGAGAGAGATACACCTCATTTCACCACTTTTATGTGCATATCTTACAAATCAATTTATTTGTTATGATTAAGTTTTTCTGAATGTCAGAACAAAATTTCCAATGAGTTATAAGTGACAATTTAAGTAAAATTTATTCAAACAAGACAAATGTGTTTTGCAATGCACTTACTTAAAATAAGTAGTGTAATTTTATTATGCAGGGGACTTTTAAGACAAATCGAGCCACAAATTACTAGAAAATGTATACAGTATGATGTGTTTGTTCATTGTCATCTGGTTTAATCCATTTGCTGCTACCTTCATTTCAGTTCCTATTTTGTTACAAATGTATTTTGAACTGTAAATTGGGAAAGTATTCTCGTATGAAAAAAAAATACAACTTATTTATATTTTTGAATATGGTCAGTGAGCACAGGTCTTCCAGTACGTGTCTTTACAAACATGATGATGCCCCACTTGACACTTTTTTGTGTTGACAAGATGTTTGACTGTGCATAAATATTGTTTGCTAACAAATGTGTACTGAATTACTCACCAAAATATTCAGACAAAAATGCATTCAGGTTTCTTTACATTTCAATTTGTGTAGGGATTACAACAACCAAAGACATGTTGAAAAATGAGGTTTTAAGAGAACACTCTAATTTGATCGATGTACCACACATACAGATTTTTTTTAAAAACACTGTTATTGTCAGGAACTTGGATATGAATGTCACTTATGAATCGAGCTAGTTGTTATGAAAGCCATGTTAATTACCACGTAAGGCATATTGACGAGCTGATAAGCATTGATGACATATGACTATTCAATGGCTGATCCATTAATGATTTTATCGATCAGTATGTGACAACACATAATTAATGGTAATATTTTACTACTGATATTTTTTGATATTTCTAGTCTCACAAAATTTATGGCATAGCTGTTTTGCTGGATCACACTAAATCACACTAGGTGAAACAAGTGTTCTTAATAAAGTGCTCAGTGAATGTATAGAAATGTCATCATTTTCTTTTCTTTGTAAGTTTTTATATAATGAATAAACAAAAATCTGATAAAATGTTTGAGGTTATGTCCATCTAAATTTACACATTGATTCAAAAATTGTTAAATTGTCAAGAATTTTTACAAATTTGTCCCAACTGCTGCATATATATTGAAAATCTCAATTATATATTCACTTTATGTGCCAACAACCAAAATGGATTAAATCTGTTGAGTTTAGTGCTAAAGTATCGGTAATAGACAACCAGCAAACAATTATTAAATTTGTAGGAATCATGTTCAACACCATGTTTGATAATTTTGTGCATATGTGATGATATAAACAGTAATTAGGAAAAGCTATTCATTCATTAATAAAGTTGTAATTTTTTCAGATACTACAGCGTGTTCCAATGACTACTGCTGCTATTTCTAGTCTCACTTGTGTTTAGTCAGGGTTAATGTATTTTATCATCTTCACCATATTTGTTACTTATAATTGTACATTATTTTCAAACCTGTCAATTACAAGAACCCCAGCCGGCAGTAATAAAAGGCTCCTTTAAATACATGAGAACATAGTCACACGACATATCATTTTGTCCAGAAGAAGCTGGCTAGTAGGTTAGCCTAACCAGTTTTACCTAAATGAAACACAAGACAAACACCAAGCAACTGACTGATCGTGTAGCAAAAAGCACTCTGAGAGTAGTGCATGTGCGCAGTCACAGAGCTCCTGATATCTTTCGTTTCACACTATCCACACAAACAACACATCAAATGAATACTGAGATTCCACAGATTCCAGCAGTATAACTCCTATCACTGTCCAACCAAACTTTACTGAAAAAACATTAAAGAACTACAAAACAAACTTCCCTTTTTACAACTATAAATTATGTCTTACCTTTGCTGTTTTTCTATTCAAAAGTTGTTGTCTGGGCACATTAACCACTAGTAATGACTACTGAGTTGATTACAGCCATTCTGTATTCATTTGCATAGAATGGGGAAGGTATTGCAATTGGGCTACCTCCTAGCCTTCCATGTGATGACATAATCTATGTCTCTATCTAGTGGTTGAATCGTAGTGTTGACACAGATTTACCCAAAGGCACTACTTGCTAGAGTTTGTGACTTTTCAATAGAGGGGTGAATTGTCCAAATTGACTGATGGGTTCCCGAGATATTGATGCTTATTGCTCAGGTTAGCTGAGATCATTACTGACATTATATTAGATTTACATTACATTTGATATCATTACAAATACCTGATTTGGGGATTCTGTCTAAACATAACTGCTAAAACCTGTCTAAATTTGCTCTGGTTCACTTTATTAGCATCAGTCTTGGCACAGGTAATGTTCAGATATTGTGCTATGGTTTGGTAGACGTTTTGGGCTGCAACTGCATAAATCCAAAGGAAATTTCATTCGTATATTGTACAGTTTTGTTAGGTGGAAATTAAATGTTTCATTTATACTGTGTTCCATCTTCATTTACTCTAACCCAGCAACAGCTACATTGATGCTTACAGCTCTGCAGAAATCTCACAAGTGTTACCTTTATTATGAAAAAAAAGATTATTCATATAGACCTTGTAGTTTCAGAAATGTACTATATTCATTTTGGGTATGTCATTTTCAAGCAGGGGCCTGAGCCAGAGGCATAGGGATTAAGAGATTAATCTCATTTTGTCATGTACTTTTACACTGATAAAATTAACGACCAAACAACAGTTTTGTAGATTGTAACTGATTATATTTGTTTTTGTCTTTCTTGTTTTCTTTGTTTGTTGTCTATCTGGTTTTACCGGGCATTGATGTTGCCATATTCTAAATGGTGAGTTTACACTTCTTCACAATCAAAACTATATTGTGTCACCAGTCTTATATTTGTCAAGCAAAAGCAGGGTGTTATTGTAGTATATTTTAGAAATACTCAAAGACCAAAACAGTGCTACAGAAACTATAAAAAATAATAAAAACTGAGAAGTCAGTAAAATAATTAAGGAAAACAGTGAATTGCAATTGTGTAGAAATTTGTGGATATGCCCAATCTACAACACAACATTGTAATTTAATATATATTAATGAAACATGTACGAATGAAACAATTTCTGTAATAGAGTTTGACATATTCTATATTGACAAGTCCATTTCAAAATAATTGGAAACGAGAGGCAGTGTTTTCCATATATTCATTTATTTGTGGCAACCCGCCACAGTAAAAGATTACATGCTAAAATCATAACAACAATATCCCATTCATTTCATTACAATCTGATTCGGTGGGAAACACGGAGAGGTATGAATTATTAGATACACAAGAGGTGACAATGTTTGGGAATCTCATAAATTGATTGTTATTGTTGATGTCATGATTTGATTCAGAATTAGTTATTGATTGAAAAGTGCTTGTCAAGAGTTGAAGAGCTTCTATAATTTTCTAAAACAAAATTTATGGCATAGCTGTTTTGCTGGATCACACTAAATCACACTAGGTGAAACAAGTGTTCTTAATAAAGTGCTCAGTGAATGTATAGAAATGTCATCATTTTCTTTTCTTTGTAAGTTTTTATATAATGAATAAACAAAAATCTGATAAAATGTTTGAGGTTATGTCCATCTAAATTTACACATTGATTCAAAAATTGTTAAATTGTCAAGAATTTTTACAAATTTGTCCCAACTGCTGCATATATATTGAAAATCTCAATTATATATTCACTTTATGTGCCAACAACCAAAATGGATTAAATCTGTTGAGTTTAGTGCTAAAGTATCGGTAATAGACAACCAGCAAACAATTATTAAATTTGTAGGAATCATGTTCAACACCATGTTTGATAATTTTGTGCATATGTGATGATATAAACAGTAATTAGGAAAAGCTATTCATTCATTAATAAAGTTGTAATTTTTTCAGATACTACAGCGTGTTCCAATGACTACTGCTGACAACACCTCTCTTAACATTGAGAGGTATAATTACTATAAATGAGAGGAGACAATCATTGAGAATCTCATAGTTTGATTCTGATTGTTGATGTCATGATCTGATTGTGAATTGGATCTTGATTCAGAGTGATTGTCAGTTAAATATGTCCACTGAAATGCAATCATAAACATACCGAGCAAATAATGTAAGTAAAGTTGATAAAGGTCAATGTCTGACAGATAGGAAAAGTTTTTCATTTAGAAAAGTTGATTGTATTCATTTCAAAGCATCTTGCATTTGAATGTACATTCATTGAACACTTTAGTAGGAATAACCCCTGCAATCTCATTAAATTTAATAGAAGAGCTTGTTCATCAATTTTACTTCAGAAGCTCATAGGTTTTTTTTCATGTATATATCAATGTACATGTATTAGTAACAGCTTTCAATATAATGGACACCAGTACAACACCACCACCCACTCTGGATTTAATAATAAACATAAATTACTATTATCACCTTTCTGACAATGTCAACAAGAATAAAAGGCAGCTATACTTTTACTGTCTATAGGAATGTCTTTGCTGTTGGAGAACTTAATGACTTGCTGCTCAAGTGAGTGCAATTCATCTCTTGGTGCATCCTCATCCTCCTTGTCACCTGCTGTGATCCGTGCATAGGTGCGGTGGGTTGTCTCAAGTCCAGATATCACAAGGTCATCCATCCTTGTATACTGTTCCAAATCTTCAACTCTTCTTTCAAGATCTTCAATTTTCTTATCTTTTTCTTTAATCACAGCCTTCAGTTAACGCACTTCATCAATTAAATCCTATCTGTTGTTTCGCCACCTTACTTAATTCCTCTGACATGAAGTTCAGAGACTTTTTAACTTCTTCCATTTTCTCAGCTAATTTCTTAGTAGCCATTTCTGTGGTTAGTAATTAAAGTACTTGGAAAAAAAACAACCAAATTAAAAAAAAACAAAACAGCTTTCTTGCAGAACTTCCAGGTAATCCAGTATTGCTGGTGTGTCAGCACATTGTGGCACATGCCATCAAAAGTGCCCAAAACTTCAAAAATAACAGAAAATAATCCTTCAAGTTGAAACTTAACTTTCTTGTAAAGCTGTAAACTTTACTGGACCATGTAGATGTTAAGTTATTTTCATGATTTTTGATGGATTGGTTGAGCCAAACAACACAATGAATATGAATGCATATTTTTTTTGTTTGAAATTTAACTTCTCGATCTCAGCATCTCAGTTTGTTATATTGAGTGGGAGAATTTCCACTTTCTTTATGTGTGAGGGGCTGGTCCAATTTGCTAGGCTGTGCAAGGGAAATGCTTTCCAAAAAGGAGGTTATGTTTTTTATATTTTCACAGTTTTCTTGAGTGTATAGATTGGCATAAAATATCCTAAAGGTTTAATTAATTTCTGTTCCATTTTGGGTGATGTTCCTGGTTAGATGTGTAATTGCTGTTATTAGGGATTTCTCTCCCTAAAATTTTAACTTAATAATACAAAACTATTAAGATTACACTTAAAAAAAACATGACATTATTTTTGATTACATAAAGGGATGACTAAATGTGATTTCAGTTGGAGTTTCTGATTCTGGGACTGCTACTACTTTTAGAGCTTTTACTACGATTAAGTATTAGGGTATTAGTAAGTTTTAGTATTCAAATCCTAATCTAACAAGCAATCATAGTTTTCGATGACATTTTTTCACTGATGAAAATGAGACGATAACTAGATAAAAACTAATTTATGATGACAAAAATGATGACAAAATCTATTGACACTTTCATCAGTGAACAAAAACGAGACAAAAATGTTAGGGAGAGACAAGTCGGGAAGAGATCAGACATATGGATAGATTTCACAACTAATGTCAAGGAAAACAAGACCCTTTGTAAACCATGTGGAGCAACAATCTCTGGTAAAAACACAACTTGAAGCAACATTTGCAGATAAGTCATGCTGAAATTCATGCAAAGGTAAGTACACGTAAATGTCTTTTTTTTCAAGCTAACATTATTTTATCAGCTAACTGGTGTGCTAGCTGGTGTGTTTTCACTAAACTTGTAATACAATACAAGCTGAAAGAAAACACCACTTACCAGTATGGATTAGAGAAGTGAATGACCCAGAGTTACTAATCTTAGATTGTAAATTAATGGACTGATTGTCATGCTAAAGATAATAAGTGTAAAGTTTCACTGTCCTCAAATTGAAACAAACAAGTAACAAACAGAACGCACGTCTGAAGAATTGTTTACATTGAGCTTTCAGTACCACGGAGAACATCCAGGCTAGAGGGACGTGTGAAGTAGCAACCAGATGTAACCCAATGAGGTTTGACATAAGTTTATGGTACAGTTTTCTTCCAATTAACAACAAATGACCCTGTAAGAAAGTGAAACTATGTTAAATAAAGGCCAAATAAATGTATTGCCCTCTGGGCTCTCAGTGTTTTGTTTGACTATTATAAAGGCTATGATCTATATAATATGGCATTACATTTGTCTAATTACAGCCTGTGTTGCCTAATTAAGCTATCATAGGTCAATGCTGGCAGCATTAAATGTGATGTGTAATTGCAGTACAGTTTGGTAGTAAGAGTAGAATAGCATCTAACTGTAGCATTTTTTGGATCTGATAAGGCATTGTATTTGAGTTCTAATTAGATTATGGTCTTGTAAAATGGTGTCTAATAGTGTTTTAGGATCTCCTCTTTGGCTTCTAATTAAAGTATAATTTGGTATAACAGTGTCTAAGTATAGTATGTTTTGGGTCTAATATGGCATTACATATGGTTTTGAGTTACAGCATAATTTAGGGATCTGCAGCTGTCTCCAGTGTTTCAGGCTTTTATCCACATATCAGCACAGACTTGTCCATAATGAAAACTGCAGAGAGCACAAAAGCTTCAGTTTGCGTGTTTTTAGTCAGCAGAGGTGCACACAAAAACAGCTATCTGACATGACACACTGCATGCGTGAATCTCAGCAGTCTGTGTGCGTCACTGAACTGCAGTGTCTCGCACACTTGCAACGTCCACACAGGAAGCGTGTCTGCTGTGGCACTTCTGCCACTGGCAGCCCTATCTTTCTACCTTCTATCTTCCCTGTCTATTTCTGCTGAGAACCGCACACGTCATGTGGAGAAAGTAGGCGAGACCTCGAATCTCTAGATGACGCGACGCAGCAGCCTCACGCAGACTGTGTGGCTGCTCTAACTTGTTAACATGGGCACCGAAATGAAAAGCAAGAGGTTCCGTGACGCACATGCGCTGCTCACGCATCCTGTGTGTCCCAGGCGTAACTTGCCTAGTATTTTGTATCCATTACATAACCTACTGAAATGTCCATCAAAATAGTAGTAGTAGTAGTATTTGCTCTGCTCTCAACTCAGTTAATTCTGCTATAGTCCTTATTACTGTGGATAAAGACCTGCTGTATTTTTTAACTTACACTAGTTCTACTCAAACACTTAGCTCTCTTCTTCTTTTAGTGACTTTTCTCACTAATCCCACAGTTAGTTATTTTAGCTCTGCAGCTAACGTAGATAAGCAGTTTAGCGATGGCTTCTCTTGCTCTCCTGCTCTCTCTTGCTTGGTGTGTCATATGTTTAGTCGTTCCTCTGCCTCCTTTAGTGATAATGGTACGTGTAATAAATGTAGTTTATTTGGAGTGTTGGAGGCAAGGCTCAGTGAATTGGAAGCGCAGCTCTGCACCATGAAAAACCAATCATTAGCTAATGTAGGTAGCCAGCCCCCAATAGCTGGTGCGGGCAAACCTAGTGTAGGCTCCTACTCCCCCGGTAGTTCCCGAGCAGCTGGGAAGCCAGGGTGGCTGGATGACTGTCAAAAGGAAGCATAGCCCTAAGCAGAAGCCCACGGTTCACCACAAACCAGTTCGCATTTCAAACAGGTTCTCCCCACTCAGTAACACACTGAGCTCCATAATGAGAAATGTGAAGTTAGCGACTCCAGCAGCCATAGTCAAATGTATTCCTGAGGCCAGAGTGGGCGACAGTGAATCAAATTTAAAACTGCGGGCTACAGATAAACATAAATATGGTACGATTGATATTCATGTCGGCGGTAATGACCACCAATTATGCCAATCAGAGGTCACTAAAATTAATGTCAAATTGGTGTGTACATATGCAAAGACAATGTCGGACTCCATAGTTTTCTCTGGACCCCTGCCAAATCTGACCAGTGATGACACGTATAGCCGCATGTCATCATTCAACCGCTGGCTGTCAAGGTTGTGTCCAGCAAACGATGTGGGCTGGTCTGATTAGGAGAGATGGCATACATCCCACTTTGGATGGAGCTGCTCTCATATCTTGAAATATGTCTGAGTTTATTAGCAGACCAAAACCATGACAACCCAGAGTTGAGACCAGGTGGCAGAGCTGCAGTCCTACATGCTACTCTGCACTTCCATTAGAGCAGTTACCTACCCAAAACCACATAGAAACTGTGTGTCCACTGACCACTTAAATTAATTAAATCTAAAATAAACAAAAGAGGAGTCACTTGAAAAATCTAATAAAAATTAAAACCATTTCTGCAATAGTACAACAAGAGAGGAGAATTAAATGTGGACTCTTAAACATTAGATCACTATCATCCAAAGCTGTATTAATAAATGATCTAGTGTCAGATTATGGTATTGATTTATTCTGTCTTACTGAAACCTGGCTGCGTCACAAAGAGTATGTCAGCCTAAATGAATCCACTCCCCCCAGTCATATTAATACTCACGTTCTTCAAGACACCGACCGAGGAGGTGGGGTTACAGCCATCTTCAACTCAAGCCTAATTATCAACCCTAGACCTAATTTTTATTATAACTCATTTGAAAGCATTCTTCTTAGTATCTCTCACCCAATGTGGAAAACTTTACAGCCAGTTCTATTTGTTATAGTGTACCGTCCTCCTGGCCCATGCTTTTATCTGAATTCTTATCAAACTTAGTCCTTAGTACAGATAAAGTAATTATAGTAGGTGAATTCAATATTCATGTGGAAGACTGTTTTTCTCCAATTGACCTTCCTGAATTAACGTCAATGATTTCTTCATCTAAACCATCAACCTGTCTTTTAGACCCCACCCCACTGAGGCTGCTTAAGGAAGTCTTACCCTTAGTTAGCACTTCTTTACTAGATATGATCAATCTGTCTTTAGTAATAGGCTATGTATCACAGTCCTTTAAAGTAGCTGTAATTGACCTCTTCTTAAGAAACCTACTCTTGATTCAGGCATTTTAGTCAACTATAAAACTATATCTGATCTTCCATTTCTCTCTAAGATCCTTGAGAAAGCAGTCGCCAATCAGTTATGTGACTTTCTACATAATAATAGTTTATTTGAGGATTTCCAGTCAGGATTTAGAGTGCATCATAGCACAGAGATATGGAGCTTTTTCCCTATCTTTATTCAAGAGCGTGGTATATCAATTTGAGAGCATAAATTATTGATTTCACGTTCAAATTTTGTAATTTGTCCCTCAAAACCCTGCCCTCGCACTCAAATAGCCTCTTCTTGCGCTTAGATTTGCTCTGTTTCTGCTCAAACTGTGTGCTTGCACTCAAATATAATGTTGCTTGCACAGATTTCCTGTGCTCAAGCTTCAGCTCTTCTCCTCGCACTCAGGCTGCCTCTGTGCGCTCGTGGAACTTCTGCTCCCAGATTTCTCCTCTGTTCTTGGATTTTTTGTGCAACAACCCTGTCAAAATCTCCCAACCAATAGAAGGCCAGGTGTAGTGTTGACCAATGAAATGATCCCTGCCCATGTCCCTGCCTCCCTGCCAGCTTGTTCGCTTTACGTCTTAGAGTGTTCCATACGGGCGGGTACTCTTTAGCCAGGTTCATCCACTACCGCCTGCCAGGGCGTTATTAAATTTACTTCCCTTGCTTTCTGTACGACTTTTGGAATAAATAGACACCAGCACCCATTATTTTATACTATAGTAGCCGCATGGCACAGTGCCTGCCTGTTGGTGTGCTGGAGGAGAAAACAATGTCACCTTCATCATAAATGTTTCTATGGTTACGCCCGTGCGAGAAGGTGGGATGGTCGCTTGAACTTCATTTTTTATATGAAAAATTGAAGTGATACTCGTTACACGGGATCACTGTTGTAGTTTTACTTCTTTTTGGGACCCACAGTTGTAGTTTCCTCAGCCCGGTTAGCAGCTGCTCCATCCGGACTGCTGCTAGTGCAAAGCCACTGACACAGTTAGCTTAGCCTGTTAGCACCAGCTACTGCCGATGTTAGTGAGGAAAATACGCAAAGCAGCTTGCAAGCCAATTAAATCTGTATCAACGAAGCAGTGTGAAAGTTAATGAGGGATCTTCTCTAACAAAACTGGCTGATGCATCATCGCAGATCGGCTGGAAATAAAGCTGCCAACGTTGATTAGCCCGACTCACTCAACACTCATAAAACCATTGTTAAAACCCGGTTGTTAAACTGTCACATTCACACCAATATGAATTTGAATTACGGCCACTATTCAGACCAAATCAGGTGGTGCAGCGAAAACGCCAGTCATCCCATTCATTTGGGTGGGGGTTGTGCGTTTCGGCTGCGGGCGTTTTGGCCACTGCGGCGCCACACCAGATTGCGGCTGGAAAGTTGAGCCAAAGTCAACTTTTGGAGAAACGCAACCGGACGTCACTGCGACATTCTCTTCGTTTGATAAAAATAAAGTCAGACTTCGCTGTTGGCTTCCCAACTCATTTTAAAAAAGACGAGAGAAAGGGAGAGAGAGAACACCAGTGATAGAGAGAGAAGCAGTGGTCGAGCGAGCTGGAGAGTGAATGGAGAGAGAGAGCACTGTTAGCAAGAATGCAGGTGAATCATATCAATAAAAAGTTATTTTCTGATTGTTTCACAGCAGTTATGTTGTAGAGCACAAATAAACATGGCCACAACCCCACACACCTCAGCTCAACCCTGTGGCTAAACGCAGCACCGCCTGATTTGGTCTGAATACGCTATCAGCAGTAGCAGGTGCTAACATGCTAAGCTAACTGTGTCCGTGGCTTTGCACTAGCAGCAGTTCAGATGGAGGAGCTGCTAACCAGCCTGAGAAAACTACAACTATGGGTTGCAAGAAGAAGTTAAACTACAACTGTGGGTCCTTGTAATGTGTATCACTTCAATTTTTCATATATAACGTGAAGTTCAAGCGACCATCTCGCCTTCTCGCATGGGGGTTACCATAGAAACGTTTATGATGAAGGTGATATCGTTTTCTCCTCCAGCACACCAACAGGTGAGCGCCGTGCCATGCGGCTACTATAATACTGTATGCAGCTACTATAGTAAAAATCACAGGTGCTGGTATATAAATGACCCGTCTTTTTATTCCAAAAGTCGTACAGAAAGCAAGGGAAGTACATTTAATAAAGCCCTGGAGGGCGGGAGTGGATGAACCCGGTTAAAGAGTACCTGCCCATACAGGACGCTCTAAGAAGTAAAGCGAAGCTCGCAAGGAGGCAGGGATCATTTCATTGGTCAACACTACACCTGGTCTTCTAGTGGTTGGGAGATTTTGACAGGGTTGTTGCACAAAAAATCCAAGAACAGAGGAGAAATCTGGGAGCAGAAGTTCCACGAGCGTGCAGAGGCAGCCTGAGTGCGAGGAGAAGAGCTGAAGCTTGAGCACAGGAAATTTGTGCAAGCAACATTATATTTGAGTGCAAGCACACAGTTTGAGCAGAAACAGAGCAAATCTAAGCGCAAGCAGAGGCTATTTGAGTGTGAGGGCAGGGCTTTGCTCCGTGTGTGTGTGCGTTTTTGTGTGTGTGGAGGAGTTCAGCCCTGAAACAGAGAGCAGAGGAGAGACTGCATTGTGAGAATAAATTACACCAAAATGTTAAAGGTACTGATAAAAGAACTGGTTACGTTGGAGCTTATTAATACTCCAATATTTAATAATTTAGCCCCAGGGCCTGTTTAATACCGGGTTTCTGTATAAATAAATAAAACTGCCATACCTTTGATTACTTTGGAGGAAACAGACATACAAATCAATGTATATACAACTGCAGGAAGGTGGAAGAAGCACTGATGTCTGGAAAAAGTGTCTCTTTCCCTTTCCATTTAATCATATACAAAGCGAAAAGCAGAAATGCAGCAGCAGAGTAAAATCTTTTTGCACTAGTGGTTAAAAATCAACGGACTATGACGGAACAACAACACTTTTGATGGAAATCCATCTGTAGATGGATCTGTTGCACCAATGTGTCCACAGCTGGCTGTGTGTAAGATTATTTCCTTTGAGTTTATTATATATCTGCAGCATCACACAGCAGCAGAAATGAGTTAGTTAATCTGTACGTATGCATGCATGCGGCTCAGCAGCAGTAACTTCAAATAACACCAAATCGGTCAGGATCTGACGGTAAATAATGTTTTGTGTTCTGCCACACATCTACACAGGTCAGCTGTTACACACAGATTCAGGTTTGTATGGTGGAATTGTTTGTTTGTAAAGCATTCCTTATGGATGAATCTTGAGCTCCATCAGAGCTGTAAGGACATCTTTATTTTAAAGTAGCTTATAGTCCGAGATAAGCCTATACCACCCCATACCCACTGGTCCCCCCCAATGTCTGACTGAAGATTTCACTTTGACATATGATGGGTGAAAGGAGCAGAAATGTAGTGTAGAGACAACTTGGAGCTGTGTGTGCGTGTGTATATGAGTGGTGGGGGGGCCCTCTACATACAAAAGTGACTCTAAAGAACAACATACCAAGGAGGAGGGCATAGCTAAATGAACTGGGTGCACAGGATTACTGGTCACAATGACTGACTTTGTTCTAATGATGGAGACAGTAGAGTGTATCCAATAATTCAGTGACTGTAAGCCTAATGCTCATTGGTGTTATTTTGTTACTGTCTGAGATGGTCTTTTGCGAAAAAGCAAGGCCATGCTCTTGTTTCTTTTATATGAGACTTGGTTTTATTTATATTTGATTTAAAGATAAATAAAGACATGTTTCATATCACAACAGTCAAAACTGTGTCTGTATTGCACATTCAAACCTTAATACCATTCCATAATAACAACGGGTAAAAAGATATTTCCTCCAGGAGTCCATGAGTTTGTAGAGCATTCTGTGTATATACAGAAAATCAATTGGAAATTCTAGAGAAATGTTTCAATAATGCATTACACTTGAACTAAACCTGTTACATTTTAGTCGACTAAATCTACTGTGGACTTAGTCCACTAAAATCTTAAGGCCTAAACGCACTGGGAGTGATAACTGACTCATGATAACCTCATTCAAAGGTTTTGTTCTCACTACCGCTCGCTCTCCTTGCTCGACCACCGCCGCGCTGTCTCTCTCTCTCTCTCTCTCGCTCGCCGGTGCTCAGCTGACTTGCGCTCTCTCTCTCTTTTTCGGCTGCAGAGAAAACAGCTTTGGGCGCTGGGTCCTCATTTGACACTCCAAAAATCGAAACAAGGTCGGAGTAGGCGCATCAAGGCAGTTTAAAGCGTGTCATAATGCTTCTAGTGTGTTTAGGCCTTTATGATATTTAGTCAACTAAAACTAGACTAAAACTAAAACAATTCAGATGACTAAAATATGACTAAAACTAAATGGCATTTTAGTCAAAAGAATATGACTAACACCAAAATTTGCTGTCAAAATTAACACTGCTAACAAGTAAACAGAAGTTGCTGCAGGAAGGAAATATTGTACTCTACTAATTTAATTGGGTAGGTTTACATGATCATGTTTTGGTATTTTCTCACAGTATATGCTGTATCATGTACAGTTACTGTACTGTTTTTCTTTGCAAAAGACTTATTTTTGGACTGCAATGTCACTTTCTTTTGACTGGTATACAGCTCAGGTTATTTCACCTTCATATCCCCCTCGCTTGGTGAAATGACTCTTCCACAGGTGCCTGTTAGTCCTGTTTGGGACTATCCCATCAGTCAGCCAGTCAGTCCTGGATGCTCCCTGTTGAAATGTTTAGGGAACTGGCTGTGCGCTACAGTTTTTTTGGAGTTGGGGAAATTAAGTCTTATATAGTTCTAAAACAGTATGCTTCTGTTTCAAGAGAACTTAAATCAAGGGTGAGGATTTTGTGGTTGGTTTGGCAAATGTTAGTCTGGTTAACCTCCCCTAATGTCCCAAACCATCCCAAATGGAGCTAGGTGCTTGTCAGATGAAGTTTAGTCACCATGTTGGTTTGAATTAGCAAGGTAGCTGGAGTTTTTGGGGTAGGTTCGTTGTCTTTTTAATTGAGTCATTATTCTAAAGCATTTCTCTAAACCCAGCATTGTCTCGCACCATGCTGCTGTAGACTGACTTGTACACTTTCAAAACATCCAGAGCTGAAGGGCGGAGCTTGGGGTCTTCCTTCTTACACTCCTTGTGAATCTGAAATAGATGAAAGTGAACTAAATCCCCTCCAGGTACCCTTCCCATCAGGAACCCTGTCACGTCTGGAATCTTCCAGATGTCTGTTCTCTCATCATATTCAGTCATAAGATCATCTGAAAAAGGCTTCCCTTTTTTCCTGAAGGGCCACAGCTGCTCTGGAGCCACAAAGTCCCCAGTGAGCTCCCGGTGGCCACATTTTGCCAACAAGCCTCTGGATTGGTCCACCTCAGGCAGTGCATCCAGATCGTTAACTACTAGGTGAAAGTCACTTGTCAGCAGAAACTGGGAGAGAGTTTTCTCCAGGCTATTGGAATCACACATGACCCGCCGCCCAGCTGGGCTGTTATGGAGGTAATGGAGGATAGAGACATAGTCTATAGCCAGCATCAGTCGGGTCTGCCATGTGTTGTGTTGTTGTTGATGCTCTTGTGCGAGAACACCATCCAAATTAAGCAGTGAGCCAAGTGGGTGGTACTCAGTGACCAGGGCATGGTCTTCAAGGCAAAACCCCACCAACTGCACCACCTGGGGCCCCTGCAGGGACTGTAACATGGACAACCCATGGAGAAAATCCTCCAGGTAATCCAGAGAAGATAGTTTGGACAGAGCCACCTTCTGACCCTTCCACTCTGCCAGATAGACCTGGGGAAAGAAAAGTAGGTGCTTGAGTTTAAGCTCTACAAGACATACTCAGTACTACAATGACAATGGGTCTCATGCGACAACATTTTCATATTATCATCCTAAACCATACAAATGTGTTGTAAATGATCAGACATGATAAAGGCAACCTAACATAATCATGAGGATGAGTAAATAAAAGTGTAGACAACTTTTTTAAATGTGAAATTAAAAAAACACAACACCACTGCAGAGAGATCAAATATATACTATTGTGTGACCAGCCACATATTCATGATGACATTGACAGGCCATGACATTAAAAGGCCAAAGAGAAGAAATGGGTCTTAGGCTGCATTCATATAGAATCATAGGAGTGCCATAAAAAAGAATAAATCTGTAAAAGAATAAGAAAATAAATGTGGAAATATAAAGAGGAATAAATAAAAGAATAAATAAATGTGGAAATATTAAATCAAATATAAAAGAATAATTATAAGCATTTTCATATATTTTCACATTATTTTTCCTTATTCTTTTCACTAATGCTTTTGCTTTTCCCTATTGTTTTTGCTGTTCCCTTTTTCTTTTGCTGTTCCTTGAAGGACAACACTGTGCTACTCAAGAGTGGTTATGCAAATAACCAAAAGAATTCCTTTTCTGTCTAAACACATAATACATGGGCCACCGATAACTAACTGTGCTATATTCACAAAGGTACCACACAGATCATAATGCAACAATAAAAAAAAAAAAAAAAGCAAACAAAAACATAAACAAAATTAAATTAAATTAGTTACAAATCAAATTCATTACATTAGGCTCTAGTTTTCACAGCTTTAGAGTTTGTGCAGTATTTTAGTGTGTCCAGGTAGGATTTTAAGTAGGACATGAAGACAGTTAGGTTGTGTTTCTGTTTTGCAAATTTGCTGGCCCATATATGTAATTTTGTTAATAAAGAAATGTTTAATAACATACATTTTCTTGACAGGCATTTCATCAGCAAAAAACCCCCAAAATAAATTCAATTTTGAGTTTGAGTTGAGTATCTGTTTAAAAAAGATTAAGGTCATACCAAAAAGTCTGAATAAAACAGTCCAAAAAAAGATGAGTTGTCATTTCATCTGTGTGGTGACAGAGGGAACAAAGAGGGTCAACATTTAGCCTGTATTTTACAATAACTGAATTAACTGGATAACACCTGTGCAATATTTTCAAAGACACCTCCCGCACCTTATTTGAAACCAAATATTCCTGAGTAATAACAATGTTTTTTTCCAGTCTATACCAACATACAGATTACAAATACAGAAGTGAGTTTATTAATTGTGCCCCTCTGGATTATTTCCCTTATACATTATTAGTTTTTATACTCAAAAGAGGATCTGAATTCCCCATATATAATTCTGGTGTAGTAGTTTGATGGACAATATCTCTGGTTGCAGATGACAGTAGAATTTTAATACCTGATGGAATAGCATCAAAGACAACAGCAAATTGTTTAGGGAGTACAGGAATGTTATATTCTGATAACAATTCATTATAAGTAAACATATGACCCTCTTTGTTAAACAACTGACAGACAAGTAGCATGCCAGTATAAACCCATTTCTTTAAAAACAATGATTTGTTTGAAAAACATATTCTGGTTATTCTAAGTGTAGTATTTGTGAGGGGAAAAGAGAGTTTTACAGGAAGCTTTTCTATATTATAATTACATCTTAATAGAAAAATTAAATCCTTCTAAGTCCTAAAATACATATGTTGAAATAAAGTTTCATAACGAATTTGGATTTGTCAAGTACCTTCTGATCCACTTAATTGTAAAAGTGGAATGTAGCGTGTTAGAGCGTGAATCCACCAGCTTGTTAATCATTACATTTTTTCGAATGAGATGAGATTTCCTTTTCCAGATAAAATCAAACAAGGGCTTGTCAATTTTTGTACAGACTTTTTTTTTTGCACTTTTTTATTTATTTATTTATGTATTTATTGTGACCATGTACAGTGTTAAATGTAAATGTTGCCATTTGATGTACTGTACCAGAGTTAGCTTATATCTAATTTTCATCTGCAGTCCCTTATGCAGGTCACAATCAAAGCATATAAAAGCACAATAACAAACAGTACAAAGCAAAAAACACACAGGACACATAATACAAATACATACAAAATACAAAGCTACACACAATAGCACATCACATACACCCACAATGTCAACTCGAAATTAATAATGTAAACTTGTCAAATTAAAAGCGTTCAGAGAAGACCATGAGATGAAATTTAGAGTCAGTGGTTACAGAGCTGAGTAGTTTTTAGCAGATTTTTTAATTTGGTTTTGAACGTACTGCAGCTCTTTATATCATCAAGTAGGGCATTCCACTGAGTTGTGGCTTTCACATAGAAAGCTTATTGCCTAAATGCAGTGTGGAGGGACCAAACCATTTAAAATTTTATGAACTAGTTATAATAATAATTTGAGAATAATCTGAAATTCTCAAATCGTAAATTCTAAATTTCTCCAGTACCCTACAGTGATCGAAATGCATTGGCTTTTTGCCCAGAGTTTGTTTGTATAAGAATTCACTAGATTTTATGGCTGTTTCTCCAGCCTGCCCCCAACATGTGATGCAATAAGACATATGGGAAAGAAATCATAGCATGCATAAATATCTTGGCTGTGTCTAAAGGGAGACAGTTTCTAATATGTCTAAAATTGACTTCTTTTAAGAGATTGAGAGCTGAGCCAGCATAAACAAGTCTACATAGGCCCTCAGCTTTGGAGAGCAAGACTCGAGCAGTTATGGTTAATCTATCTACTGAAGGAAGGAATCTCTGTCTGTATGTCTGTATGCCTGTATGTCTATGTCCTTCATGCATCTCTTGAATCATTCATTGGATCGACTCTACATTTGGTGGGTGTATGGCTGGGGAACAAAAGGAGTCCAGTGTCGAATTTGGTGCAATTTGGACACACGATAAGTTTAATATTAATAAACTTTGAATAAACCAGCATTCAATGAGCCGCTCCACTCTGTGCAGGGGCAGAGCAGAGCTTCAGGGCTCTGCCAACTGACTCCCACTAGTCAGGGAGAGAACAGAGACCAGGCATGACACGAGTCAGAGAAAAGTGGACAACGAAAACAGAGCTTTTAATCAAGAATGCACATTTGTATCCCATGTCTAGACAGAAAGCATAGCATTAGCAGCACATTTAGCAGATCAGCAGCGAGTGACTACACAGGAGGCGTTCAAGTACATTGTTGAGCATAGGTCACCCACATTTTGGAAGTGCTCAGAGCCCAGTAAACAAAGACTGTAGTTAAGTGCATAAAACAGAGCAAATACTTCCATGGGCAATTCAAAACCAGTTTGTTTCATACGCTCTGAGACCATGGCGAAAGTGAAGCACCACTACAGACAAAGCACAAATCTTTGGAGCAAACACAACGTGAGCAGCATGTTTAGCACATCAGCAGCAGCAGCGAGTGTACCATTGTGCCTACACAGGAGGCGTTCAGATACATGCTTGAGCATAGGTCACCCTTCTTTTGAAAGCACTTAGAGCCCAATACACAATGACTGTAGTTACGTTAAAAAAACAGAATAAATACGCCTTCAAAAGCAGTTTGTCTCATATGCTCAAGACCATGGCAATTGTGAAGTGCCACTACAGGCAAAGCTAAAATCTTTGGAGCAAACATACCCACCCAAATCCGAACTGAAGACACAGAAAATAGGAACAATCTAAGAGACCCGATATGATCAATCCACTTTATTTTAGGATGCACATTATTTTTAAATGCAACCCTTATTTTACTTGAAATGAGAAAAGAACATGTATTTACTATTAGATTACTCTGTGTATAATAGAATGTTAGTTTCTTTCATGTTGTTGGTGTATATACTCATTCACACCTCACATCAAGTGTACTCTATAATACTTTTTGAACCAATAAATTAAATCTCTGCTGCAGTGAAGAAATTAATGGATTTAAGTTTTCACTCATTCTTGAAATTTGGTCTTTAACGATGGTAACACCCAAGTATTTAACTTTAAATTTAGCAGGAATTCCTGAAACTTCTAAATCACTGCAGACCTTGATGGGATGCAACTCATATTGGATAGGCTAAGTTTGAGACCGCAGGCTGCTTAAAACATCTAATAGTTTAACTGCAATATCAATTTGAGATCTATCCCGTAATAACAGAGTTGTATCATCCGTTAGCTGACCCAGAGAGATTACCTTTTCTGCTATCAAAATACCTTTTAAGCTACTTTTTTAAAATGTAAGTGGCTAAAATTTGCTTGGGAAGTAAAAATAAATATGGGGAGCCGGGACAAGCTTGACAGGTACCCCATTCCATTCTAAATCTCTTCATAGTTCCATGGGGCAATTTAATCAAAATATTCCCAAAAGTATATAAGGCGCATAATTATTTTTTAAAGCATTCTCCAAACCCAAATAAATCAAGAGATTCAAACATAAATTGATGCATAGAGTTAAAGGCCTTGTGAAAATCTACAAAAAGGAATTAAACTATAATCTAGTAGTAAATGAGTAGTGAAAGATATCAAGGATGAGTCTTATATTATCAATTATGTATCTGCCAGACATTAAGCCATTTTGGGATTCATCAATAATGTCATTTAGGACTTTAATTTATTTGCTGGACATAATGCAATAATTTAATAGTCATTGTTTAGCAATGAGATGGGACACCAATTATCCAACATTAAGACATCTTTCTAGGGATTTGGGATTAGAGTAATTAAACCTTTGCATAATAAGGGAAGGAGTTCTTCATTGTTGATACTCTCGATAAAAACATTAAGCGAAAAGGAGGCAAGCTCTGCTGAGAACATTTTATAAAATTCAGAAGTCAACCCATCTATTCCAGATTTGTTCAATTTAAGTTTCGTAATCCTTGCCGCTGTTGCCAAGTGCTTGCTCATGGTGGAAATTGTTGGGTCTCTGTAAATTAAAGAGAATGGTCTAGACCTGCTCTATGTGAAAAGTGCCCTGAGATAACTTCTGTTGTGATTTGGTGCTATATAAACAAAACTGATTTGACTTCATATCATCCTTAATTTCTACAACAGTGATTGGACACATATTGTTTCATTAACATCTCCAATTGTCCTAACATTGCCATTTCTGCCATAGCAACAGTGGCATATGCAGATGCAATGGCCAGTAGCTCCCTAAAACTATGCTACATTTTTGTTTTAATTTGCCTTTATTTCTGAAGCACGTGTTACTTATGACAGAAATACACTCATCAACATTGGAAAAGGAAGTGGATTAAGTGTAGCGGACCTTGAAATGATCACTGTGAACACCCAACCGGATCAGCCGGTCACCACAAGCGGTGCAATTGCCCCGGGGAGAGAGGGAAAAGAGCCAAGATCAGAGCCAAGCTAACACAGCTTGGACCTAAGGCTATTCCTCTACCCAACTTACTTCTGGCTAATGTCCAATTGCAGGAAAATAAAATGGATGAAAAAAGACTCAGTTACCCAGAGAGCCTGGATGAATGGAGAGGTGAGGGATCTATCCAGAACCAAAAAAGCTGCTTTTCAGTCAGGTGACAAGGAAGCATACAACACCACCAGAGCAAGACTGAAAGCTGGCATCAAGGAGGCAAAGCAGAGGCATCAGCAGAGACTGGAGAGGGATCTCAACACCAACAATGCCAAAGATATGTGGCAGGCGATCCAGAACATCACAGACTACAAAAGCAGGATCGCCCTCGTAATGTGTGAGGCCACGTTGCCAGATGAACTTAACTCATTATATGCTCTCTTTGATATCCTCAACAAAGAGTCAGCTGTAAAGTCCACTCTGCCTTCAGAGGACCTGCCACTGTCAGTATCCACAGCGGATGTGAGAAGAATCCTGCTGAGAGTGAATATGAATAAAGCTGCTGGGCCTGATAACATCTCTGGCCGTGTACTAAAAACATGGGCCAACCAGCTAGTTGATGTTATTACTGACATTTTTAACATATCACTGTCACAGGAGAGTGTTCCAAACTGCTTCAAGACAGCCACCATCATCTCTGTACCTAAAAAGTCTACATCTGTGCTTAGTCTAAATGACTACCGCCCTGTGGCACTCACTCCCATTCTAATGAAGTGCTTTGAAAAACTAGTTTTCAAGCGCATCAAAGACAACATCACAGCCACTCGCACACTTTAAAAATGACAACACCTACACATAATGACAGCACTACAGAGTGCTGTTTGTTGATTTCAGCTCAGCATTTAATACAATCTCCCCCATGAAACTGATTGGAAAACTTAGCACTCTGGGCTTGAGTACCACACTCTGCAACTGGATATAGGACTTATTCACAAACAGACCCAGGACAGTTCAGACTGATGGTCACACCTCCTCCACTCTACTGCTCAACACCGGAGCCCCCCAGGGTTGTGTGCTCAGCCCCCTCCTATTCACGCTGTACACCCATGACTACAACCCCAAACATGGAAAGAACTCTGTTGTGAAGTTTGTGGATGACATCGGTCGGATTTCAAGCAACGATGAGAGTTCATATCGGGAGGAAATCAACAATTTTGGAGAATGAACATCAGTGGAGCTGAAGTGGAGCAGGTGAATAGTTCCTGGGTATCAGCATCACAGAAAACCTTTCATGATCATCACACATCTCCACCCTGGTAAAAAAAAAAAAAAAAAGCTCAGAAACGACTGTACTTCTTAGGGAAACTTAAGATGGCAAAATTCCCATCCCAAGTTCTTGTTAACTTTTACAGAGGAGCAATAGAAAGCATCCTGACTTGAAACATCACAAATTAGCATGGAATATGCATGGCGTAAGACAGTAAGGTTCTGCAGTGGGTGATTAAAACCACCCCAGAACATCATCAGTACCCATCTACCGAGTGATATCGGTGAGGTGAGGACCCTGCACGGAGCCAAGGGATACTAAAAGACAATACCCACCCCAATCACAGCCTGTTCACCCTGCTGCCATCTGTTAAAAGATACAGAAGTATCGGTTGTTGTACCACCAGACTACAGAGCAGCTTCTTTCCTCAGGCTGTGAGACTCCTCAATTCATCCTCTGCACTCCAATATAAAAAAATATTTTATTTCTATGACTTATTATTTATTAATCCATTTATATAATTTTTCTCTATATAATCTAAAGAATTAAAAAAATCTTCTAGTTCTGCAGTTGACAGGTTAGATTCATATAGAGTTTTATAATAATTTTCACGAATGTGTTTTGGATTGTCAACAGTTGTGCCATTTATGTCGGGATCAGACTACACAATATTTTTGTGTTTCACAATCGTCATCATGTCAGATTACACAATCATAGTAGGGCTGTAGTCGATTAGTTGGTCAATATGCTCTCATCCGCCCAAATTATCATTGGTCAAATAATCGCTGTGTTACTTTCATAAAGAGAAAAGTGCTACATCAATAGCCTTCCAGGATGAATCCATTTGCTCCAGCGGGAAGGACAGACTAACAACTTACCTGTGAAAATGGGGGTGTATTCAAAACAGCCCCTTTGTTTTTATAACTTTTAACTCACCCAACCTAATGGGGACTGCTAGGTTTAACTGTACTTCACGTTTACTGAGCATTTCCTGATTACTGAATCAGTGTTTTCCCTATAATTATAACAACAAGAACCCCCACCAGGCCAAAAAAATAATTTTAATGCCAAAAATAACACCAAATATCCGTTCATTCGGAAATCAACAGCGTTTGGGAGTCTCTGTGCAGCGCTGTTCCGATGTGCGAGTCAACTGCTGTGTCATTCCCTGTGAAACTTCTGGTAGCGTAGCTCTGTTAAGGAATATGGCGTTGCATAATATGTATACATAGTGGGTGGGAAAGAGCGAGCGGCAGAAAGGTGACAGTGAATGCAAGCGGAGCAGAGGAAAAAGTTAGAAGTAAGTTGTCAGTCTTGTCTGAATAAAGTTTAGTCTGACTACGCTCAGTTCTTCAGCAGCGTCTACTTCAAAATAAAATACTGTATGTGTTTACTTCAAAATTAAACTACTATACGTGGAAATACGAGACTTAAAGTTACTAATAAAACAGAAACAAATTAACTTGTTGCAATAAAAGATTCAATACGGATATATTTGGTTGAAAAACAAATAAAAGACGTCTTAAGAGTTTTCTCGAGTTTTCTTGGAGGCCAGCTCAAAGAGGAATCTCTTTGACGCTGTTTTTATAAGTTAAGATAAAACGGGAGGATTTTGGGTGTGTTCTAAAGGGTTTTACGCCGAATTATTGATGAATATTCAATTTCTTTGTTCTAGGGGCTTTAGGTGTGGCTGATGCTTTGCAGCCTGCGTCTCCTGGAGTAAAGGAATTTCATGGAAGTCTAATTCTGAGTTTTTACATGCAAAAATCACACTTCAGAGTCACTGTGGCCTAATATTTCACATTAGGCCACAGTGGCCATATACATTATTTTCATCATGGTATTTTCTGATTGATAATGGTTAAGTTTACATATGTTTCATAATAACCTTCATATTAACACTTCATGATGTCTAAGCATACAACCTTCATTGGTTCAACTTTCTCAAACTATTTACACATCTTAAACCATCTTTTGAAATAAAGTTTCATACTATAGTGAAAGGAAATAAAGTTAGGCAACACTTATGTGATTAGATTACTTTCAGAAACATATTTAAATAAAAGTTGAACATAACTTCATTCTTTCAACACAACTACTTGTCTAATTTACCTACTAAAATATGATTGTCTATGAGGTTAATAGATCACAAGTTAAACACTTGGGTGATTTTAAAAAACAAATACAAGGTTATCAAATATTCATTAACTCTTCACATAGGGGAATTTAACTCTTGTCGATAGAGGGCAGTATTGTTACCTGTAGTATAAAAGGTTAATAAAATCCAAGCCTTATATCTCTTTATGAGATAGTCATACACCTATGAAAGTTATACCATTCTTCTTGTATTTACATGACCAATAACATGATATAATATATTTCCAGTTTGCCTCAGATTTGCAAGGAGGCTTCACAAAGTCCTCAGGAATGTGGGTTAGTTTATGGCTTTGGTGATAAAAGTCTGTGCTCCAACTAAGGTGGGAGTTGTTTTCCTCCAGTCCAAGTGGCCTTTAGGGTCATTTCATGCTTTTAGGTCGTGTCATAATTCAACTTATCAAAATGGTTTCTTAGGAGGTCTTTCTGAGTCTGTTGAGCATCACTGATCAAACCCCCACTTAGAGGGTTACAAAGGTCAGTTCTGCCGAGGGTCTGCTCTTACAAACTTAGGAATCCAGGGAGTCTGCCTCTTATTTTCCTCAAGAATCAAAGATTAGTAACACAATCAAAGAACAAGCAGTTGTCCTCCTACACCGCCTTACTCTTAAAGTCAAGTGTGGTCTGTTGTGCTTGTGACTATCCAGTTGTGATGTAGCACTGAACAATACGGCATCGTTGAGTGTTGAGGTGCATTGCAAACAAAAAACTTAAAACTCAAGGCAATAGTTTGAAATTTTGGGAAATATGCTTATTTTCTTTCTTGCTGAGAGTTGGATGAGAAGATTGTTACCACACACTATCTGTCCATTAAATATGAAGCTACAGCCAGCAGATGATAGGACAAACTTTGGAGGGAAACAGCTAGGCTTTGTTCGAAGGAAACAAAATACACTGACCAGCACCTCTAAAGCTCACCAGTTACCACATTGTATGTGGTTTGTTTGAAGAATGACATCTTGTTGACATGCAACTAGCAGAAAAGATTTTTTTTAATGTTTTTTAACATTTTTAGATGTCTAACTGTTGTTTCAATGGCATTTTAATTAAGTAATTTCAACAGGTTACAAACACAATATCATTTGAAGTCCTTGTAATTTTGAGTAAGCCCTGCATTAGTATAGGATGGGGAATCGAAAATACTTTCTGTTACTTATAATTCACCCTTTCCCTTTAATTCAGTTCACACAATAAACTAAAAAAACATTCAGTGTAAAACATCATCTACCTTCTTAACTGCTCCCTGGCCGATGAGCTTCAGCTTGTGTACTTCGGCATTTATCTGTGAACATTGAAGCCAGGGGGTGCAATTTTTCATGGTCGTCATTTTAAAGTTTCGAGGCGTACAGCTTACATGAGAAGACAGCAGCTGTTCATTAGTCTGATACACAGAGTCCAGATACAGGTAGATCAATATGTTGCTGAGGAGCAAAGCAGCAAGGCATATCACCACCACTGGAACACTGTAGGAGATAGTACTGCTACCGCTCCGATCCATAGTGCTATACATCTGAAATGGAAAACAAAGGTGGGAGAGGATAATATAAGTAGGGGAGACCAAGGACAGTTGTAACACTTTTCGCAATTTTCCCAATAAATCAAAAACCATTGGAACTGGAACAGTCTATTTGCTCTATTATAAACTGCAATGTGTCAACTACTGAAACAATGTATTTAAGTGGTTTCATGAAATACAGGTTGCAAAACTGATTTAAATAATCACTCCACTGTTACAACTGTCCCTGTACACTGGGACAGTTGTAACACATGCCAGGGACGGTTGTAACATGTCAATCAATTAATCAATCAAATACTCAAAAGGAAAACAATTATTTATCATTCATGTTATTGTGACTTTTCTTTTATTTTTTTTAAATAATGAATACCTTTATTCACACTACATGACAAAAAAAGAGGGGAAGCCATCAAATTATAATGCAAGAAAATTATTTAATGAGTAGAACAAACAAAATCAAAATCAATCAATCAAAATGGATTAGTTTGAGGTATGAGTATAGGGTCACATTGCAAATGCTGTATGATTTGGCCACTGTCCTGACTGATTTGCTCTGTTTTATGCCATCTGAAGCCCTCTCCAGCAAAGGTTTGGGACTCCCCTGTCTGTCTTCCTCTTTCTGATATTTAGCATGCTGTAAGCAAACACGTTTCCACTGACTATTAGCAACTGATTATCATTAACTTACAATGTAATTTTATGACATTTTACATTTAATTTGCTATCTAGCTATCTATCTTTCTATCTATCTATCTAGTTTATATAGGCCTTTAGGTTTTTAAAATGCAGAATACCATCTAATTGACATGGTTATATTTATTAGCCTACATGAATATAAAGATACAGATTTTAATGACTGTCTCAAATACAATTTAGCTGTTTCAAATGCAGTGTGCACATTTTTGAAGCTGGGAAAGCGGTGAAATTTACTTAAATCCCCCCATTGTCATAAGTTTCAGGGAGACTACTTTTGTCATTGAGAGAAAATGACTTTCTGCCTCTGTCATGATTTCAGTGTTCACGCAGCAGCAGCCGCTTATCACAGGAGTAAAGTACAAAAATAGATTTACATAGTTTAAAATGTTTTTCCATATGTTGTCATGTATGAAGAGACCCAAAATGAATACTGTAGGTGGACTACTTGATTTATAGGTGACTTATTTAAACAGCATAAATATTGTATAAGAATGATTCTGTCTCAGAGCTTTTTGATCCATATAAGCAGCTGATCACTGTAACTATAATCACTATAAGCAGTTACCACTGTATACATTTAAACACAGCAGAAGGTCATAGTTTGGACTTTATTAGGGCCTGAGCCCAAAGGGCGAAGACCCTATTGTTTTTCGTGCGTTTGTTTCTTTATTAGGGCCTGAGCCCAAAGGGCGAAGACCCTATTGTTTTTCGTGCGTTTGTTTCTTTATTATTCTTTATTAATACGCCACTTCAATCCTTAATTTGACCCCCTAAACATGTTCAAAAACTCACCAAATTTGGCACGCACATCAGGTCTGGTGAAAAATTTGATAAAATGTAAAAATTAACCCCCGAAGTGCCAAAATGTGCTCTCTAGCGCCACCTATGTATCTTAAACGGCCGCCACGGCCCGTAGGAATGTCGTAGAGAGATCGAACCAAAACTCAATTATTCGTCTCATCAAGACCTACAAATCATATGCTGACACCCCTGACCTAAATCCAACAGGAAGTCTGCAATCAGCTTTTCAAAATAAGACTTTGCCCCAATTTTGGCCCCCGAACAAACGCTATCTCCTCCGAGGGCGTTAATGGTATCGGCTTCAAACTTGAATACATGACTTATCACACTGTGTTGAGCAAAAGTTATTAAAAACTTTGTAATAACTCGAACGGTTTAGATTTAGTAAGCCCTGAAAGTTGGAGTGCAACATTACACCTTACAATGTAAACCAATGGGGAGGCAATCTCTGGGCATGGACTTTGTGCCAAACTGGGGCATCTGGCGTCTAAACTATAAGTCCGACCACTTTCAAACCTGTATCAATGGATTCGCGATGAAAATTCCTACAAAAAAATGTGATTTTTATGTAGGATTTGGCCAAAGTTATGGGATTTATGAGGATATTTCACGAGAAGCGTTCTCTAAAATCCTCCTCTCCAACTGCTCCTGGTGATGTCACTCCCTCAGTGCTGTGAAACATTCCGCAATACACACTCATTATAAAATCACAGGAGGAGCAAGAAAAGACTTTAAAACTCACACTCTAATATCTCAAAAACAATAAAAGATAGAAAACACATGTAAATTCAAGATTTGTAGGTCAAAGTCTCGTGACTCATTTAAAGTTCAAATGAAGTTTGTATCTAAAACTATGTGGAAGCAGTAAATGTTCAAAAAGGTGTGGGTTCGCTCACACTCTCCATTCAAATATATGAGTATTTTTCTGTGTCCAGCTGCAGTTACTTATTGTCTCTACACACCTGACAGTACACATGTCAATCAAACTTTCAAAATAAAAGCACACCACACTTGTAAGAAATATCCCTCATATATATAATTGTCTGTGAACAGAGGGGTGGGCTCACAGAGAGACACTGGTTAGTATTGTGTGTCAAAAGACTGATCATCTCCAAACGTTTTCTTGGTTCCCAGAAGCTTAGCTGACTGCGCCGCGGCCCGATGTGCGCAAGGGCGCGAAGGCCCGTTCAATGCTGCTTGCAGCTTTAATTATTCTTTATTAATACGCCACTTCAATCCTTAATTTGACCCCCTAAACATGCTCAAAAACTCACCAAATTTGGCACGCACATCAGGTCTGGTGAAAAATTTGATAAAATGTAAAAATTAACCCCCGAAGTGCCAAAATGTGCTCTCTAGCGCCACCTATGTATCTAAAATGGCAGCCACGGCCCGTAGGAATGTCGTAGAGAGATCAAACCAAAACTCAATTATTCGTCTCATCAAGACCTACAAATCATACGCTGACACCCCTGACCTAAATCCAACAGGAAGTCTGCAATCAGCTTTTCAAAATAAGACTTTGCCCCAATTTTGGCCCCCGAACAAACGCTATCTCCTCCGAGGGCGTTAATGGTATCGGCTTCAAACTTGAATACATGACTTATCACACTGTGTTGAGCAAAAGTTATTAAAAACTTTGTAATAACTCGAACGGTTTAGATTTAGTAAGCCCTGAAAGTTGGAGTGCGACATTACACCTTACAATGTAAACCAATGGGGAGGCAATCTCTGGGCATGGACTTTGTGCCAAACTGGGGCATCTGGCGTCTAAACTATAAGTCCGACCACTTTCAAACCTGTATCAATGGATTCGCGACGAAAATTTCTACAAAAAAATGTGATTTTTATGTAGGATTTGGCCAAAGTCATGGGATTTATGAGGATATTTCACAAGAAGCGTTCTCTAATATCCTCCTCTCCAACTGCTCCTGGTGATGTCACTCCCTCAGTGCTGTGAAACATTCCGCAATACACACTCATTATAAAATCACAGGAGGAGCAAGAAAAGACTTTAAAACTCACACTCTAATATCTCAAAAACAATAAAAGATAGAAAACACATGTAAATTCAAGATTTGTAGGTCAAAGTCTCGTGGCTCATTTAAAGTTCAAATGAAGTTTGTATCTAAAATTATGTGGAAGCAGTAAATGTTCAAAAAGGTGTGGGTTCGCTCACACCCTCCATTCAAATATATGAGTATTTTTCTGTGTCCAGCTGCAGTTACTTATTGTCTCTACACACCTGACAGTACACATGTCAATCAAACTTTCAAAATAAAAGCACACCACACTTGTAAGAAATATCCCTCATATATATAATTGTCTGTGAACAGAGGGGTGGGCTCACAGAGAGACACTGGTTAGCATTGTGTGTCAAAATACTCTCACACTGATCATCTCCAAACGTTTTCTTGGTTCCCAGAAGCTTAGCTGACTGCGCCGCGGCCCGATGTGCGCAAGGGCGCGAAGGCCCGTCCAACGCTGCTTGCAGCTTTAATTTAATTTTCTTTTTGTCTTCACAGCTTGAACAAAATTGGTGAATGAATAAATAAATAACTTCAAAATAACGCTGCCACACTTTTATTTCTTAAATTATAAATGCTAAGCTTTTAAATAAAAGGGTTGCGAGTGTGAAAAGACACTTGATGGAACCGTCTTTTGAGAGTCTGTTTCCGTCCGTCGGACATTCTTTGACATGCAGCTGAGTTAAGCTTGACCGTTAGCCCGCCATGGAGCAGGCTAGTTCTGCTGACTACGTTACCATGGTTACCGAGCTGGGACTCATATAAGCCGTATTGATGGAACGGAACTCATCTTAAATTAGATTATCAGATCTCAGGACAGTATCCAAAAAATAGTATAATATATAATAATATAATAATCTGATAGAAAAACTTTTACCTCAAAAAAACACCTTTGCTTCAAGATTCAGTTTCAAATGTGGCTCCTTTTTTGTAAGCAAGAAGACAATCTAACTGAGCATGTGCAGAGTGAGTGTAATCACTGTAGCTTGTTTCTGATTGAGGGAATTCAAGGTGTTACAACCATCCCATGTTACAACTGTCCCTGGTCTCCCCTATACTAGCTACAGCTCAAAACTTTAGTAAGTTAAGTCAATAATAAGTCAATATTGTAAAATTCAGTCTTTTTAAAAGATTTTCAAAATAAACTTTGCATGTAAAAACTCAGACTTCTCCAAAAAGTTTTGCTTTTTTCTATAGAAACAAGCCCATTTATTTCATTTTCTCATATCAGCTCCCACATTCATAAAAAAAACCCTCCAATTTGTAAAGTATCAAGCGTGTTATCAATACTTAGTCGGACGACGGATGCTACAATTATAAACTGACTGTCACTCCTGACATCACGCACTGTAGTGTACAGGCCTGAAGATTTTATCAGAAATCTTCAACACATTATCACTTTACTCCCACAGCTTCCAGTCCACAAGCATAATTTATACAAAAAATGTAGACAAACTTGTCCTCTCATCCAGTGTTACTTCCATTAAAATATGTCTCATGGTTTTTGAATAAATCAAATAAAAGCGCAGAGAGTGCTGTCTAATAGTCTCAGACTCAAATGTAATCTGAACTATTAATCTTGTTAAAAAGACAGATGATGGTTACATTTGAATTGAGATAGCTCCTTCATTTTAAATCATACAAACACATATCCTACATGAGTATTGCGAATGAAGTCTCGGGAAGCTCATACTCAAAAATTTTTTTCGATGTGACTCTTTGCACATGCATGAGAAGTTGTGTAGCTTGATATTGGATATAGGTCTTGGGCATGGGTGTGGCAAAATGGCTCAAGGGCCAAGCCCCCTAGAAAATTTCAAAGTCAAAGCCCCCACCTTTAATTTTGACATAGATTTATGAAATTTGTTGGGCAGATGTACCATCTCCATATGTAAAAAAAAGCCTCTTGGAGCCATACCCTAAGTTCAACAGGAAGCCCATTTTGAATAAATTGTGCATTTTTTTTCCACCAAGTGAAGCCACTGACAGGTGATGTATTTTAACAAACTCCTCCCAGAGATTTAACCCAAGCAACTTCAAATTTGGCAGGTCACATCTAAACCCTTTGTGATGGTAATTTGTGAAGCTTTTTAGTTTTCATGGAACACCCTTGGTGTGGCATACCAGTAAATTTTGCCCTAACCCTAACCCAAAACATGTTTGGGGCATTAAAGAGGAAGTTGTTGTGACTCCACTTTACATTGTCCAATCTGCCCCAGATTTCTCATGTTTGATAAGAGTCCAGACCTGAACACATCTACAAGTCAATATTTAGTCATATTCATAGGGTCACCTACTGACAACAGGAAATTAGCCTTACGTGACAAACATCATCTGATTTAAATGAAATTTACATGGTGTGGTCTGCATATGATATACAGCAAGATGAAGTATAATTAGTGGGTGTTCTCTAGTGCAACATAGTGAACACAGGAGATGATAGTTATCTCCTACATGGAATGTCCAATATTCATGAAAATGTATATACATGTCAGTTGCCCTCTGGTAATGTATTGCTGCATTAATGTTTCACTTATATAGTACTGCCTACATGCAACAGAAATTGAGGCCGAAATGAGACTTAGCTCATCAAATGTATACACAAAGTCTAATAAGTCATATCCACCACCACGTACTGCACTCCAGAAATAATATTTAACCCATTCACACAGTGTCCAATGATCCTGACAACCACGGCTTCCGCTCCCTCCGATATGTGTGGTGCGAGGGCCCATTCATCAATGCTTGCAACTTTAATTATTATTATTCCCCCACGCCATCACAGTTGTGAGAGGCTTGGGACACTCGAAAACTCACGAAAATTGGCACACACGTCAGAACTGGCGAAAATTGCGAAGTTCTGTGGTGATTGGGCTTGGGCGTGGCCAGTGGGCTCCAGAGCGTCCCAAAACTCAGGGCCATTTTGGAACAAAGTTCCTTTGATATCTGTAAAATTCACTGGGTTCATTGCTCTCATCATTATCAACATAATACATATTTTTTCATCCAACAAGAAGTCAGCCATTTTGGTTTCGAGTGTCAGTTTTCATTTTACAAAGACATGTGAGAGACCTTAAGGATGCGCGAAAACTTATGAAACTTTGTATCTATGTTAGAATTAGTAAGTATTGCCATTAGTATCACAATTGGGCTTGGGTGAGGCACATCGGCTCTATAGCTCCCCGTAATTACTTTAAGCATTTTTGAGGTACTAGGGGTGCTCTAAAACTCACGAAACTTTGCACATGCATCAAAAGTGGTGATATCTCATATGGGTCTTGGGCATGGGTGACGCAAAATGGCTCGAGGGCACCCCATAGAAAATTTATTAATTATGATGTAGATTTACAAAGTTTGGTAGGCAGCTGTACCACTTCAAGACTTAAAAAAAAAGCCACTTGGAGTCATACCCTAAGTCAAACAGGAAGTCAGCCATTTTGAATCTACTTTGCATTTTTTTCACAAGTTGAAGCCATTAACAGGTGTTGTATTTAAACATACCCCTTCTAGAGATTTAACCCAAGCAACTTCAAATTTGGTACGATACATCTAAACACCTTTGCCAAGCTTTTTAGTTTTCATGGAACACCCTTGGCGTGGCATGCCAGACAAGTTTGCCCAAAACATATTTGAGGAATTAAACAGGAAGTTGTTGTAACTTGGCTTTACATTGTCCAATCTGCCCCAGATTTCTCATGCTTGATAAGAGTCCAGGCCTGAACACATCTACATGTCAGTATTGAGTCATAGTCATAGTGCCACCTACTGACAAAAGGAAGTCAGTCTTTCGTAACAAACATCATTACATGAAAATTACATGGTGTGGTCTACATATGTTATACAGCAACATGACGTATGATTAGTGGGTGTTCTCTAGTGCCACATAGTGGACAAAGGAAGTGATAAATATCTCCTATATGCAATGTCCAATATTCATGAAAATGTATATCCATGTCAGCTGCCCTCTAGTAAATGTATTGCTGTATTGTGTTGCTCTGCAATAACAGCAGTTCGACTGCAACATAGTTAGACTGTGCACACTCCGACATGCGTGAAGGAGCCAGGGCCCGATCATCACTGCTTGCAGCTTTAATTCTTCTGTTTTGTTTTATGGTGGTTGGCATCCATAAATGTTGCATTACCGCTGTCTGCTGGACTGTAACAACTTCACAGTGAAAACTATTTACAGTGGCCACTCAAAGATATATGACATTGCAGTTAAAAATTACCCAAAAATCATTATATTCACTGCATCAGCAGTGCGCAATGGGAACTTGATGTGCTCAGAGACAGAGGCAGAGAAGATGATTCAGGAGTAGCTCCCCCTGGCAAGTGACAGACTGCACCAAAGGAGGCATTAAATTCTTTTAATTTATCATTGATGATTTAGTCCTGTTGGACACATTTATCTATCTATCTATCTATCTATCTGTGATTGATTGATTCAAACAATACAGTTTGATTCGTTTAGGCTATGTGTTTCATTTGTTGATTGTTTAATTGTTGAATGTTCTAATAAATTTTAAGAACCAATCTGCCTTTTTGTCAACTCTCACACACCATTCAAGTCTATTAGGCATAATACAATATGTAATATAAGCCTATAATGAATATTGCCATATTGACAAAGGTTATGTATAGTACGAATATATTTAGGCAATGTGTAGGAAATGCAACGTGTATGGCAAGCCGTTTTAACATTTACTCAAACCACACTCCTGTAATAGATATCCACAATAGCATTTCTCCAAGTCAAAATTGTATTCTCACTAGTCAGAATGGTGGTTAATGATAACCACAATAACATTCTTACTAGTAGAAATAGCATTTCAAGATATCTACAACTTGGATTATACTAGTCAAAAATAAATTTAAGATATCTAAAAATCCTTAAAAAGTATACGTATAATGCTTATTTATACTTACTTATAAGTAAGTATAAGTGGGCATTTTAACATTTAATAGCTAGACTGGCTATTGCAGATATCTGTAATTCAATTCTTCCTGGTCAAAATGAACATTTCAGATATCCACAATGACATTATTTCTAACCACAACATCGTTCTTCATAGCTTTGTATTCTGAATTTTGTATAATGTGTCCTGTGTGTTTTTTTTTGCTTTGTACTGTTTGTTTTTGCGCTGTTATATGTTTTAATTGTAAGGGCTGCAGATGAAAATTAGCTTGAAGCTAAATCTACAGTGCATCATTTCTGTTAAACACTGTACACTATCCCGATAAATAAAAACAATACAAATGGCGTCACTTTTGCCATTCATGTGTATTGCGTTGTGGATATCTGAAAGGTCAACTGTTAATAGGAACAATTTCATTATGTATATCTTAATGTTCATTTTGGCTTGGAAGAACTGAATTATGGATATCTGCGATATATATCCATTCTAGACATTAAATGTTAAAACGACTTGCCATAAGTGTGGCCCCGTCGGGCTGGACTGATGAAGATCGCGTAGAGAGCGTTGGAACACCCCACTGGCGAAGGAGTGGTGTCCGACTTCTCCGCGACGCCTTGCCATTGAGCAAACTATCGCTACACTACTTAGCACCTACTTTTCCCCATACGGCGCATCTACACCCGCCCTACATCGCTGAGTTGCGGATAAGATATGTCTAACGTTAAGTTCAGTTATCAGCAAGGAGTGTAGTTATGTAGCTTGTTAGGTTAAAGACAGACAGGCACAGCAGGGTTACTGCAAGCCAATGTAACTACACAGCGAATGTACAACTTTAGCTACATCAACATTATTTAGCATCACTTAGTTACATACCTGGCGCCACGTTGGTTCACATAGTGTTATAATTCACCACGGGACATTATGACGAGAAATCTGTTCCCTACCAGCACTCCAACTATAGCTAGCACAGAATAAACGTTTCGTACCCGGAAACAGAAAAACACTTCCTGTCACATTTACAGAATAAAGGCTTCATAATTACGGCACTCGGTCCTTCACAAAAAAACAATTAAGTCAAATCAATATGGAGTGCGTTCAAGGTAAGATGTTAGGTTATTGACGGCGTGAATTAGGCTAGCCATACTAACGTTAGCTAGCCAGACTAACTGACAAGCTAATTAGGCGGACGTTAGCATAGAGCTAGCTAGCTTAGCCAGATACGTAGTCCTGTCCTTCTCACATTTTAGCGTTAAGACGAGGGAAGGGCTGATCCGGAGGTAATGTTAAGCACGTCACAGCTCTTTAGACTAGACTGGTTACTTAACGTTCTCCCGTGCCTAGCCTGGTCTTAAAATAGAATGAAAACAAGACGGGGCCCTTGCCTGTTTATGATGACCATTGCTAAGTTAGACTACGTTAAGCACATAGCTATAAAACAGTAACTGATACATCAATTTTACATGTAACGTTACATATCCACGGGGACACAAAAGTATGTTTAGATCACTTCACAAAAGACTCTTTCCTGAAGATCCTGGTTGGCATGCGAAAGTTGAAGAAGGGTGCTGTTGTGCCAACTTTGTTTGAATGGACTGATGGCTGTATGAGGCCTGTAAGGAGGGCTGTTGTCAGAGGATGAAATCAGGACGTGCTCCACTGTCTTTTTCCTGACACTGATTGCAATGACCAGTTGGGCGTTTTCCTATTAGAAAAAGTATACTATTCACCTTGCTGTGACCAAGTCTTAATCCACTAATAATTACTTGCTCTTTAGTGTTTATTCCACTCTTTCTTATCACTCCTACTGTATTTTGTATTTCATGTGTCTACCTTTTGTTGCACTGTCCCAATGTTGTTGCCGTTGTTTATTCCCTCCAAACTATGCTTTCCCCTTTGATTTTGAAAGTTTAATATTAATATCTATTCTCTCATGATCGCCTCCTTTGCTAGCTTGTCTGCTTTCTCATTTCCCGGGATTCCTGAGTGCACTCATACCGACATGAACTTTGTTTTTCTCCTGACTGGCTAACCTTGAATTAGTAAATAACAGCTCATGTAATATGTCTTGGTCATTACTGCCTGATCCTGATTTAATGCTTGACAGTGCTGACACAGAGTCACTACAGATGAGTATTTTTGCCTGCTGACACTTCTTCCACCTTGTCTAATGCTAACAGTACTGCAATAAACTCACTAGCATAAACACTCAAATAATCTGATGTTCTCTTACTAACCCCCTGCTACATCCTTACCTACTCATCCAAAACTTGTTTTTTGTACTTTTTCCTTCTCCCAGCAAACCTCTTTGCTGGGAGAAGATTCTCTTACTTAAATGACTATCTTTGTGTCCCCTTAGATCTATCCAGTAGTTGGCCATCAGATGTTTCCTACAGAGCCACAGTGCCCCTGCCTCAGCTTAAAGAGCACACATTGGAGCCTGAATAACATCCAGGTCTGATAGCACAGTCTTGGCTGCTGAGCCATACCATAATCTGTTCTTGCCCTGGTTAGTACTACATAGATATGTTTCAATGATCCAATATCTCTATTTTGAATAATTATTTGTTTCTGGTGTATTTTTTTCCACAAAAAGTTAAATTATCTTGTTAAAATCCTTAAATGGACATCTCACTCTACTTCTACCTCATTAAAAATTCCAGAATCTATGAATATGCAAATATATTGCAGTTCAGAAGTTCACCTGTTGGACACAAGGGGCCAGATGTATAAAACTCTGTGTAGATTCATGACTAAAACTGTGTACGCACAAAGTCAGACATATGCATATACATTCTTTTCATCAGATTTATAAAGCTGTGCATACGCATGGTTCTGTTTTATAAATCTCAGTCATTGTGAAACTTGGTGGACGTGCACAAGCCTCATTTACACTCTCACAATTAACCATAAATGGACTGTAAACCATCATCAGTAGTAATGTAATCAATGATTATTTTTGTAGCGCTCATATCTAAACTGACTTCACAAGGTGTGACACAACTAAGGATAAAATAAAAAGAATATTAATAGCAAAAAAATTAACTCCTATATAAATTAAAAGAATGATTAAATTAATCACACAAAACTTAGGAACTTTCCACTTTCAGCAGATGAATATGAGAACAGCCTTCTAGTGTGAAACTCTGCACACATCATTCTGCAGTGAAACTCAAACATGCACCTGTAGGAACAAGAAGCAAAACCTTTTTGAGTGGAGGGGGACTTCAACACTTTTTAGTTCCTCTCAATATTCATAATTTGTCTTAAACATGTATATACCACTTTCCCAATGGGACTTTTGGACCTTACTGAATTATCACTTTAAGAGAAACGCATTGTTTTACATGTGAATAACCTCAGATTAGAGATTGATCACTAGTTTCAATTGTGCTCTCCTAAAAATGTGTCCCTCAATATTTTCCTTCTCTTTTACTTCCATTGAAGAGATTGCCCCTCTACACCCTGATCATGATTATGCTGAACTGCCCCTGCCACTGGAGGAGCAACTTAAGGAAGCCTACAAGACCATCAATGATCAAGCAGAATTAATAGCACAGCATCAAGAAAAGCAGTTCCTCCTTTGAAGATTCCAAGGTGGTGATAAGAACCCTTTTTCCTTTTTCTTTGTCATCTGAGGCAAGGTTTTTCTGAACAGGACTTTGCATTGCGCTTCAATGTGTCACAGTTAACTGTAAGCAGGGTCTGTGTAACTTGGACAGACTTCCTAAATTTCATGTTAGGATCATTTCCAATTTGGCCTTCAAGAGAACCTGTAAACAAGCTGCCTCCTTGTTTCCAGAGCGCTTATTATTAGTTATAGTTATATTAGATTGTACGGAAATACGTGCAAAGACCTAGTTCAAAAGTTCTCAACTTTGAATATACTCTCACTACAAAGGTAATACCACCTTTAAGGGCCTAATTAGATTCTCTCCATCAGGTGAAGTGACATTTGTCAATGACCTGTACACAGGTTCGATATCTGACAAGGGGATAACAAGAGAATCATTGATCCTATCTTTACTTGAGGAAGGCGGTGAGGTCATGGCTGATGAAGCCTTTCTCATCAAGCATCTTCCTTCTGAGATAAAGGTCTCCCTTGTGATCCCACTCTTTTTAGGCACAAGTAGACATTTAAACCCAGAAGAGGTGATGCAGGCACAAGCAAGAGCCAAATTTCACATTCATGTAGAGGAGGATCAGGAGTATCACATATTTAATTGTCTTACCCATGACACAAGTGGGCTCTTTTAACCAACTGTGGACTGTTTGTGGCCTCTTACGTAACCTCCAAGGCCCTCTGTTCTAAAGAGTGCTAGTTCCTCAGCCGAGTGTTGCCACTTCCTGTATCTGTCATTTCAAATTTACAGCCCCTCAGCATTTTATGCACAGTCTAAAGTATTTGTACTTCACTGTGCAGACTGATGTATGTGCAGAATTTGACACTGGCAGGCTGTTTGCACATTCATCCACTGAAAGTGTAAAGTTTGTCTTTGCTCATTGAAATTTAGGCCGAAAACCAAATCCAAAAGTGAGAAATACTGTATTCATCATGTTTGTAAATAATCATGGCACTATGCTGCCCGGAAAGACACTCCCCAGTGTCTTTCCGGGACTATGCTGCTGTGCTCTCTGTTTCACACTGCATAACAGCTGCAGCCCACTTCTGCTGTTTCAAGTTAAAGTGTTGTTGTAAAGGAGAAAGTTCGTGCCAAAACAGAAACTTTATTTAAATTCATCTTAAAAAAAATGTTGCACTGTAGACTCTTTAATTCTTATGTATTTACTTGCATCAATATACCTGCAAACCTTGACAGTTTATTGAAATGTTAGTGGAATTAATTCATTTTTTGCATCCTGATAGACTAAAATGTCTGTGTGGATTCCAAGAGAGACATCATGTATATATTTAGGCCTCAACTAAATATTTTCTGGAAAATACGGGTGCATTTTCTTTTGAACATCAGCAGCTGCTTTAAGGAATCAATCAATCAATCTTTATTTATATTGCGCCATATCACAACAGAAGTCATCTCAAGGCACTTTTCACATAGAGCAGGTCAAGACCGTACTCTTTAATTTACAGAGACCCAACAATTCCCCCATGAGCAAGCACTTGGCGACAGCGGTAAGGAAAAACTCCCCTTTAACGGGTAGAAACCTCAAGCAGACCCCGGCTCTTGGTGGGCGGCCATCTGCTTTGACCGGTTGGGTTGAGAGAGAGAGAGAGAAAGAGAGAGGGAAAGGGGGAGGGGGGACAGAAGAAAAACATTCACAACAACAACAACAACAACAACAACAAGCACAAGCAGCAACAGCCAGGGAAGGATGCCATCAGGACTGTGAAGGACCGCGAAGGTTCGGCCCGGGGGTCAGGTTTTCCTGTGAGATGAGAAAGCACAAAAAACTCCGGGGAAGAAGCAAAGTTAGTGACATGCATTGATGTTACATGAATGCATACAGATGGAGAGGAGGAGGAGGAGAGAGGAGCTCAGTGCATCATGGGAAGTCCCCCAGCAGTCTAGGCCTATAAGAAACAAGACTATAAACATGAAAAACCTCTATAGTATTTAAATCAGACTTTCTTTGGTGAATGAAATTACTTTTGTGCAAAGATGTAATACTCTGACCAGTGGTGTAACTTCATCACTCACTTGACCAATGAATGTTTATTAGGTCTCTTTATGGACAGGTTTGAGATTTAAAATAGGAAATTATACTAAAATCCACCCCAAGGGGTAGAATGAATTACACTGATGGGCTGTTTTACAGTTTGTATTTATTTATTCATCTATTTTTTTATTATACACAGTGGAAGTTATATTTGAGCCAGCTGTATTTCAATAAACAGAAATTACATGAATTCTATAGATATCTTCTGTATTTTATATCAACTGCAAAGAAACTACATTTGGTAGACTGACTAAATGATTATTCAAGACCATATAAAACGTCAATTGTCACAAACATGAAAAATAAAGAACGATTTCATTAAACATGGACTCTTGTGTTTCATTCCATAGATTCTTTTTAGAGAAAATGTCAAGTTTGGATTTCATGTTCTTCCATTGTTCAGGGTTGAAGTAGACAAGCCCCAGATGATGGTCCTGTTTGCACCTGAAAAAGAAATCACACCATATCATACCAGTGATACCCATATGTCCAACCATCTGGAAGTAGTACTCATGGATGGTCTTCAGAACATAGGTGACACCAGCCTTGCAGTACAAGTATGCACAGTCACAGTCTGAAACTGTCCTTGTCTGGACACTTGATTTCCAGAAGTCCATAGGCTGGTGCTGCACTAAAGTCCCGCACTTTCTGTCTGGTGAGGCACCCAGGTGTGGGGCATGGGGGTTAATCACAAATTTGCAGGGGTAGACTTTATTTACAGTAATGTCCTTGTACTCAGCAGCGGCAACTGGCTCCATTTCTAGGCTGCTCTTCATTGTTTTAGTTTCATGTTGGCTGCAAAACTGTAAAAGTCTTGCTGAAAGTTCCACTATATGTGGTCGAGACAAACTCTACTCAAGCCTACTTCTGACTATTTTATTTAATATTAATTGGTGACAAATTCAACATAGTTAAATGTCTTGCACCATTTGTGGGGAATTTACACAATTTGTGCAACTTCTACTGAACTAGATCTGAACCATCAGGAATGACTAAATGACAAACACAAGCAAACATCAAAACCGTCAGATAACCTGAGGCAAAGGAGAAGCTGTGGTTTTCTGCACCTAGCAGATAACCCTAGATTTTAATCTCAAATGTAAAAAGGAAGTTGTTCAAAAGTTCCAAGTAGTCTGTTGTAAGAGATAGTTAAAGAAAATGTCACTATTTTGTGTTAAGTCAGGTAATATCAGCATGTAACTGATAGATGTCTTGGAGATAGACGATATGTGGTAATACAAATAGGAGGAAGTTGTAGAATTATAAAAAGAAAGGCCAAGAGAGACTCAGAGTTCCCTTTTCTTTTAGCCGGACCTCCTTTTGCCTCAAAAAGCCCTAAGGAAAAAGATCTCTTTGAGACTCTCTTTAGTCTTTTAGCTTTTTGCTTTTTAACCTTTTGTTCAAGTTTTTGTATTTTACTTTTTGCATCTTATATTACTTATTTTGTAAAACCTAAAAAAACTGGTTTGTATTTTTACACACTCTGACCAAAGTTCCTGACTTGTGCCCATCTCTGAAGTCTCCCAGTTAAGCAAAGACGCCTCCCTTGGGATAGGCTGACATTAGTTTTAAATTCATTTAGATTAAAAATTATGATGAAATTTGTTAAGGATAACTAGTAGTGTTTTTTGAAAAACAGATTGGTAATGGTTGAGATTTAATGACTGAGGTCAACATGCTGCTGTATATTTGTATATATTTGTAATGGATTTAATTGGCTAAACTGTAAGGGCCAGGGCTCCGAAGCTGCCCTATAAAACTGAGCGAGTGCCCTCAACCGTCAGAGTGGGCCTCATCCAAAGATGACCTGTTAAAAGGCCACTTGGAGTACTTTAAAACCTCAAACACCTATTTGCACCAATACACTTCGTTGTAAGCCAGGCTGTTAGGAATTCCTGACTACATTGGCCCATTGGTAAAGGTTCAGTGACAGCTGGTGATTATAGAAGCCAGGCTGAATCTGGTTCTCTAAGCAAGGCTTGGATGGTCTTGCGTGTAGATTTTGGGAACCCCCCTTCGATGCCTAGGTCAGAGGTAAAGCCATCTGTTGGTGCCTTATCCACACCGGCAAGGGGTATCGGTTATTTGTTATCTGTAGGCAGAAACCATTACAGTCTTTCACCCTTGAGCAAATTCTCTTGAATGATGATGGTATCGGTCAGTTGTCTTATACTTGATGCCAATTAAGTTAAGTTTAATTAATTAATTATATCAAATTTTTAAATGCAGCCTGACTTATTATTTATCTCTTTGTTACGTACTTAGCTGTGAAACCTGGTGAGCATTATTGTGAGTAAAAAGCATCTCATCTAGCTAAAGTGCCTTTCTTAGGTTTAACTCTAGGCCTATACATGCACAGTTGTGTGCATGTATAGGCCTAGAATGGATTTGCATTCATCTTTTGCATTTGTCTTTTGTAAGGTTGGTAATTTCTAGACCAAAGAAATCACCAACTATCTGCACATAAGGAAAGCCTGCTATGCAGATCAACATTTCCGTACAAAGCACTGGCTACAGTGACCTTTGCCAACCGGAACTAGTGTAATGTTTTTATAAATAAATTTGTAAATTTATTTAAGTCAAGTCATCTTTAAGGGAGCTGCCACAAACTCCCCAGTGTCTTTCCGGGATTTCAATATTTGTTTGAGCCTCTGCACTCTAATGAGCTTCATTTTACGGTTATGCTTACATATCTGAAATAGAAGATGTAGCTCATTACTCGGGTGTAAAACATCAAACAGAATGTATGAGAGAAACTCCACAGATTACACTTTCATGATGTCACAGGTTTGGGGGTGGGGCTAACTATTTTCTCTTGTTTGTGGCTACAGGGGGCAGTAGTAGATGTTCACTAGTATTATTCCAACTGTCCAAGACCATATTAGTAACATATTTACAACATTTTGTGGGGGGGAAAGTGGTAGGCTGCTGTTGCTGTATGTATTGGAGGAGACATGCATTTGGCTTCCATCCTTCCTGTATAGAACTGGGGGTTCGTTTGTTCAAAGTCTGTTACCAAACCTAAAAAGTGTATTTGCAAACAGGATTTATGTAATAGATTTAATATGTAGCTACAAACCTATGCATACGACACATTTGAATGTGTCCTTGACAGGGGTGATTTGTGCATCTGTCTGTAGTTGTCCCTGGCATATTGCCCCAGGTCCCGCTGGCAGCTCCTCTGCAGTCAGCAACAGCTCCTCCAATTTTTCTTTGGTCTCATCCTCTAGGAGACTGGGGTAATAAGGAAATCTGACCAAAAAAAGTACCTAAATGTTTTTTTTTTTAAATGTGGGAAAAAAGTGAGATGCCTTTAAAAAAAGAGTGACCACGTTACACATTCTGGTGTAACTTACAGTAAACTGGTAATGCTACTAGTTTACAAGTTTATGGGGTTCACTGAATGCACCATTAGTCCAACCTAAGCCCATATAACTGTGGACCTCCAGCCATAGTTGGAAAAGGCCCAGCTGGGATTTGAAGTCCCAGCTGCTTGATGGGGACATTTTTAAGAAACTTTTTGGGGTTATATAAGAAACAAGCTATACATACTGCATTGATACCCTTGTAATAAATCTTTTTCGGCCAATTTTTTTCAATATTCTTTGGTTTCATACCTTGTAAAAAATCTCGCTGGACGTGGGGGTGGAGGTCCAGCATGGCCAGTGGAAGCTGCATGACTTGTCTGGAACTGAAAAGGCGTTGCCATTCTGGACTGTCTGAGCTGAAACCATTAATCCATTAATCCATTAGATGTCAACTATTAAATTAATTGCCAACTACATTTTTCGCCATTTTCAGACATTTAATAGACCAAACAACTGACTAACTAATAACTGATCAGTTAATCAAGAAAATAATCAACTGATTAATCAGCAATGAAAATAATCATTTATCGCAGCCCTACCTGCAGGTGGTTGAAAGGTAGGGCCATCCTCATCCCCACAGACCTCACATCTGCAGCCTACACAAACACCATCAATGTAGCCAGTGTGGCCGGGCAACACAACATCCCCACTGTCTGTAATCAAGTAAATGCTGGATGGAATCAGCTTAAAGTACAAGGATGACAAGGTTTTTAAGTTTGATATTTTTCCCATATTCTCTCTCTCACACACACACACACACACGGTCACACCTCACACTTGGTCCCACTGCCAAACTAACTTTCCTCTCCTTCACTCCTGTACACATACACATTCCTCACAGTCCCACTAGCTCTGAAAGTCCAGACGAAACAGCATTTTGAGTGTACATAACTACAATATCGTGACATATTTCCAAGTGAAACAGGATAGACAGGAGGGACATATCGTTAGGAGGAATTTGATTTGAAAATTGAAAAGTGGGTGGCTAACTAAAAGTTGAAGACTGATTGATAGGTGGATGTCATGATATTATTGGTTGAAATTGGTTGGTTCAAGCGTACATAAGAAATTAATTTTTCATATTTAATTTGGCCTTTATCGTTAAATAGGTGCACAATATGACTGGGGATGTGATCTAAAAGGGTTAAAAAGGCATTTTTTATTTCATGTCAATTTTTAAAGTATGTTTCCCAGAGAGGTGAAGAGCTACCTAAACAGCATCACAGAATAATAATACATATCCTCAGATGCATTGTTATATGATGGGGCATGTTGTACAGGGTGTTTACACTGCTTGACATGTGGCCAGTGTTGTAAGTAGGGACAGGAAAAAATATTGCTTGTTACACCATTATTAAGCATTCAATGCTTATTACACACATATACTTGAGAAATAAAATCAAGAAAGGCTGATCAAGTGGCCAGGGAGCTATAAAATCCAAAGTTGAACCAAACTTTACTATTGCTCATCTTTGCAGAAATAATATACAGACAAGATAATCACTGGCAAATTTAGATTTTTGTTTATGCCATTAATGTGCACACACAACCAGGCAAGGCTTAGAGCAAAAACATAATTCAATCTATCAATAAGTGAGGCTACTATTATTGCAAGTACAGTACAATGCAGTTATACTTCAAGAGTACTGCATTTTATGCAATGTTCTCATGTTCAAAATATTGCACAATGCAGTGAAACTGCTGTATGTGTCCTAAATATTACATAATGTATGAAGCCAATTCAGTCATAGACTCAAACATCTATGTTGTGAAACACAACACTACAGGAGGTAGCAATATTACATTTGATTCCCCTTTGGCCACTTTTCACATTAAATCTGCTCAACCACAAAAACCAGGTTCTCTACCTGCCTACAAAGCACCCTTGCCCCACTACATGCGAGGGGGAGTCGAATTCCAGCAGGGAGTCAAATTTTGGCACAACTCCATCTTCCATCAAGTCAGCGTGGTGTCTGTCATCAATTTATATTTTAGTAATAGTGTATGCTTTTTTTATTTATCAAAAATTGGTCAATGAAGAATTGGACAATCTTCAACACATTAATGTTATAGACTAGGCCTTTCTCACAAATGGTTTAACTGCACTCAGCTTGCTAATTCAAGAGGTTAAGGCCCAAGATCAACCCTAACAATATTGTAACCTATTAATGGAAGCATCGGAAAATATGATAACGTTCAGTTCATTACATTTTTTTTCGCAATAAATCAATTAGGTCCTCAAATGATTTTTGTTTATTAATTAGTCTATATACTCTCACCATTTTCATGTTTAAGTGATACATTGTCATGTAATTACAGTACCGTTAATACAAAATATAATTAGTACAAACCTTAAATATTCTTGCTACATTAGCAATTGTGAGGTCCATTTCCCGAATGTTGACTGTCTGGGTTCCACACCAAAGACTAACTCTTTCGTGCTCTTGCTGCATAGTGTAATTGAGTGTTGGTGGAAAAGGCAGAAATCTAGCTAGTTTTTGTCTGCATTTTATAGACAAATGTGCATGCAAACAGGTGTCCTTTAACCTGGACCAAAACAATTCCTTTAAGTCTTTGATGCACAACATGGGTCAAAATATTATTTTGAGGTATTGCTCAATTAACTTGTCTTTGATCACCACTAATCCTTATTTTCATTTTTAATTTCTTACTTTTTGAATAAAAATCAAAATGTCAAAAATTACCCATGTATGCAAGTGTGATTTAAAAAAAAGAGATATACTATAATAATTTTGTTAAAATAATTATTTTAGAATTAATGTGACCAAACACATTTAATATTTGAAATATGTTTGTCACTTTGTCACACATAACACACTTATCACTGATAACTGATAACACTGACACTCTCTCAGCCTTTTGTAGCTTAAGGCTCACTTCTGATCTGAGAAAAACAGTCCAAATATATGTCAGGATTTACAGCTGTTTCTAAGGTGCCTGTGTTTGGGGAGAGAACGGTGCCTGTTGAGGGCAGGAGGTGGTTAATTTTGTCTCTAATAGTTAGAATTTTATCATAAAAGAAGCTCATAAAGTCATTACTACTGAGAGCTATAGGAATACATGGATCAGTAGAGTTATGACTCTTTGTCAGCCTGGCCAAAGTGCTGAGAAGGAACCTAGGGCTGTTTTTATTTTCTTCTATTAATGATGAGTAATAGGCGGCTCTGGCATTACAGAGGGCCTTCCTATATGTTTTAAGACTATCTTGCCAGACTAAGTGAGATTCTTCTACTTTGGTGGAATGCCAAATCCTTTCCAATTTTCGCGATGTTTGCTTTAATTTGCAGGTTTGGGAGTTATACCATGGAGCTAACCTCTTACGTTTTATTATCTTCTTTTTTAAGGGGGCGATGGAGTCGAGTGTTTTTCTTAATGAGAAAATAAAATGGTCTCATAATCAAACACAAAGCACATAACCTTGTTAGTGTTGACTCAAACACAACGGCTCCTGTATTGTCCGAAAGTAAGAGCCGAGTACAATCATTTACTGTTTGTTTGCAACATGAAATGAAACTTCTCCTCACCATTGTTGCACTCACTTAATTAACCTTCCTCTTTGTTCTGTATTTGGCGGTGCAAGGGACGATAGGTTGGTCGAGGTGGTCTATGCCAGTGATATGTAAATGATATGTAACAAAGGCCCTGTTTATACCTAGCATTAATGTGTCTCGGGTGATCCAATCACAAGTGGACAGCTCTAAGTACAGGTGTGAATGCACCCAAGACGCACTGAGGACGCATTGAGATCCGATCACTCAGACGACTTTCAGGGGTGGTCTGGGCTACATGTGGCCACATTCATTTAGCAGTGTAAATGCAATGTGTCCTGGGCCACGCTGAACGACCGCCTACTCAACTGACATCCTCTGTTATCCGGCAGACTAGGCATGAGAATTGAATTGCTGCCTCCTGTGTTCAACTTGTTTGATAACAGTATAAAGAAACACATTATTTTGTTTTTCCGTTTTCATGTGAATTAACAGAACTACAGTTATTAGTTTTGCTGTGCTGCTCAACATAATGGAGCCCAGGATTTATCAGGAGGACAGCTACTTTACTCCAAACAGTATGAACATGGACTGTGTGTGTGTGACAGCTGACCTACTGGATGTGTAGAAGAACACAGAACATTAATTCAAATTCCTGACCACTCCTGTTGGTGTGTCGGAGATTTAAATAATCAATGAAGTTAGGCTGTTGTGTCTTGTGCGTTACTGCGCACAGGATCTCTCAATGGGGAGATGCAGCTGCGGGGAAATCGTTGCATATAACTCTATATTTGTTACACATATATGTTCTGACACGGCACTAGAACAAATCAATATAATGGCCATTTAATTTTTGTGAGGGGGCACATACAATGCATTGTATATTTGTTTATCTTGTTATCAAACAAGTTAAACACAGCTTTGGACAGGACCCCCGAGGCCTGTACTACGAAGCAAGTTCAACATACCCAGGATATTTCATTACCTAGCTTCACTGAACCTTACAGTGGCTGTGCAGATAACCAGTACTTCAAAGCTGGTTATCAACTAGCTCAGTCAACCCGGGATTTTCTTATCCAGCTACGAGCGTGTTCATGTGAAAGAGGCAGGGTTAATTATGAGCGACCTCATCAGAACCATGAATGAAGTACTTTATATGATATGAGATGAAACAATGATACCAAGTACCTGTGGAAAACTTCTGTTTAAGGGACAGCAAAAAGTCACATTCAACAAAGTGAAATGTAAACGATAGACTGTAATCATACAACAGATTAAGAAGATGTAGATACACTAGAAATAATTTCCACATATTAAAAGTAGGCTAAAGCTTAAAATACATAGCCTATAGGAATGATTATATATGGTTTAAGTATAGAGTGAGTATTTTTTGCTATTTAGTTGGATGATGAAGAAACCATGAATATGTCACATAAAAAAAGAAAAAAAGAAAGCAATGCTACACTGTTTCTGTTACCAAAGCAACGATCAGAAAAGTAATTAATGACTGATGAGGTCTATCTGACCCAAATGTTGCATTTATGATTATGGGAGCCAATTCACAGTGTGTGGATCATTTTTCTAATAAAAGACAATATTTCATTTTTATTTCCAGTTATCACAGAGTTATGTTGAGCTGCAGTGATGGAATCAGAGTGTAAAATCATCCATACTGTCAGCTATCACTCTGTGGATAAAATAAACTTCGCACAAATAAAATGAACTTTGCACACTTAAAATGCAGCTAAAATTATCATTATGGGTTTAGTGTTGTAAACCATCTCTCCGTTAGTTAGAAGCTCTGTTTTAAAACCAGAGTGGAAATAGAAAGCCTGGGCCAATAAAATGTTTCCACTGACCTATAACAATATATATTACTCTTTTTTACTTGTCACTTTATTGTAACTCAGGACTTTTGTCCATGTCGAGATCCTGTAGGAGTGATGACTATTTTTTTTATTTTTTTTTTTTTACAGTGATCTGATTGGTTTGTGGCATGGATTCTTATAATACATCCATGGTTACTGGTCGCAGTGTTGTTAGGTTGAGATCCGATCTTCTGAGGTTAAACTGTCCCGGAGCAGGTTAGCTGTTCAGCATAAATTACCATGGTGATGTACCCCGGTAAGAAATGAACCATCGTCGCAGGACTGAAAACCCAGAGTTAAACTGGAAGTTACCTCGCTAACCCCAAATTCTGCTTTGTAGTACAGGCCTCTAGTGTAGGTGTAAACAGAGCCAAGGGGTTTTTGGAGAGCGGTAAATGCAGCCTGGATCTCCGAAAAGGGCCTGTGTGTATATATATTTAAATGTGTGCGTGTGTGTATGTGTATATGTATATATACATACACAGTGGGGTCTAAAAGTCTGAGACCACTTGTCAAGATACTTCTATTTTGCATTTGTTTTGAATGTAATACTAATTTTTTTCATTAAAAATAATAATATCAGCTTAACAATTTGAGTGAAACATTGAGTCTTTGAAAATGTGAATTTCAGAATTTCAGTGGGGCTGAGGTCAGGTGACTGTGGAGGAAAGTCCATGACAGTCAGGACTCCTTGGTCTTCTTTGGTCTTCAAGTAGTTCTTGCAAAACTTTGAGGTGTGTTTGGGGTTATTATCCTGCTGCAGTATGAATCCTTCTCCACAAATATGAAAACCAGAGGGTATAGCATGTCTCTGAAGAATATAGTGGTACTTCTCCTTGGTCAGGATGTAGTCAATTCGGTGCAGGTGTCTAAATCCAGAGTAGGCAAAATACCCCCAGACTTGAATATTCCCACTATCATGTTTCACTCTGGTTTTGATACACTGCGGTATCATTCTCTATCTTGTTCATCTCCTTACATACACCCTTTACTGCCATAAATCTCAAACTTGGATTCATCAGTAAATAGGCCTTTTCTCCAGTCATCCACTGTGAAATGCTGGTATTTCTTAGCTCATCCCAAACGATTGGCCTTGTTTCCCTTCCTGAGAAGTGGTTTAGAAACAGCTACTCGTCCTCTGAGACCACTACAGGACAGCCTTCATTTGACAGTACTTTTCACTTTCACTTAGTTCTGATACCATGTTTCCCACTATCACAATGCTGTTTAGTAAGCAATGATCTGCTGGAAACTTGAGGCAAAGCCATATTTATACTAGGTGAACACTGGTTGCAAGTTGAGTTACTTGAACTTGAAGTTGAGTAGATCAAACCAACCTGAGTGTCATCTCAACCCATGCTTCAATGGTAGGGAAACAACTCAAAGAAATCTAACCTTCTGTACAAAGGAGTTGGTCAGTGCCACAAATTTGCTTAAATTTGATTGCTGACCCAGAAATAGTGCAGAATCTTAAATATTTCTTCTTCATTGTACATGTCATAACTTCTTGTGATTTTAAATGTATCCTCAAATTTTCTGATTATTTCCAGGTTTATGTGAAAATAGTAGAGATTTTCAATGTTTTGAACTCCACTACATATGTGTGTGTGTGTGTGTGTGTGTGTGTGTGTGTGTGTGTGTGTGTGTGTGTGAATGAATGTGTATTTATTACGAGCTTTGTAGAGATGGTAGTTTTATTCTGAAAACGGGAACGGAATCAGACCGGAAGTATAGCTGTTACAGAGCTTTGCAAAAAAAAAAAAAAAACAAACGACAAAAAACCCACAGGTTATTATCGCACCAATAGAGTCGATTGAAAGACGTCCAGCGGCAGCAAACAGGTACCATTTTGTTCTATAAAACATCTGTGTAAAGCCTTTGAAATGTGCAGTCGAGCCAAGGTCCAAGCTAACGTAAGCTTCAAGTTGGCCATCTAAAATGAAACTAATCGGAAGCGATGCCATGTTTAAACTGTCAAAAGCTAGGTTAAGCTCATGTCATAAACCGACATGACAATTTACCTTATTTAACCCAAATTACAACAAAAGTCTGTTATTCATCTTTACAGTTTGCGTGCCTCGATAGAGGAGTCTGGTATGTTCATTTGTGTCTGATAGCGTTAAAGATAGCTATTTTCTTTTGTCGACTCCAGTTCAGACGTGACATCTGTTCATACGTAATGGTGTTTTTCCGTCAAAACAAAAATGCATCATTGCGTTTGAACATGTTGGAATTGATGCAATAAAACACGTCTTGTGCTTGGGGCGTCCTTTATTTACACTCCACCTTTTGCAGATCTTAATTTTCTAATTTATTCAAGCATTAGGTTAGCTACATCTTTGCTAATGTGGGTATTGGCCCGCTGTTACTTAGAAAATTAAACTACAGCCGTGTTCATCAAAATGCTGGAATAGTGAGATGCATATAACTGAGGTTTGAGGTTCTAGGTGGCTGTAGTGGTACATAGTGGTACGTGAACATGTTCAATCAAGAATCCTTTTGCGTTTTCTGGTGGAGTACGTGCTGTAGTCCATGATTGGACTAAGCCCTGTTTCCATAGTTTCCTGAATCGTCTCGGTCGGCTGTGATGTCAGTACAGCACTGCCCTTTCACACTCCCCCTCTCCCCGTTATTTCCACCTCTGATATCAGCGATGAGTCACCTAGCAGGCTGACCGTTTCAATGATTAGGGCCCTAGCACGAAAGTGTCAGGGGCTCAGCGATCCCTGGCACTGACAGTGCGAGGAACCTATTGTTTTTGTTAAGATTATTTGGGCCCGAGCATGAAAGTGCCAGGGCCCAATTGGCATCAAAAAGAAGGTTGTTGTAACTCGGCCTTACATCGTTCAATCTGCCCCAAGAGTCCAGACTTGAACATATCTACATGTCAATTTTGAGTCATAGTCATAGCGCCACCTACTGACAACAGGAAGTCAGCCTTATGTGACAAACTTCATCTGATTTACCTTAAATTTTAATGGTGTGGTCTACACATGAGGTACAACAACATTATGTATAATGGGGTGGTTGTGGGTGTTCTCTAGCACCACAGAATGGCTATTTTTTTGAAGGTGATAATTATCTCCTATATGCAATGTTAAGTATTCATGAAAATGTATATCAGTTGCCTTCTGGTACATGTATTGCTGCATTAATATTTCACTTATGTAGTATTGCAGTGTTTCCTATTTAAAAACAGCTGTGGTGCTTTTGGCTATAATTCTAGTTTTGGACCTTATATGTCACTGTCTGGGTCTAAGTTATGTTAAAAGTTGAGGCTTATTTCTAATTACTACTTCTGAAGCATCTGGACTACACTTTAGTTTTAGATAACATTAGGGCTAAATTGTAATCCTTATTTTGACTTAACATTTATAACATCTTTTGCAGTGGTGGTAATGTTCTTGCTGGGGTGGTGCACCACTGCTAAATGAATGCAGAGGAAACACTCTATTGCTTGACCAGATATCAATCCATCCTCAATACGTCTTGGGTGCATTCACACCTGTACACTTGTGATCGGATCACCCGAGACGGATGTTAATGCCAGGCATAAATAGGGCGGCATGTGGCCACATTCTTTTAGTAATGTAAACACAATGTGTCGTGGACCACATTGTAGGACTGCCTACTCAACTGACGTCCTCTTTTTTCCGGCAGACGAGGCACAGGAATTGCATTGCTGCCTCCTGGTCCAAAGCTGTGTTCAACTTGTTTGATAACAGGATAAACAGACTATTTTGTTTTTCATGTGAATTAAAAACTTAATCCACCTCCCGTTTTTTCCTGTTTTTCCTGTTCCCCTAACTGGTTACCCTCTTCAAATCGACAATTAAAATAGAAATTAAACCAAAACCAGAAACTAACTTGTTTTTCGCTTGTCTGTCTAAAAAAATATTTCAGAAGCTAAACGTTGCTGGATAGTTTCTTCTTTCCTGTCAAGTTGATAACTACAGGTTTTAGTTTTGCTGCGCTGCTCAACATAATGAGCTCCGGATTCAGGAGGGGATGGCTGCTTTACTACAAACTGTATGAACCTGGACTGCGTGTGTAACAGCTGACCTAGTGGATGTGTAGAAGAAAACAGAACATTATTAACATAAGATCCTGACCAATGCTGTTTATGTGTCGGAGATTAAAATAATCAATGCAGTTACGCTGCTGTGCCTCATGCGTAAATGTGCACAGTGTCTCATTGGAGAGATGCAGCTGCAAGAGATCACTGTATATAACTCTCTTTCTCTCTCTCTCTCTCTCTCTCTCTCTCTCTCTATATATATATATATATATATATATATATATATATATATATATATAAATATATATATATATATATATATATATATATATATATATATATATATATAAATATATATATATATATATATATATATATACACACACACACACACATATATATATATATATATTTTGATGCAGCACTAGAGCAAATCAATGGGATGGGCATTTGATTTTCGTGAGGGCGCACAATGCATTGTATATTTGTTTATCCTGTTATCAAACAAGTTGAACACAGCTTTGGACGGAGCGGACACCTGCACCTAACGCCGGTTAATTACGAACGAATTTGGTCTTCGCGAACGGAAATGATGTTCGTGTTTATTTGCATGAAGTGAGATCTGATCACAAGTGGTCACTCAGGACGCATGTTAATGCCAAGTGTGAACTGACGTACTTAAAGCTGTGCACTTGTGATCGGATCACCCAAGACTTAGCCTATGTTAATACCAGGTGTAAACAGGGCCTATGAGCAACAGGAAATGAAGCCTAAATGACACATAGTTCATCAAATGTATACACAATATATAACAGGTCATCTCCAGCACAACATACTGCACAGAGGAAATAATATTTTACCCATTCACACAGTGTCCGATAGTCTTGACAATACAGAGCTGTGTCAACAGACCTCCAATAGTAATACCACGCATGAGCAAGTCTTGAGCTCCATGGTGATATAATAATGATGATAATAATGACATGGCTATGAATTGTCAGGATTATCGGACACTGTGTGAATGGGTAAAATATTATTTCCTGTGTGCATTTTATGGTGCTGGAGATGCCTTATTAGAAATTGTGTGTACATTTGATGAACTATGTGTCATTTAGGCTTCATTTCCTGTTGCCCGTAGACAATAAGAGAAATATTAATGCAGCAGTGCATTTACCAGAGGGTAACTGACATGGATATACATTTACATGAATATTGGACATTGCATGTAGCAGATAACTATCACTTCCTGTGTCCACTATGTGGTGCTAGAGAAAACCCACTAATTATCCGTCATGTTGCTGTATATCATGTGTGGATTGCACCATGTAAATTTCATGTAAAATTGATTTTTGTCACATAAGGCTGCCTTTCCGTTGTCAGTAGGTGGTGCTATGACAATGACTCAATATTGACATGAAGATGTGTTCAGGCCTGGACTCTTATCAAACATGAGAAATTTGGGGCAGATTGGTCAATGTAAAGTGGAGTTACAACAACTTTGTGTTTAATGCTCCAAACATGTTTTGGACAAAATTGTCCAGTACACCACGCCAAGGGCGTTCCATGAAATAGTTGTTCATTAGGGGTTCATTAAAATACAACACCTGTCAATGGCTTCACTCTGCAACAGAAAGCAAAGTAGATTCAAAATGGCAGACTTCCTGTCGGACTTCGGGTATGGCTCCAAGAGGCTTTTTTTTTTAAGTCTGGAGATGTTACATCTGCCTACAAAATTATATACGTCAAATTTAAAGGTGGGGGCTGTGACTTTGAAATTTTCTGGGAGGTTCCCTCGAGCCATTTTGCCACACCCATGCCCAAGACCCATATCAGGTTACATGACTTTTGATGCATGTGCAAAGTTTTTGAGCAGCCCTAGCACCTCAAAAATGCTAAAAGTAATTAGGGGGCACTATAGAGCGGATGTGCCACGCCAAGCCCAATTGTGATTCTAATCACAATACTTACTAATTCAAACATAAGTGCAAAGTTTCATGAGTTTTCGCGCATCCTAAAGGTCTCAAACATGTGTTCGTAAAATGAAAATTGACGAATGAAATCCAAAATGGCTGACTTCCTGTTGGGCGAAAAAATTCAAAATATGTATTATGTCGATAATGACGAAAGCAATGAACCCACCGAATTTCATGCACATCAAAGAAATTTTGTTCCAAAATGGCCTGAGTCCAGTCACTACAGAACTTTGCAATTTCCGCCAGTTCTGACAAGCATCCCAAGCCTCTCAAAAATGCAATGGTGTGGGGGAATAATAATAATAATAATAATAATGTTATTAATAATAATAATAATGATTTTTACAAGAACAATAGGTTCCTCGCACTTTCAGTGCCAGGGACCGTTGGGCCTGTTGGGGGGAGGAGGGGTACATAAAAACACGTTCATGAAAAGCAACCATTTACGGCATACGGCCTTTAGAAACTGAGTACAATTAGCTGTAAACCATTAGGGATGTTCTTAATTATTTTATTATTATTTATTTAATTTTGACCGATTAATACTATTACCTTTGTCTCCCCCTTCTAGCAGTGAGAATAAAAGAGGGCAATCGTCTGTGATTGTCTGACACAGGCATGCAACACACTATTGTGTACGCACTGAATAACAGACACAGAGAGGGCATAAGAACGGATATGTTTTGACAGTCCACTGGCCCAAAAACATGGGATGTGTCCCAGTATGCCCAATGGCCAGTACACCACTGGTCATAACCTACTGTTGTGGCTGTAAAATGGTGGATAAATTGTTTTGAGTGTCACAAAAACTTAGAGGTTGACGTCTGAAAATTGTGACTACAAGTTTCTGTTTTGTTAACCTGTTGTTTTTGATCATGAATAAGCTGGGAGTGAAGGACGAGGAGGGGGAGGTTTTTGCTCTGAATTGAATCTGGAGGAGTGACTGTAGTTATCAACTTAACAGGACAGAGGAAACTATTAAGCAACGTTTAACTTCTGAAGTTTTTTAGACAGACAAGTGAAAAACGTTAGTTATTTTCTGGTTTTGGTTAAATTTCTATTCCAGTATACAATATGAAGAGGAAAACGGGTTAGGGGAACTGGAAAAACAGGAAATAACGGGAGGTGGATTATGTTTTTTTTAATTCACATGAAAAACAAAATAATGCATTTCTTTATCCTGTTATCAAACATGTTGAACACAGCTTGTTGAACAGTGCAATTCCCGTGCCTAGCCTGCAAGAAAATAGAGGACATCAGTTGAGTTGGCAATCCCTCATTGTGGCCCAGGACGCATTGCGTTTAGGCTGCTAAATGAATGTGGCCACATGCAGCCCAGACCACTTCCGAATGTGGTCTGAGTGATCAGATCTCAATGCGTCCTTAATGCGTCTTGGGTGTGTTCACACCTGTACTTAGAGCTTTCCACTTGTGATCAGATCACCCAAGACGCATGTTAATGCCAGGTGTAAACAGGGCTTTACAAACATGAATGCATGTCCTGCAGCTTAGCTTGTTGAACGAGTCACCAAACAACGTCACCGCAAACGTCAATTAGCGGCTAGATAGCTAATTAGCTATCTGTCCATGCTGTCTGTCCATATACAGCAGATTGTATAGTTTGTCTCCAATGAGACATTCACTTTTGAAGTTAATCCGTGGTACACATGCGTGCCAAACCGTGGGGGGTGATCTGTACAGATCATGGATCAGCTACGTTCTGTTACACCACTAGGGGTGTCAGTATGTAGCTTTCAGCCCTTATCTTGTTGAGCTCTGAATGTAGCAGTTAGTGATCAGTGGGCCCATGTGTTGTGATTAAAAGTAATAAATCTCTGCGGCAAGCTGATGTACGACATATACCTCAGAGTAGGGATGGGTATAATTAAGATTTTTAGGGTATTACTACTCTTACTGATACTGCTTATTGATCCAGTACTCTTACTGGTTCTTCTTGTTATTTTTTAAGAGAAACAAATAAATTAAGAATAGCAAAACTGACATTGCACCCATATTTATAGCTAAACCATCAGCTGGCTAATGGTTACTTTAAATTAGTAACCCATGTTTGTATAATTAACCCTGTGTGGGCTCTAGACTGCTAGCATACATAACATACCTGAGGTTGATGGGGCAACAAGAGATAATCTACAAGCTAGGCAGTCAAAAACTGTACATTTCTCTGCCTGTATGTGATGCACTTCGCTAGATGTTTTGAAAGATTGCTTGTGTTTCTGCCCTTACATACAAAGACTTGTTGCACTTGTGGCAATGAGCATTGTCAAATTGACTCTAGTGAAGTGTAACCAGACTTTCGAGTGTTTAGATCTCTCTGCCATTGTCACTAAGAGCAGGGTCTGTGTGTTTGTGTGTTCGTGTGTGTGTGTGAGAGAGAGAGACAGAGAGAGATCTCTCTTCTGGATTGGGAATAGCGAAAATGCATTAGACAGATGTCTTAATCTTATTGCAAATTAGAAACGGAGTTGGTGAGATACGTCATAATTAGGGAGGGCTAGTGAATTTTGATTTCTAAATCAAAGCAGACAGAAATTAGCTAATTTTTAGCTGAAAAAGCAGTTTTTGCACATACAATATGTGTATTGCTGGAAAAACCACATGTATTGAGATCATAATGCCAACATAAGCCTATGTAAACATTGTAAAAAAAAAGATGTTGTGTGTTGTTACCCTTTAAAGGGGCCCAGTGGAGTTTTCTTGTAAACAGACAAAAGTTATTTTTACATGAGAGTTACTCACCAAAACGCATTGTGTCTATCCTTAAGCTCTAACAAAAGCGCTGAATGCTTTTCCTTTGTTATAAAACAAAACCGAAATTTATCAGTATTTCAAACCCTGCATTGTATACATCCATCTTGTTCCAGAAGTTTGAACCATCTTACCCACTGGGAGGAAGCACGAGTAAATTGCAATCCCAACATGCCAAAGGAGTGAGGTCCACCAGAGATATTACCTTCACCTCCCTACTCCTGAACCAAGCCAAGCAAGGAAAACAGGTGAACAGGTGTGACACACTCTGTCTCCTGCAATTAACGTATTTAGCCTTTTCCCACAGGATAGTGTTGATAGCCTCTGTTCCATATTTGCAGGCCAGACAGCAGCAGTAAAACACACTGTGATAACCACAAACATGATGGGAGTCCCTGTGTGCTGTGTGGTCATGCTAGCATTCATTTGTCACAGCCACAGCCTGGAAACACAAAACCCACTGTACAGGCCCAAAAGGTAAGAAAAAGCTTTTAGCTTTTTATTTGTTTACAAATTGAATTTGTTTTTCTTATATCCTGCCTCTTAGTCATTCCTCTTCTTGTGAACTAACACAATTATGTTTACATTCAATGTTTATAACCAAAACACAGTGAGTATTCCTGAAGTCTAACAAAAATGTTGAATGTATAACGTTTGCAAAGCAGATTTAAAAATTTTTTTTTTATCTGTATTGTTTACATTAGCCAGTCTTTCCTCCTTTGTCATGGGTCATTCCTGTCTTTGCTGGTGCATTGCTACATTACTGCCACCATCTATCAATCAGTGGAACAGCACAAAATTATTGGCAGGAATGTGTATTGTGTCGCCTGCATGTGCACAAGATACAAACAAAACAGCAACCTGCTCATAGAAATATTGTTATGTAGTGCTACTAGTGGTCAGAAACTCCTCTGGGAAAGCTTCTGTTACAACAGTTGTATTTCAATTTCTTACATTGCTGCATGTTCTAAATATAAGCAAACATGATAGAGCATCAGAGGGGTGTACTATGAAGCAAGCTCAACATACCCAGGCTTTCTTTGTGTGAGCTGGCTCGACAAACCCTAAACTCACAATCAGAGATAAGTGGTATCATGACGGTGGATATGAACTTTCTTTGTTAACCCAGACTTTCTGCTTCAGGCTCTGTGCGTGTCCCCATAAAAGGGGGCGTTTGGCACGTCATTTGACTCTTTTTCCGCACAAAATGGACCGATCGTGTGCTGCCTGCTTCAGTCAGGAGGAACAAGTCATTAAAACGGAGAGCTACGAATATTATAAATACATTATCACAGCAAATATCACAGTTGCTGCAAATAAGATGAGAGATGAATGCTGGCAGAAAATTGCAAATTCGTTAATTAAAACACTAATTCATTAATTTATTAATAGCAATTCATTTAAATACTTATTTTACCATTCAATGCCCTCTCCGTGCCTCCCACATCCAAAGCTCTTAAACTTTAAATTTGATGCAGCAGATTTAAACATTATACTCAAGAAGTGCATTTAGGTCCGACTCTGTCTCATAATGGAGGATAATCAATCAATCAATCAATTTTTATTTATATAGCGCCAAATCACAACAAAAGTCATCTCAGGGCACTTTTCACATAGAGCAGGTTAAGACCGTACTCTTTAATTAACAGAGACCCAACAATTCCCCCATGAGCAAGCACTTGGCGACAGCGGTAAGGAAAAACTCCCCTTTAACAGGTAGAAACCTCAAGCAGAACCTGGCTCTTGGTGGGCGGCCATCTGCTTTGACCGGTTGGGTTGAGAGAGGAGCTCAGTGCATCATGGGAAGTCCCCCAGCAGTCCAGGCCTATAGCAGCATAACTAAGGGCTGATCCAAGGTGAGCCTGGTTGGCCCTAACTATAAGCTTTATCATAAAGGAAAGTTTTAAGCCTACTCTTAAACATAGATGGTTCCACAGGAGAGGAGCCTGATAGCTGAAGGCTCTGCCTCCCATTCTACTTTTAAAGACTGTAGGAACCACCAGTAAGCTTGCATTCTGGGAGCGCAGTGTTCTAGTGGGATAATACGGTACTATGAGCTCTTAAGTAAGTAGTAAGTGGAAATCACTTTAGATTTTGCCCAAATCAAAGTGAAATTAATATTATAGATTGAATATTATCTGTGATAAATACCAATAGACTAATCAATTTTATTTTATTTTTGTTCAAAGTATTTCTTCATTAGTTTTTTGTTTTTTATTAGTTATTTTTTTCATTATTTGAAATATAGTTTGATCTGTTGTAACTAAATCCCATCCTACAAGTAACCCCAACCTCTTGCACCATTACAAATTTACAATATGGCCTATCAAATCAACGGTAAGTATGATAAAAGACTAATCAGTTTTCTAATCGGTGTTCTAATAGCTGCAGTACCAGCAATGTTAAACAGAACTGGCAGCAAATCAAGTAGTTAGTGAAGCCGAAGCTCGGAACATAACCTACTCCGGACCAGGTTAAGTTTGCAGCATAAGTAACCATAGTGATCTAGCCAGGTTAAAAGAGAGCCACCTTCGAGACATTGAAAACCCTGGCTTTAGTCTCAACGTACCTCGCTAACCCACTAATCTCACTTCATATTACACCCCTCTGGTTGTTCAAGTTGTTGGTGTTGTTAGTGTACAGGGAGAATATCATCAACTAGGTCTGTATCTGATTCAGGACTTGGAATGGGTATCAAAAGGCTTTTATCAAATAGGAAATTAGTTAATAAGATTTTCCATGCCTAATAATGCCAGTTAATGTCCAACCCTGTTGGAGAGGAAGGTCATGAAGGTTGACCCATACAGATAGACAAAGATAAGCTAGGCATAAACCCAAGTCATTGGGTTAGTCTGAACTGGTATCACTCTCTCCCTCCATCTGTCACTCTCCTGCTTTTTTTTCGGCAAGTCAGTTAAATGACAATGGGCCTCATTCAAAACAGTACGTATGCACTGTACTTAAACCATGCGTACAAACTTTTTAAGCACAAATCCAGGATTCATCAATATGTTCTTACTCTGCAAACAAATTTAGAACTGCCTTAGACGATGCATATACACAAATCATAAATGTCCCACGATCTTAAAAAATGATATGGTCAACATTTATTCAGTGTAAACAGTATATTAACCCCATCATTTAAAAAATGATTGGGCCTAATTATACAACAAAAGTGTGAAATTGTTAATAATGCAATTTATTTAGTAATTATAAAATTAATAGCTAAGATGTTGTAATCGATAAATTATCATCATAAATGTAGTGAAATTATTAATATATTAAAATTGTCCTGTTCCCACTTTTAGATGACAGTATATTTAGTTATATATCAGTTATATATCAGAATTTCCATATTGGAATGTGACATTAGTTCATTATCCCCATCAGATTTTGCCACGATATATCATGCTCATAGACTATAAAAAAGTATAGATGTAGTCACTGTGATCTCACCCATTGGTTTGTGAACTGCCATTTTGAAGCCTTGAGTTTAGCAATTTGATCATCGCCATATTGGATTTGGTTGTTGCCATGTTTGATTTTTGGAGCCAGAAGTGACCATATTTGGACAAGAGGGTTGAGCTGACCATAGCGCTAGCTGCTAGCTTGGTTAGCATGATGCATTTACAATCTATGGTTAACAGTGATAATGCTAATGCTAATGCTAATTTCCACTAGTGAAAAACAGGCCTAAAACCATTAAAATGAAATGTACTCACCGGAAAAACTGAACATCCAACTCCTTAGAGGGTCTTAATCACAACCAAACACTGAACAAGACTTTTTTAGGCAACAAAAATGTAATAATTATCTTTTAAGAACTGGAAACGCACTGTGAAATAGCAGCAGCTACGCCTATACTCTGGGGTTACCCCATGGATACGTTACATAATCAATGTTTTCGCTATGGAAGCAACTTGTCAATCGCAACATCACAACATAGCCACGCCCTAAAGCATACGCTGCTTTATCATCTATTTTACTCTAAATGGGACCATAATTTACAAAATGAAGACTTGAAACTAGTGATTGAGACCATAAACGCATTAGGAAACAGTTTAATGAGGTAATAAATCAAGTGAGAAGTAGGGTCATTTTCTCATAGACTTCTATACAATCGAACTTCTTTTTGCAGTCAGTGGAGTCGCCCCCTGATGGCCATTAGAAAGAATGCAGGTTTAAGGCACTTCCGCATTGGCTTCACTTTTCAGGCTGGGAGCTACCCTCTTGGTCCAGACGAATCTATCCATATAAGCCACAACCATTTGTGCCTAGATAGATTTTCCACCATTATGAATTTTGTCCAAATCTGTTTTTTCACTACTCTTCTTACAAATTTTGAGCAATTGGTGTCAAATTTGTTAGATTTTTGATATTGAAATAATACATTTTTAAACCTGTGTCTTTAAGTTCAGTTTTACATAAACTCTCATAAATCAAAAATTGGCTTAAGCAATTGTAACCAAACTTACTGCATATATTTGGATGCTAGATCCAAGCTTCGTTATGCAGACCTGGGATATTCTGCCACCAGGGGGCGCCACAGATAATAAAAGTTTATATTGAAATTTGATATACACAATCTATGTTTATGTGTCAGTTTATGCATAAAATTTGGTAATGCTTGATTAAAATGGGTGTAGCTTATTACAACAAAGTTGAAAGTTTCCAGACATTTCACATTTCAAACTTCAAAAATCAAAATAAATCACCTGTGCTTCCCACAGAGCGGAATTTTTTTCAGCACATCCACTGAATTGTGAAAAAAGTTTGCCCCACTGCAACCTATGGTCCATTCAGAAGTCTGATACGTTATATTTTTCAAAATATGCAAAATCAATTAACATCTACAGTGGGATCCAAAAGTCTAAGATCACATTGAAAATCTCTGATATTTTCACATAAACCTGGAAATAATCATAATCAGTTTGAGGATTCAGAAACATTGATCTCTGTTCTATTTCTGTTTATTCTAAGCAAAAAGGGTTTTAGCATCAAATCATGGCTAGACTAAAGGTTTCTATGGTGGCAGTGAACAGAACCCTAAAACAATTTGCAGAGACCGGATCAGTTGTATCCAAAGCACGATCAGGCATACCAAAAATGACCACACCGCTCAAAGATCAATACATCACGCTTAGTTCTCTGAGAGATAGATAAGCAACTTCATCACAGATACAGAATTTACTAAATAAAGATTGCAAGGCTCCAATCAGCAAAAGAACTGTCAAAAGAAGACTGTCTTGTAGTGGTCTCAGAGGATGAGTAGCAGTCTCTAAATCACTTTTCAGGAGGGGAAACAAAGCCAAATACCTGAGGTGGGCTAAGAAATACCAGCATTTCACAGTGGATGACTGGAAAAAAGTCCTATTTACAGATGAATCCAAGTTTGAGATTTATGGCAGTAACAGAAGGGTGTGTGTAGGGAGACGAACAGGAAAGAGAATAATACTGCAGTGTATCAAAGCCATAGTGAAACATGGTGGTGGGAATATAGTCTGGGTGTTTTGCCTATTCTGGAGTTGGAAACCTGCACCAAATTGTCTACACTCCTTCCCACTCCATCAGAGACATGCTATACCCTCTTGTTTTCATCTTTATGGAGAAGGATTCATTGCTTTGCAAGAACTACTTGAAGACCAAAGAAGACCAGGGAGTCCTGACTGTCATGGACTTTCCTCCACAATCTCCTGACCTCAACCCCACTGAACATTTATGGGAGTACTTGAAGACTGAGAAAGACAAGCATTCTGTGACATCACAAGAAGCTCTTTGGAGTATTGTCAAATCATGCTGAGATAACATGGGTTATCAGGTTTTGTACAAACTTGTGGAGCCCATGCCAGCTCGAGTGCTGTCATTAAAGCAAAAGGACATACCAAATACTAAAAGATATTCTGAAATTCATGTACATTTTTCAAAGATACAACTTTTCACTCAAATTGTTAAGCTAATATTATCATTTGTAATGAAAAAAATAGTATTACATTCAAAACAAATGCAAAATAGTATATATGATGATAGAAGTCTTCATTCATTCATATGCAACCAAAATTGACACAGACATTCTTTGCATACTAGATATAAAGTATTCTAAATGGTGTTCAGATTGGTAAGTCCCACAATGATATTGAATATCTTGCTCTAAATAGTACTGTATGCACAACATTTTCATTTGATCTCATTCTGGTCCAGGGTTTGAATCCCCAGGTGGCCAAGTCCTACGTGCCAATAATATAGCAATTTATTCATGTGATATGTTTTGAAGTGCTTATTGAGGTCATATTAAGTAGAATGCTCACAATGTGTTTGGAACCCCAATCATTGCTGCTAGTGGCTATATTTAGGGATCCAAGCAGCAAAGCTGCTGGGACCCTATTGTATCTGTTAGGATCATCATCATCATTATTATTATTATTATTCTCCTTCTTCTCCTTCTCCTTCTACTACCACTACTACTACTACTACTACTACTACTAGTAGTTCTTCTTCTTCTTCTGCCCTAAAAGTATCTTGGTCTCAGAAACCATAACAGTGACAGTTCCCAAACTTGGCAGATAGGTTGGAAATCTCACCCACTACTCAGACAAACAAGTATACTGATTGGCCCAACGATGGCGCTATTACAACAGACTTTACGTTTTGGCCTATGACTTTTGAACTGTAAGTCTCAGAAACAGACAAAAGATTCACTGAGTGTTTGGTCATGTTACTAAGTGTGGCACGAGATTCAAAAGCCAGTGCACACTCCAGCAACAGCCCGGCACTTTGGCTCAACAGCAGTTAACACAACTCTGAAAAGTCTTACAGTTTTCTCTCAGGTAATGTTACATCTAGCATTAGCACAGTAAAAAAAAAATGAATCAGCCTGGAGCTCCACAGTTAAATAACGTGTAAATGATGGTGCTATAACCAGAAACTTTATGTTTTGGCCTATGACCTTTGAACCTTAAGTATCAGAAACAGAATTCTTTTTTTCCTGGATTCTGTGGATCCAGAAAAATCTATCCATATAAGCCTCCCCCATTTGCACCTTGGCTGATTTTCTGCCATTTTGAATTTTGTCCAAATCTGTGTTTTCACTACTCCTCCTACCAATTTTTTAGCAATCGGTGTCAAATTTGGTACATAGCTAATCTGGACTGAGCCGGGAGAAGGTAGTTTTTCTGATTTTTGATATTCCATACCATTTTGAAATCATACATTTTTAAACCTGTCTTTAAATTCAATTTTACATAAATGCTCTTTAATTAAAATTGGCTTAAGTGATTGTAACCAAACTTGGTTCACATGTTCAGATGCAAGGCTCAAGCTTTGCTATGCAGTCCTAGGATGTAATGTCGGTAGGAGCCGTCACAAATGTGAAAAGTTTATTACTTGTAATCGGCTGCACACATTTGAATGAAATTTGGTTTGCACGGTCTAGGGTAATGACTTAGTCGATGCATAAAATTTGGTAATGATTAATGAAAGTGGGCTTGGCTTATTGCAGCAAATCTAAATTTTAAACTTCAGTAAATCTAAATAAGTGATCTACATGTCCTACAGAGCTGAAATGTTTTCAGCACATCCACTGAATTGTGACAAAAGTTTGCCTCACTGCAACCTATGGTCAATTCAGAAGTCTGTCACTCTATATTTATCAAAGTATGCAAAATCAATTAACGTCTATATCTCCAAAAGTCTTCATTCATATGCTATGCATGTGGCAATTTAAGCATGTGGCATGTTTTCAAATTCTTCTGAAGGTCATATTACGTTGAAGACTGCCCTTTGTGCTTGGACCCCATTCATCACCTTTTGCGGCTATATTTATTGTGAATGCTGATTCGGAATACACACTATTGTTCTTCTAAGCTGTATTAGTGTGAATGCTGAAGCATTCTTACTTTTGTTCTTCAAATCTTTTATTCTGTTTCTTGTACGTTTTTTAATTGCTAACTACTTCTGCATACTTTCAAAATGTTCAGCTCTTTAAGCACATTTCATCTTTCTAGCATATTCTAGTAATTTTATATATTCTTTTAAAATATTAAAATTTCTAATTGAAAGTCTATGGGAGGAATGTTTGAAAGTTTGTATCTTAAAAACTAAAAGTACTGAAGTATTCATACTTCTTGGACAGGTGTCCCTTGTGGAAATACTTAACATATTAAAACATGGTGCCAATGGCACCACCATGTGGTCAGTAATTACATGTTTTACATTTTGGCTCATGAACCGTGAGCAGGGTTTGTGCTAGCTGGCATATGCCGGCTTTTTGCCAGTATCATGTGTAGTTGTCCAGCAGATGAAAAGACCAAAAATGTCCGGCGGGAAATATGCCTATTGCCAAATAAATAAATACCATTATTAATAGCATATTAAATAACCTAATACTGTGTGACCTATAGTATGTTGTCAAGACAACTTAAATATAAACGGATATTATGCAAAAGTTTGTTTTGCCTTCGCTCTGTGACTAAGTGTGGCACAAGATTCAAAAGCCGGTGCACATTGCAGCAACAGCCTGGCGCTTTGGCTCAAAAGCAGTTAACACAACTCCAAAAAGTCTTACCGTTTTCTCTCAGGTAACATTACATCTAGCATTGGCACAGTGAAACAAAAGAACAGTTTTAAAACAGTTAAATAACATATCGTTAGGAAGTTTAACTTTTCAATGGCCCCATTGAGATTGACATGCTCAGGGAGACCACGGCAGGTGGAGGTGGTGGTGGAGCTGTAGCCGCAGGCTGCGCACATGGCTGCATTAAATTAATGATAGCAAAGCTATTTGTTTATTTTATTGTTTTAACCTATATGCTCAGTTTGCAAAGCTTGCGAAGAGTTCATTCTGCTGACTACTTTTAATAAAATACATTTGTTGACTCATTGTTTGTGTTTTTTGTGTTTTATTGCTGTTTAAATGTAGACTATTATATGGCTATTCAAAAGTCCTGTATGGCCAGAATTCTGGAATATTAATGGACATAATGACCGTCAAAAAAAAAAAGCATAAACTCTGACTGTGAGGCCTATCACAACAATATTTGCACAGTATATTCCTTGGATGATGCTGATTTGACTGACATAGGCCACACCCATTTTCACCTGGAAAAATTTCCTGCAACTTTGGATTTTTTGGTTATCATATTTTTTGCTTCTGTTGTAACATATTTAATCTAATCTTCACCAAACTTCGTAAATACCATATTTAGGTGACCCCACATAAAACCTATGAGATCGTTTTTGGGTATCACTTACTGTTTGTCCGTAATTTGTTACCAAAATTTTGAAGGTGTGGCCTGATGCACTTAACAGGCCATAACTCTTCAATGCTAAATTTGATTGCAACCAAATTTGGGAATGTTGTACATATAGCCACACTGCACATGTGTGTAACATTTGATACGATTCTACCTAGAGGGGGAACTACTGTAATATTATAACATGATATTTGTACAATTCTGTTGTCTTTAATAAAATTAAACTTGGTACACAAGTTCTCCAGGAGAATATGCAAGGCATATTGAAGCATTGCACCAACAGCCCCATATATTGGCATTAGTGAAACACCACCATGCTACCTATTAACTGCCATATCTCTTAAATGTAATATTCAAGGGTAACCAAATTCAGCAGAGTTGTACAGATGGTGATGCTGAACAAGTCTGTAGCATTTGTCTGTAGCATTTGATACAATTTCACCTGTAGGTGGAGCTACAAGATTTTAAGAATTTTTTGCTGGAGCAGCAGCTTGCAGCGGCAGTAGCAGCAGCTTGCAGCAGCTAACAGCTTCCAGCTCTTGCTCGCATTTTCTTCAGAAAATGTAAATATTCTAGTGACAAATATTATTCATGGCTCCGCCCAGTTACCACAGTTACATTACAATCAAGCGCACCTGCAGAGCGGCCATCCCAAAGTAAAATGAGGTATCAGCTACATGAGTCTCATGCTTTACGTAAGACTTGTGTTTTAATGCTGTTGTTCTACTTGTGAGATAGAATGTCTATCCCTTGTGGTCTCCTCTTTAGGACCCCTGTCAGAACCGAGGGTGTTTGGGTTTTCCATATAGTAGTATTTGCTATACGGTGCTGCTTGAAAGTTTGTGAACGCTTTAGAATTTTCTGTATTTCTGCATAAATATGACCTGAAATGTGATCAGATATTTACACAAGTCCTAAAACTAGATAAAGGGAACCCAATTAAACAAATGAGACCAAAAAAATCATTTTTTTCCTTTTTTTTCATGTATTTGTTGAAGGCAAAAGTATGTGAACCCTTGCTTTCAGTAACTGATGTGACCCCCTTTGACAGCAATAACTTCAACCAAATATTTCTGGTAACTGTTTATCAGCTCTGCACATCGGCTTGGAGGAATTTTAGCCCATTCCTCCTTACAGAACAGTCTCAACTCAGGGATGTTGGTGGGCTTCTCAACATGAACTACATGCTTCAGGTCCTTCCACAGCATTTCTTTAGGATTAAGGTCAGGACTTTGACTCGGCCATTCCAAAACATTATCTTTCTTCTGCTTTAACCATTCTTTGGTAGAACAACTTGTGTGTTTAGGGTTGTTGTCTTACTGCATGACACATAGTCTGTTGAACTTCAGTTCACAGACAGATACCTTGACATTTTCCTGTAGAATTGACAAGTACAACTCAGAACTCATAGCTCCATCAATGATTGCAAGCTGTCCTGGTTCAGAGGCAGCGAAATAGCCCAAACCATGATACTACCACCACCATGTTTCACAGATGAGTTAAAGTTCTTATGCTGGAATGCAGTGTTTGCTCATTGCCAAACATAACGCTTCTCATTCAAGCCAAAAAGTTCAATTCTGGTCTCATCCATTCACAGAACATTGTTCTAATCACCTTCTGGCTTATCCACGTGGTCTTGAGCAAACCATAGACAGCAGCAGTGTTCTTTGTGGAGAGTTTTGGGTTTCTCCCTGTAACTCTGCCATGCACACCATTGATGTTCAATGTTCTCCTGATGGTGGACTCATTAACATTGACTGTAGCCACCGGAAGAGAGATCTTTAGTTTCATAGACATTACTCTTGGGTGCGTTGTGGCCTCCCGGACTATTGCACGCCTACTCTTGGTGTGATCTTTGTTGTTCGACCACTCCTGGGGAGGGTAACAATGGTGCTGAATTTGTACACGGTCTGCCTTACAGTTGTCTGGTGGAGTCCACACTCTTTAGCAATGGTTTTGTAACCCTTTCCAGCCTGGTGATTATCAACAACTCTTCTTCTAAGATCCTCAGAAATATCCTTTGTTTGAGCCATGATACACTTCCACAAACCTGTGTTGTGAAGCTCGGAGTTTGACAGTGAAGACCCCGATTTCTCTTCTTTAAACAAGGTAGGGCCTCCCAGACTCACACGTGATTGTCATCCCATTGATTGAAACAACTGACTGTAATTTCCCCTTCAAATGAATTGATGATACTAGGGGTTCACATACTTTTGCCATGCACAAACATGAAACACTGGATCATTTTCCTCAATAAATAATGAACCAGTGTAAGGTTTTTGTCTCATTTGTTTAACTGATGTCTCTTTATCTAGTTTTAGGACTTGAATGGAAATGCTGTATTCTAGATTCTTAGCTGTTTTTTTGATATTCATATGGAGATGTTTTTTGATAGATTGTATAATTTAAGCTGTTAAGCTGGTTTTTCATATCTACAGTATATGAAGATGTTTTTTGATAAATTGTATAACCTAGGCTATTTGTCAAATGTATTGGGTTTTTCTAATGATTTTTAAATGGCATATGAATCAGGTACTTGCTCCTCCTACAGTATGTAAATGTGATTGAGGACACTCCTCCCCATGATAGAGCACACCTGTGTCCTATCCCCTATATAATGTCTGTTGAGTTGTTGTGTCCCCTCAATACCCTGAAGAAGACTGTCATGTTGAAACATTGCTAACTTATTTAACTATTCTTGCATTATGTGTACGAGTGTGCGACTACCTTTCTTCACACTTGTACTTTCATTGTGGTCAGCATCTCTATAATACTGGTGTGCATTCCTCTTCTTTCCCATCCTGAAAGTTAATCATTTCTGATGTAAAAAACACCAGATTTCCACACAGTCAGAAGAATAATAACTGTGTGTCCTGGTATTGGTTCAGTTATAAAATCCAAGCACAGCATGAAATATCTCTCCTGCTGGCTGCTGAAAGCTGAAGAGTCACTGGATGGTAAAGGAGGACGGTAAAGGAGGATATGGTTGAGACGGTGCGTGTCTGCTTAAACAGGAATTAGCGAACTTCACTGCATTTAACAATGGAGCTGAGAGCTTGGGGCAGGAAACAGTCGCTCTGCGTCATGCTGTCCTCCATTTCCATCATCCCTCTCTGTTTCCATCACACTTATGTATTTAGGTCATTTAGAGACAAGACTGTAAATGTTTACAGCCTGTCATGGTGTCACCCTTCCTTAATCTGTATATAATAACGTTAAATGACACAAAGAAAACAGTAATTGAAACTGCAAGTCGAATCAGAGGCTCATTGACTGATGCATAGACTCAGCAACTTTTAGGGGCCAACCCTAGTTTATATTATTAGATTCTGTTTCTCACCTTAATTATCATTTCCACCTTATCATGTAACCAGCAGGTCACTCTAGAAAACCAGAAACAGAAACAGGATTTCTGCTTAAATGAATAGCAGGGACTAACAGGGAATAACAGGTACATGTGTGTAAATGGTGCTTATGAATGGTTTACACATCTGGCCCCAGATTTACTTACTTGTAAACCCACTGGAGATGAAAATTTCATATCATGATTATAGTAACCAAAACTATCACAGTTATCAGTATTATTGTTAAAGTGTGCTAAAAATGTTCAAAAAGTACAATACACACACTGTTATCATTTCACAGTATTATATTGAAAACCACATATAAAATTAGCCAATGCCTTTTTACCATTTCAAAACCATATCAAATGTGCATTAACAATAAGGATGGCACTGTGTGGCCATGAGAGGCAACTGCACTTTGCACTGCAGCAAAAAGGAATGCCTGTCTGGTCTACTGTATGCATGTACTATATTCCTGTTCTCATTAAGCTGTCACTTTTCTTTTTCTGACTTTTTCTTGTTGTTCAGTAACATACAGAAACTCCTCAGCTGCATTCAGACTGAAAACAGTCTGAATGACTTTTTCTTGTTGTTCAGTAAAATACAGAAACTCCTCAGCTGCATTCAGACTGAAAACAGACCTGTGTAAAACAAAACAGGGGGTTGTGTTAGTTTTACTGTGGTTTATCGTGAAACTGGTAACAGTTTCATCCGTGAAACCCATGATAAATTTGTGTTTCACCTTTCATTCAATTTGCTCTCACAATCTTTGTGTTATTAGTATATGATTTTCTAAGCTATGTTTGAATTGATTGCCTAATGCAGCTTGTTGCAACATGACTCTTTGGTTGCAGCAAAAGATGAGCTTGTTTCAGTTTCTTGCTGGACAACCCTGCGCTGGTGCCCTCTGTGCCACAGTACCTCTGTGCCTGCCCTGTGGCTAATTGGGATGGATGAGGGCATTGTTTTTTCATGCAGTGCTCATGACAATGTGAATACAGCTTAAGGGTGCATCCAGAAACATTAGCTCTCTGTGGTAAAACTTAGCCCTCTCATTAATTTGAATAGGGGCAGTGCGTTGATGCGGTAGGGGCGCCAATGCAGAGGGTTCGGCAAAACAACCCAGGTTTATCTGACAAAGTTAAATGGCTCAACTTTGCTGCAATGTAATGTCCTCTGGCAAGGTGCTGCTTTGATCAACCACATACATGCAAGCACACATTCCTGGTGGGATTACTCTGTAACATGAATGCTGTAGTGGAGTGTTTACATTGCGATCGTCACAACAAAAGATAAAATAATGGCAGCCCGGACAACTTTCCAGAGTTGTAAGATCCTGTCTGTGAGTATTACAGTTGCCTTAGGCCATAGCTCAATATGCAATCAATGCCTGGTACTGTCATCCACACACATTCTGTAAAGAAGGGCTTAGTAGGCATACATGTAAAAAAAAAAAAAAAAAAAGCATTATATTGTAGCGACTCTTAAAGGACATAATTTACCATAATTGGTGGTTCAGAACAAACAGTTACGTGCTCATTCTATGTATTTTTTGTGACTCTTTTCAACAGTTTGTGTTCAGCAGCTTTTTAGAAAGCAGTGTTAGCTGTGTGAAAAATAAATGACACACACCTTTGAGTCGTCAAAAGAGAAACTGTTCGTCTGTCCTTTCCTGCAACTTCCACACTGGTGACCCTGATGTTTGCCTGCTGGATGTCTCCAGAGACATCTCTTCATGAACATGGTAACAAATGCATTCTCCCACAAGCTGCCTGAGTTCTGGGTATCATCTGCCTTGGCCTGGTTTGCTCAGGCGGAAGCACAATTTGTGTTTCAGGAGATCACTGCTGATGACACAAAATACTATTTGGTGTCAGCCCTCAGGAGTTCAAGAGAAACCAGAATGGCAAGCTTCCTCAAACACCATCCAACAGAGGACAAATATGAAATGCTCAAGGCTCACCTGTTGAAATCCTTTGAACTGTGTGATGCTGAGTGGGCCAGCCGGCTCTTCACTCTGCAAGGGCTCGGCAACTGCAAAATGGTTGAACTTATGGAAAGGATGCTGGATCTCATGGGAGAGCACAAACTGGACTTCCTCCTCCTCCAACTTCTTCTGCAACAAGTGCCATCTCAGGTATGGGCTGCTCTGGCCAACACCACCATCACTGACTGCCAGGCTCTGGCCAAGGAAGCTGATAAATTCTCCCAGCAGGACAACAACATGGTGTGGCTGCGCTGCGCTGGGGCAGGTCCCCCACGGCAGCAAAGTATCATTGGCCTGTGTTTTTACCATGCAAAGTTTGGTCCCAAAGGCAAGTGGTGCTGTACTCCTTGCAGCTTTGTCACGGCAGGAAATACCAGAGCCGGCACACAGTAGTGGCCATGAGCGTCATCTGAACAGGCAGGCTGCTGTTCATCAAAGACGCCATCTCTAGACAGCGGCTCTTGTGCAACACAGGTGCGATGAGAATCCTACCAGCATCAACAGTGGATGTCCTGGCCAATGGATGCCCCCCCCGGCCCTCCTTGGCATGGATTTTCTATGCGCCTATGGACTGCTGGTGGATGTCAAAAACCGCTGTTTAATCCATGCTGTCGCCTTCTGTTCGTATGCATTCAGTGGAGCAGACTCCCTCAGGCTGTCTAGCATGCTCCGAGTTTCTCCCCCTCCTTGCCAAGTTTCCGGACCTTACGCAGCCCACCTTCTTGTCATCCGCCACCAAGCTCGGGGTAGAATACCACGTCATCGCCACCAACCACCAGTCTATGCCCAGGCTCAACACCTCGACCCACCTGCCAGGCTGGAAAAGTCATCTTTTTCAAAGTTGACGTCATCTGTGAGACCACCGGATGCCTGTCCACCCGCCAGACATCCCCAAAACAGCGGTAATCCCACTGTTCAGACTGATTGAGTTCTTGTGCATGCAGTTTGGCCTTAAGAACGCAGCGCAAATCTTCCAGGACCTCATGAACTCTGTGCTAAAGGACTTACCCTTTCTCTCAATCTACCTGGACATCATCCTCGTCGCCAGCACCTCCAAAGCAGAACACATGTCCAACTTCTGGACTCTCATTGAGCGGCTCGGCCAGCACGGGCTGATCGTCAACCCAGCCAAGTGCCAACTCAGGCTGTCCACCATTGACTTCCTTGGATATCGACTCATCAAAGAAGGGGCAGCTCCTCGACCTCTGCCTCGCTTTCCGACACTTCTGCTCTCTGCTGGAGGCTCAACAGTTCATGGTCCTTGTTGACCACAAACTACTTACATTCGTCCTGGCCAAGGTGACCGAGCTGTGGTCCGCCCACCAGTAGCGACAGCTCTCCTACATATCGGAGTTTACTACAGACATTCAACATGTTGCTGGAAAAAAACATTGTCACAGACTACCTCTCCTGAGCCATCACAGGAGCTGTCCACTTGGGGCTTGACTATGCCCACATGGCTGCAGACCAGGCCTCAAGAAAGATATGAGGGACTGGGCTGCCACCTGCGTGGAGTGCCAGTGTGTTAAGGCTCACTGCTACACCACAGCCCCCCTGGCGCAGTTGTCAGTGCCCCCCTCCCACGGTTTCACATACCTCCTCACCATGATGGACAGGACCACTCAATGGCCAGAAGTCCCACTGTCGTCACTGAGGTCTACCAAGGCATTCATTGGGACCTGGGTCGCCCGGTTCGGCACACCATCTGACCTATCCTCTGACTGAGGCCTTCGAGGTCCTCATGTCTGAGCCCTGGAACACAGTTGCAGAAAGCCTCATACCACCTGCAGGCTGAAGGGTTGTGCGAGCAGTTTCATGAAGGCTGCTCTGTGGGCCAGCCTTAGGGACAGCTGTTGCATCGACAGACTCCCATGGGTCATGTTAGGCCTCAGAACTGCCCCCAGGGGCCCCATCTGCTGAAATGGTTTATGGCTAACTGCTGCAGGTCCCGGGGATTTATCCCCAACATCACAGCTCCCTGGTCTGCGACCCACCAACGGACCATGCTCCTGGATAATGCCAGGGTTTTCACACAGGTCCCCACTTCCCAACATGGCCTCCGTCACCCCTGAATTCCACCGGGCGCGTGTGCGCCGCGTTCCGGCTCCAACGCAGCTGCCGGAGCTGATCGCGGCCACTCCAGTCAATGTATCCAATTCCACCGGGCGCACCGCTGCGCGTTTCAGAAGCGTCCCAGAAGCGTCCCAGAAGCGTCCCAGAAGCGGCTCTCCGCTCCACTGGGCTAAAGACAGGTGGCTCGTCTATTTTTTACGGAAGCCGCGTCAAGCAGTGCAGAGCAGATCGAGCTGGGCAGGAAGTCAGACCCAGAAGCAGCATTTTCAAAATAAAACGCCCCGTGCAGACTCCTGGTTGTATATCAACAATAAACTCAATTAAAACAGACGAATAAAGAAATTATTTAACTATGTAGCCTACTTAACAATAGTAGAAGCACAAAAAACAAGGAAAATGACCAAATCAACGAAAGTTTAGCAAGTTAGCAAAATTGGGCAGTTTAGTTGCCCTGCTACTGCAGTAATTACGGTAGCTTCAAGGGACTTTATCAGCTTTGACTAGGCTGCTGTAATTATTGTAGTGGGAGTGCAACTGACTTTAAACGGCGAAAGGCTTCCCGGCAGTGAAGACGCTCCGCTTCTGACATGCTCCCGGTGGAATAGGGCGCTGTGCAGATGACAGAGCAAAACCGCGTCAGAGCCGGAACGCGGCGCACACGCGCCTTGTGGAATCCCGGGGTCAGTCTCACGTCCCCACAAGCATACAACGAAATGGTATGGTACAGTCTTGTATAGAGGATATTCTGGAGGATCTAATAGAAGTGAGTGTACACAAAGTCACATAGTGGAGGAGGGGCCAAACCATTTAAAATTTTATAAACTAGGCACAAATTAGAGAATAATCTAAAATTGTCAAAGCACAGTAAATTGTATTTCTACAGTACCCTACAGTGATAGAAATGCATTGGCTTTTTGTCGAGTGTTTAGAGTTTTTTTGTATAAGGACTCAAGAGGTTTTATGGCTGTTTCTCCAGCCTGCCCCCAACATATGATGCAATAAGACATATGGGAAAGAATCATAGCATGCAAGAATATTTTGGCTGTGTCCAAAGAGAGATAGTTTCTAATATGTCTAAAATTTGCTAAGTTGTACTTTATAGTTTTAACTGATTTTTTAAACATGTTTCTTAAAGTTCAAATTTGGATCCAGTGTCACACCAAGATATGTAAAATCAGTAACTATGTCAGTTTTTTCACCTTTGATGAAAATATCAGCATTAGGAGGTTGTACCATAGTTTTAGAGAAAAATATCCCTCTTGTCTTGTTTACATTTAGACTCAGACATGACTGATCAAGCCAATGTTTGATCCTTTCCAATGCAGTTGTTAGCTTATCAGCAGCTAACTCAGCTGTTTTTGCATGTGTGCACACAACTGTGTCATCTGCATACATTTGTAGTTCTACATCATGACACTGTTGAGGGAGATCATTAATATATAGGCTAAATAATAGGGGACCTAACGCTGATACTTTGTGAAAACCTACTGTGTACTTCATGTTACTGGACAGTGTGAATGTGATTTTTGAACAAACAATGTGTATTACCATCTTCAGGTTATTTTACTATAATAAATAATGCTCTGATCTGTTACTAAACCTGTGCATATATTTGTGGTCATGGATCTATAACAAGCCGTCCAACGAGCTGATGAGGCCTTTTACCAAAAGGTGGGCTACTTTGAAATAATAGTAATAATAGGCTGACTTCATGAAAGCTATACCTCTGCTATAATGAAATAAGCTTGCAAGAAAAGTGTGCTACACATTATTGTACAGATTAAATAAGAACAGCAAAAATAATTAAAGCTGCAAGCAGCGTTGGTCGGGACCTCGCACTCTGGCCGTCGGGATCAGATCATTTTGCTTTTTAAAAATGAGGGATATTTCTTACAAGTGTGGTGTGCTTTTATTTTGAAAGTTTGACAAGATGAGAATTTTCTGCAGGGTGAGACATGTCTGTCTTGCTCATATCTGTGTCATCAAAATCATGCAAGTTTTGGGCCCATTCACTTAAATTTCAATTAGTAAATTGAAAACTCTCGATGAGTTTGTGTGTAAAACATTAATTTCCTAATTTCTAATCCTCTATTTTTAGAAAAGTAAAGACTTTTAACCCACATGACCTGGTCAAAGTTTGATTGAAATCTATATTGTCAGGTGTGTAGAGACAATAAGTAACTGCAGCAGGACCATAGACTGTATAAAAATATGGATGTAGTTACTGCAACATCACCCGTTGGTTTCTGAAGAGCAGTTTTGAAGTTCAAAGTGAGCAGCTCCGGCTGTCGCCATCTTGGCAGTACATGACTCTGCCTAACACCCAGCCAATCAAAAATGGGCAAAGAGGTGGGCTGAATGGCTGAAACGAGCCACTTAGCGGCTGGTGGACCTGTCATTCAAAGCAGCCATGTCTTTCATTATGCAAAACTTTACGGCTTAATAAAATTTAAACGGGCGAGTTATAAAAAAATTCACCCTCCATACAGTTGTAATGAAAGGGGAAATTAGCTATAGAAACCAAAACCAGGCTGTAAACATGTTTATTTTTTGTTGTAAAGTTGGGCATTTTAACATGGGGGTCTATGGGGATTGACGCGCTTTTGGAGCCAGCCTCAAGTGGCCAATCAAGGAACTGCAGTTTTTGGCACTTCTGTATTGGCTTCATTTTTCAGCCCCAGAGGTTGCCGCTTGAGCTGGACACAGATGTAAAAATGCTCATATATTTGAATGGAGAGTGTGAGCGAACCCACACCTTTTTGAACATTTACTGCTTCCACATAGTTTTAGATACAGACTTCATTTGAACTTCAAATGAGTTACGAGACTTTGACCTACAAATCTTGAATTTACATGTTTTTTCTATCTTTTATTGTTTTTAAGATATTAGAGTGTGAGTTTTAAAGTATTTTCTTGCTCCTGTGATTTTATAATGAGTGTATATTGCAGAATGTTTCACAGCACTGAGGGAGTGACATCACCAGGAGCAGTTTGAGAGGAGAATTTTAGAGTACGCTTTTTGTGAAATCTCCTCATAAATCCCATGACTTTGGCCAAATCTTACATTAAAAATCATATTTTGTAGCAGGAAATTTTGTAGCAAATCCATTGATACAGGTTTGAAAGTGGTCAGACTTATAGTTTTGATGTCAGAAGCCTCTGTTTGACACAAAGTTCATTCCCATAGAGTACCTCGCCATTGTTTTACATTTTAAGGTGTGATGTGGCACTGCAACTTATAAAGGGCTTATAAAATCCAAACCGTTTGAGTTATTACAAAGTTTGTAAAAACTTTTTTTCAGCATAGTGTCATAAGTCATGTATCAAAGTTTGAATCCGATACCATTAACCCCTCGGAGGAGATAGCATTTGTTCTGGGTCCAAAATTGGCACAAGTCGTACTTTGATGGGTGTATTGCGGACTTCCTGTTGGATTTAGGTCAGGGGTGTCAGTGTATGATTTGTAGGTCTTGATGAGACGAATAATTGAGTTTTGGTTTGATCTCTCTACAACATTCCTACGGGCCGTGGTGGTCATATTAGTTACATAGGAGGTGCTCTTGAGCACATTTTGGCACTTTGGAGGTTAATTTTTACGTTTTATCAAATTTTTCACCAGACCTGATGTACATGCCAAATTTGGTGAGTTTTTGAGCATGTTTAGGAGATCAAATTTAGGATTTAAGTGGCAGAATAATAAAGAAAGAAACAAATGGAACAAATACAAGAAGGTCTTTGCCCCTTTAGGGCTCAGGCCCTAACAAACAAACACATGAAGAACAACAGGGTCCTCTGCCTTTTGGGTTCAGTCCCTAAGTATGATAATTATGATTACGCCAATGTATGGTATGATAGTTACAGACTATGAGAGGAGGGGTGCGGACTTGGGCAACAGACATCCAGAGGCAGTTCTAGAGTCTGATGCGTCCTCAATCAGAAAATCCCATCCTATGTACTAAATAATCAGATATTAATCAAAAAGCATTTATAGAATCTAAATATTTTTATTTTGACACATTTATATTAACAGTTAAATTCTGTTAGCTGCTAGATGGCATTAGTCATGTTCTTGCATTTTTAAAGACCTTTATTTAATTTTATGATAAAATTTACAAACGCCATCTCCTAAGACGTTAGCTAGGCTACATGTTACATGACATTATGTATCTTTGTTAACTAACTTTTTGGCTTACCGTTTGCTATCAACAATCATCCTTTATCATCATTTGATATTATCTGCTCCACTTACCACTGTCCTGCTTTCTTTTCTGTTCCTCCTCTTTCTTTTCTCGCAAACAGTAGTTATCTGGATGTAACCCTGGCCACCCCTTTAAAACCATGCATGACTACTAATAACCGACTGTCCTGCTGTAAAGCAGGAAATAAATCATGTTATTCTTATGTGTGTCCCTAAGGTCTCAGGAAAATGTCTGGTCCGATCCCAGCGACTGTGTGTTGAGAACAAAGCAGTCACAGGTCTTCACAAACTCTCACAACTTCTCTGTGGATATTCGGATGCCCGGTGTTGTCCCAAGTGTGGTGAGTCTGTTTCTCTGAACCATACTTCTAAGTCTACATTCTCTGACTTCAACAGTATACTCATCATTACAGCTGACACCATTAATCAATTGAATGAATCAATGAATTGAAGGAAATTGATGGTTGTCTTGATAATGGATAAATCTACAACAGTAAACTTCACTGGAATTATTAATTATTATTATTAATGTTGTTATTGTTAATTAGAATTGGCTAGTAATCAAGGGTTCCTACTTTATAGACATAAACAAGGCAGCATGGGGAGCATCCTCATCAGCTTTCACTGTCATTTATTTCTCTCAATATGCATTTCTATTTTTTTTTCTGCAGTTCTAGTCAGCTGTTTTAGAATGTGACATTAGCTAAGGGGATTAGTTAAAGGCAGTGCTTTAAATTTTTGAGATAAACTTCTCAGGCCGATGCAAATGCAAAAATTGCAATGTACAACATGACCACACTAATAAGAAAAAATCGACCCAATAAGATGAAAAGTTACCTAGCGCTGCCTCCTTCTGCCAGCTAAAAGGCTAAAAAAAGCTAAAGGAAGCCCCACCAAAGATACAAATAGTAGCAGTAGTAAGAAGTCTTCCCTCGCAAAAAGTGATATCAAAATGAATGACATCCATTCATGGCAGCAGTTTCCTTGACCTGGGACATGCCATGTTTGTTGACAAGTCTGCCAGCCTTGCCTAACTAATTTGCATATTGAGATCCGATCACAATGCAGGCACAATTGAGAAAACCCTGGTAGCCAAATGGTTTCAGTGCATGTCACATAACTGCAACGTGTGTGGTTTGACCGTCTGAGCATCACTCACTGGTCAAATACAAAATTTGTGGCTGCTACATGTGCACAACTTTATTCACACAGTAAACAAGCATTTGGTGCCACTAGTTTCAATATCTTGTGCCCTATTTTAACCACGCAAGCGCAACAACACACATAGTAGTGCAGCAATGATTATTAAGTAGTGATTATTAAATACTCTCTCAGCCAGTTACATCACTCCTCTCATAGCTCTGAAACAGCTGTGCCAATCACAGTTCGGCGTGATAATTACAGCTCAACAAACTGAAGCTTTTCTTCAGGAAATGTCTGAATGATTCAGAGCGCCACAACATTAAGACACATCACCACAAATCTGCAGTCAAGGACAGAGTATGATTTTTTGAACATCTACACTGTGCGCACAATTACTAGGCAAGTGAGTATTTTGACCATATCATCATTTTTATGCATATTTTCCAACTCCAAGCTGTATAAACTTGACTGCTTATTGGATTTAAGCATATCAGGTGATGTGTATTTGTGTAATGAGGGAGAATGTGGCCTAAGGAGATCAACACCCTATATCAAGGTGTGCATAATTGTTAGGCAGCTTCTTCTCCTCAGGCAAAATGGGCCAAAAAAGAGATTTAACTGACTCTGAAAAGTCAAAAATCGTAAAAAGTCTTGCACATGGATGCAGCACTTGTGAAATTGCTAAGATATTTGGGCGTGATCACAGAACCATCAAATTTTTTGTTGCAAATAGTCAACAGGGTCGCAAGAAACGTGTTGAGAAAAAAAGACGCAAATTAACTGCCAAAGATTTGAGAAGAATCAAACGTGAAGCTACCAGGAACCCATTATCCTCCAGTGCTGTCATATTCCAGGACTGCAACCTACCTGGAGTGCTGAGAAGTACAAGGTGTTCAGTGCTCAGAGACATGGCCAAGACCATGATTTTTATGCAGAACAATGCTCCATCACATGCATTGAAGTACTCCACTGCGTGGCTTGCCAGTAAAGGCCTTAAAGATGAAAGAATAATGACATGGCCCCCTTCCTCACCTGACCTAAACCCTATTGAGAACCTGTGGGCCCTTCTTAAATGGGAGATTTACAGTGAAACAAAACAGTACACCTCTCTGAACAGTGTCAGGGATGCTGTGGTTGCGGCTGCACAAAAAGTTGATCGTCAACAGATCAAGAAACTGACTCCATGAATTGAAGGCTTGTGACTGTTATTGAAAAGAAGGGTGGCTATATTGGTCACTGATTTTTTTTTTGAAATTTCAGAAATGTCTATTTGTAAATTTTGAGTTGTTTGTTTATTATTCTCACTTTAACAGATGAAAATAAACAAGTGAGATGGGAAAATTTGTTTTTTCATTTAGTTGCATAATAATTCTGCGCACTAATAGTTGCCCAATAATTGTGCACACAGAGAACTGTAGTTGTTCAATAATAAAATTGGTCTTCATAAATACAACTTGCCTAATAATTGTGCACATAGTGTAGTTACCATAATAATGATAGAAATAAAAAAAAAGATGAAACCGTTTATATTATTGCATCAGACTGTCACTATTTCAGCTATAATTCCAATGTATCTCACCTTGTAAATTGTCTCATAGTTCAGTAATTAATGTTACACTTCAGTGTGTCTCAAGAATAGAACATGAGATGCTATTTTTGTTAAAAAGAAATTGAAAAAGAGGTTATTATGAGCCCTGGTAACTGGACGTCTAAACAGGCAGAATATTGAGTTATAACTGCCCAGTTAGACTGGTTACTCTGTAGCAGCCTGGTGTCATCAGGTGATTTAATGAAGGTCAACACAGTGAACAGCTGTGCATAATGGCACTGTGCTCTGGCGCAGCACTTCTCTAATTGGAGGCTGCAGATTCATCAACGTATCTGTCCTTCTGCCTTGAGATACTGCATGGATTTAATGAACTTAAGAAGACGTTTGTCTTCTGATAGTATAAAGCAGCTGTGGACAACAGATACTGTAAGAATCACCCACATTCATTTATAGATCAGTGCAGACTGATTTACTGGCTTTCCTGCTTTAACCATATTAAATGTTATATTCTGTGCCAATTTTGGTTGGAGTCTGTTGAACTGAAATATGTTATTTACATTTCTTCAAGGAGGGTTGAATCGAGGGCAGCTGGACTTGGTTGTAGATACCTGAAGATTTTTCGCCTCTCATCCAACAGGCTTCTTCAGTTCTAACTGATTGGTGGGGAGTCCTAGGTATTTAACCCCTGTGGGGTTGTTATCATGGTCATGGATACCACTTGGTTCGTTAGTGCTCCTGACTGTTGTAATGACAGTTGTTAGTCATTGGAGTCTCCTGAGGTGAAAACCTGAGGTGAAGTGTAAATGACAGTCATGGGGGTTGTCACATGAGGCCGAATGTGAATGGTTGTTTAATCTCCTGGGAAGGGATGAAAGGACAGCATTGTAGGTAGGGGATAAGCAGTGTCATAGACTATGTCCATGTTGAGGGATGGTCTACTTTGACATAGAGACCCTCTTTCACTCCTCTTTCAAACCATCTGTCCATCCTTTCCAAAATATGCATGTTGTTGTCCTCGAAAGAGTGTCCCTTATTGTTAAGGTGTAGGTAAACTGCTGAGTCTTGATCTGAGGAGTTGGCCCGCCTGTGTTGAGCTATGCGTTTGTTTAATGGTTGTCAAGTTTCCCAGATATACAAGTCTGTGCATTCCTCACTGCAGTGGACTGCATACACTAGATTGCTTTTCTTGTGTTTAGGTGTGCAGTCTTTCAGGTGGACCAGTTTTTGTCTGAGATGTCTAGAATGTTTACAATAGCTACAGAAGGAGAAAACCATCAATTGCGTACAATATCATTGATTGTTTACTGTAGAAGCCATCCCATGCATATATGTGCTTCCCAAGATTCACAAAGAAGGAGCCCTCCTCAGGCCCATTATTAGCAGCATCAACTCAGTTACTTACAACACTGAAACTGGACCCAGATAAAATCATGGTGTCCCATGATGTGACCTCATTTGAATATGCATCCCAACTATGGATGTGGTGGAAACCACTACATGACATCACCCTTAGTGATAGAACCAACTTCAGCCTAGACCTGATTTGCGAACTGCTGGCCCTCTGTCTGAACATCAGGTATTTCCAGTAAACTGAGGGGTTTTACAGACAAAAGCATGGCTGTGTCACGGGCTCACCAGTATCTCCCATTATGGCCAACCTCTTCATGGAAGAAGGATAAAGCATAGCCCTGAATTCCTTCAGAGGAACAGCACGGAGCCACTGGTTTAGATATGTGGATGACACATGAGTCAAAATTAAAACATAGGAAGTGTAAGCCTTCACAGAACACATTAACTCAGTGGACAGTAACATCAGGTTCACACAAGAGGACATCAGGAACTGTACATATTGAAGAGAACAGGAGTCTCCACGTTGGGGTATACAGGAATCACATACACACAGATCAATACTTACTCTGACTCTCACCACCCACTGGAGCATAAGCTAGGAGTTATCAGAACCCTGCACCACTGAGCTGATAATGTACCCAGGCCCAGGCCCAAGAGAAGGAGCACAAACACCTGAAGGATGCGCTTAAAACTTGAGGATACCCTAACTGGACATTTTTGAAAACAGCCACAAGATCCAGGAAGAACACCAACACTGCAGATGGTGAAGAAAAGAAAAGGATAGATGTGACAACATCATCATTCCATACATGTCTGGAGTATCTGAGAAACTAGCAAGACAGCAAGACACTAACACAGAAAGTGGTCCACCCGAAAGACCGTACAACCAAACACAAGAAAAGCAACCTAGTGTATGCAATCCAATGCACTGAGGAATGTACAGACTTGTATATCAGGGAGAATAAACAACCATTAAACAAACACATGCCTTGACACAGGAGGGCCAATTCTTCAGGTCAAGACTCAGCAGTTTACCTACACCTGAAAGATAAGGGACACTCTTTCAAGGACAACAACATACATATTTTGAATAGGAAAGACAGATGGTTTGAAAGAGGAGTGAAGGAAGCTATCTATATCAAAGTAGAGAAACCATCCCTCAACAGAAGAGGAGATCTATGACACCACTTACAATGCAGGGTTCAATGTTATAGTTTTTTTCACTTGTCCAGTTGTGCAAGAGGGTCAGAGATCAACTTTTCCAAAGTCAATTTTTACTTGCCCCTAGAGATATTGTTTTATTTATTAGCAGTTATCAAATAACAACACAGACTAACGTTAATTGTCATGTTTAATTTTTAAGTAAATTAAACAGAACAAGGACACAGAGTGTAATAGATACGAAGCAACAAACATTCTTGCATATCAAAAACAGTATGGCCCATCCCCTATATTTAACTGAAAACTGAATTCTTTTGATCAGCCCAGTTTCTTTCAAATAATGGAATAGAGTCCGTAAGCTGATGGCAAATACATTTTTTAGATTCATTTCTTCCACTCCAAGCTTCCTGATTTCCCTCTTTAATGTTTCTTATTCTACAGAGGATTTATGGCAGTGAAATATTACATGCTCCACCGATTATCCTATTTGACAGTGCTGACATAATCCTGAGGGATGTTTGTTTCACGCATCACACTACTAGCCTACTCAATTCTTGAATGGCCAATGGCATGTGCCAATATTCTCTGATACGTGCAAGGGGAGGGGGCTATGCTGTGTGCCAGAGAACGAGAACATAATTTATGATACGATGATGATTGAAAAAAATGATTGAAACACTTTTTATTTTATTACTTTTTTTTTACCACTTTCCCAATTGCGCAAGTGGCATTTTACTTGGCCAATTGGGCAAGTGAGTTGCTAGATTTACTAGCCCGATGTGGCATTTTACTTGCCCTGGGCAATTGAGTAAGCCTTATTGTTGAACCATGCAGTGCTTTTCTTTCATCCCTTCCCAGGAGATTTAATAACCATTCACATTCGTCCTTGTGACAGCTCCAACAACTCTTGTTTACACTTGGCCTCAGGTTACTCCAATGACTCTTAACAACTGTCATTACCTGCCAGGAGCACTAAAGAATCAAGTGGTATCAGCAACCTTGATAATGACCCCACAGAGGTTAAATACCTGGGTTTCCTTGGTTTTTGTGGTCTTAAGGACCAGATTATTGCCTGAACCTCACTCAACCAGATGTTGAACCTCCTCTGTAGTGTCTCTTCACTGTCAGATAAATCCTACTATAGTGGTGACTTAAGCAAACTTCACTGCAGTGTTAGAGGAGTGGATGGGGGTGCAGTCATGCGTGAAGAGAATGAAGAGGGCTTGACTAAACGCACAGCCCTGCTGTGCACCTGTGTTCAGGATTAGGGTCGAAGATGTGTGGTTGCCCATTCTGACATTTTGTGGTCTGTTAACGAAGAAGTGGCTAATCCCAGGTTGTTGAGTTTGTCTACCAGTTTATGGAAGATTATAGTATTGAAAGGACTAAGAACCAAAGTCAAAGAATCCTGACATATGTGTTTGAAGTGCGATTGAGACTGCATCCTCTGTAGATCTGTTTCCTCAATAAGCAATCTGGTAGCTGTCCTAATCAGTGGGGATGATGGCCTTGATGTGAGAAATTACAAGCCTCTCAAAGCACTTCATAACTGGTGTTAATGCAACTGGGTGATGGTCATAAAGGCTTTTAACTGCTGTCTTTTTGGGTGGTTTTTAAGACAGGTGGGGACTATAGTCTGTTTTATGGAGAGGTTAAAGATGGTGGTGAACACCCCTGCTAGTTGGTCAGCACATGACTTCAGTGTGTGGCCTGTCACCTTGTCTGGTTCTGCTGCTTTGGTGATCTCTACTTTCGTCAGAGTGGATCTCACCTGGTGGCGCTGTAGGACGAGTACATGCTCCACCTTGGGCGGTGTCATATGAGCTCTCACTCTGCTGATGGTGAGTAACCACATGGCCATCTTAATGATAGTCATGTGGTCCTGTGAATGTTCTACTATTATTCATTCATTAATGTTATTGTATTCTTTAATGTTTCAGTCGGACACTTACCTGTGCATGGCATTTCCTGTGCCAACTAGTCGTGATGCATTTATTGGTGAGTACATTTTTTCAAATATATTTAGTTGATCGACAAACATACAGCGTGTAGCCCTATTCTAAAACCAAAAATCATTAGTAACTACACAGACTAGATGGTACCTTTCTAGGAGATGATGTAGGTCAGCTGCAGTCTGAGTTGTACCAATGGCTACAGTAGTCATTGTAAAGGTAGTTGAAGAAGAGTATTGAGTTTTGGTAGTAGCAGCAGTAGTAGCTGGATTAGTTTTTGCAGACATAACTGTCAACAATGCAAAGGTTAAACTTTAAGAGAAGATATTCAAGCCTATTTGGGGAAAAAACACATTACCCATAAGGGGGGTGACCTAACAAAAGTAAACGTGTTTTAGTTTATAACTCATAATGCAAAATATGCAAAGCCCTCTTTTCATACTAGTCATAACACAGGATTGATTTTATATGTTGTTTACTAGACACATTTGTTTTTTGATGGTACAGTGTCACTTCAAAAAAAATGCTTTATCTCAACCAAAGGAGCTCGAAATTGCACAAAATTGAATGGGCACCACCAGTATGAGCTGCTTATGTAGCATGCCAAGTTTGGTGCAAATCCAACTTTAAGTACTTATAAATACTCCACATAATTACTGATGTTTCTTTCTACAGTACACTTGATCAATGATTAGACATTCTTTTTACAGCCTCTGCCCAGTTACAGCATCTAGTTTGTTGGGCCTAAACCATGTTGTCAGACAAAAGCAGGCTTGTAAACTCTTAAGCCTGGCTACGGGGCTGCCCTTGTCTTTTAATCCCTGAAACAAAGGGAGAGTGCCAAAAGGCAGCTCACACAGACTACAACTGCCAGCCTGCCCCGCAGTTTGCACCTTGGTGCGAAATCTGCGAGAGCCCCAAACTCTCATCTCTCATTGGCAGAGATGCTCCAACGCCACAGGGAGTCCTGGTGACACAGTTGTGACATCACCTCAGCTTTAAATACTGGCTGCACAGATATACTGATTACCTTTCCATTGTAACTGTGCAACAGGAAGCTTGGCTTTCCCCCATGAGCCAGTTTACTAAAGGAGGTATCTCTGTGCATGTGTATTCCCCCTTGCCAAGTTTGAAGATCCTCCCCTCGCTGGATGAACTGAGACTTCTCCCTGAGTTCAACTGAGCACAATTTCCGGATCCGAAGAAGAGACCGCTGTTGCAAGCTAGCGCTCTCCTGTCACCTGCAAAAAGAATAAAAGGATTTCTTCACGAAGACGCAAATAACTTCTATGTACTGCTGCCTTCCGACCAAGTCCACTGTACTGTGTTCCTCGCTGATCACCAGCTGCCTAATAGCCAGCTGGTTATCTGCTCTGACTCCAGCTACACTACTACACTCGTCACATCTTCATTTCTCACTTCTCCATGTGGAACAAAAATGGTATGAGAAACGCCAGGAAAAAGGAAGTCAAACACACTTTCTGGCTTGCGACTTCCTTGTGATGGGCCAGGGAATAACTGTGTATTGGAAGAAGATCAAAGCTCATTCCAAGATCTCTGGTCCTGATAAGGATGGCAACGATCATGGGCGTTTAGCAAGGATTGGCTTCTGATTACCCAGGCCAGTGTGGTAATGCCACCACCTGCCAACAGGCGAGAGAAAGATGAGGGGCCCCTAAACCTGCACAATCTATGTAGATCCTCAGAACCTAGAGATAGCTATTCAAGCTATCTGGCAGCTGGTGGACCTCTCAACCCTCGTCATGCGAGCCCAAAGAGCTGCAAGCTCTATGCCCCATCCAACCTCACCTGAAATCAGACAAGGGCCTGTTGGTCTTTACTCCCGATGGTCAGGGACTGGCTCGCTGGGTCGTCCTGACAGACCATAGGGAGGTGATGTTGGCCCACAATCATGATTCTCCTGTTGGAGGTCACTGGAGCTACAAGGCCACCCTCAGGACCCTTCAGCAGGTTGCCTACTGGCTGTCGATGGCCTGCAACATGCTGCTCTACATCCTGGTTTGCTGCAAGTTCTCGACCCCCACTCCAGAGCCGAGGGATCACCTTTCCGTGGTTCCTCTTTCAAATGGACTGGATCGGCCACTGCCCAATTCCTCTTGAGGTAACATATACCTCTTAATGGTCACATGTGCGTTCACCAAGTGGGTTGAGTGCCTCCCAGCACCCAATGACATGGCCATGACAACCGCTGTCCTGCTGCTGAACCAAGTGTTCAGCTGCTAGGGACTGCCCCCCTCCATCAACTTGGACTGAGGCACTCATTTCCCCGTGGGCGTGGTGACTGCCATGTTTGAGATCCTGGGAGTGGAAGTCAACTTTAATGTCAGATGTCAATGAATATGTCAGCGTGACAACTGCCTATATGGCACACCAGTATGTGACCATCTTCGGGCCATGTTTGCGTGGGCCCAGAAGGACCTGGAAGCCAGTGTCAAAGGAGCCAAAGGAAAACGTCCCACCGTGAATACCATGTACGTGACAAAGTGTTCTATTTCAGGTTTGCCAAGCTGGTAGCTCAGTCCAGGTTCCTACCCAGCTGGTCCGGCCCTTTTGAGGTTGTGAGAAAACTCTCTCAGGTAGCTTCCCGAATCAAGACTGTTCAAACCAAGCCAGGTGCCAGCATACAAATGGGTCTATGCGAATCAGATCAAGCTCTTTAAGCTGCTTTCACTTGTAAGAGGAGAGTTAGCCTGCATGCCTGGAAGGGGGGAGCAAGCTGCATCCCAAGGTGGGGAGGACACCCCACAGTAGCTCTGTAGGGATAGATGCATGCCTCAAATCTCCCTGCTGGCATGCATTCCTAACCCCTACTCCCCTCTCACCATAGTAACTAAACTCTGGTCTGTTCCAGGATGAGACTCCCTTGGGTCCTTGGCATCTTCCTCAGCCTACGAGTCACCCGCTTGCTGATGTGGCTGACCTCAGCCTGCCAACCAGTATCACACCGAGTATGTGTATCTACACCAAGAGAATCTATGTCCAGCTAGATCCCTGGGATGTGTACTACAAACACATCTGCCTGCCTCCATGCCTGACATAGGGCAGATTGAGCAGAACCCAAACACACGACACAGTTAAGCATGCCAAGCAAATGACTGTTTGCTTCCTCAAACAGCTACGGAAGTTCCTGGTCACGGAGGAAGACCTCAGTTGCGGGAAACGTTGAAAGCGATTCTTTGGAGGCCTGTTCACTGCAGTGGCTGCCAACTCTGTCAGCACTAGAGCACTCCAAAGGCAATGAGGACATGCCAGAAATCCAACAGAGACTCCTCCTCCAATGAGAACAGTTATAGGACTTGGGTAAAACCCCTCAGGGTACCTTAGTCACTGTTAACTTTCATTCTGCCTCATTAACAGCACGTTGCATGCCATAGGGACATTGTCAGAGGTGGTTAGAGACAACATAATGTACGTGCATATAGCCAGGGATCTGATGCAGGACCTCATTAGGGAGATTAGCTCCTCAATCAGCAACCTGAGCAGTGGGCAGATACCAGCCTATCTTGTCCCCCCAAGCCTGGTTGAGCAAACCCTTAGATCTGCTACGACCACTGATGTGCAATCCTCTGGCATGTAGTCTTGGCAGTACAATTCCAATCTATGTAGATCCTCAGAACCTAGAGATAGGGTTCATTCTCAACCCTTTCCATCGTAGAATGGCAGAATGTGTACCAGTTAAAATCCATGCTGAGTGTAGGTTTTTGGCAAGGCAACACCAAGCGGCAACCTTTGGGGCTGAAAAATTAAGCCAGTGCAGAAGTGCCAAAAACTGCAGTTCCTTCAATGGCCACTTGAGGCTTGCTCCAAAAGCGAGTCAATCCCCATAGACCCCCATGTTAAAATGTCCTACTTAACAGCAGAAATAAACATGTTTACAGCTTGGAACAAAAAAACAGTTGTGGTCGCTATAGCTAATTTTACCTTTCATGACCACTGCACAATTTTTTTTATAACTCACCTGTTTAAATTTTATCAAGCTGTAAAGTTATGCATAATTAAGAAAGGGGCCGCTTTGAGCCTCTAACCCATCCTGTTCCTGCTCCTCTCCACTTCTCTTCCTTTGGTTTCTACCCTAGTGTCGGTGGTGAACACTGAGTGGTCAGGGATTGTGGTGGATTAACGCCACAGACTGTAACTTAATGTGTTGTGCAATTATGTGATGTGTAGTGTAGTTAAGCTTAGGTAGAAACCATCTGCCCAGATGATGCCTTAGTTTAACTTCTCAGATGCCAGAGCCTCTGCGAAACTCATGGACTACTGAACTGTATGAACTGTCTAACTTTCCTCCCAAGGATAAAGACTTTGTTTTCAAGGACATGGACTGTGTAACCGTCAGATCACACCTCCTACATGGACTAGTTGGTCCTTTAGTTACTCTGAAGACTGGCCAGCACCCCACTCTTCAGACCAAAGGGGGGGATGTTGGACCTCAACCATGTGGTCAGACAAAGGCAGGTCTACTTGTAAACTCTGAAGCCTGACCACAAGGCCGCCTTTGTCCCTCAATTCCTGAAACAAAGGAAGAGTGCCAAAAAGGCTGCTCAAACCACAACTCCCAGCCTGCCCTGCAGTTTGCACCTTGGTGTGAAATCCCCAAACTCTCATCTCTAATTGACAGTCACCTCAGCGAAGTACCAGCTGCACAGATACATCCATTGCCTTTCCCTTATAACCGTGCCACAGGAAGCTTAGCCTTCCCTTGTGAACCAGTTTACTAAAGGAGGTAACCTCAGTGCATGTGTATTTCCCCTCGCCAATTTTGAAGATCCTCCCTTTGCTGGATGAACTGAGACTTCTCCCTGTGTCTTCTCCCAACCAAGCACAATTACTAGATCTGAACAAGAGACCGCTGGTGCAAGCTACCGCTCTTCTGTCACCCGCAGAAGGAAGAAAAGGATTTCTTCACGTAGATGCAGATAACTTCTTCGCCCTGCTGCCCTCTGACAGAGTTGACTCAACTGTATTCTTTGCTGCCCATTGAGAAACCAGTCACTGCTAGTCCTTGAGGAAATGAGGATAGCGCTGCCAGGACCATGCATCAGAGGACCTGTGCTGGACCCCACTGATGGACTAAACATAGCTACATCTGATCGCTTTCTGAAAGTGACCCAAGTAAGAGGCTAACATCTGGGCAGAGACTGTGTTGTGTTTTGTGTTTTGTTAGCTTTATTACTTATTAAGCTTTATTGCTACTGTGTTGTGAATTGATGGACCACCGAGTCCGTGGATACTGGTATCCCTCAGATATTAGCATTCCTAAGTGAACTCCTTTTATGAGACTACCTTATTGTTTGGTTATTGGTTCCCGTTTCCAGGTGGTGCCCCGTTATTATTAATTGATTTTAATAATTAATAATTACCATTGATAATTATGAATCATTGCTAAAACATGCTCCTCCCAGCACTAACAGATTGAGCACTTCAGAGTCAGAGCTGCTCTGTGTCACATTGTCCTCCATTTCCATGATTCCTTTCCGTTTCCATCAAACTTGTATATCTAAAGTGATTTCACTGTGACTTACTATAAATATGATGATGCAGCTAAAGAACAATCATCGACGTTTGGGGGCAGCCCTAACAATAATCTAGCATAGCCTACCTGGTAAACAACACAAGTTTCATGTGGTTATGCAGTATGTCTTCTAGTGTTGTCATACAAAATGCTGGTGAAAATTTTGTTAAAAATGTAATTTTGTATAACATAATTGTATCACATTGCTGTGGTCTCTGGGACTTTACCTGTTGCCTTATTGACCCCCATCTGCCATCCTCACCCATTGCTCTTTCTACCTTGAATGGAGATTTCTTACCACGGACTTGTAGTCAAGCGATTTGAAACTGACAGCTAGTAAGAAGAAGATGGATTCAAGCTTGTTGCACAAAATGTTAAAGGTACAGGGAACTCAAAATCATTAGCTAAATAGGTGTTAATTATGTATAGTATGTTGTCTTGCCATCAGCTTTTATAGAAACATAATGAACCATTGTTAAATGAAACAGCAGCAATAGACCAACACATATTTTACTGTTACAGCTGTTTGACAGTAACATTTAACAGCTTGTCAACCTCGTCCCTCTCTTACCCCATTCAGACCAACCCACTGATGTGTGTTAAACTTGTTTGGGGGTCTATCTGTATAGGACGGTGGACAGGGGGCAGAGGCTACCCTCTTTGATGATCTAGCATTGCTACCAGTAATAGAAATAAGTCCACTGATACGAAATTTCAATTTAATTTAACCAACTACTGAGGGAGTGTGAGAGAAAGAGCATAGGGTTGTGAGAAAAAGAGAGAGAGAAGTGGAGAGAGAGAAAGAAAAGGTGTGCTGGGTAATCAAGAGAGATGGAATGTGCATCTGGACAGAGCACATAGAGCCAAAAGGGACTTAAAACACAGTGTCTGAACCAGGCACTAAAGATAGAATATTTGATGAAGAAACAACATTGAAATTACAGCAGGAAATTTACAGCAATTGACACAGCTGTAATATGTGATTTACTCCAAAACTATAGAATATATCAAAACATAGTATACACAAAATTAACAGAAAGTCATTGAAATTCTTTGGCCGAAATGTGTATGAACCCTGAACTTTGAGATGGCAAGATAGCGCCAGTGTGTCAGCTGCTCCAACTGTTGTGTGTGTTTCTGCTGTTTCTAACACTTGCTGCACATTTCGTCAACACTCTATTGGTGTATGATCGCCAAACGCTGCCAGATCTGAGAATCACCGCCAAAAATCTTGTCAAATTTGATCATTATGGGAGAAAAACTGACCCTCATTTCCTATCGGATATCCCAACATACATCCGCCGCACTCTAGCGCCACCCCCGCGGCGAAAACGGCACCGACGCCAGGGAAAGCGTAGCAGCTGTCTTGTGAGGCTGAGGGCCAGGTTGGTACGTCCTGATCGAGGCGGATATGGAGCTGGGCCTCGCCTGTGTGTCTCTCGACGTTCCCTGGACCCTGTAGCTGCCTGTTTAGTCCCGGTGGTGGGCTCGGATGTGGTGTTCCAGCCCCGCAGATCCTGCTCTCCTTGTCTCCGCTGGTGCGGAGTGAATCTGGGGATCCTGTGGCCTCTGTGTCGGGCCTCCTCGTCAGCTGTTCGCTCTGACCCGCCAGCTCCTGCCAGGTTTGGTCTGGTCAATGCCAGATCACTTGGGAATAAATCATTTATCCTCAAGGATTTCCTCATATCCTGGGAACTGGATTTCCTCTTTATCTCCAAGACTTGGCTGAGTGTTGGTGAGTCCAGTGTCTTCACAGAACTCTTACCTGACGAGTGCTGCTATTTTAATTCTCCTCGGATGTCTGGCTGAGGAGGAGGAATTGCGACTGTTTTTAAGAGTGACTTTAAATGCAAACAGATATCGCTGTCATCCTCCTTCACCAGCTTTGAACTGAGTCTGTTTGAGCTGGGGCATTCTCACACGGTGTTGTGTGCTGTGGTTTATCTGCCTCCTAAATACAACAGAGACTTTTTATCAGATTTTTCTGTGTTCTTGGCTGATATTATGCCTAAGTATGACCGGGTCCTTATCGTTGGAGATTGTAATATTCATGTGTGTTGCCCTGAAAATCCTTTGGTGCGGGACTTTTTAAACATCATTGACTCTTTTAATCTTGTGCAGTCTGTACTTGGGCCTACACATGAACGTGGTCGCACACTTGATCTTGTTTTATCTCATGGTTTGCCTGGTTTGCTTTTTTTCTCTGATCATATGCCTGTACTGTTTGAAGCTGCTGTTTGCTGTCAAACAGTTAAACCTAGCGCTGCTGCTTGCACATGTCGAGTTATTAACCCTTCCACTGCTGCTCACTTCTCAGATGCCTTCAGTCAAAACTGCGTTATGCCTGAATCTGTGTATGAGGATACAGAGGCTCTTAACTCATGGTTTCTCGACACCTGTCAAACTGCCATAGACATTGCGGCTTCATTGAAGACCAGACAGCATAAAACTAAATTGGAGGCGGAGCCCTAGCTGAATGAAACAACCCGTGCTGCCAGGCAGGATTGTCGAAGAGCTGAGCAAAAGTGGAAAAAGGACAAATTGCAAGTGTCTTTTCAAATGTTGAGGGATTACTGGCGTCATTACCAATCCACTGTGAAAGAGGCTAAAAGAAAATATTTTTCTGATATTGTCTTGTTAAACTGCCACAAGCCTCGTGTGTTGTTTAAAGTGATCAACTCTGCTCTGAATGCACCACAGACTGTTGGAATTGAGGCCTCCCCAGCTGTGTGTGAAAAATTTCTTCACTGATAAAGTCACTTCTACCAGAGCATTTATTTCACCTCCTGCCATTGACCCTTCAGTGTCTGTCCCCTGCTCTGCTGGGTTGGACACATTTGAGCCTGTGACCTTGCCCTTTGTTCAGGAGATTGTGGGTCATTTGAAGCCCTCAGGTTCTCCAGATGAAACTGTCCCTCCCCAGACTTTTTAAGGAGGCTTTCCAGACTGTTGGACCATCTTTTCACACAGTTATTAATAGCAGTCTGTCCTCTGGAGTGGTTCCTGTTCATTTTAAACATGCCGTTGTGCAACCTTTGTTAAAAAAACCTGGGCTGGATCCTACTGTTTTGGCAAATTTCAGGCCTATCTCTAAATTGCCTTTCCTCTCTAAAATCTTAGAAAAGGTTGTCTATTCTCAGCTCATGGACTTTTTAAATGAACAAAATATTCTTGAGATTTTCCAATCCGGTTTTAAAACATTGCACAGCACTGAATCAGCGCTTTTAAGAGTTTTTAATGACATCTTTTTAGCTGCTGACTCTGGTCACTGTGTTGTCCTTGTACTTTTAGATTTGACTGTAGCTTTTGATACTGTGGACCATGAAATCCTGATTGCTCGTTTGGAGCAGTGGGTGGGCATCAGTGGCACAGCACTTGAATGGTTCAGGTCCTACCTGTCACATCGAACCTTCTGTGTCAGCCTTGATGACTCTGTGTCCTCCACTGCTCCCCTCTCATATGGGGTACCACAGGGCTCTGTGCTTGGCCCTCTTTTATTTTCCCTCTATCTACTCCCACTTGGTTCAATTCTCAGGAAACATGGCATTTCTTTTCATTGCTATGCGGATGACAGTCAGATCTATGTCCCCCTAAAAAAGTCAGACTCCTACAGTGTTAAGCCATTGCATGAGTGTTTACATGACATTAAAGCCTGGATGTCTCTAAACTTCCTAAATTTTAATGAAAAAAAGACAGAAGTCATGGTCTTTGGTGGCACTTCTGTGACCCCCCTGGTTGATCTGGGTTCTTTGGCACAGTACCACAAGCCAACTGTGCACAATCTGGGGGTAAAAGTGGACACAGACCTTAAATTTGACAGCCAGATTAAAGCTGTGGTGAAGTCAAGCTTTTTCCAGTTGAGGCAGCTGGCAAAAATTAAACCAGTCCTTCAGAGACAGCACTTTGAGACAGTAATCCACGCCATTGTGACCACTCGGCTGGATTACTGCAGTGCACTTGATATGGGGGTTAGTGCGTCCTCCATTGCTCGTCTTCAACTGGTGCAAAATGCCGCTGCACGTCTTTTAACTGGCACAAGCAAGTTTGAGCACATTTCACCTATTTTAGCTTCACTCCACTGGCTGCCTGTCCATTTCAGGATTAATTTTAAAATTATTTTATTTGCTTTTAAAGCCTTGAATGGCCTAGCCCCACCTTACCTCTCAGACCAATAGAAAAGAATAGGCCAAAAAACAGAGGCATCTCACAATTTTAGAGCCGTTATTGTGAAACTAATAGCTTTTGCGCTGTGGACCAACAAAGCTATTACACATTCTGATGTGAGACTCGATTGATTTTTCAAGTGCTATATAATATTTTAACCAGGGTGTTTTTCCTCCTCAGTGGACTTTATACCTCATGCCAGTATGGACACAGTCCATCACATGCTGCTGTTTGGCTGCCAGACTCCATTCTCCACTAGCAACTACTGGTAATATTCAACTTCAGGTCACTGTTCTGTTTTTAGTGTTGAAAATGAACATTTTTTTTATTACATTGTTTTCTTTATTAACATTTTATTCTACCTATTAATGAAAGGCATGCTTGTATTAGTTCAATATAGGCAGGGTGCTTTTTAGGCAATTTGGCTTTTTTTTGGTGCTAATTTCCAAAATTTGTTTGAACACAAAACTGCAGTGACCATGACAAGTAATATTTTTTCCCTGATAGCCTGTGTGTCAGTCCTTTTTATGGAAGTGCCTGCAGGTTTTCTTCCCACCAAACACTAGATTGTTGTTGTGGGAACAGGTGTTTAGAGGTGTACCTTTTGTAATTCACTGTGTTTCCCCATTTGATTGTGTCATTTCTCTCTTAAGGGACTGCGGCAGTGTACAGGGCACTTGTGAGGATGAAGCCTCCATTATGTATGCCTGGGCTCAGAATGCACCACCCACTAAATTACCCAAAGGTATGTCTCTCAAAGGGTTGGTTCACAACTATTAATAATCATATTTATTAACTGACTTCTAGTGGTATCTAGTCATGTGGAGGGTTTTTGCTGTCATTTGTCCAGCTTCTGTCTTTGAGATTTTTGTCTCCTCTTTAATTATTTTGTGGTGCTTACAGCATTGAATTACACATTACTGTATAATCCACTGACCAGTCAAAGTAGGATTGTGTATTGTCAAGTATGGGTTTTCATGTATAGTTATCCATCTTTTCTTTCTTTTGTATCTCAGTTTAGAGTGCCATGTGGATTTGTGTCTTTCTCTTACCTGTTTTTCTCTCTGTTGTCTCATCAGATGTTGGCTTTAAAGTTGGAAGAAATTCAGGCATGTCCTACTTTGTACTGCAGATCCATTATGGAGATGTCAGTGCTTTCAGAGGTAAGTCTCAGTGGAAGTTAAAGTATTGACAACAACTACTGGAACGATTCCCATGTAATTTGGTATAGACATCAGTGGTGCCCAGCTGATGAAACTTAATGAATTTGTTACTTTAACTTTTCATCTAGTAGCACCAGCAGGTCGAAATCTTTGCTTATCCCTGGAATTAGATATCTCAACAGATACCAGTACAGACGTTAATGGTTCTCAAATGATCATTCCTTATGACCTTGGTGATCTCTGTCTTTGCTATAGCAGAATCATAATGTTTACAGTTGTGGCTTTGAATGAAATATCTCAACGCTTATTGGATGAAATTTTGTACAAAAATCCATTCCCTGCCACGGAATAATTGTAATCACTTTGGTGATCCCTTGACTTTTCATCTAGTGCCACCATCACTTTGTCCAATACTTTGGTTAATATAGTTAACATTGTACATTGTAATTGTGAGCATATTAGCTTGCTGATGTTAGCAATTAGCTCAAAGCACAGCTGTGCCTAAGATAGCCTCACAAAGCTGCTAATATTGCAGACTTCTGTAGACTCTGTACACCATATCTACAAAGGAGGTGTAGCGTAAGCAGCACATTGGCAGAGCAACAAAACTCTTAGTCCTCTGTGTCTACACAAGATGCATTCGGGCAGTGTTGAGGGTCTAAGGATACAATGTAATTCAATCCAATACAACAGAACTGCACTGTTCAACATTCTTGACATAGTTTAAGAGGAGTTGACTTCATATCTCTTTGAGGATCTACTTTTTTGTGGTTGTAAATTGGACTGCCATGATAAAAGGTGTTTCTAACATTTCACCCACTTCCGTTTAGGTAATTTACATACAGTACACATCAACTTTGGTAATTATAGTGCTTATTCAGATGAAAAAATAAATTTGGCAGATGCTAAGTCTTGTTTTTTTTCTTTTCTTCTGCAGACCATCATAGAGATTGCTCAGGACTTACCTTAAAAATGACATCCAAACCGTAAGTATTTACTTAAAAGCATCAACCTTTCTGTTGTATAATAAAATACAAAGTCTTGGTAGAGGTACTGTGAAATTAGGTGCTTGTTGGACATGAATAAAGAACGACACGGTGTTCAGCTTGTCTCCTTGAGACTACTATATGTGTGTTTCTTCTAGAGGACCAGGAAGAATGTATGTTTAGAAATCAGCTTGACAAAAAGGAATAGGAAGGAAATGTCAGGCGAAAAGTGATTAAAAATGTGACCAAAACTTTACAGCTTCCTACCCTCTAACTGTGTATCTGTGTGCCCTCCTCAAAGGCAGCCATTCATTGCTGGCATATACCTGCTCATGTCTGTGGACACAGTTATCCTTCCAGGAAAAAGAGGTATGTTTAATGTCTATTTTCTTCTATGTAAATGAGTCAAGTGCAAAGATATGAAATTCTTCTTATAGGCTTCTCTGAGAGACATGTTCTTTCAATATATGTTTTATTATACATACAGTGATAAAACAAAAAGTGGCATAAAGGTGACCATTGGGCATATGGCTCATACAAAGATTATGACAGAACAGACATGAAGTTGAAAGAAGTTAGTTTTTTGTGTGTGTGTGTGTGTGTGTGTGTGTGTGTGTGCACATGATAAAAGGATGTGTATGATTGTTATCTCTAGAACAGTGTATGTCATACGAAGAGGTAAAGAAAAATAGATCAATTAATTGGAGTTAAGTTAAATTTACATATGATTAATAATTAATAGTTATAATATATATATTCATTGTAATATAGGTTCACCACCATCATTATTATCACCATCACAACCATCATCATCACCACCACAATTAGAATTAGAATTATATGAAGGAGTGACATCGTTTTTGGACCGATCTTGGTAATTTGTTGTATAATTGTGTATCTAAGTCACCCAAGGCTGTGTACCAAATTTGAAGTCGATAAAGTCAAAATCAAAGAAGTAGATGTCACACTACTGTTTTTTATGTTATGTAAATTAGCAAAAAATCCATCATGGCGGACTTTTATGGTCCAAGACGCTTTTTTGAAGAGCACATTGAGCTCGACTCCTGTGTGAAATTTCAAGTCAAACCGGACTTATGCTGTGGGGGGCGTGGCCTTTCCAATTTTTCCCAGAGTTTTTCGGCCTTAATTACAGCGCCACCAATATTGGGCTCATATTTCTTGGGAAGCACCTGCATATCATTTGCTGTTACTCAGCCAAGTTTCATGATTTTCCCTCATTCAAGCTCACGGCAATTTGAGCCACTGTGGCAAAAAACAAATGATACTCAGTAGGGCTCCACCCCTTTGGGCTTTGAACCTCAAATATAGCTGCAAGCACCAGATCAGATTATGGGTTCAAACATTTTTGCACTCAACAGAAGGAAGCAGCTCAATCGGCCAGAATTAAAGCTGCAAGCAGCAATGAGCAGGTTCCATTCTTGACAAAGCTGAGCAAAGTCACTTTTTAGTTTAAAGGAGTGAGACCAATCACACACTTATTTCATCAATAACTGAGCACTCAAAGTTCCGGCATTTGTTCCCCTTCATCGGATGTGAACAAAACTCAGTTTGTATGTTCAAGAGATAGTGAGCATGCCACTTCAGATTTTGGTTAATACTTGCCCCCAGAATGTGCACACCAAATTTTGTAAAATTCTGTCCCCCAGGTTTTCAGATACATATCTGTGGAGCCCCCTATGGGCCGGGCTCAAAATGCTATGGTAGACCTATCCCCAATCATGGACTGAAATTATGTCCCAAGATTTATAATAATTGGACAAATTCAGTGGATGTACTGTAACAATTACAGCTCTGTAGGACATACGGGTGGTTTATTTTTTATTTTTTCAAGTTTGGAATGTGAAATGCCTAGAAATTTAGATTTGTTCCAATAAGCCACACACACTTTAATCAATCATTACCAAATTTTGAGTCATGACCAAATGCATGACAAATCTTTAAACTTTTTGCATTCGTGGTGCCCCCTAGTGGCAGAATATCCCAGGACTGTGTAGTGAAGCTTGGACCTAGCATCCGGACATGTGCACAGGTCTAAAAATGTGTAATTTCAAAATGGATTGAAGTATCGAGACTTCCTTGATAGCTTTTGATCCTTAGATGGTGCTGAGCAAGTTTCAGGACGATTGGCCCAATAGTTTCTGAGGAAAATAAGTTTCTGAGTTGTCGAAAATAGGATTTTGAGAAAACTGAGAAAAAGTTGCAAAGCTTGATATTTTCAGAGCAGAAGACTGTTGGAGCAAAGATGCAGTTGAATTGAGAGGTTAAAATGATGAAAGCATTTTGACTCTAAACCATAAACTTGATTGTTACTGCACCACCTTGAGGCCAGTATGTCATCTTATGTGCTTGAGTATTGGGTGGAATTTGCAAGCCACCCGCCAATTTTGGTGACTTATGGTCTTACGGTTTTTGCTACATGAACACTTTAAGTGGAGAAAAACAAAGAAGAAGAAAGCTTCAAGCAGCAATGAATGGGCCCTTGCACCTTGCGTGCATCGGAGGGACCAGCAGCTGTGGTATTGCTACTGGAGGTCAGTTGACATTGTGGAAAAATTATTTGTGTTCCCCAGGTCATTCTCTGGTCATCTTCTGTCCTGGGAGCAGTAGGTGTCTTTCAGAGCAGTTCATCTCTCTGCCTATTGAGGTTGGCTGGTATAAGCAGCTGTCTTGATAAGGCTGGCTGTCTCCTATGTTAATCCAAGGTCAGGGTGAGATATGCTGTGCTTTGTGCAGATGGTCAGACTGGTCTCCTCTTAGAATGGTTACCATTCTAGGGGCCAAGGGTCCCTGGCGCTGAAAATGCAAGGAACCTATTTCTTTTGTAAAGATTATCATTATTATTATTATTATTATTATTATTATTATTATTATCATTATTATTATTATTATTATTATTATTATTATTATTATTATTATTATTATTACCCCATGCCATTGCATTTTGAGGGGCTTAGGATGCTTGAAAACTCTCTCGGACATGGCCAGCTGGCTCCATAGCACCCCTAAACGCAGTGCCATTTTGGAATGAAGTTTCTTTGATGTTCATTAAATTTGGTGGGTTCATTGCTCTCATCATTCTCAACATAAAACATATTTTCTCAAAATTTTTTCGCCCAACAGGAAGTCAGCCATTTTTAATGTGGTGTGTCAATTTTCATTTTACAAACACGTTTTAGGCCTTTAGGATGCCCAAAAACTCATGAAACTATGCACCTATGTTCGAAGTAGTAAATATTTCAATTAGTATCACAGTTTGGCTTGGGTGTGGCTCTTCGGCTCTATAGCACCCCCTAATCACTTTTAGTATTTTTGAGGTGCTAGGGGTGCTCGAAAACTCAAGAAACTTTGCACATGCATCATGCATCATGCGTAACTTGATATCTCATATGGGCCTTGAGTTTGGGTATGGCAAAATGGCTTGAGGGCGCCCCCTAGCCCCAACCTTTAAATTTGACATAGATTTACAAAATTTGATAGGCAGATGTAACATCTCCAGACTCAAAAAAAGTCTCTTGGAGCCATACCTCAAATCCAAAAGGAGGTCAGACATTTTGAATTTACTTTGCAATTTTTGCCCAGTTTTTGCCATTTGCAGGTGTTGTAGTTTAACAAACTCCTCCTAGGGATTTGACCCTATTGACTTCAGATTTGGTCGGTGTCATCTTACGACCTGTGTGAGGAAAAGTTATCAAAATGTTGACTTTTCATGAAATGCCCTTGACGTGGCATGCTGGTAAATTTGTACATTTCACTATGAAACAGGAAGTTGTTCTAACTCCACTGCACTTTGTCCAATCTGCCCCAAATTCCACATGCTTGACTGGAGTCCAGGCCTGAACACTTTGACACAATGAGTCATAGTCATAGCACCACTTACTAACAACAGGAAGTCAGCATTATTTGATAAACATCATCCGATTTACATGGTGTGGTCTACACATGATATACTGCAACATGACATATAATTAGTGAGTGTTCTCTAGTATCACATAGTAGACACAAGAAGTAGTATTTAACTCCTTCGTGCAACATCCGATATTCATGACAATGCATATGCATGTCAGGTGACTTTGACTTAATGTACCCCACTTGGGTAGCACTGCCTTGTGGCAACAGGAAGCAAGCTTTATGTTACAAGCTGATTCTGATCTCCATAAAAACTTCCCACTCTCACCAAGGTCAGAGTCTTCTATGTACTGTTTAAATGTTTCAGTTGAATGGCAGTCCTCTGATGTTACCTGATATTGTTGAGTTCCTGATATTGTTGAGAAGTCATTTATGGAATTCATGACTGTGTCTCCACAGATTATGATTTGTAGAATCACTTAACTGCCTTAATTGCATAAATGTTGTATTTTTCTGAACATGTCAATCTATATTACAATTACAATTACTAAATATTATAAACTGTATTGTACAGTGAAGGGTAAAAACTCGCTTTTAGAGGTGTGTGCACCTCTGTCTGCCAAATGTAGCCACTGTTGGGACGGGCAGTAGTGTGTTTGGTTATTAGCAATAATTGTGTGATGTGACAGGTGTGTATTGTGCTTTATTAAGGCAAGGTTCTTGTCCAGCTGTTTAAATTAATTCAATGTTAAACACTGCTGCATTTGTCGTATTTTCCTTTGTAGAGGATCTCTAATTAAGCCTATTATACTTAATGTTTTATTGGTTACATTACCAACCCTAATTGCAAAAAATTAAGGGACAATCAGCAGTTAGTGTAAGGCACATTGTCCACTCCCCATAAGCCACAGTCCATTACTGCTGTTGAAATGGGAAAAGAGTAGCAAGGGCAGAAATGTTACAGTGTACAGTGATAACAGATTTGGCCTGCCTTGACATTCCTCCTTTTTTCTTTGTCAGTTACAAACGCAGACATTGGCTGTGATTACACTTCATATCCCTTCTACCCGTTTGCCTTCAGGACCCACACACACCACCTTGGTAAGTCATACCAGAGAATTTGGCTTTCAGAGTAACTTTTATCAGTGGTAGTCTAGATGAGTGTTTCTGTCACAGGGAAAGTGGTCAGCGGCTACAGGATCCGAGATGGGAAGTGGAGCCTGATTGGGAGACAATCTCCTCAGCTACCACAGGTACGTTATCACATCAGAGAGCAACTTAAAACCGACATTTTCATGCCACCCAGTAGCGGAATAGTTAAGGCATATACTATTAGAACCGCAATGTCCCATGATTGATTCCAGCAAGGAACCTTTGTTTCTTGTCCTCTCTCTCCTTGTTTCCTGTTTGCCTGTTCACTATCAATAAAGGTAAATATGCCCAAAAATTAAATTTCAACCTTTAAAATGTCATGTTTTATACTGTAACCCACTGCTGCTGTTGCCTTGGACTTTCTATACAGAAACCCAGTCCAGGTTACTCCAGTAGACTCCAGTAGCCTTACTCCTTGTGTCCACATGATCTGGCTGCGTCATGTTCCAGTTGTGCTATGCTCGTTCACTGTTTCAATGTCCACTGGAAATAATTCAGAAGCAGAGCGTCTGTTCTTTAGCTTCTGCATTTCTGATAAAGTTCAGAGTTGTCAACAGGCCAACAGTTATGCCTGGAGGAGATACAAGCATGGATGACCTTTTATAAGTCTGCAGAGTAAATGAAAGACCTGGGGCCATATTCATAAAGCTTCCTAGTACAAAGAGTTGCTCCTAGTGACGAAATTCGAAGAAAATTCTTAGAATTATGTTTTCTACAGTTAATACTAGATCCTGGTAAAGATAAAAGTTATTCACAAAGCATCTTAGCCCATAAGAGAGCTCCTAAGGTGAAAAACTGTTAGGAGAAAGGAGGAGGCCTTTAAAGAGGCTTAGAAGTTTCTTAGGCAGAGGAGGAAATGGCAGAAAGACAAAGAGGTAGGAGAAATATTCTCCAAACACTGAATGACAGTTAATGAAACACTACAGATTAGATTGTGCAGGGATAATGTTTGTAGTCGATCTTATTAGCGATACGCTCACATAGCCTACCTGGCAGCTGGCAGCTGGAGAAAAAAAATTACATGCCAACCAACACTGCTACTTATAGAATGGCCCGCAATCACAGAAATTGTTGAAAGCTTAGCCATTTTTCCCCCAGTAATATCAAATTGATTAAGTACTAAAAGGACCAGCATGGTAAATACATGTAAAAAAAATAAATATAACAACTATCAGCATGTGAAGAGGCTACATGCACAAGTTGTTTTCAAACATTTTGAAGGCTACTTTTAGAGTATGGCTCACAATTTATTCAACAGAGATGTTCATTACATGAAATAGTATTTATAATAACACCATGTCTTAATGGAGACTAAATTCTGTGATTAGGCATATCGATTTCACTGTCCATTCTATGCCCATTATCACTAAGAGTGCTTTTTTTTTTGATCAACCAATCACACACTTAAAAAAAATGTCATACCTAGCAATGGGGTCAACCACACCTCCACACTAAGGTAAAAGTTTCTGTCCCTTCCTTGCTCAGAGTTGCTCTTAGAATTTTCCTAATTCACTCCTAAACTAGGACTACTTGCTAGAAATTTTTAGGCCAAGTTAGGAGCTCTCTGAGAGTATTCTCAGAATGTTTGTGAATATGGCCCCTGATCTTAGTTAGCTGTCTCACTTGGGCAAAGCAGGACTTCAATACTTCAGTCACCTGAGCATCAAAAGACAATTCTGAATCAAAAATAACACCTAGGTTGCAAGCCTCTTGGTGAACATTATTAGACAAGGCACCCAGAATAGAGGAGAGATTGTTAATACTGCTAGTTCTGGGGCCACAGGGTGTAATTATTATAATTTCTGATTTGGAGTCATTCAACTGCAGGAAATTTTGGGACATCCATCTCTTAATTTCAGCAAGGTAGAACATAATACAAGAAACATTGGTGGTACCACGCTTTAGCAGGACATACAATTGGATGTCATCTGCGTAGCAATGGAAATTGATGTCTACGCATGCATTTGCCCTGGGGGTAGCATGTATATAGTGAATAAGAGGGGACCCAAAACAGACCACTGAGGGACCCCACAAAAGAGAGGAGTGCAAGAGGAGGAGGCATCTCCAAGCATTACAGAGAAGGACCTGTTTGACAGATAGGAGATGAACCAATCCAGAGCCACATCACTGATGCCAACATAGTTCTACAGATAGCTGATTAAGATATTATGGTCCACTGTGTCAAAGGCTGAGCTGAGGTCAAGGAGAATTAAAAGAGGAGTACAGGTAGATGTGTGCTTTGTGACTGTACTTGAATATGACAACCCTTTTTGCCTCTAAGGCCACACTTGAGCCCTGCATGAAAAAACATAGCCCTCTCATTCAGTTAAATGGGGGCAGAGCTTTGACGCATTGGAGGGGTGAATGCAGAGAGCTCCTGCAAAGGATTGCGGTCATTTGGCAAAAAAGTTGAACCTGGTTCATCTTTTGCTGCAGAGCATCGTGACGTCATCCAGCAAAGTGCTGCATTGGCCAATCAGATAGATACAAGCGGTCATTCCTGGTGGATTACTTTGTAACATGAATGATGTGTTTCTGCTGTTTATCTCGCAATCATCACAAAGAAAGATAAAGTAGTTGCTGCCACGATAACTTTCCAGAGAAGTTAAATCCTGAGTGTGAGTATTATAGTGCTGCTTTGCAGTGTTTTGGTGTCTGATAATATTTTTTTACGCAGGGCTGTTTTTGGTATGAATGCAGCCTAACTTTCTCTGTTATCACTCATTTTTTTGTATAACGAACGCTTTATTGAATGTTTCAACAAGGTAGCAAAGACAGACAAACGATCATTTCACTTAACAGGGGCCCTATAAATTAACTTGCACATATACACACCTAGATGGAGGTTGGGGGATACACAAACATACACAAACAATGACAGATACGCAGGTTCCAGACCCGGTTGATACTCACTCACTGGATAGAATGGCAGCAAATTATTTCTGGGAGCCATAACAGAGCCGGAATGTGACGCAGCCTGATGCTGTGGACATTGCAGGTTAGCCTGTCACTGGTAAACAGTATAGGATTCTGATCAATCTGGACAGGGCCAGGCTAGCAGTTTCCCCCTTTCTGGTTTTTATTCTAAGATGAGTTAACTGGCTTCTAGCTTAATATTTAGCCAAGAGATATGATAGAGTGGTATCGAGTTTCTCAACTTGGCAAGAAGACATATTTCCCAACATGATGAGCTATTCCTTTAATCAATGGTTTTGATAATTGATCAACCATTTAAGTACTTTATCAAGGTGAGTGTCGGTGAAACAAAACAAGCATTTCAAACTAAAACCAGAATGCAGTAGTTTATGTAATTTTTGCATTATTATGTATTGAAAATTTTGCATTTATTTTTTTCAATAAATTTTCAGTTAGGGTGCTGTATGTTGTTTGCTCAGCAGTGCAAGTATTTTCTCTCCAGGCTTTCTATCCTGCTAACAAGGAAGTGAATGTGAAGTATGGTGACATCATTGCAGCCAGATGTGTGTTTACTGGTGAGGGCAGAATCTCCAAAACATATATTGGGTAAGTTCTGCTTTAAAACCCAATGCACTAATGCGTTTACACCCCATTGTTGATCAGAGTACCTGTATAATAGATGAGCTCTTGTTTGCTTTCCCTGGACTGTGTTAATATTGACATACAATGTAGCTCCTAGGCATTTATCATAGGAATGTAAGATGGGCACTGTGACTTTATTCCCATCATGGTCTGTTCTCCTCTGCCGATGTGACATGTGACATGTATTTCTTGTATGGGCACAAGTCTATGTCACTAGAAACTGAATTTAAATCATTTATATTTGAATTTGAATTGCTCAACTTGAAAAACTGCATTCAAAAATTAATTTGAATCACATAATTTGAATTTGTATCATTTAACTTGAATGATTGTATTGAAAAACTAAATCTGAATAGCATAATTTGAAATTTAATTCATTAGTTTGGAACAGAATTGCAATAAACTTGAAACTAAACTCTCTCCAACTCTCTATATACTTCCACATTCAGTTCTGGTAATTCAAATTCAGTACTTGCAATTCAATTTCAATGCCAAATTGAGAAAGAAAACTTCCATACATATTCTAATTCCTGATTTCCGTTCATAAACGCACCTTATAAAACCAGATATGGGTCATTATCTGTTTTTTGTTTTCCTACTACTGTTTCTAAGTGGAAGTGGTTTGGTTTTCTCATTTTAAAATGAAAAGTACATAGCTTGAAAAGGAGCTCTGTGAATCTGCACTTGATTGCTCTTCCTCAACAACCAGATGTGTGTCTCAGTAAACTGAAATTGAATTGCAAGAACTGAATGTGGAAGTATACAGAGAGTTGAATTTTCAGTTAAGGATAAAATACAGTTTCAGAGCAAATTAATTCAATTTGATAATATTCAATTATAACATTAAATTTCAAATTATGCTATTTAGATTGTTTTTCAGTGCAAGTATTCAAGTTAAACAATACAACTTAAAATTATGTGATTCAAATTCATTTGTTAAATACAATTATTGAAGTTGAGCAATTCAAATTCAAATATAAATGATTCAAATTCAGTTCTAGTGACATATTTCTGCCCATACTCTTGCTATCTAATTGCTCATGCAGTGATACCACGTAAATATATGCTGTATGCACTAATGGGGGAACAAAGCATTATAACCAGGCATTCAAATTAAAGAATACACTGCATTAAAAAATGCTCGGGTCTGTGTTCAGTCATGAAACTTGCCTTCATGAAATACGATTCAGGAAGGCAGATTTGAGTGATACATCCATGAGTTTAATCTAATCAAGACACCAAAAATGCACAAAGGTTTATAATACTGTAGACAGGATAACTGTCCAGATTACAAAGTAATCTACCAGGAATGTGTGCTTGGACACATTCATACTTGCATGCTTCTTTCCGAAAACCTATAAAGTATTCTGTTGGAGGGGTCACACGGCTGGCTTTTCCAAAATTGGAGTACAGTTAGAAAGTTTGTTGTTGAACCAATGGATCTATGACAGTTCAACCAATGTGTATGAGTTAAAATTGTTTTTTTTGTAATCACAATCAAATCCTTAACTGATCCTACATGCATCCAGTATTTCAAAGAAACTTGAAACTAGCTATTGCCTTCACAGTGAGACCAACTGTAATTGAGATATACTATAATATAATAATCTGGAAGCCCCCCTCCCAGTAGGAGCTTGTAGTTTTGAAAGTTTAATTCATACATATTTAAGACCATAAAAATGTAGATATTGCAGTATTAACACATAAGGAAAAAACAACTTACTAACATTATCTTTAATATTAATAAACGAAGATAAATGTCCACAGTACTTCTTTGTTTTATGAATGAAGTGGTACTCGAGTTGAAGCAGCCACAGTGCCTGAGGCCCTATTTACACCTGGCATTAATATCTGTCTTGGGTGATCCAATCACAAGTGGACAGGTCTAAGTACGTCTGTTTACACCTGATATTAACATGAGTCTCTACATGCGTTTTGAGTGACCACTTGTGATCGGATCACTTCCCCGCACTATATGCAAATAAATACATCATTTACGTTTGCAAAGACCAAATTCGTGGTTGTTTTTAACTGGCGGGACGAGAAGGGGTCCATGTATCCTCTGTCCAAAGCTGTGTTCAACTTGTTTGATAACAGGATAAACAAATATACAATGCATCGTGAAATTCAAACGCCCGTCCTATTGATTTGCTCTAGCGCCGCATCTGAACACATATATATATATATAAAATACAGAGTTAAATGCAGCGATCTCCCCGCAGCTATGCGCATTTACGCACAAGGCACAGCAGCATAACTTCATTGATTATTTGAATCTCCGACACGCTGACAGGATTGGTCAGGATCTAATGTTAATTCATATTCTGTGTTCTTCTACACATCCAATAGGTCAGCTGTTACACACACAGTCCAAGTTCACACAGTGAAAATGTTTGGAGTAAAGCAGCTGTTGTCCTGATAAATTCTGCGCTCATTATGTCGAGCAGCGCTGCAAAACTAAAAATGTAGTTATCAACTTGACAGGACAGAGGAAACTATCCAGCAACGTTTAGCCTCTGAAATATTTTTTTAGACGGACAAGTGAAAAATGAATGGTTTAATTTCTATACCAATTGTCGATTTGATGAGGAAAACGGGTTAGGGGAACGAGAAAAAAAAAAAGGACAAAACAGGAAGTGGATTACATTTTTTAATTTACCAGAAAAATGGAAAAACAAAATAATGCATTTATCCTGTTATCAAACAAGTTGAACAACCTCAAACCCTGCCCCCAAAGTTTTGTACTTTTGGAAAGTATCACCCCTGTGAGCAGAGACTTTTTGGAGTTTGAAACAACCTCCTTGGACATCATTTAGATCCTGGTACCTCTGGTTGAAACGCAGGTAGTTGAACTAAGTTCCTGAATAGGTTCCTAGTCCATGGGAAAAGTTACTGCAGTGGAAACGCGTCTTTACAGATCATCTGCCTTTCTGTATGTACTGCAGTGAGTGATGTATTTATCCCCAGGTACTTTTCTCTGTTTTGTCTGCAGTGGTACCTCCGATGATGAAATGTGCAACTTCTATATAATGTACTATATGGACAGCAAGCATGCGATCCCCTACATGAACTGTATGGAGACCGGCTCCAAAGAGCTATTTGAGCATATTCCAGCTGAGGCCAATGTTCCCATTGCTATCAGTCCAGGTCATATGAACTCAATGATGCATATGGGACACTCAACAGGTACAAAGGCATTAAGTACTGTCTCTGTTGTGTACCTCAAACCCAATGTTATTAATTTAAGTATTTCATTTTTTTGTTTTTACATTGGATAAAATGTTAATGTATGCCAATGTAAGGTTCACACTTTTTTCACATGTTTCTCCATTTATGCCTCCATGTCTTGTTGAACTTTAATTATTTTTCAAAATTAACCTGCCTGGCTTTGCTTTTGTCCCAAAGATCATCAAGATAACAGATCACTGATGGATACAAACAAAGGAGGGCAGGCTCTGGATCAGGGTGAGTTCAAAGCCAATGAGCTGCATCACTGTATTATTACAACCATACTAGGGTGTAAAACTATTTACTTGGATATTGAAGTTTTTTTTTTACTACAAGAACCAGGCTGATAATCAGACCACTGTGTTATTCAATCTGATATTGCCCTCTTGGCAGTCATTTTCTGTAGCCATCCACTATGACTAACACTAGCCATATGCCATTTACATTATAAGTCAATACTAAGAGTGTGTTATTAGAGTAGAGTATAGATAGCATAGGTTTACAGAGAACAATAATTGACATAAAGCCTACATGTTTTGGCAGATAACTGTACAACTGGACAACTTGTTCTACAAAATCTGACAGAAATTAACACACTCTCAAATTAATGCACTCTCGACTGCTAAAAGCTCTGGGCACTGTGGAAATTAAAGTTATGGATATATTCCAATTCTGATTTTGAAATATTAAATAGCAGGACAAACTAATGCCATTAATATTGCAATTAAATTGGCTACTATGTACAGTGTATAATAAAACTGAGTACGTCCCTTTGCAATATCACTAAAATGTTAAATGTTTCAGAATTGTATCATCTTACAATAATTGTAGTATTTTTAGGGTTATTTGTTATTAAAAACAGGTTATACTAAATTGAAAACACGAGCCTCAAAGTACAACCTCAATGCAATGAAAGTGAATACACCTGTGACCAATTTAATTCAATTCAATATTTATTTATATAGTGCCAAATCACAGCACTTGGTGACAGTGGCAAGGAAAAACTCCCCTTTAACAGGAAGAAACCGCAAGCAGAACTGGGTTGGGCAGCCGTCTGTCTTGACCGGTTGGGTTGAGCGAGAAAGAGGGGGGGTTGGGGGCACAGAGAATCAGAATAACAACAATAATAACAATAGAGCTATGACTAGTAATAATAATAGCAGCAATAGCTGGAAAAGATCCCAGGGCAGGACACCAACAGGACTGCGCCACCATCCCTGCACCATGATTGATGAGTTGATGATCAGTTTTCTGTAAGATGAGAAAGCACAAAAACTCTGGGGAAGAAGCCAAGTTAGTAACATGCATCAATGGCACATGAATGCATACAGATGGAGAGGAGCTCAGTGTATCATGGGAAGTCCCCCGACAGTCCAGGCCTATAGCAGCATGATTACAGGCTTATCCAAGGCAAGCTTGGTCAGCCCTTACTATAAGCTTTACCAAAAAAGGAAAGTTTTAAGCCTACTCTTAAATGTAGAGAGGGTGAAACCAGTGAAACAAAAGTGAGTACACCTGTGACCACTGATCCAAAAATGATTACACCTGTGACATCCAATTAAGACTAATTACCTGAACAAGGTTATAAAAGAACCTGTGAACACTACAACTTTCTCAGTTTTGGCCTGGGTTGTGCCAAATTCATCATGGCTCCACAAGGTAAGGAATTGCCTGAACAAGTAAGAAACCAGATTGTGAGACTTCATAAAGATGGGAGAGGGTACAAGATCATCAGTAGGCTACTGAACAGAGGCCAACAGAAGTTGCTGTAGTGGTTAGGAGGTACAAGAAGACCCATACTACCAATAACAGAAGGTGTGAAGGCTGTCCTCGAAAATGATGGCTCACACAGTTCGCTATTTACACAACCTTGCATTGAAAAACAGATGGGCTAGTGCCTCCACAACCTCCACAGAGGATTGGTCACAAAACAGCACAAAACTGCATGATTAAACTTTGCCAAAAAACATGAAAAGAAACCTGATGAATATTGGTGGCACATTCTTTGGTCAGATGAAACCAAAATAAATTTGTTTGGCTCAGGTGGGGTCCAGCATGTTTGGCATGGACCTGGTCAGGACTACAACAGTGACTGCTCTGTGCCAACCGTGAAACATGGGGGTGGGAGTGTGCTGATAAGTGTGCTGATATGGGGCTGCATAAGTGCAAAAGGTGTAGGTGAGGTGACATTTATAAGTGGCACTATAAATGCAAGTTTGTATACCCAAATACTCAATGAAAACATGACAATCATCCCAAAATTCAAAAATCACCTAAGAGTTTTTAAAGAAGAAAACAGTTAAAACTATTACCTGGCCAAGTATGTCCCCTGACTGGAATCCAATAGAACACCTTCACAACTGAAAAGAATCATCTGTGAAGAATTTGGGAGATTTGTTCTAGACTGGTATCATTCATGCCCAGGATCATTGAATCTGTTATCAAAAATAAAGAAGGGCATACAATGAAGGGTGTGCTGACTTTTTTTGCAGTTCATTCTCACTGGTTTAACTCTTCTTGGGTATTGTCTAAAAACAAATAAAATTGTATTAAATGAATCAGGTGGTGAGGGACAAACTGAAACCCACAGTGAAGGGGAACAGAGAACATTTTACACACAAGGTCTTCCACTCCAACCTCCTGAGAGAATTTTCCAGCATATCAAGGGAGGTTGGTGGGGGCCCTGTTCAGAGGACTTCAAAAGGACTTCACACAGTTATAGATATGACCATTGTGAACAAGTACAGTAGAAATGTCAGTTTTCATGATGGGTTTATTAGCAGGCAGTGCTTACAGAAACATTGATCAGCCATTTCTAACAGTGCAAAAAAGCTTGACCATCATAAATATTAACCAGTGATATTCACATGATGTTTGGTTAACAATCAATTGTCATTCCAACTCAGTGATATAAACTGTGTTTTAGCCATGAGTTGTAAAACCAGTGTGAACGGGCGAATTTGGGGGCCTTAGGAAAACTCAGTTATGGGGCCTTCTTCACACTTCATTTTCACCCTTTCTCTGATTGAGAATATTGGTATTGGTGGTGGTAGACAAAGTACTTAAGTCTTTAAGCTATTAATACCACACTAACAATACTTTGTTAAAAGTAAAAGTGGAGGTCATTTTAGCAGCTTTATATACTGCTTGATAGCTCAAGCTGTCTCTGTTGATCATATATTTTGTGTGTAAAATCTTAATCTGTAAAGTAACCAGTAACAAGCTCCCAGATAAATGTAGTAGAATGACAAGTACAGTGTTCCCTCTGGAAGAGAAGGAACTGAATCCTCCCAGTAGAAGTGGAATATAAGTAGGCCTATACAGTTTGTATAAAATGGAAATATTGAAGTACATGTACCCCATAACTGCAAGCATAATGCTTGAGTAAATGTACTTGGTTACTTTTCAACGTATGATGATATCCACAACTGCAATCAAATGTTGATGATTTCCATAGCTGCAGTTACCAGGTTTTCCTCTGCTTTTCTGACATGAACTGCTCACTGAACCAGCCTGTGAAGAAAAAAAAAATATTATTATTATTTATTATTATTTATTCAAGTGAGGGAGGCCACTTGTACTTTTGGCTACTTGAATATTATTCTCCTTATGCTGTGTTGGATTGCATGTTACCTCGAGGAGTTTCGCAACCCTATCAACACGTGAGTCAAGTGCTACGCAGTTTCACAGCGGCTCCTCCAGAACAGTCAATTAATCTGTAGAGTGTGGGGGGTGCTGTTTTGCTGTCCTTTTGTACATAATTTTGGGGTATAATGAGTAAGGATAGTAACACAATTTTATATGTTTCATATCTAAACATCATAATAAATCTATAGCTGTTCAGGTGCCCTTTTAGTTGGGGGCCCTAGGCAGTTGCCTACCTTACCTAATGATAAAGTCCGTCCTTGAGTGCAAAGCTGAACTGTGGACAGCAGACAGAATTTCTTGTCTGCTTCCTGCAGACTCTCCCCCTGTAGTGATCTCAGATTTATCGCTTCTGGAGGGCACACATCCTGTTTCTGCATAAAAAAAATTTCAAAAGCTCCAAACGGAAAACAAAATCTGACCACAGATCACACATTTGGTTATACACAAGACTTTAGTGAGTGAGTATATGTTAAAATCCTGTTGTTCGCAGTGGACTTTGGGGAGAAGCCACTCTAGTCAAGCATTCAGAGCTCATTTCCCACAGATTAAATACAATTGGTCAACAAGGAACACCCACAGTAATGTTGAGAGAGGGATGGTTACAATTTGAGTGGCATTTTAGTGGACCAATAGAAAATCCCTTCTGGGACTTTTGAGTCACATGAGGAGAGAGACAATTTTTTGGGAGGCAGTTTTTCTTCTTGGTCGACTGAAGTCCAAAATGAGAGCAGTTTTCCACATAGTCTTTTAGACCGAAAATAGATCAAGTGATGTCTTCTTTACAGGAAAATATATTTCATGATTTCAGTGTTTGTAGTTTGCTTTTTTTTTAATGTGATGTTTTAAATTTTATCTGCCTGTCCTTTTGCCCCCACTATTATTACATTGCGGGCAGAATGTTCAACCTCCCTGTCAAGTATATCTCAGAGTTGTTCCACATGCAGAGGTTCTCAACAACACTCTCATTGTGGGGTGTACTAGGGCTAGACAAGAGGAGAAGTGCAGGGGCCTGGCTGAGGACTTTTTTAAGATGTGGCAGGTGAAACCATCAGTTGAACACTTTCAAGATGGTGGTGGAAAATTGAGGAAAATTATCCAATGTTACATATTTTTGCGTGGCAAAAGTATGTGAACCTGTAGGATTATCAATTTATTTGAAGGGGAAATTAGAGTCGGGTATTTCAATCATTGGGATGACAATCAAGTGTGAGTCTGGGAGGCCCTGCCTTATTCAAAGAAGAGAAATCTGGGTCTTCACTATCAAGGTCTGAGCTTCACAACACAGGCTTATGGAAGTGTTGTCATGGATCAAAGGATATTCCTGAGGAGCTTAGAAGAAGAGTTGTTGATGCTCACCAAGCTGGAAAGGGTTACAAAACCATTCCTAAAGAATTTGGACTCCACCAATTGACAGTCAGTCAGATCGTGTACAAAGTGAAGATGTCCAACACCATTGTTACCCTCCCCAGGAGTGGTTGACCAACAAAGATCACACCAAGAGTCCTGACCTTTATCATATAGAAATGCTGTGGAAGGACCTGAAGCAGGCAGTTCATTCAAAGAAGCCCACCAACATCCCTGAGTTGAGACTGTTCTGTAAGGAGGAATGGGCTAAAATTCCTCCAAGCCAATGTGCAGGGTTGATTAACAGTTACTGGAAACGTTTGGTTGAAGTTATTGCAGCAAAAGGGGGTCACACCAGTTACTTAAAGCAAGGGTTCACATACTTTTGCCTCCCACAAATATGTAAGATAAATAAATGCAAAAGTTTGATGTATTGATCTTCTGATGATGTGGTCACTTTTGGTCTGCCTGATAGTGCTTTGGATACAACTGATCCAGTTTCTGCAAAGCATTTTAGAGTTCCACACACTGTTCCCCTAGAAACAAATTAGTCTAGCCATGATTTGATGCTGAGAAAGCTTCTCTTTGATTAGAATAACAATTTGACTTCTGACACTTTCACTTAGTTCTGCTGCAAGTTAAATTACTTGAACAAGCCTCTGGTGGGTAGATAAATCCACCTGAGTGTCATCTGAACACATGCTTCAATGGAAGCGATACAACTCAAGGAAATCTGCCTTTTGTACAAAGGAGTTAAGTTGGTCAGTGCCACAAATTTGCTTAAAATTAATTGCTGACCTAGAAATAGTGCAGAATGTTAAATATTTCTTCATTTACCGTCATTACTTTTTGTGTTTTTAAATGTTTCTGAAACCTCAAACATTCTGATTATTTCCAGGTTTACGTGAAAATATTAGAGATTTCCAATGCGGTCTCGGACTTTTGGACTTTGGACTTTTGTATCAAAGTCCAAAATTCCTGAATTTTCACACATTTCCATAACACATGAATGAGTGTACCCTCCCCTCTTCATCTCCAGCAGGTAGAGTCATCTTCAAGCTTGGCTTTGTGAAGTCTGGCAGGGATCCAACATAATTTGAATTGTATTAGCCTTGTGCATGCCTCCCATGACATGTACTTCAAGTTACTTTGAATGTTGGCCCATTCCTGCTCTGAAAATACAATAATTTTTCACTAAGGATGGAGAGCTGCACTTCTGCAGTAACATAGAATAAAACATGGATACTTTGTGACCTTTCCATAGCTGGAGAAGATAAGATCTGCACAAACTGAAACTGTCGCTGGAAGTGACTGTAAATGTAATTAAACTTTGGGACTACCATATCATCTTTATTATGTTGGCTCTATCTATATGTAGTTTAAATTGGTCTATCAAATGTTCAGTATTCAGAAGATCTGAAAGATTGTGTGGAAATAAAACAACAAGATATCGAATACCCTAGGCTGGCCACTTAATATGCCCTAATTCAAATACTTTTTTGGGACAGTAGGATGTTATGGGTATGGCCTCAGATTTGGACCAGCTTATCTTGTATCCAGACAGTTTTGAAAAGTTAGTAATAATGGACAGTAAAGATGAAATTCACATCTCTAGGCTCCTGACAAAATTTAAATAACATCTGCATAAAGTATCAATTTATATATTATAGGCCCTATACATATACCTTGGAAGTTACAGTCTGACTGAAAAGCCATGGCTAATGGCTCCAGGGCAAGAGCAAAGATAGCGAGGGAGGTGGGGTCATCCTGACGAGTGCCTCTCCTTAGTCTAAACTATGGAACTATGGGGAGATAAGTCTATTCATTCTCACAGCTGCAGTGGGTTCTTTATAAATCAGGTGCATCCAGCGACAGAAAACCTCTCCCCCCCCATCAAGGTGAGAGAGATTCAGGCTTGACTGCAGTTGGGTGACCACGTTCCCCGCCAGGGAAAAAATCCGTTCGCTTGGGGTACTGGTGGCTGGAATAACAAGCAGCTTTTAGAAAGCTTGGGTAGACGGCAGAAACGGTCCTCGTTACGTGCCTACAACTCCAGTGGGTTTTCAGTTGTGGGAATGTGGGATGTCTGAGAGTAATCCCGTACCTCATCTGCACCGTTCTAGTCTCGCTTTTTTTGCCACTTTGCATCTCCAGTTCAACTTCAAAATTGTCCTCAATGTCAGTCTTGGCATTATGTTTACCTACAGTGAAAATTAGACACATTTATGGCACAATTTTATTTTAACTATTCAACTACTTACCTACAATTATTTGCGCAACACAATCCAAATAGCAAATAGGCTATGGAATAGTCATTGTTATTGCTGTTACTAGTCAGCTAACATTGGTATAATTATAGTTACTTTAGTTAATGTCAGTTAACCTGTAGCTTCAGGCTGTTCCTCCCCTCCGTCTTCTCATATCAGCGAAGTCAGGTGCATGCGGCCATCCTCTCTGTTATTATATGGGAGGAATTTTAGATGTTAAAACCGGGCATGCTGTGATTGGGATGGACTCTGCCAACCTCTGACTCTTAGCGTGTTGTTAGAGAGACAACACGCTGAGAGTGAGGTAGGGGGCGACTTGTGACTTTTAACAGCTTGAAGCCAGGAATGTTAAATATTTCATGTCTGAAAAGGGCTTTAGACAGAGCAGGTACAGTATCAACAGAAACAGCATTACATTGGACTGTTGTGAGTGACCTGAGTCTGAGGGCATTGTTCTTAATTCATCCCTCACCTCATTAGCTATTGGTAGTGAGTGAAATAACTTGACTATGGATACAAACAACTGAAAACAGCTTCCTTCAGATATATCTGGCCTTACCCTTAGGAAAAGAGTGAGGGTGTCCAGTTGTATTATTCCCTGCCCCAGTAATCACAGCAGACTTCTCTCTGTTGTATATAGTTTTTGTGAACAAGGATTTGTTATCATGTTAGGATCTTTAGGATGCACAAATCCATACAAAAATTGACATATGATGTTTCAATGTTCACAAGTTCATTAAGGCTGTTTACACCTGCGCTGAATATGTTCACATTTTTGCAGTCCACCATAATAGTGGAATTAAAACAGCAAATTTCACTGGAAGTTTACATTAATATCATAATTAGAAATTGCAACACAAATACAAAAAAATGACATCGAGATAACATAGATAATATTGAAATATATAAAAATACAGCCAATAAAACTTATAAAAAAAGATACATTATTCTTAGGGCCCTATTTTAACAATCTGAAGCGCATGGTCTGAAGCGCGTGGCGCAATTGCATTGAGGGTGTGTCCAAATCCACTTTTGCTATTTTAACAGCGGAAAAATTGTCGCTGCAGCAGGTGCATGGTTCAAAGGGGTTGTCCATAGTCTCCTAATTAATCATGGGTGTGTTTTCGGTGTAACATGCAATAAACCAATCACAGTGTCATCTCCCATTCCCTTTAAGAGCAAGGTACACTTGCACCTTGGCAGACTGTTATTATGACGATGCATTTGCCAAGTAGTAAGAAGGAGCGCTTCTCTGCAGAGGAAACGGATCTGCTTGTGTGCAAAGTGAAAGCGCACGATCCATAACGAGCACACTGCTGCTCCCGGACCCTCCCGTGGTCAGCCCCAGACCACCAGATTAAGGTCCTGTTCATTAATTTGTTGCCAATTAATCATCGTTTGATTTTTGAAAAGGTTTATTCTCTTAAATTACAGCTTTGGTTTCTTTAAAATCATTTTGTTCAGTAATGGAGTAACAGGTCAAATCAGCAGGGTTTTAATTGCTGAAAGTATGGAAAACTGATTACTGTACTCTCAAAAATGTTAAAGAATATTTGTTAAATATTGTTCAAAAATTAAATCATTAATTTTAATCATGTAAAGAATCATTAACACAGTTATCAGGACTTGATCAGCTCTCCAAGGTGCTGATCCTGCTGCTGGCAGAAGCTAGAAGATGGGCAGATTTATTTCCTTCTCTAGTTTAATCATTGTTTTCACCTCATTTATTTCCTCATGTGTTCCTCATGTTATCATGTATTAATGTAGCAGGAAAGTCGATCTGTGTTTGATCCATTGTTGTTTACTGTTTAAATACCTACGTGTATTGCCATGATTTGGTCAAATAATTAAACAATTTAATCCATCAATTACTGCAATTAGTTAATTCTGATAAATAGTATGACTAAACATTATGACATGTATTTTTTTAAATATATTAATATACATAATAATAATCTTTCACATTGTAATCCTTTTATTTGTTATCTTTTGCATGTTTGTGCGCTGCTACACACAGGACGTGTGTGTAACAAGCAGAGTGCATGGGTGTTTTGTAGGCGCATCTTGATAATGCGCCCTTAAAATAACAGAAACACTGCGCCATTGACTTTGGACCAGTTTTTTGTTGGTCAGTAGCTCTCTGCTTCCTCAAGATAGCAATGCGCCAACAATGCGCCTGACCACACCTTACTTTAAGACTGACACACCCATGGGCGCAAGTGCCATTGCTATTTTAACAACGTGGGCGCTGGACGGGAAAATGACAACTGCGTCGATCTTAAAATAGCAAAGCTGCGCTTAGCGCCGCTCTGCACCTGGCGTAAGATAGGGCCCTTAAAGTCATGAGCCTTGCCAGTTGTAGTCAGCATTAATTCATGTTCATGCAACAAAAGATTCCAATTTTTACCAGTTTATCACCAAGTGTAATAAAGTATAAGTTTTGAAAACTAGAACTTCTCAAACCATTCCAGTGGACACATCCATTTTTCTGCTCTTCATCCGCACTCACCATTTTAAGCCTACAGGGGGTTAATTGATTGTCAAAGATTTTGACTGGAATAGACATTTTTCAAATTTGCATAACAAAAGCTTTTCAAGTGTAGCAGTTCTTTTGTTATTCTTGCTGAGCTGTGTTGCACATCTAGGCCTTACAAATACAAATATGTATGCTGTCTTTTTGCATCTCTACCAGAGAGAGACAACACAATTGATAAAGAGGTACTCCACCGTTTTTCCCGTATCAGCTTGTTTCCGGGTGTTGTAGAGTACTATTGCATATGTGAAAAAGGTTGTATAAAGCTTTTTGTTGCTCCAGAGGGAGCGGTGTGAAAGCTGATAAATTGCCTTAAGTGATTTCACTTGAGTCGGCATTGGGGTCGGGCTTGGTTTGGGCTGCTGCTTTACATTACAGTAATGTTATTGTAGCTTGATAGTTTGGTTAGCTTGACTGCTTATAAAGGCTGCTCAATTATGGCAAAAATCATAATCACGATTAATTTGGTTAATATTGAGATCATGATTATTTAACACGATCACTCACTGACTCATGGAACAGAAATGCTTCCATTTTATGAAATGTATCAATCCACGCAGACTCCGAGACATGTGCGAGTGACATGCATCTCACAAAGACCCCTCGCCTTCTTTAAGCTCCCAGTCTATTTCTGTCACATTTAGTGAAGCGTAATCTGCACAGACAGCTGTATAAATCACACAAATATTCCGCTGTATATGTGTTTTGAACTTATTAATTGTATTTATGTTGATTGATCAAGGCTCCCAGTCTGTCTGTGAGCTGCCTGTTTCACCACAGGCAGATTCCCCTCACTTGCTATGGTGGGCGTGGAAATAAAATCAATGATGCAGTAAATACAAACACTATTGATTTCTTCCTGTGGAGCCGACATGAAAACTATTTCGGTTCAGTAAATTTCTGCTGTCAGTCAGCCTGGTGAAAGCAGTTTGTCCGGCTGCTGTCCTCTCAGCTCCCCTGGAGCTGCGGCTGACAGACGGCCAGTTCTGTGGAAAGAGACGCTGAACGTAGGTTGGAGTTGGTGTATATTGAATGGATAGAGCGCATTTATGAGCTGCTCACATCTCGCTTACTATGTGGATTCGCAGTGAGAGTGAGTTTGGGCTTTTAGGGAGAGTTGAAAGCGCACCGCTGTAACAGAAAAGGGTGCGTGGATTTCTGATAACGCAAGACAAAACGAGAGCATCATTGCAAAATGGAACAAAGTATGATAATCGTTTTATCTTGATTATCTTGTTTTCATAATCGTTGGAAGCCAAAATCATACTTCAAAATAAAATTCAATCAATCACCCAGCCCTACTGCTTATGTATTCCAATTACTGTACACACAATTACTGTAATTAACACCATGCCAGTTAAAGTTCTTCATGCTCTGTCAGACTTTTAAAAGAAAGGCTTTTTACATTTCCAGAGTGAGGGAATCAGGAAAGAGGAGAGAGAAGTGAGGAAGAATTGTGGGATATAATGGTGTTGAAAGAAAAACAAGGAGAAAGTAAAGAACTGATTCAAGAAGGTTCAAGATTAATTTATTGTCATTTTAAAACACAAGATTGTACAATGAAATGTCGTTTGTAGTCCCTTAGTGCTATTCACAAAAACAGAAATTATATAAATGGATGGTACAACAGCGGATACTTCTGTATCTCTTGCCAGATAGCAGCAGGGTGAACAGGCTGTGGTTTGGGTGGGTATCGCCTTTTAGTATCCTTTGTGCTCTATGCAGACTCTTCACCTCACTGATATCATTGAGGCTTGGTAGTGATGGGTACTGATGATGTTCTGGGCAGTTTCAGTCACCCGCTGCAGAGCCATCCTGTCTTGGGCCATGCACATCCCATGCCATTTTGTGATGTTTCTAGTCAGGATGCTTTCTATTGCTCCTCTGTAAAAGTTAACAAGAACTTGAGATGAGAATTTTGCCGTCTTAAGGGTGGAGATGTGTGATGTCCATGACAGGTTCTTTGGAGGTTGGAGGTTCCAGGAACTTAAAACTTTTCACCTGCTCCACTGATGTAGACTGGAGTATGTGTTTTTGCCCCCTTTTTTTATAAAATCAACAATCGGCTCCTTGGTTTTGTTAACATTGAGCAGTAGGGGAGACCAGTGACAGTTGTAACATGGGACGGTTGTAACACCCTGAATTCCACCAATCAGAAACAAGCTACAGTGATTACGCCCATTCTACACATGCTCAGTCAGATTGTCTTCTTGCTTACAAAAAAAGGAGCCACGTTTGAAACTCCCAGACAAAGTTGCCAGCAAAAGTGTTTTTTTGAGGTAAAAATTTAACTTTTCCGTCAGATGTATTTTTTTGGATATTGTCCTGAGATCAAATGTCTAGGAATCCAAATAAGTATTATTAGAATCACTGTTTTGTAAGCTAAAAATAGAAATGGCTAACATGTGTCAAACTAGCAGTCAAGCTAGTTAACATGAGGTGAAAGAATGGCTGGTGATACTGGGACGGTTGTAATGCCTTGTTACAACTGTCTCTAAACCAAGTTTTATTTATAAAAGGCTTACATAAACTGGATGGATGGATGGATGGGTGGATGGATGGATGGATAGATAGATAGATAGCAAATTAAATGTAAAATGTCATAAAATTACATGCTAAGTTAATAATAATCAGTTGCATGCTAATAGTGGAAACACGTGTTTGCTTACAGCAGGCTAAATATCAGAAAGAGGAAGACAGACAGGGGAGTCCCACTTCCTTTGCTGGAGAGGGCTTCAGATGGCATAAAACAGTCAGGAAAGTGGCCAAATCATATGGCATTTGCCATGTGACCCTGTACTGAATGTTGACTTAAACTAATCCATTTTGATTTCATGTTTAAACCTTTTTGAGGATGTGTGTTCTACCCATTAAATAATTTTCTTGCATTATAATTTGATGGCTTCCCCTCTTTTTTGTCATGTAGTGTGAAAAAAGGCCTTCATTATTTTAAAAAAAAGAAGTGAATAGTCACAATAACATGAATGCTAAATAATCTTTTTCATTCCAAGTATTTGATTGATTAATTATGTATATTTTTGACATGTTACAACTGTCCCTGGCATGTGTTACAACTGTCCCAGTGTACAGGAACAGTTGTAACAGTGGAGTGTATTTAAATCAATTTTGCAACCTGTACAGATTTCATAAAACCACTTAAATACATTGTTTCACTAGTTGACACATTGAATGCAAATGGACAGTTCCAGTGTAAATGGTTTTTGATTTATCAGGAAAATTGCAAAAATTGTTACAAATGTCCCTGGTCTCCCCTAGATTGCTCTCTGTGCACCATTCTGCTAGATTGTTGATTTCCTCCCAATACGAACTCTCACCTTTGTTTGATATCCGGCCAATGACGGTGATGTCATCCGCAAACTTCACAAGAGAGTTCTCACCATGTCGGGGGTTGCAGTCATGGCTGTACAGCGTGAATAGGAGGGGGCTGAGCACACAACCCTGGGGGGCTCTGTAGTTGAGCACTAGGGTGGAAGAAGTGTGACCACCAATCCAAACTGTCTGGGGTCTGTTTGTGAGGAAGTCCAATATCCAGTTGCTGAGTGTGGTATTCAAGCCCAGAGTGCCTAGTTTTCCAATCACGGGGGACATTGTATTAAATGCTGAGCGGAAATCAGTTAACAGCATTCTGATGTAGGTGTTGTTATTTTCAAGGTGTGCGAAAACTGAGTGGAGGACAGTGGAGATGGCATCCTCTGTGGATCTATTGGTTCTGTATGCAAACTGGTGAGAGTCCAAGCTGTCTGGGATGTTGTCTTTGAGCTTGAGAACCAGTTTTTCAAAGCACATCACAATAGAAGTGAGTGCCACAGGGCAGTAGTCATTTAGACTAGACACAGACGCAGACTTTTTAGGTACAGGGATGATGGTACAGGTCGTCCACTAATCGGAAGATTGGCGGTTCGATTCCAGGTTCCTCCAGTCCACATGTTGAAGTGTCCTTGGGCAAGATACTGAACCCCAAATTGCTCCTGATGGCTGTGCCATGAGTGTATGAATGTGTGTGAATGATAAGTTCCCTCTGATGGACATGTAAGGACCTTGCATGGAAGACTAGAAAGGCACTATACAAGTACAGTCCATTTACCATTTACCATTTGATGCCAGCTTCCTGACCAAAAGGCAGCTTTTTTGGCTCTGGATAGAGCCCTCACCTCTCCATTGATCCAGGCTCTCTGGTTGGGGAATGATTTTATTGTCTTTGTGATCACCACATCATCAACACATTTGCTAATGTATGATGTCACTGTTGTCCTCAAAATTGATGTGGTTCTCCTGGGTGGCGGCATCTCTGAACATGTGCCAGTCTGTGCACTCAAAACAGTCCTGTAGAGCTGCTATAGCTTCATCTGTCCACACTTTAACAGTTTTTACTGATGGTTTGACCCCTTTTATCAGCTGAGAGTAAGTAGGCAGGAGAAGCAGGGAAATATGGTCTGATAGACCAAAATGGGAACGAGGGCGAGCTTTGTAGCTACCAGAAATGTTTGTATAAAAATGGTCCTGGGTATTGCTTCCCCTGGTGGGGATGTGGACATGTTGGTGGAATTGAGGTAAAACAGTCTGTTTGTTTAAAATCACCAGCTACAATAAAAATACCATCTGGTTGTTTTGTCATGTGAATGCTGATGACCTCATGCAATTCCTCCAGTGCATTTTTTAAATTTTCATCTGGAGGAATGTAAACAGCAACTACAAACACACTGTTGATGTGGTTGACATCTTAACATTAAAAACTCATTATAAACTCGACATCATTTTGTATGTTGACACTGTTTCGATGCTTTCAACTGTTTGTTTGTCAGAATTCTACATTCTGCATTTACAAACAAAATGAAAAAAGTCAATTACAGTCATTTTCACTTGGACAAGTGACTTTTGTGCCTGGACAAGTGAAAGGTAAATTTACTTGTGTGAAGGACAAGTGCCTCAAAAAGTGTCAAGCCCTGCACAATATGTGTATGTAGGTCAGAGTTTAATCGTACAAGATCATATGAGTCTTTTAAAAAAATATTAATGTCTCCTTTCGACTGACTGTAACTTAGCAGGGAAATGGAAGAGATTACAGTATATATAGCAGGTTTTATTGTGTGTACAATAGCTTATACACTGCCCTAGATTTAAATCTATGACTTTCTATTCTAGTCTATTTTTCTTTCTATTGTTTCCCGCTGGCTGACATCTTTCCTTCTCTAGAGTCAGCTTTTCACTGTCCCAACAGAATCTATCCAAATCTCTACTCCTAACCCACTTTTCTGTAGAGGAAAAGTGTTTTTTCCACTACTGGCTATGTAGTAGACAATAAATATTGTACTTTATCATTTCAACTTTACTGTCCCAGTGACATAATATATCTGCCTTCCTAACAATACAACTACATTTGCCCTGTTTAGTAACACAAAGCTTAGTTTCCTTTTCCTTTGTTTCCATTCTTTCCTGTCCTTCTCTGTCTGTCTGTGCAGGTGACCTCTATTCTCTTATGTCCAAGCTGCTAGGACAAGAGAGCAAGGACATAGTTCACATTCATAAATACAACCCCAGCGAGATGAAGAGAGTGAAGGCTGAGTTGGTGACTCAGATTCATAGCTCAATGCAAGAGAAAGACCTGGGCTCTCCCAGTGCCAGACTAGCCTTCCAAATAAGGAAGAATCCTGTTTTGGTGAGGGACAGAGTCCACAAATTCCATCAGCTTGAAGCTACAGTCAAGCCGCCAAGAAGCAAGCTGCTATCTGAAGGACAAGGTGGGTCCAGGATGCTATATTATTGTAATCACTGATGCTGAAAAATAACCCTTTGTTTTTGTCTTTTGGACACCCCTTCAGTTTTGCAGAATAGTCGTGCTATGAAATTACTATATTATTTATATTTTTTGCCCAAGATCTGCGATCTGTGTTATCTATCACATTATCACACTAAAGTTATATTTGTAAGTCTTTTAGTCATTAAAAATTAAAAAGTCATTAAAAAATCATTAAGTCAATTAAAGATAAATATATGAAATAGTATGTATACCTTACTGTTTAAGCAGGACTCTACTGTGAGAGAAAAAATCTTAAGTTTCTCCATTATTTTTTCTCCCTGGCTGTTGCATCCTTTATTTCCCCCTCAATTCTGCCTCCTCTCTCCTCATCTTTTCCTTCAATGTCTGGAAAATTCAAAGATACCTCCCTTTTAAAAATCTGACAGTGCACAAAGCTCTACTTGAACTTGCAGAGTGTTATTACAGTGACAGATGATTAACAATATAATATTGTATTTCAGGCTAACTGTAAGGACCATACCACTGGTTTTCTATGTTTAAGCCAAATAACGGCTATCTGCTTACACTTTCTGTTAGTCCCAAAACATGAAGCCATATTGTAACTTTTGTAATATTTTGCTGAATTCTTTAAATTTTCAAAATGAAATGTTCAGGTGATACACCCACCTTAAAATTAATCGCTTCGCCCATCAAAGCACATGTCCACATTTATAACTCATGGTAATTAGGATTTTTCTTGTAAATTAGGAACACCATACTAATGCTGAACAGGTTCTCTATTGCTCTCAAAACAGCCTGAATTCTTCATGTCATGGATTTCACCAGATGGTGGAAACATTCCTTTCAGATTCAGATCCATGTTGACATGATTGCATTACATAATTTCTGCAGATTTGTCAACATACTACAACATATCACCACTTCACAACATAGTTTTCTCTATGTTGGGAGGTACAGTCATGGGTTCACAGGGTGAACAAGAGGGGACTGAGCACACAGCCCTGGGGGGCTCCAGTGTTTAGCAGTAGAGTAGAGGAGGTGTGACCACCAATCTGAACAGTTTTCTGTGAATCTGTTGGCTCAGAATGCAAACTGGTGAGGGTGCAGGCTGTTTGGGATGTTGTCTTTGATGTGCAAGGGAACTTGTTTCACAAATCACTTCTTAAGAACGGGAGTGAATGCCACAGGGCAGTAGTCATTAAGACTTGACACTGCAGACTTTTTAGGCCCAGGGATGATGGCGTCTGTGTTGAATCAGGTGAGAACACTCTCTTGTGACAGTGATCTGTTAAAAATGCCAGTAATGACATCAGCTAGCTGGTAGGCACATGTTCTCAGTACACAGCCAGTGATGTTATCAGACCTAGCAGCTTTACTCACATTCGCCCCCAGCAGGGTTTTTCTCATATCTGTTGTGGACAGTGAGAGTGGCTGGTCCTCCGGAGGCAGGGCAGATTTGGCAGGTCTCTTTTTGTTGAGGAGATGAGATCAAAGTGAGCAAAGATCTTAAGCTAATCGGTTGGGAGTAGGCTGGCAGGAAAAGCTGAGAGATGTAGTCTCATTGTCCAATATGGGGGCAGGGGAGGGCTTTGTAGCTGCTAGGAATGTTTGTGTAAACATGGTCCAGGGTATTGTTTCCCCTGGTGGGGGTGAGGACATGCTGGTGAAATTTAGGTCAAACACCTCTGAGGTCTGTTTGGTTAAAATGCCCAGCTACAATAAGGATACCGTCCATTTTTTGAACTGTATGATGGCATCATACAGTTCTTGCATTGCACATTTTGAATTTGCTTCTGGGGGATGTAAACAGCAGTAATGAAATCAGTGGTAAATCCTTGTCTTCTGTAGGCAGGGAACGCAGTCTGTTCATCAAGTGCAATGGCTTGATCCAGTATGCTGTGATGGACCCAGGCCTCTGTAAAGATGAGGGCACAGCAGTCTCTGATTTCCTGTCACTGGGTCAGTTTGAACCTTATTTTGTCCATTTTATTTTTCAGCAACCAGACATTGGCCAGAAGTAAACTGGGCAGTTGGGTGGTCAGAGTTAGCTTAGTGTAGCTCTTAGCCCAGCTCTCTTCCCCCACCTCCTGGGATGGTTGCACTGCTTGTGATGGTATTTAGTCTGGCAGATCTGGCTAGGTGTGTCCGGGACATGAAGGCTTGGACAGTAGATGATATGGGCAGTGATCGTCTCTAGGTCCGTCACACTTAATTCAATCCCTGTGTTTCCATTTCCAATGTTGATGGGTGTTGATCTATCATAGGTATAATGTGCTTTGGTATTGGTAACAGCAAAATAAAGTACCAACAATAACAAATTTGTCGCGAAGTTTGAGGGAGCTGCTGGTTGCTGCGTCTACATGCACCACCATCTGTCTTTGTTTATTTTTTTATTTGGTTAAAAATTCAATAAATAAATGAACACAATGCTGTTTTCAGTCTGGTAACTCAGTCTTCCCCTTGGAAACAGCTGATGTCTGTTTGCTCTTGCATCAGTGCAGAGGGTTTGCTTGTTTTAATGGGGGATTTGGTAGAGTTGCATTATGTTCACATGTGGGTACAATGGTCAGCTGTGGCTCAGGAGGGAGAGCAGGTTGTCCACGAATTGCAGGGTTGACAGTTTGATCCCTGGCTTCTGTCCGGTAATCTAAGTGTCCTTGGAAAAGAAACTAGACTCCAAATTGTTCCAATAGACAGGCCAGCACTTTGCATTGTAGCTTGCCATCATCTGAATGTGAGTGTGAGTGAGATTGAATGTATGAGTGAATTGGTGAATGAGAGGCAAATTGTAATTCCAGTCCAATAAAGCTGATTCTCGGCTCTTACTTGGCACTTTAGAATATTACATTATTGTTTTTAAGCCATACCTGTGTAGCTTTGGTTTTACTTTTATGGTTACTGTTTTCCTGGAAAATATATTTTCTCCAAAGTTGCAGCTGTTATTTGAATGCATTCATGTTACTCTCTATTTTCACAACCTTTTTGGGGCCTGCTGCGAAGTGACAGCCCCACTGTGCATTTCTGCCACTGTCAGGTTTTTTTTTTAAAATGCTTTATTGATTCACAAAATACAAACAAAAAAACAAAAGTCATACATTTCTGACAATAAATCAGCGTACAACTTAGACTTACCATTTCTAAACCCCTCCCAACCAATTTACAAATCTAAACCAACCCTATACCAATGCGCCCCTCAAACAATATCAGTCATAAACATCATTGCTATACTTTCATCTTATAGCATAGATAACATGCAGTGTTGATACTGTAGAACAGCACTAATAGAAAAAGAAGGAAACAATCATTAGCCTAGATAAAAAAAAGAAATGAAATGAAATTTTTTAAAAATGAAATAGAATAAACATGGTGGTCTTTTTTTTTATATATATATATATATATATATATATATATATATATATATATATATATATATATTGACATTAATTACTATTCCACTGGCGCCCATGTTTTAGCGTAATCTGTCTCATTATTTTGTAGTCAGAAAGCTACCTTTTCCAATCTAATCATTTCTTCTGCTTCAGTGATCCATTCTTTCTGAGTTGTTGTATTTAAAGCAATCCAGTTATTCATGATTACATTTTTTGTGACCATGCATACTGAAAGAAAGATATTTTTATTCTTTGAAGATACTCTGCAGAAGTTAGGCAAATCTCCCAATATATGTGATTGTGGTGTGAGTGGAATGACTATGTTAGTGTAGTTCATTGCTTTCTTTGTTATCCCAAACCAAAGACCAAAGTTCCTTCCACAGTACCACATTTTATACACTTACTATCATCATTTATGCCCATGTTATATAGCTGTAATGGGGTGTAGTATAATCTATTAAGTATTTTAAATTGCCTTAGCTTGTTTTTTGTACAATGGAACAGCTGCCTTACAGTTTTCCATATATCATTCCTGCCTTAGCGGTTGATTTATTGAGGTAGCTGTGTTAATTCCAATGATCTTTGAGCATCATTTCAAGATGTTAAATGACACTTCAATTGGGCATTCCATGATTTCCTTTGGAAATAGTTACATAACATATAGACATTTCATGTCAATGCATAAGCTTTGTGACATATTTTCTTCTATGTATTTCCGATCTTTGCTTACAGAGGGATCAAATAATTCACTAAAAGGATAGATAGTAGTGAAAAAAGTTGGGTAGCTGTAGTCCACCTTTCTTGTATGAATTAGACATCCTTAAATATGAACATTTGGCCTTTTTACCATGCCATATAAAGGGTGAGATTGTTTTATGCAAATGTTCAAACCAGGTTTTTTGTATTGTGACAGGTAACATCATTAGAGTATAAGTGACAGTAGGACGAGTATTCATCTTTACCATGTTCACACAACCCCACAGAGATATGGGAAGGTTTGACCATCAATCTGTTGATTTGTGTGAGATTTATATCACATGTTTGATAGCTATTTGTTGTAATTCGTAATCCTAAATATATTAGCTCTGTTGGTTTCCATTTAATTTTTGTATTTTGCACAAGTGATATTGCAGTGTTTGTTTAGAGGACATAGCTCACATTTTCCCCATTTTACTTTGTATCCTGAAAGTGAGCCATATTGAGTGATAATCTGATTGATATAACAAAGTGAGGACTGACTCATTGACTTCCAATTTTTATGCCTTTAACATTCTTTTCAAATCTTATTTTCTCAGCTAATGTTTCAATGATTAGATTTAATAAAAGTCCTAAAGCTGGACATCCCTGTTTAGCTCCTCAACATAAAATGAAAGGTTTTGAAATGACATCATTAGTTCTTATTGAAGCCGTGGGCTTTGAGTAGATCATCTTAATCCACTGCATAAAATTGTTACCAAACCCGTATTTCTACAGGGAACTGAACATAAATAGGCTATTCAGTTCGAGCAAAGGCTTTTTCAGCATCTAAAGTAAACAGTGCTGCCAGGTGAAGGAGCTTTTTTGCATAATGAATGATATTGAATGATCTCATTGTGTTGTCAGATGTGTTGTCATGATTTTTCATGAAGCCAGTTTGGTCAGTGTGTATCAGCTTTCCGATTACCTGAACTAATCAGGCTGCAAGAATTTTGGCCAACATTTTATAATGCAAATTTGCTAATGATATTGGACGATAGTTACTACAAATTAAAGTGTCTTTATCTTTTTTATGAATTACAGTAATGTGAATAATGAAACGTAAGTGGAAAACTACCATTGTTGAAAGATGTTTGAAAAGCCTGCACAAGTAGAGGGGATAGGTCCTCGCAAAACCCATGGTGGAATTCTGCATTATAACCATCAGGCCCTGGAGATTTGTTCTTAGAAAATGAGTTAATGGCTTTATTTATGTCAAATAGAGTTATTGGCTCTTCCAATGCATTTTTTAAGCAGGGGAGATAAATATTCTTTAAGAATTCCTGTGGTAGATTTTCATAAAAGTCAGTAAAGGTCTTATTTATTTGATCTGGATCAGCGGTAGTTGAGTTATTTGGTAATCTAATACAAGATATGGTATTTTTAGTCACCGGTTTTTTAAGTCTTGAAGCTGGCAACTTTCCTGCCTTCTCCCCACATTCATGATAATTTACTTTTGATCTTTTTAGTTTATATTCAATTTGTTCCTCATAATGTCATCATATTTCATTTTTAGCTTACACAGTTCAGTTCATATTCCATCCTTATATTCATTTGACAGTGAATTTTGTAACAGCTTGATTTCTGTTAATCTGTTTTCTTCTAGGTGCTGCTTTTTATTCTTTAGGCTACTTATGTTGATTAATTCCTCTCTAAGGCAACATTTTAAAGCTTCCCATATCACTTACACTTTGGGTCTTTTTGGCCAAGTTGATAGTTGAGATCTGGGAATGGAGCAACATGCAAAAAGTCAGACCAGCAATCGACAAGTTGTTCCTTGATATCTACAGGGCCCAGACCATCTTTATGAAAAGATTCACCCTTACCTTTCAGTGCTATCTAAGCTGAAAAATCGTCCATTAAACAAATAGTGCAGTACCAGTGAGTTAAAAAAGGCAACCAAAAAGGCAGCAATACAAATGTATATGAACAAATTCAGGCTTATTTGGTCCTCCAAAACATGCAAATTAGCCTTCTACCTTCAAAACATTGATATACCTTTTGTAAATGACTAATTAATGCTATGATAACATTACAAATATGTTGTAAGTCTCCTATAATTTTTTAATTAATTATGAAATATTCATGAACAAATCATTAGTAATAATAATAACACATTTAATATGTACCACACTTTTCATTCATCGTGAAACTCAAAGTGCTATAGTCTTAATAACATAGATGATTAATGATTCATTGATATATTATGAATCACCTCTGAGCCGTTCAAAACAATTATAAGAAATTATGTTATGATATTATATGAACAAAGCACTGTCTAATAATTCATAGATAATTTGTTTTTATATGGATAAACATTTACAGATTATTTACAGTCAGGGCAAATACAAAGACCTACCACCACAGAAATTTTCAATTCCCAGCTTTCCTGTGTTTTCAGTATTGGCCAGGTGCTTCGTAGAACACAAGTGGTTGTGTTTGTGAGTCTAATGGAGTGGAATAATTTGAACCTGTACGTATTGTGACTTGCCACTATAGCTCCTCATGCAGGTGAACAGTAACCTGTAACAAAGGCTTATGCATATACACAAAACATTATAAAAAAGTGTTACTTTGTTAAAATAAATAAATAAAATTTTAAGAATTAAAAAATGAGGCAATATCTTGCAAGTAAAGAAAAGCAAAAAAGAGGAAAATTAGTTTAACTTTATTAAAGTAAACATGAATATCAATATTTTAATATTTTTACCAACTCTTATTTTTATAGTATAATGTCAAATCTACTTTGAATAATTAGTAAGCATTAGTAAGTTTAATAACCAAATTAGCTCATTCTTGACAGTATCATTGCTTTCTTGTAACACAGCAGTTTAAATTTAACATTATTTAGACTTTAACATGGAAAGACAATATAAACCAAAACAGAGGTCAACAATTCTGACACATTACTACAAACAGACCTGATGTTCCCTCCACAAAAAATACATTTTGACCCTGCAATGTGTTTAGTTGCCAGTAATCAGCTTCCAAAATGACAAACATACAATTTTAAAGTGCTGCTAAATGTCTCATTTATAAAAAAAAGTCCACTCAAACTAGAACTTCAAAAAGCTCCACACATACTGGAACACACAAAAAGCTGTGCACAAGCCATGTCAGGCCAACAGCCATGTTTGATTATGTGAGTCAAGATCATGTAGGCAGATTTTAGCCTCAATAATTTGAGTCTCATAAAGTCTTTGAAAGACTTGAAAAGTTTGGAAAGGATATTTCGGACTGAAGGTGTAAGGCCTGGGAAACACTGCCTACCTCTACTGGCTGGCAACTTTCCTGCCTTCTCCCCACATTCATGATAATTTACTTTTGATCTTTTTAGTTTATATTCAATTTGTTCCTCATAATGTCATCATATTTCATTTTTAGCTTACACAGTTCAGTTCATATTCCATCCTTATATTCATTTGACAGTGAATTTTGTAACAGCTTGATTTCTGTTAATCTGTTTTCTTCTAGGTGCTGCTTTTTATTCTTTAGGCTACTTATGTTGATTAATTCCTCTCTAAGGCAACATTTTAAAGCTTCCCATATCACTTACAGGAGCCCAAGAGCTTATACAAAGTCCTCCCCCCCTTTTCAACAAGTCATAAAAACATACTGAGTCATAAAACAATATAACATCAAATAGACAAAGAAACCTTTATAGCAAAAAACAAGAGAAAAAGAAAAAAATAATCAAAACAGAAATTTGAACACTTTAAACGTGCAAGAAGTGTAATACATACCCAGTCACACAAAATTCTATTTAGATAAAAGATATTTTTTTAAATGTGTTTTTAATGTTATTAAAGAAGATGACGACTTCAAAGTTGTACTTAGTGAATTCCAGAGATGAGGACCTTTAAAGTTGATAAAAAATTGATGATTGGAAGTGCAACAATAAGTTAATCAAAAGTCCTTTGATCGCCTCATTGAATAAGAGTGAATTTCTGATGATAAAAGGAAAAAATTATTAAATATATCTGGAAAATTTTGCCCGTGATATATGAATTTGAACATAAACACACGTTAGAAGAGTATTTACAGAATAAATTGACAAATTTATTTATTTAAATTTCCTAAACAAAGGTGCAGATGGCTCTTGGCTAGTGGAGTTCTTAAAAACCTTTTTTGGATTAAAAGTAACTGATTGAGGTGTGAAGGATATGTAGCAGCCCAAATAATATTACAATAATTGATATATGGATAGATTAAACTATAATACAGAGTTAAATAAGAAGAAGGATGAATCAGAGAACAAACTTTCCTCAATATTCCAATCATTTTCATTGACCTTTTGCAAACATGTTCAAAATGTTTTTTCCAAGTTAATCTTTCATCTACAATAACTCCTAAGAATTAAGTAAATTAAAAACAAACTGTTCAAACTCCCATCGTACAAATCCAAATAAACACCCCTACTTGGGGTGGCTATGATGTAAACACCAATCACAGATAAAGGGCATGTGAAAATCAATTGTTTTTAATCATTTTTTTCAGCTATGCCTCTGAGACCACAAACAGAAATAATGTGTCATTTTTTGTAGCAGACTTCTGAAACATGTTATCATCTGAACATCATGTTAATTACCAATTCTAATAAAATTAGGAAAAGTTGTAAATTATCAAAGTGATAAAACTTGTCAAAAAACAAGTATGTTTTTGAGCTGTCAAAAAGACTCCAAGTTTCCAGAACCCCAAACACAACATTGGAGTTAAAAATGACCAACGATTAGGCCAACTATTCATCTCCAGAGATATACCACAGTCACCTCTGATGCCAATTTGAGAATAACTAAACTGTTTTGTGTGTTTGTTTATGTGCATCTGGTTCTCTGTCTCTGTGTGTGTGGTGTAGACTACCATCTGGAGCAGGTCTCAGCGTGGCCACAGAGTTCTCTCCAGCTGGGTCAGGTATCAGGACTTGCCCTTGACTCAGATTCTAATTTGGTAATTTTCCACAGAGGTGACCACCACTGGGGGACAGAGTAAGTTGCTTGATATGATGCTCATGATATATCCATTTTCTGTTGATACAGGGCTTCTGTGAGTATGCATAATCAGATGTGGCCGAAAATATTGGTACCCTTTCACCTTTTTTTAAAAAAAAACAACTAAAACTTCTCTGTATTAAGTTGAAATGGATAGAAGTATATGGTATCCATCACTTTCATCTTTATTTCACATTGAATATAACTGAAACTTTGCTTTGATTTACAACTTAACATATTATTTAATACAATAACACAAATGAAAATGGCATGGCCAAAAATATTGGAACCTTTAACTTAATATTTTGTAGCACAGCCTTTGGAGGCAATAACTGCAGTCAAGCACTTTCTGTAACTCTGAATAAGAGTTCAGCCCACTCTTCTTGAGCAAACTGCTCCAGTTCTCTCAGGTTTGATGAGCAACATCTCCCAACTGCAAGTTTCAGCTCTCCACAGATATTCAATGGAATTCAGATCAGGACCCATAGCAGGCCACATGAGAACGGTCCAATGTTTCCTTCTCATCCAATCTTGGGGTTTTTTGATGTATGGGGTCATTATCCTGCTAGAAGACCCATTGCCCTGCAACTAAGACACAGCTTTTTGACACTGGGCTGCATGTTTCACTCAAAAATGTGTTGATAGTCTTCTGATTTCATTGTACCCTGCAGAGATTCAAGGCACTCAGTGCCTGAGGCAGCAAAGTAACCCCAAAACATCACTGAGCCTCCTCCATGTTTCACAGTAGGCATGGTGTTCTTTTCTTTGAAGGCTTCATTTTTCCCTCTGTAAACATAGGGTTGGTGTGATTTACCAAAAAGCTCATTTTTCCAAAGCACATTCTCCCAGAAGGACTGTGGCTGGTCAACATGCATTTTGGCAAAGTCCAGTCTGGCTTTTTTGTGTTTCCCTCTTAGAAGTGGGGTCTTCCTGGGTCTTCTACCATAGAGCCCATTTTCATTCAGACAGCGGGAGATGGTGCAACTTAAAACTATCGTATCTTGAGCTTGAAGATCAGCTTGGATCTGTATTGAAGTTTTCTTTGGTTCTTTCTTGACCATTCGAGCAATCCTTCTGTTCAATCTTCGGCCAATTTTCCTCTTGCAAGCACATCCATAGATGTTGGCTACAATTCCATGGGCCTTAAATTTCTTAATAATATTGGCAACAGTGATCCCAGGAACATCAAGTTCTTAGGAGATGGTCTTGTAACCTATATGTTGATTACCTTTTCATTACCTTTTTTTTAAAAATATTATTATTACCTTTTTTCTAATGTCTTCAGACCACTCTCAAGTTTTCCTTCTGTTTTCCATGTTCACTGTGATGCACACAGTGACACAAAACAGCAGAGTGAGTAATTTTCTCCTATTAAATGGGATGCATGAGTGGTTATAAGATTGAAAACACCTATGATACTAATTAAAAGACAATAGTCTGCATGAAGTTTCACTACAAATCAATTATTTCTTACAACTTCTAAAGGGTACCAATAATTTTGTCCAGGCTATTTTAAGATGTCTTTGAAGATTAAGCAAGAATTCAGTTATTTACAACTTTTTTGTTTTGTTCCACTGCAAACCAAACATGCATTGATAATAAAATATCTTTTAATTTCAAATGGCTAATGGTGCATTATTTTAATAAATGTGAGGGTACCAATAATTTCGGCCAGGTCCGTAATGCATCTGACTGGCAGACAGCACTGATCTGGTTTGAATAATTGCCCATATTTCCTAATTTTTAGGCTTGATGCTAATGGATAGCCATGGTATTTTTTTAATATGTTTAAACCATTTTGTAAGCCTGCTATTGCTGGATGCTAATGTCAGTCTTACTCACTCACATACATTCAAAAGCAAAAAAACAACAAAGATCCAAAAGCTGGGGCAGCTGTAGACTACTTTTCACTATGAGTGAGACCTAGCAGAATCGTGGCGCCCTTGCTGAGTTAAGGGACTCAAAAAGCGTGTCTATAAGGAATTACTGGGACTTTTAAAAAAAGAACTACATGAAAACAATCCACCAACATTGTTGTTTCATTAGTACAGCATCTAAATCAGAACAACCGTCCCATTAGAGCAGAGTATGTAAATTATGTTCACTACACAGCACACCCACAGAGCTATATATTCATGAGAGACCAGAAACTACTGACTAATTTGTATCTGTATGTGTGAATGCACTGTTAGACAGGGCATATGGACGCAAATTACATTGATACGATGTTATTGTTGCAAGCACACTGTCAGAGCAATCAGACAAGATGAAATGGGGCTACACTGTGCAGATTTTCTCTGCTGCTGAGAATATGCAGCTGATATTAGGCTCACTTCTTTAACGATATAACAAAACAAAAAATACTGTTATCCTTGCTGAGTTTTTGTTCTGTTTTTTCAGCTCTTTTAACAGCCAGGCTAGATACCAGCAGAGGTCCCTTGGTCCTATTCAGCAGTCTACTATTTTGGTTGTGAACCCCACCAATGGCAACATCCTGAAGGCTTCTGGCAGAAACTTGTAAGTTCTATTGTGCTTTATTCCTCTTGGTTATGAAAGAGAGTGCTGAGTAGGATCAGAAACAGCCAGTTATTGTAGCACACGTGCATATCCTTGATGTACTGTGGCTTGGATTGTACCTCATTTATATGTTGCTTTGCTAATGCCTGCTAATTGAATAAATGTAACACAGTATTTCCTGTATCGTTAAGGCGGCCTGCCCCTAGCTGATCCAGCCAGGCTATTCTGGTCCCAGAGGCACTAGTCACACTAGACAGAGCAGTCAGTGCCTTGTAATCACCCGCTGTAAGGTGATCAATACCCCACAGTTCTGAGCAATGCAACTGGCCCTGGAGAGAATCCCCACAAGTCTAACATACTTGATATTTGCAGTCCTGTCACTGTGGACATTTCAGCATTCAGCCGTGCTTGAAATCTGTAGGGCTGTAGTCAACCAAAGAAAATGTTGGTCGACTAAAATCGTCCATAATCTTCAACTAATCAATCAGTAGCGCGCGTGCATGCGGGGGGGGGGGGGGGGATAATGGGACAGAGTGCACAGTAAACTCAGCAGCCACACATTTCTCTGTTCTGTATTTCTGTCTTCAGGTTAGGCTAACCCATTGTTGCTAACTTTGGAGCTAACCCCCTTCACTTTTCCAGCATTTGGGGAAACAACAGACGTGACTTTTTTGCATTTATTAACTGACACACTGTAGGCTACATCTACTGCCAGACTGGCAACTTACTACTAACCTTTTCCTCTGCTCCGCTTGTGTCCACCGTCACTTCTCTGCCCCTCGCTCTTCCCCACTCGCTAGGCAAACATACTCCTTAACGGAGCCACGCTACCAATAGTTTCCCAGGCAACGACAGAGGTTGACTCACATACCGGAACAACGCTGCACAGAGACTCCCAAACGCTGTCGATTTCAAATCAAAAACCAAATATTAAAAAAAAAATTTTTGGCCTGGTGGGGGGTTCTCGTTGTGTCATTATGGAGAAACACAGATTCAGTAAATGTTCAGTACATTCAATAAACATTGAATATAGTTAGACCCAGCAGTCTCCGAGTTCAAAGTTGTGAAAACAACGGGGGAGTTTTGAATACACCCCTGTTTTCACAGGTAATTTGTTAGTCTGTACCTCTCGCCGCATGAAATAATGGATTACTCCTGGAAAGCTATTGATGTAGTACTTTTCTCCTTATGAAAATAACACAGAGATTATTCGACCAATGAGAATTTAGTCAGACGAGAGCATATCGACCAACTAAGTAATAACTAACTAAGTAACTAAGTAATGAATTGGTTTTGTTTCTTGTAGTTTCTTTTAGTTCTCTTTTTTGTGCTCTTTTTCTCTCCCTCTATCTCAACCTCACTCTCTCTCCCTCACTATTTTCTCGCTAATTTTCTAACAAGACAGAGAGGCTTTTATTTTTAGCTGTATATTTTTTTATTTAGTAAGTAACCACAATGAAAAATAGACAATTTTTTTCAGTTTCCATGTAAGTGTTACTTTTATGTTCATCTACATTCTCTCCCTCACTATTTCCTTTTGCTTATTTTCTAACTTGGTGGTGAGGCACACTGATGGGGTGTGAGAAGGGCAATTTCACCTGTTAGGTGTGCCATAGATTCTTAGGAGTCATCTTCAATGGGGGAACTAACATTTTACATCCTGCATTACAAGCAGAGTGAAACCAGTCTCAGAGCAGTCATTGCTTTCTTCAACTCTTCTAATGAAGCATTTGTCTGATGTTGCAGGTTTTACTTGCCACATGGAATAACTACAGACAAGGAGAATAATTACTGGGTTACTGATGTGGCTCTTCATCAGGTAAGATGCAGGTGATATTCTAGCCTAAATACCACCATTAATCAACTCAAGGCATCTAAGCATTTATAATTACTCTGATTTTTTCTTTATTCTGGAAAGTGCAGCTTTCTTTAAAACATTAGTCAGAAAGTAATTGATGAATTGAAAAAACAAATTAAAGCTGCAAGCAGTGTTGATCAGGCCCTCACACCTTCATGCATGTCGGGGTGCGCCCCAGTGGAAGGGCTTTTGTTGCGGGCATGCAAATGTGTTCAGGACTGGGCTCTTATGGGACACTGCTCAAAGGAATTAAATTATAACTTCCTGTGTCCACTATGTGGTGCTAGAGAGCACCCGCAATATGTCATGTCACTGTGTATCATGTGTAGACCACAGCATGTACATTTCATGTAAACTGGATGATGTTTTTCATATCAGCATGATTTCCTGTTGTCAGTAGGTGGCGCGATGAGTATGACACAATATTGACATGTACAGTGCTGCTTGAAAGTTTGTGAACCCTTCAGAATTTTCTGTATTTCTGCATAAATATGACCTAAAACGTGATCAGATATTCACACAAGTCCTGAAACTAGACAAAGTGAACCCAGTTAAAAAACGAGCAAAAAAAATCTTTTTTTTTCATCTTTTTCATTTATTTATTGAGGAAAATTATCCAATCTTACACATTTGTGGGAGGCTAAAGTATGTGAACCCTTGCTTTCAGTAACTGGTGTGACTCCCTTTTGCAGCAATAACTTCAACCAAACATTTCTGGCAACTGTTTATCAGCCCTGCACATCAGCTTGGAGGAATTTTAGCCCATTCGTCCTTACAGAATAGTCTTAACTCAGGAATGCTGTAGACTTCTTTGCATGAACTACATGCTTCAGGTCCTTCCACAGCATTTCTTTAGGATTAAGGTCAGGACTTTGACTCAACCATTCCAAAACATTATCTTTCTTCTGCTTTAACCATTCTTTCGTAGAACGACTTGTCGTTTAGTGTCGTTGTCTTACTGCATGACCCACTTTCTGTTGAGCTTCAGTTCACAGACAGATACCTTGACATTTTCTTGTAGAATTTGCTGGTACAACTCAGAACTAATAGGTCCATCAATGATTGCAAGCTGTCCTGGTTCAGAGGCAGCAAAGCAGCCCAAACCATCATACTACTATCACCTTGTTTCACAGATAGGATAAGGTTCTTATGCTGGAATGCAGTGTTTGCTCATCGTCAAACAGAACACTTCTCATTCAAGCCAAAAAGTTTGATTTTCGTCTCATCCACCCACAGAACATTGTTCCAATCACCTTCTGACTTATCCATGTGGTCTTGACAGAACCGTAGACGGCAGCAATGTTCTGTTTGGAGAGAAGTGGCTTTTTTCCTTTCAACTTTGCCATGCACACCATTGATGTTCAATGTTCTCCTGATGATGGACTCATTAACATCAACTGTAGCCACTGCAAGAGAGACCTTTAGTTTCTTAGATGTTAATCCGGGGTCCGTTGTGGCCTCCCGGACTATTACGGGTAGGCCCTGGGTAGGGCAACAATGGTGTTGGATGTCTTCAATTTGTATATGATCTGCCTGACAGCTGACTGGTGGAGTCCAAACTCTTCAGAAATGGTGTTGTAACCCTTTATAGCTTGGTGAGCATCAACAACTCTTCTTTTAAGGTCCTCAGAAATCTCCTTTGTTTGAGCCATGACACACTTCCACAAACCTGTGTTGTGAAGCTCAGACTTTGACAGTGAAGACCCAGATTTCTCTTCTTTAAATAAGGCAGGGCCTCCCAGAGTCACACTTGATCGTCATCCCATTGATTGAAACACCCAACTCCAATTTCCCCCTCAAATGAATTGATAATCTTAGGGGTTCACATACTTTTGCCACACACAAATATGTAACATTGGATCATTTTCCTCAATAAATAAATGAACAAGTGCAAAGTTTTTGTCTCATTTGTTTAACTGATGTCTCTTTATCAAGTTTTAGGACTTGAGTGGAAATCTGATCATGTTTTAGGTCATATTTATGCAGAAATAGAGCAAATTCTAAAGGGTTCACAAACTGTCAAGCAGCACTGTATATGTGTTCTGGCCTGGACTCTAGTCATGTGAAATTTGGGTTGATTCGGCAAAGTCCAGTGAAGAACAACAACTTTCTTTTTAATGACAAAACATGAAAATTTATGGGCACACCACTCAAGGGTGTTCTGTGAAAGTCAAGATTTTGATAACTTTTCATTACAAAGGTCTTTAGATGAAACTGACCAAATTTGAAGTCGGTCAAGTTGAATCTCTAGGAGGAGGGCGGGACCTTTATCAAGCATGAGAACTTAAGGGCAGATTGGACGATTTATGTTAAAGTTATAACAACCTCCTGTTTCATGGCGAAACATCAAAGTTTGCCACATTGCCACGGCAAGGGAGCATTTTGAGTAAAAACAAAAAGATTTTGATAACTTTTCATCACAAAGGTCCATAAATGACACTGACCAAATTTGAAGTCGGTCGAGTACTAGGAGTTTGTTAAAATACAATGGCTGCAAATTGCAAAAACTAAAATTGCAAAGTAAATTCAAAATGGCTGACTTCCTGTTGGACTGAAGGCATGGCTCCAAGAGGCTTTTTGTCTGTCTGGCCTACCAAATTTTGTTCATGTACATCAAATTTAAAAGTGGGGGCTTTGAGTTTTACACTCTTTTTTACTCTTACAACTTAGCTGACCAAATTTTAGGTGGATTTGTTTAACCTGCTAGGAGTAGTTAGTAAAACTTAGGGTCTATAACTTCTTATTGCCAGTAGGTGGCGCTATTACTATGATTCAGTATGAGCCTGTACACGTCTTCAGACCAGGACTCTTATCAAACGTGAAATTTGGGAAAGATCTTACCATGTGAAGTCGAGTTGCAACAGTTTGTTTAGCAATGGCGAAACATGGAAATTCGCCGTGTCACTGTGGCAACAGCGTTCAGTGAAAACTCACAATCTTCACAATATGGCATCAGTAAGGTCTTAAGGCTTTTCTAACCAAATTTGAGGTGGATCTGTTCATACTGCTTGGCACAGATCGTAAAAGTACAGCATCTGTAACTTCCTGTTGCCAGTAAGTGGCACTATGACCATGATTCAATATTGACACAGTTGAAGGGCTTTTCTTGCGGGCTCTTACCGGACGTTGCATGAACGACTTACATATCACTTCCTGTGTCCACTGTGTGGCGCTAGAGAACACTCACTAATTATACATCATGTTGCTGTACATCAACTGTAGACCACACCATGTAAATTTCATGTAAATCGGATGACATTTGTCATAAAAGGCTGACTTCCTGTTGTCAGTAGGTGGCGCTATGACTATGACTCAATATTGACATTTAGATGTGTTCAGGCCTGGACTCTTATCAAGCATGAGAAATTTGGCGCAGGTTGGACGATGTACATTCAAGTTACAACAACTTCCTGCTTCAGTGCGAAACATCACCGTATCACGTTCACCGCATCGAAGTTGGTTGGATTAAATCTCTAGGAGGAGTTTGTTAAAATACAAAGGCCAGAAATGGCTAAAAGTTTCCTGTTGGACTTAGGGTATGGCTCCAAGAGGCTTTTTTGTGCATCTGGACATGATACATGTGCCTACCAAATTTCGTTCATCTATGTCAAATTTAAAGGTTGGGGCTTTGACTTTGAAATTTCCTAGGGGGTGCCCTGGAGTCATCCCTGTCATGGCAAAACATCAAAACTCAATGCAATGCCACGGCCACACGGTTCAACGATAGCTAAATCTTTTAAAACCTTTTAATCACAAACTAGTCTAGATCAGGGGCTCTCAACTGGTCTCACTCTGGGACTCACATTTTCCCATGGTCATTAAGTCGCGACCCACTTTTATAGAATTCAAACCAAGCACATTTATTTTTCAAAAATATCCTTCAAAAACACACATATGTCATCTTTTTTTTTAACATAAATACATGTATTTACATGTACAAAGTGCATTTCAGAGCACATTATTAAGAAACTGAGGAGGACCATGACAACTGCATGTACACTAAAATAAATATCAAAACTGCACAAAATAAATAAGGCCACAAAATTAGATATTTTCACTTATATACTTATATCGCTCCATCAAAGCTAAAACAGCCAGAATGTGCATTAGCTTCTTTCCACAAGCTCATGAACAGCCAAGCACCTTAAACCTGTCCATGCAAAAAAAATCAGTTTGGATCCAACCTAAGCACTGAGACCCGGTTTGTTATTCAGGATAAAGTTAGAAGAAGCAGCGGGTCTGTCGGGCAGCTGAGTGAAGTGGAGCCTGCGGAGGAAGCACTGGTTAGCCTTGGCATCACTACAGGCAGATTCACTCGCTACAGTGGGTGAGGAAATAAAACCAATGAATCGATAAGTGCACACACTGTTGATTTCTTCCCGTGGAGCCGACATGCAAACTATTTTGGTTCAGTAAATTTCAGCTGTCAATTAGCCTGGTCAAGGTAGGTAAGTCTGTGGACAGAGACACTCGACGAGTGTTGGAGGCATTTAGGGAGGAGAGAAAGCGCACCGCTGTAAAGGAAAGGGGTTTGCTAGATTTGCAACATAAGACAAAATGAGAGCATCATTGCGAAATGACAATAATAAACAGTAAGTTAATTGTTTTATCTTGATTATCTTGTTTTCATAATTGTTGGAAGCCAAAATTTTAATCGAAAATAAAATTTGATTAATCGCACAGCCCTATTTTGTACTCTCAGTTGCAAGCACTTCATTACATCTCACACACTGGAGTTGCTGCCCCTTTTTATACTCAGTGTACAAAAATTCACATTTTAAATACCCCGGGTCATATTTCCGCGTCGCCATCTTGCCTCCGAACATCAACACAAACTTAAGGTGAACGTCAATCAAATGATGGTTACCATGGCTACAGCGGGAGACTGCTGCACGTCTCTGACGCATGCCTGTCAAAAAAAATTTTTTTCCAAATAAAAGACAAGTCCAACATCAGATGCACATTAAATATTATTTAATTATTATTTATCTATAATAATTATTTTATTTTAGACCCGCTGTCCGCAACCCACCCAGAACGGGTCCGCGACCCAGGTCTAGATGACACACACTGATTTTTAAGTTGTTACGATGAATTCTGTAGGAGGAGTTTGTTAATATACAAGGCATTCAAAATCAAAATTGACCACTAAATTCAAAATTGCTGACTTCCTGTTGGGTGTAAGCTATGGGTCCAAGAGACTTTTTTGTGCGCCCTGGCATGATACATGTTTGTACCAATTTTCGTACATGTAGATCTAACTTGGCACAGGGGCTGCTTCGTTGAAATATTGTAGGGGGCGCTGTTGAGCCATTCTGTCACACCCATGCCCGCCACCTATACAATATTACAGACTTTAAGACCTGTCATATGTGTGCAAAGTTTTCTGAGTTTTCAAGCATGTCTAGCCCCTTAAAACACCTTTGTATTTTGTAGCGAACAATGTGTTGCCATGGCAATTGCTTCTGATGAAAACTCAAAAGCTTCAAGTGTTATCATCATCAAGGTCTTACACCTTGGCTTACCAAATTTGATGTGTTTCTGGCTAACCTGCTAGGAGTAGTTAGCAAAAGAGTGGCACTTAAGACTTCCTGTTGCCAGTAGATGGGGCTATGACTATGACTCAATATGAGCCTCTACTTGCCTTCAGACCAGGACCCTTATCAAGCATGGGAAATTTGGAAAAGATCTAATTATGAAGAGTCAAGTTATAACACTTTGTTTGTTCATGGCAAAACATCGAAATTTGCCGCACCACCAGAGCAAAGGCATCTAGTGAAAACCCACCATTTTCACTATATGTAATCATCAAAGACTTAATTCTTTTCTGACCAAATTTCAGAAAGATCTATTCATGCTGCTTGGTACAGCTCATAAAAGTACAGAACATGTGACTTCCTGTCACCAGTGGGTGGCGCTATGAGTATGTCTCAATATTGACACATAGATGTATTCAGGATGGGACCCTCATGAAGCATGAGAAATGGGGGCACATTGGAAAATATACGTTGGAGTTATAAGGACTTCCTGTTTTAGGGCAAAACAACAACATTCGCTGCAACGGCAAGGGCATTCAGTGAAAATTCATTTTGATGATTTTTGATCACAAATAGTCTAGATGACACACACAAATTTTGAAGTCAATCTGACAAAACCTGTAGGAGGAGTTATTAAAATACAAAGCATGCAAATCACCAAAAATGATCGCTTAATTCAAAATGGCCGACTTCCTGCTGGGTTTACGGTTTTGCTCCAAGAGACTTTTTGTGCATCTGGGCATGATACATGTGCGTACCAATTTCTGTGTGTCGGTGAAACATGCCACAGAGGATACAGTTTGAGGGGCACTGTTGAGCCACTTTGCAACGCCTATGTTCAGGATCTATAAAATATCAATATTATTAATTATTCTAATAATTAGAATTATTATTTCAATCACAAGAGGGGCCTAAATATATTTCTAGTTTAACATGTAGTATATCAGTTAAATCCTCTAACTGAATTAAAGTGTGAGTAATATTTTGGGAATTGGGCCAAAATCACTGTATATGAATTTGTCCTTATTTCACACCAAGAAAATCAAAGGTAATCTCAAGTGTCATATTCAGTGTCATAGACAATATAAGGGTGGAAACACTAGTAATATATTGCTTTAACAATTCACAATGATGATCTGTTAATGATTAATTTATCATTTACACATCATCATCAACAATTATGTATATATAATTGTTGATAATTCATTTAACAGTCTCAAGTCACTCCAGGTCTGGTGCTTAAGTATTAAAAACACAATTCAATACACAGTTCAAATTACAGAAATTGAAAACAGGACCACATAATGCAACCAACAAAGTCCTCCTTCTGTACTCTCATCAGGTGTTAAAAGTGAGCAGTGACGGCAGAGACAGAACCTTGCTGGCACTGGGAGAGGCTTTCACACCAGGAAGTGACAACAACCACTTCTGCCAGCCCACTGATGTGGCTGTTGACACTGACACTGGGAACATCTTTGTGTCTGATGGCTACTGCAATGCCAGGATACTGAAGTTCTCTTCTGATGGCAGATACTTGTCTGAGTGGGGTGCAGGTAGTAATCTGACTGTACACACACACATCACTCACACACACACGCACATACATGCACACACACACACAGTGGAGATATATATATATATAGATATATATAGATATATAGATATATATATATTATAAACCAAGCACATTATATTTATTAAAGTTTAGAATATAATATTTTTTCAAGTAATAGCCTCACAGTTTATCTGGAGTTGAACTGCAGCCAAAGTATATGTTTTGTAATCAAAATTACATTAATCTCATAGAAATCCTACTGCTGAACTTCACCTGAGCTCTCCTTCACTAATAGTGTGTATTTAGAGGGCTGACCCAGATGCAGTGTAAGAGCTGATTGTGTATTGAGCTTTGCCTGTTCAAAATGTGCCTGTTTGGAATGGGCCGATTGCTTGGCCCCCGGCCTCTACTTCAACACATCGGAAAATTAATAGGTACAGTTGATGTTAGGTGTGAATACACCAACAACATGAAAGAAACTAACTGTTATACACAGATGTTATAAATAATAAGTACTTTAATAATAAATAAATGTTTTTTTCTAATTTCAAGTAGCCAAAATGAGGGCTGCATTTAAAAATAAAGTAATGTGCATCATAAAATAAAGTGGATTGATCATATTGGGCTTTTAGATCGTTCCTGTTGTCTGTGCCTTCAGTTTAGATTTGAGTGGGTATGTTTGCTCCAAAGATTTGTGCTTTGTCTGTAGTGGCGCTTCACAATCACCACAGTCTCAGAACATATGAGAAGTACTGTGGACTCTTTACCAGGACTCTTAAAAATATAAGCTTGTGTAGGCCTGTCTTGGCAACTACTCACTCAAGGTAAACTCCATCTTATTGCAATTTCATAAGAATATGTGAAATGACAAGAAGGACATTTCCAACTTTTTTCACAAAAGTTGGTTGCAGTTTCATTTCAGTAGTGGACAAATTACTGGGTAATTATTATTGAATGACTTGCTGATAATTTACTCTAAATAATAAAGCTGGTAACTAGTAAGCAGTTAACTTCATTGATTGTATGACCTGGACTTCCGTGAAAATGGACTTCCATGAAAATCAATAGTGACTTTTAGTCATTATTTGTGGAGATTCTCTAATGTGGAATTCTAGGGCAGTTTATGATGACAAATAATGATCAGGTTTTTGTGGCAGATGAGTTAATTAATGCCCTCATAAATGTATTACATATTATAATACAATAATACTATTATTACAAATGGAAAAATGTGATGTGGACAATAATTTATAATAATATTTTAGACAAGTGTTTAGAGCCTTCACCATCCCAGGATACTTTTTTATTGTAGACTTGTTTGTAACAACTTAAGTTTATCTTTTTAAAATGTAAACCAATCAACTCTAGGGGCCCATTTTCCTGAAATAGGGCACAGGTGCAGACGCAGGTCTCAATTCCTGGCACATGTGGATGTGACCAACACATTTTTTGAAATTTTCTAATTTTTGTTGGTGCAAACTGGGCACAACCAGGCGTAACATGGAAGAGAGGCCAAATACATTATTAGTGGGAAGAATATGGAAACAGCAGGTGAGCTTCAGAAATGACCACACACAGTAATGATCAGATGAGCTCCTTTCATCCCCTTTAAAAGCAGCAACAGGTGAAATGAGGATGAGAGAGTTCCACCAGATATTCCAAAATACAAATTGGACACCCCAAACATTAATATTCATCGCTCCAAATATGGTGACAATGATAGAATGAAATTTCATGTAGTAAGAATCTATTCTGAGTGACCATAAATCAACATCAGACTCGCTGCAAGAAACAGCCTTTTTCTACTGCAGTTCAAGGTTGGACCAATTTTTGATTTCCAACGTTAATACTGAGAGCAGATTATCATTTCCAAATTTCCAGTTTTGGTTGTGTCATGTCTTTAATAATTTTGTTACATATTCCAGTAAATTGTAAGCTATATTTGCTTACATTGCTGCTTTCTTCATAGAATGCAATAATTCAGTGGGTTAATACATCACTGACACCAATGCAGACACAATCTGCACATTAGGGGTGTGGCCGAATCCAAATACATTATTTGGCAAAGCACAAATAGTGGGTTTTTTATGAATATTTGTTTTATACAAATATTTTAAAAAATTATTTTTTGTTTTCGTGAAGAAAAAAAAAACATAGTCACATACCAGTGCGCAGGTCAGTTACATCGCTATCTCAGTCTCTGCCCTCTGCTCCACTGTTACATCTATCAACAGGTCTCAACAAGGGGAGTAGCATCCACCTCCTACATGACACACATTTCCTAATTTGGACATCACTCTCGTTGGGGGTGTTCCCCAGAAATAAAGCAGAGCTACTGACACATGAAGTGCTCCCAAGGGACTCTCCATAACCTGTTGTTCCCCTTCTCTTTTCTACAAAGTTAGGTTGTAAAAAATAGGAAATAAATGAAAAGTGCAAAGCAATAATTTCCTTTGAAGTTCTTCCTTACACGTTACATAAATAGGTAGAGGTCTGTCTGCAATGAGGCAATAACTAAATTTAGCTCAGTAGTCAGCACAGTCATCTATGATCTGGGAGACTCCATTTCAAGACCTGGTGTGGGGATCTCCTTTGTAAGGTAGTTTTTTCATGAACACTTGTAACACTTTATTTTTCTAAAATTAAAAGCACAATAAAAACAAGAACAGGATTTTTAAGCCTCTTTCCACTTTTATTCGAATACAGATACTAATACGAATAATTTTGCTGCCTCAACAAATAGAGACATAAATGCAAATACTGGTCCCTCTGCAAATCCCTACTGCACATATTCAACCATCTTGTCTTATTTTTCTGACTGAAGGCTCATCAGACAGGAGGAGGCGCATACCATTCCGGATTCCCCACAGCCTGGTCTTCCTTCCTGATAGACAGGAAGTGTGTGTGGCTGACAGGGAGAATGGACGAATCCAGTGCTTCATAGCTGAAACTGGAGAGTTTGTCAAGGAAATAAAGAAAGAGGAGTTTGGAGGGGAGGTGTTTGCCATCACTTACAGTCCTGCCGGGGGTGAGTTTACTGACTAAGCTGGCCAGGGACCTTCACATCTCATCCCCTCCCCTCTCTCTTTATTTCTCTCCATTTTCTATTCTTCTATACTCTCATTCACAGTACAAGATTATTACCCTCCAGGAGGCGCCATAACAGTACAAGATCATTACCCTTCAAGAGGCGCCATAAATTATTGCCAACCAGGACAAACCATTTCAAAAATATCTCCTTCCACACTGCAATATAGACCTTAAACCTCTTGGCAACTTAGTACAATGATTTGCCCCCCAACCAAACTGTTGTGCTGTGTGTATTTTTTTAATTATATTTGTCTACTTAGGCACACTTTTTAAGCCTGTGTTGCAAACTGGAGGTGTAACACAGAAAGAGAGGAATTAACAAATGATGCTGCTGAATTTCATTATGGAAAATGTAAGATCCAGTGTTTTTGGAGCTTGATCCATATTAGAGGCTGAAAGTCATCTTAGCCACTTAGCCCCAACTGAAATGCTAGAATATGCCTTTAATACATGTTTTTAATTCAAGTATTCCCTTCATACTGTGTAGTTGTAAGTGCTTAACAATTATTTGTGTTTGTGTTTGTGTGTGTGTGTGTGTGTGTGTGTGTGTGTGTGTGTGTGTGTGTACTCGTCTTTGTGCATGAAGGCTTAATCTTTGCAGTAAATGGGAAATCTCTGTATGGCCATTCAGCTCCACTCAGAGGGTTTGCAATAAATTATTCAACCAAGGATGTTTTGGATACCTTCATCCCAGAAAAAAAGGTAAACACACACACTCCTATCATTCACTCATTCCTATCTAGACTATACTGAAACACAGGTGTATGCTGTATGTGATCAATGCCAGCAACTTATCAAGCCACTACATTGTAGACCATTTGCCTGCCAGAATACCGCAACTATTCCACCCCTTCCATTATCCATACCCGTTTATCCTTTGCAGGGTTGCAGGAGACAGGAGCCTACTCCATCTTTATAAACACCACTACTCCATCTTTATTAGGGGTGTTGATGAAAAAGAAATACTTGACATTATTAAAAAATGTATTTAAAAATAAAAAGTCCATTATTCTGTTTTAAAAACATTACATAAAACACAGTTAATGTAAATGTTGCGACTTTATTTTAAATGTGGTGAACTGTACACGTACATTAATTAAACAATTATATAATTCATCTTGCGGCACCCTTGGCACCACCCAATGCCCCATGGGGGCTTCTGCGTTTCATGAAGGTGGTGAGTGAGTTACTCTATCCTCCACTGATACCAAGCGTGATGAGGATGCATTGTAAATTATGGTTTCAGGGAAACATTCTGCAAAGGGAAGTAGGGAAATGGGAGGAACAGGGGGGAACGAGAGAAGGTGTCTTCCTTCCCCTCAGTGACAGATTCTAACAGTTCAGGAACATGTCCCACAGAGGATGCTGAGGCAGGTTATTCCACAACCCGGTTTGGGTGCTGCCCTTATGGAGGTCGCTCCCTCTAGTGCCTTCTTCAGAAGTGTTCCTCAAATATCTGCTTTCAAGGTTTCTCCCTCTGTGCCATGATTTTCATATATGACCCTATTATATTATATTATATTATATTATATTATATTATATTATATTATATTATATTATATTATATTATATTATATTATATTACATGAATTAATGTTTTTAATTGCTAATGAGTGAATGAGTAGTATTGTTACATAAAAAATGAGACCTTACTCGACTTTCTCAGTTGTCTGTAACACCCTGTGGACAGATTTCTATGTGAAGGACCTGGGCCAGATTTTTGACGTGACGTTTTTGTGCCTCTCTCCCACTAACATCAACAAATGACCAGCATAACCACACTGTACTGGGGCCTGTTTCAGAAAGTGAGTTTAGTGAAAACTCTGAGTTTGTTCACTCTGAGATGAGGGAAACTCTAGGTTTTCAGTTTCACAAAGAAAGTTAACTTAAACTTGGGGTCAGTTACCGCAGTAACTGACTCTGTGAAGCTAACCTGCTCTCTGGCAGGTTTTCGTCAACAAACCCTGATTTTCTTTCTGTCTCCTCATTCATTCAGTCCGTATCAAAGCGCATTCATTAGCAGAGGTTTACTATCTGTCAGAATCTAAATCCTGGTCGGATATTAGTTTAGTTACTCAAGGACTTTCTAAAGTTACCTCTTTCATGCGCATCAGTCATTTCTTTGAACAGTGTTTTTTTTCCTCACATTCAGATATCACACAGCCTGAATTCATCCTCAGCTCAGAAAACCTCTTCATGTCCTTCTGTTATAACTCTGAGACTCTGTCAGTTTGTCAGAGCAGCTCCTGTGCTGAAATGTTTATTGCACATAATGTGTAAGCTCAGTTTAAATTTAAACAATTGTTATGAAGCTTTAGACGTGGGATCAATGAATAATTATCTCTATCACTCATGATGTGATTGGTTGCACTGATGGGACATCATTCCTATAATATTATATGTTAATATGCTGAGTGAGCAGGATTGTGGTGCAGCTGCAGAATGTAGTTTGAAAGTGAGATTTTTAAATAGGGAGCATAATCTTAACGTGTTTTAACAGCATTTCAGTGACAATGTTTAAATTGACTACATTTGTTGAAGTAGCTGAAATAAAGTCACTGAATACTGTTGAGCTGAGATACAAATAGATGTCTAAAAATTTTACATATTCTGTATTTTAACCTTGGCGCCTTTTCAAGTACAAATCACCAAACACATTATTACTGGATCAGACTGGATGTCTCTGTCTTTGATCTATATATGTTTTAAATCTTTAACTATATTTTTCATCTTCAGTTGTTGCCGCCTGTTATTTGTCTGTCAGATTAAAGCTGAACAAATATATTTAAAATGTATGCAGCCTGATACACAATCAGATTCCACTTTATCATCATTAAGGAAATGTAAGTCTGCTAAATGATGAATTAATGGACAACACTGAATAAAACTTTATTGTGTTAACTTATTGACACTTTTCCCATTTATTTATTTTTTTTTAAATATAAATGTGCAGCATCCGCACACACATGCATTAATATCACTACGTCCACTGGATTAAAATGGAGGCTCTGCCTTTTATTTACCTGTTGCCATGGTAGTATCGGGGCTCCATTGATGATGGCTTTTTTTATTCATCACGCACACGCTTAACTAAGAGTGAACATACTCAGAGTTGATTGAACTGACTCTAATCAGCTGTTATGAAATCGAAAACTCTGAGTTTCCCATCAACTCAGAGTTCAGGGTTTGACTTAGAGTTTGCTGAACCTGCTTTCTGAAACAGGCCCCTGTTCTCATTATGTGGCAACACAATTTAACAGCAAGCCAAGCAAGTCCAATAAATTCAAAAGCATTGGGCAGAACACACACAACAACACAGCAAAAACGGTGCTATCCAACCAGAAATACCCTGCAGTTATTAGCTCTCCAGCCAGCAGAGCGATAGCAGAACATAGCTCACCTCTTTTCCAGTTGGAAGTCCAAAAGTCATAATAAGCACACATTTCACAACAAACACACAGCGTGTTGCTCCCCAGCCACAGCTCGTTGCTGCCCGGATACAGCCTGTTGCTCCCTGGCCACAGCTCATTGCTGCCCGACAACAGCTTGTAGCTGCCCAGGTCATAAAATGAGTCTTATTTGTAATAATGGAGTATCTTAAATTTTGAGATGTTGCTTGGTAGCATGATAAAATATCAACCCACAGGATAGGCGGTTCAGCAGCGGATCTTTGTTGTGTGTAAATTCTCAGTGTCTTCTCTCTGTACAAAATGTAACCAGTCAGGCAAAGTGACACAAGTTTTATGTTTAGGAGTTGTGGTAATTTGTGTAAGCTGATGGATTTGGAGAAAGATTATCAGACATTATCCAATGTCAATTTACTGCCCACTACAGTACTTCACCGCAGATCCTGCATGTTTAAAAACTAGTGTATTCTCTTGAGTCATAAGGAATCAGAGTATTAGGTGCTTGTTAACCAGTTGAAGCTTAGTATATGAATAGGACTATTTCTTTTGGCCTTGGTCTTTACGCAGTCTCATTTGGACTCACTTTTTACTTTAAATTGGTGTGTTCAGTCTTTGATGGGGGCAGTTTTGAGAGACCTGTCTGTCTGTGCATTAGGGCAGGGAAATAATTCAATATTATTGTTTATTGAGTGGAATCTTCTCAGCGACATCTTCTTAGTATGTATTTTTGCATTTTGTCAGGGTCATGCCAAAAAGCAGTCACCCACCAGGAACTAATTTCCGTCTGTGTGTGCGTGCAGCCTGTAAAGCTGTATCGCCCAGTTTATTTATGCCTACAGCTGCTTTTATCGTCTTTTGGTGGAAATTAGATTTTGGGTTGGATGAAAAAACAGGTGGAAAGGTGCCATCCTTTTTATATGAAAGTATTTGCTCAAACAGAGTGGGATCCATGACAAATACTGCTCATAAAGATGGGTGAAATTTTTCTAACAAGCTCTATAGTGTGAAGTTATGGCACAGAACCAGTTAAATAGTCAGTTAAACTGTAGGCCAGTGAGCAGTGTGATAGAGGTTGGTGCTGTTCAAACAGTTTTACATCAAGAAATAAATATGATTAAAAATGAAGCAAAAATGCAGTATAAAAGATAAAGCCATAGAAAAATATTACACAGCATAAAACTATAATCCAAACTAAATGGTTAATTCAAAGTGATTGGCGGCAAACACAATGTAAGACTGGGTTGTTTTTTTTAATCAAGGAAAGGGTTTTGCTCAATTGAAATGGAGATAATTTGAGAAAGAGGAAGTTTAGGTTACAAGGTATGAACTGCAATCACTTATTAGCAAGGAGAAAATGAGATTTTACTGGTCATACTGGCCAGGTTTTTAAACTGGTAAAAAGGACTGGATGGCTTATAATCTTTAAAATATAACCCACAGGAATGAAGTAGAATTAATTTGATGGAGAAAAAAAACCTTTCAGTAACAAGGTATGAGCTGCAATTGCTGCAGTTGCCAAGTAGGTTTGCACATACAAGGAAGGTGTTGTGGTGCATAACAGTCAAAATATACACAAAATTAAGTAATCTCAAATAATATGAAAAAAATGTATTTTAAGTGATTAGAGCTGCTACAGATTTAAATTTTATAAAGAAAATGTACCAAATATTGACCAGGAATGTGCAAATGTTCATAGTGTAAACAGTATATGCAGTGTGCAATTAATGATAAAAATAATACAAGTTGTGTTAATGTAATGCACCATGTTATGTTTGGGGGGGTAGAGAAACAGAACAACAACAACAACAATTATGTGACTGTTTATGTAGAAATAGAGTATAGTGCTATGCTGAGCGAGGATTATGTGAAAAAAAGAGGAGGTGTGATGTTTAGTTTTATGTATGTGTGATATTTATTTATTGTGCAATTTGAGTAAATCAGTGAGAATCTCTGTGCATAAGATGGTAGCAGAAAACACTGTGTAGTAATTGTCAACCTGAGGTAATATTTTTGCATTTTGCAGAAAATCATTGTTAAATTTGTTTATCCAATGTAAAGCATAACACAGTTAACTGCATTACATATGATAGTTACATTAAAAGTGTGCAGCAACTCTGTGGGTGTCAGGCTCCTGTATCAGGTGGCTTGCATCACCTAGGTCACATGTGACTTTTTGGTATATGGTCTCCACCTCCTGCACATGCATGTCACCCAGAATTCAGACAACCTTACATACATTGTAACTCTCATTTTATTGTCTAAGTAGTGGGTGAGTCATTGGACTGGCCTACCACGTTTGCTCGCTATACATGTTGCAGTTTCAGATACATTTATGGCCAAATAATAATAATAATGAATTAAAAATATTACAAATCCAAGCATTTCTATACTGTATGAATGAGAAGTTTCCTAATGCACACACAAATTTTAACTACAGTAAGCCAAGCTGAGCCCTCCAGTCTAAACTTATGGCCTACCATTTGGACCAAATAGACATGTTTTATACCCAGACCATTGTGATTAGTTTGGAAATAAGTTTTGGGATGGTGGTGAATCTTTTTTTTTTCCTTCATTTGCAGGAGTTTGAAATGCCTCATGACATAGTTGAAACCAGGGACGGCAGTGTCTTCGTTGGGGATGCAGGCAGCAAATCAGTCTTCAAGTTTACCACTGAGAGTAAGCTCAGCTTCATTAAGACCATTATGAATCAAACTAACTTAACTTGTTACATTCCAAATCACTATTTTCCTCTAGGTATTGGTGATATTGGTGAATATAGATACATTTTTTATTAATGGAGGTTTTAGTTGTGGCATAGCAGATGAACTATCTACCTGTAAATGAATATTGCACCATTATTAAACTTTTTTCATCTCAATTTTCCAGAGGCACATCGCTCTGTCAAGAAGGCTGGAATCGAGGTTCAAGAACTTGAAGGTAGGTTTTGTTGAGCTTTACAGAGATTCAGACTGTATACTGTATTCATCATGTAAATAGATAATAGTTAAAATAAGAATAATAGATAGATAGATAGATAGATAGATATAACTTTATTGATCCCCAAAGGGAAATTCAAATTGTCAAGAGCTCATCAAAATCAAATATAAAAAACAAAAAACTATTCAGTCAATTCAGGATGAATTGAACAGTCTTATTGCTGTGGGGACAAAGGATCTCCTGAAACGCTCCGTTCGGCAGCACAATGAGAGGAGCGGGTTGCTACAGCTACTCCTCTGTCGCTCCAGGAGGCTGTGGAGAGGGTGTCTGCTATTTTCCATTATAGCTTTCAGTTTGTTCAGTTTGCCTCTCTCCACCACAGATCTCTCCACAACTCCCGGATGTTGCTGTGGTGTAAATTTCTTTCAATTTTCTTTTTGTATTCCACCTTTGCCATCTTCAATCTCCTCTTCAACTCATGTTGCACCTGTTTGATCTGTTCTTTGCTTCCTTTTTCTGGTTGAGGATTGCTTTTATGTCACTTGTGATCCAGGGTTTGTTATTGGGGAAACATCGTACAGTCTTTGTAGGTATGACTGTATCTCTACAGAAGTTGATATACTCAGTAAAACAATCAACCTGACTGTCAATGTCCATATTGTTCCCATCTGTTTCCAGCAGCACATTCCAATCTGTGCATTCAAAGCAGTCCCTTAGAGCCTCACTAGCCTCAGGTGTCCATTTCTTGACTGTGAGGGTAGTTGTAGGCTGACTCAGCACACAGGGCTTGTAGCAGGTCTGCAGAAAAAACAGGTTGTGATCTGACCGGCCCAGTGGTGGTAAGGCAGTAGCTCTGTAAGCTTCTTTGACATTGGTATATAGCAGATCAAGTGTTTTACTTTCTCTGGTAGGACAATTAACAAACTGTGTAAATCCAGTCAGGTGGGAAGATACATGGTTGAAATCTCCAGATATTAATACAAGTGCCTCAGGATGTTTAGTCTGTATCCTGGCAACAGTTTCATTGAGAACTTCACATGGAACTTCAGCAGTTGCCTTGGGAAGTATTGTTATGATATGACTGAATTCTCTTGGTACATAGTATGGTCTCATACCAACTGCCAATATTTCAATATCTGGACAGCACATCTTCTCCTTGACAGTAAAATGCAAAGGATTACACCATCTCTGATTCACAAATAAAGCCAGTCCTCATCCTTTCTTTTTTCCACTAGCTTTAGTGTCTCTGTCCATCCGTATGAGAGTGAAACCAGGTAGTTCCACACAGGAATCAGAGATGTTTTGATTCAACCAGGTTTCAGTAAAACACATGAGGCTGCACTCACGGTATACTCTCTGAGTCTTCACCAATATCTCCAGCTCATCACTTTTGTTGGGCAGAGAGTTGACATTTCCCATGATGACCGATGGCAGAAAGGGCTATATCTCCATTTCCTGGCCTTCACCTTTGCACCAGCATGGCAACCACGAAAACACCTCTTTATCTCAGCTATAATAGGATGGTATCCCCTGGAGTAAACTCTTTTCCCCACAGAAACATCCATCAGCAAGCAACAAAAAACAACAAAAATAAAGCAAAATTCAGCAAAAACTGAGAGCTCCTAGACTTTGCTGCTTGTTGAAGTGCATGTTCTAGAACAATTATAATAGTTAAAGTACTTGATGTTACTGAGAGTCCAGCCAGTTGCAACACTTGTTTTCTATGCAAGCCCATAAGACAATGGCATATCCCAAAGATTTGATGCAGCGACCCAAGATGACACTCATCAACTCGCCATATACCTCTGTCCTTTTTCTCACTATGTGTGTCAGTTGATTCTATGTGCCTTTGCAGTAATAAAAACCTGTTAATCATAGAATTTTTATCTGTATAGAAATGGAGACCTTTGTCAAAACTAAGGTGAGGCCGGAGCCTAACATGTCGAAGACAGCAGCCATCCAACAGAAGCAAACTGTCTCTCAACAGTCTCAACCACAGGGAGAGGCAGAAGAGGAGAAGAAGAGTGGACCAAAGCCAAACAAAGAACAAGGTGTACTCCCAGCCATCATCACTACCCTTCTGCTCATCCCTCTGTTGCTGGTCATCTCCATAGGAGTCTTTATCTGCTGGAGGAAAAACAGTATGTATGACACTAAGGCCATGAGGCAGTGTTCAGAAGAGGTTGTTAAAAGTAATGATATTGAAGAACATCAAAATAAACTTAAATTAGGCCTCAGACCTCCATTTGACAAGACTTAAAGGATAGGTTCATATTGTTTCAGGCCCATCTTAATACAATACTCACAAGCCCATATGTCCAGTACATTTAAAGGGCTGTCATTTTTCCTCCTGCTCATACTGGTAGCAAAAAAGATCCCCTCCTAAAGTGATTTCAATGTAAGAGATGAAGGGCAAAATCCACAGCCTTTGTTTTGCGCAAAAGTACATTCTAAAGATCAGCTGAAGATGCTGTAGTTAGGATGTTAGGATGCTGTAATCTGCATTAGACAAATTAAATGAGTGTCTTCCAAAGTTTGTATTTTTATAATTAAATTTCCTCTCTGTGCCACAATGGACATCGTTTACCCACTAAGCCATGGCAGAGGTAGTAGTAACACAAAGTGGGAATTGCGCACTAAAAAGACAGTAACTTTGGAAGATATCTGCTTGACTTGTCTAACTGAGACTGATGCCTCAACATTAGCTTTGGTTGAAGACGAATGAAAAATGAAGAAGCCAATTGCTCACACAGTTTCACAAGCAGTAAGTCCAGGAAACCTTAACGGGCTCTTGAAGATAAAAAAAAAGTTTACAGAAAAGAAAAGGTTCTGAAGGCTCTCTAAGCCAGAGCAAGGAGAGGTTCTTATATTAAGAGCCTATTTAGTCAGGCAGATTGGTTTTGATCTGACAAGTTCTTCATCAGGGCGAAAATAGTCAAGTCAATTTTATTTATATAGCCCAATATCACAAATCACAAATTTGCCTCAAGGGGCTTTACAATCTCTACAACATATGACATCCTTTATCCTTAGATCCTCATATCAAAATATAGTCACAAGTGGCAATGATCGGAGTCCAATCAGATTGTGAAAAATTCCAAAATTTGATGTTTTTAGAGCAGAAGACCAGATGCAGATGACTTGAGAGATTAAAATGAGGAAAAATATTTGACTATAGGCCAAGCTGTTTTTGAGATAACTGCGAAAACCTAAACTTGTTTATTACAGCGTCACCTTGAGGTAGGTGAGTGTCTTTATATGTGTCTGAGTAGTGGGTGGAATTTGCACCCATCTGCCAATTTTTGGTGTTTATAGGTCTTACAGCTTTTGCTGCAAAAACACTTTTATCAGATAAAAATAATAAAACAGAATGTTCAAACGGTCACAATAGGCAACCTTCGACTTAATATGACCTCAGTAAGTACTTGAAAACATAACACATGCATGAAATGCTACACTGTTGGCAAGTAGGACTTGGGGATTTGAACCCTGGACCTTTGTGTACCAGAGAAGGTGACTTACTGATTGCGCCACTAGAGGGAATACTTTCCATACACCTTCTTGTCTGTTTAAACCCAAAACATTAAAACCTGTCAAAATGTTGGAGATAAAATTCTGAAAAAAAATCACACATCATTCTGCTGGTTTCAGGTGTATTGTCAAATATTTTGGTGAAATTTGTTCAAAAATTGGATTAAATAGAAAATGTTGTGCTTACAGTACAAATTAGAGCAAGATACTGAATATCATAAGCACATAATTTGACATGCATATATTGTACAACTTTAAAACAACAAGAGTACACAACAGATGGGCAGAAACCGGAGGATGCATACCCCTTGGTGCCAGGCTGGATTTGAACATGTGACCTTACAGTTATGGGATATGTGCTAAGACCCCAAGACAACACAGCTGTACCTGACAGCAACAGACACTAAACATTAACTTATTTCTCCATACAAGTAGTAAATTACTGCATTGAAGTCAATGAGAGTGAATGACTTGGATGAATGAAACCTGTGTGATGTGTGCAAACAAAACACGAAACCCCAACCCATCTAGCTGGTGGAGGCCTGGGAGGAAGAGAGGAGGAGGAGAGGAGAAAGAGGTTAACAAGGAAGCCACCCAAATAGGCTGAGGCCTATCCTACCCAGGTGCAGATAGTTCCTTAATGCCCTCTCCAACCCCACCCTCTAGCTCCTGAGCAGGAAGCCAAACTAAACTCACAAGTAGAAGACAGAGAGAGCAATATCACAAAACTTAAAAAATTCACAACAATTTAACTGTTGGAAATACAATTCTGGAAAAAAAAGTCACACATCAACCTGCTTTTCTTGAGTGTATTGTCAAATATTTTGGTGAAATTTGTTTAGAAATTAGGTGAAGTAAAAAATGTTGTGCATACAATACAAATTACAACAAGAGAGTGATGGACTTCTGAATTGTCCTTACGTTGCAGTGAGGTTAACTTTTGTCACAATTCAGTGGATGTGCTGAAAAACAATCAGCTCTGTAGCACATATGAGTGATTTATTTTAAGATTTTGAAGTTAGGAATGTGAAATGTCTAGAAATTTAGATTTGCTGTAATAAGCTATGCCCACTTTAATCAGTCATTACCAAATTTTATGCATCAACTGAATCATGACCCTAGATCGTGCAAACCAAATTTCGTCGAATCCATGTAGCCGATTACAAGATATAAACTTTTCACATTTGTGGCGCCCCTAGTGGCAGAATATCCCAAGACTGTGAAGCAAAGCTCAGACCTAGCATCCAAACATGTGTACCAAGTTTGGTTACAATCGCTTAAGCCAATTTTGATATATGAGCATTAATGCTAAAATTGAATTTAAAGACACAGGTCTAAAAATGTGTAATTTCGAAACAGATTGTATTGAAATTTCTGTAACCTGTTTCCTGACAAAGTTTTGGGACAATTGCCCCAACGGTCTCTGACAAGTTGTTAAAAATAGGATTTTGAGAAAATTGAGAAATTGCTCTAAAAATTGAGAAATTGCTCTAAAAATGTTAAATTTATCAGAAGACCATTGGAGCAAAGATGCAGATCAACTGAGATTTTAAAATGATGAAAGAATTTTGACACCAGGCCAAGCTGTTTTCAAGATAATTGCAAAAATGGAAACTTGATTATTACAGTGCCATCTTGAAGTCAATGAGTGCCATTTTATGTGCCTGAGTAGTGGGTGGAATTTGCTTCCCACCTACTGATTTTGGTGACTTTTGGTCTTACGGGTTTTGTTGCACAAACACTTTTAGTGGAGAATAAGAAGAAGAAGAAAGAGAGAAAGAATAATGAGAACAAAAACACTAGGGCTCCAGCAGCGGCTTGGACCCCTAAATAGTAAAAACAGATTATTTACACCTGGTACTACAATAAACAAAACACTGAAAATAGGAAAATAATAAAATGCTCAAAACTATGTCCTTAGGATCAGCTCGGAGGCATATTTTAATGGATTGGTACTGGCTAAAATAAATCCAAACAAATGTAGATTATTGCCTTTGTTTGCTGTGCTCAACTGAGTTTTGATATGATCATATCATATCAATAATTTGAGATGATCAATTTAATAGTTTTGTACCCGGATCTCCAGTATTTGGATTGAGTAGCTTGTGAAAAATAAGACGTCCTAGATTTAGGCTACACCTGTCAATGTGACAGATGAATAATCAATAAAGATTTTTTAAAAAGATAATAAAAATGGTTAAGTTCTATATGATCTAATTTCCAGTTTGCAGCATGAGTTTGCACTCGGCAACTGTGTCTTTTAGATATATCAGCTCCAATTCTATTGGCAGATACCTGTTATTAAAGGATTTGGCTCGGGGTCAGCACACAAAAAGTCAGGACATCCCTACTAAAAACTGTACAACCTGCTCTGCTCTGTATGCTGTTGTCTTTTGTACTCTTAATATTTGGTCAGCATTCAGCAAAATATTGTTTCATATTATTTGTTTGCAGACCAACATGAGGTGAAAACTGAATCCAGCGCTGTGGGAGGGATTTTGGGAAAAATAAGAGGTAAGTCATTTATGACATAAAAATAAAATAAGTATTACATGTATTTTCTTATTTTACTAACTGTATCCTGTCTTGATTATTCTGTGTACAATAAACACACCTTCCCATTCACTTGAATGAGAAAGTGTATCCAAACTTTTGACTGATATTGTACACTTTTTAAAGACACTTAGCAAGCTACTGCTTGTAATATACATTAAACTCAACAGCAAACTTAATACACCACAAAAACAATGCTTACAAGTAATCATTAATAACATTCTAATAACTGACTTGGCACTGACTTTACTTGTTAAAGTTTTGCTGATAACATCTCTAATTTTAGTTGGTATCATTTTGAATGCAGAACTTTTACTTTTGGTGAAGTATTTTTTGCACTGTGGTATTACTACTTTTACTAATATAAAGGATCTTATTAATTCTTCCACCATTGGAACGAGTTGTTGAACATCAAGTTATTGATTATTTTTTTCTTCAATTAAATAACATTGTGGAGCATCCATCACATCAGACTTGTTTAAGACACATGATGACCTAATTTTGGATTGGATTCCAAGTCTGAACAAATCACGGGAATAGATTTGTCTTTATTTTTGATAGGGACATTTTTGTTGGACACAGCTTTAAGTTGAGGTTGCCAGATCATAAAGTCAGCCAACCCCCATATCCTGCTCTTTCACTCTTTATCATCATAACCCACATTTACAGAAAACACACAAACCTGGCAACTCTGCAGAGATCTTACCATTAAGATTATGTACAGTTAAAATGACAAGATCGTTTGAGATCAGTAAAAATATTGGTAGGGACAATTCAACAACACCTTGACATTCTCTACCATCTACACCCATGGAACAGATACTGTATAGAGCTCTGCTGCAAGTACACTGTCCTCTGTAATGTCACAGTATTTTCACAAGACAGATTCATGACATAGGAAGAGTTGTTTATCTTCATTGCACTTTAGAAGTTTTACCCAGACTAAAAAACTCTTGAATATTAAAATATGATTTATTTTCATCTTGACCCTGATCTTACATTGGGTCAGTATAAAAATTCAAAAGTAAATGTTGTACTGCAAGGTCATATATATTCTCCCCTTCGGTGTTTTCCCTCTGGGCAGGTAAAGCAGTGGGCAGTCTGAACCTTGGGAACTTCTTTGCGTCCCATAAGGGTTACAGTCGTCAGGGCTTTGACCAGCTGAGTACTGAAGGCAGCGACCAGGAGAGGAATGACGAGGAGAGCAGCGACTCAGAGAATGAAGAATACTCTGTTCTGCCACCTCCTCGATCCTCCCCTTAGACGCTCAGGGGCTGGTCACCAACCTTCTGCTTACGTTGCCAGGATGTATGAGTGTAACTGTTGTGTTAGCTGCCAATCTTATTGTTTATATATTTAAGTATATACTGTACATAGAAATTATTTGGTATGATTAAGACAATTTATTTAATCTTAATTTAATTTACCCGTGGTCTTGAAACAGCATTGATGACAGGATGACACATACACAAAGATTTGTTTTCCCAAAATCAAACTTCTCTGCCAATGGGCAGAGATAATTCTACTTTTTATTTCTTCCATTTTTCCTTGTTTCATGAGTTTTCTTTAAATGAAATTGAAATGAATGAAATGAGGAACTGAGGAAAATTCTATGAAATTCTTGGAATGAATTGTTTTGTCTTGGAAACAAGTAAAACAAATCTAAACCTATTCCTGGATTTTTATTTTAACTTGTAAGAAAAAAAGTTTTTGAAAAAACTGGGGGAATTTCTATGACTGAAATGTGGTATTTCACTGTTGGTCAGTTGATGTTGTCATTGGTTTGTACTCAAAGCAAACCTTTTGTTTTTTAAACCTTAAGGGCTCTATTTTAGTGGCAGCGCTAAGACTAACACAAGCAATGCTGCAACAGTTGGTATTTTCCTTACTGTGACTTGCTTTGCCTATCTGTTTGCCCGTCGCAGAGGTGGGAGAAGTGCAAACAAATGGAAGCGCAAAGAGGGTTCTTTGAATTTTGGGAGAAATTGGGTCTTAGACCATGCCTGTTTGTGGGGCAAAGTCAATTCACTGCCAATTTGTTGATTCTGTCAACAAGAGCAAACTAAACACTTGGAGATAATGTGAATCAATAATGAAACAATCCCCAAAATGCAAAAAAAATCATTTTAATTAAACACTCTCTGACAGGTAGATGCATATATGGCATAAAAAACATTTAATGTGGTTGAAGCAGGAGCGTCATTAAATCAGTGCACAATCAACAGATGTAAGATATCCTCACCTGTACTTTACTGTTAGAAGTTAGATAGCATTATCATCTGTCCTGTTTCTGTAAACAAATGTGTACTCATTGTAACATTAGAGCCTGCAGGAAACAAATAGGCTGTACATGTCTGCATGTTTAGTGACAGAGATGCCAAGACAAACTACAGCCTGCATGTTTAACTGGGCAATGCTGCTACGTCTATTTGCTAGCATTAGCAATAGCTATGTAGTGCTAAAACATTACAGTTCTTAAGGTTACAACATTAGCAGTACTACTGAGCGGGCAGCTTCTTGTCAGATGGAAATTCATGAAAACATAAATTAGCCTTTTTCCGTTTGTTGTTAGAGCAGTTTGTAACCGTGCAGTGACATTAGCGGCTCCATCACACCAATGACACAAGCTGTCAATCACTTGTTAGGTGGCCTATGGGCACTAAGCCCACCCCCACGTCAAAACAGGATCATCAGCGAGAAAAAAGAGCAAACTGAACTGAGAGCAAAACTGAGGACTGAGAGCAAACAAGGAAAAGACATGTAAAAACACAGAAACAGTCCGAATGGAAATCAGTTACTTAATACAATAATTAGAGAATACATGATTACATAATTGCTGCTTTGGTTGCAAGTGTCTTATTTCTTGTTTATTTCTGGTTTTTACTTACAGGATTTTTTGTAAGGTTTTGGGTACATATTCAGGATTTAGAGAATTTATGTTTTTGATTTATGATATGTTTTTCATGTTTACATTCAGCTGACCTTGTTTAGACCCCATACAGATATGTTGCAAAATCTGCAACCTCTGATTGTGCTGTACCAGAGCACATAGCCATTCATTTTACACACATTTAAGACTGCTCAGTTTTACTCGTTTGCATTGTTGGTTGTATTCTCACTGTTGATGAGGGAGACACCGGATTATCAGGACTCATCAATTCTATGTGCCATTAACATCATTTCCAACCTTAGATACAGCATAATTATGTCTGAAATAGCACTGGACTGATGTGATCATATAAACTGATTGACCAATTTTTTTATATTACTTCTTTCTATTGTTACTGTAGTAATTATCTAAACACCCCCACCATCTGCCTCTGCTCCATTCAGACAAAACTAGGATTTCCTGAAATAGGCATGTCTCCATTTGTTGAGCTAATGTTGTCATACTTCACTGTGATTGGCTTAGGTGTTTCAGAGCTATGATACCAGAGAGGTGACTGGCTGAGAGTGTATTTATTAATCACCACAGCCTCTGATCTATATCCTTCTTCATCTGCACTTTGCACTGCTGCACATACATGAACCAAATAGTGGGTGTGCTTGGCCCCCGCATAGTCTGTGAACTACCACTTTGCGCTGGTCGCTGTGCTTGCGCCATCAAAATAGGGTCCTAAGAAAAAAACAGGAAATTGCTGTTGTCACCTGTTTAGCAGTTGACTGTTTGTTTTGATTTTCAGCATTTTGATTCTGTTAAGCCTGGTTTTAACTTGGATTTTGGGACACCAGAAGGAGACTTAAACTGATTTTCATTAGATTTCAATATCAGAGTAAGAATCAAATTAATCAATGTTGCGATTTTATTGGGATTTTAAGAATGAGTAGTTTAACAGCACTAATATGCAGTATACAGTCACCAAACACTTTTTGTCGACATTGTGAGAAAGGTGATAATTCTTTGAGTGCATTATATTAAAAAGTGTTCCTAATATTTTGCTGCACTCATGTTTATTAATGGAGTGGACAAATTTAGTGCTTGGTGAGTGTATATACAGTTTAATTTTACTGGAAAAGTGCATCCATACTTGCATAGATCAATTCCATGTAATGATGTTAAACACATAGCATTATTTCAACATAAATGTTTGGTCCATGTTTCAGATCAGTAACATTTCACTTGTAATTGTGTGCCTTTATTTTGCCTTTCTTCAGCACATGCCATTACAATATGTACAAAGGGATGAAAACAGCTGCTGTTAATAGAGCTGCTACTATATAGATTTTTTTTTCCTCCATTCAAGTCAACAGGAAAAGTATATAATACATATATGTCTGTATTTTTATGTTTGTGTGTGCACTGTCAATCAAACATTGTTCAACAGCCAGGTCTCAAGCACTGTACCCATTAATACATCAAACTCACTATAAATTCAAATGGTTTGCTGTGAATTGCAAGTATACAATTTTTAGCCAGTGGGATAGAACATGCAAAACAGCTGGTATGGTCCTTTAAATGTTTGTCTTCATTAGGGCTGTCCCTAAGTGCATCTCTGCATTTGAATGAATCTTTATCGGTGATCTAATCATTTGTGTATTGTGAACTAGGATCGTCCCAGTCATGTTTTCTCAACCCTCATCCCAACCTGACTATGAGTATCTGAGTATGATCTGATACTTTCAACTGAAAGACATGGCTGTCCAGTGTAGACTCAAGCTACAACCTGAAAATGAGATAATATAGATCTTTGAATAATTAAATGCATATATGGCACATTAAAATAATAGATGTAGCCTAAATTTACCACGCCTTATTTTTTACAAGCTTCTCAATCCGAATACTGGGAGTATTATACATAGTTCCAAACTATTAAATTGATCAGACCTCCTGAAATTAACTTGATGAGAGGAGACATATCTGCTGGAATTTTTTAGTACATACTGTACCCACACTTGCTGCATGCCCAATTGTACAGTGATGTTACAGAGTGGATGGTTCCTCCTCCACAGCAATCTTTGGCTAAAAGTGAAAAGTTGCTCAGTGAATGTTTTGTACATTGTTCTTTGCAAATAAGCAAGAGAGAGGATATCCTTATTGTGGACCATTGTGCACAGGTACAACAGCTGTCAAAGTCCCATTCCATTTCTGTCCTTACAACTTAGCACAATGCTTGAGACTTATGTTATGAATTGTAATTCATGAATTGAAATGAATGAATGGAAAAATGAGAATATGAAAGTCTGAGAATAGTGATTCAGTGAAATCTGGTGGCACCAATGCAGTGCTCGAGTAGCTTGAAAAACAGTGCAACACTTAATGTCACATCAATAAAGACACCTCATAAAAATACAAAGAGGAAACACAAAGATTGTGGGATGAAGTGTGTTGTTCATCCTTTCAGAATATTCTGAATTTTCATTCCGTATTCTCTGGTTTTATTACATTTATTCGCTATAGTTTCATCCAGTGTTCTCAGACCTTCATTAAATATATCTTCTGTTCTGTTTCTGTCCATATTCTTAAGTTGCCATAAAGTTTGAATGATTTAAATGGATGATTTACTCAATGGCATGCCATAGAAATAGCATTTCTGATGTTAGAGTCACATGTGGGCTATCTGATATTTATTGTGACACACTGGTTTTGCTGCAAAAGTACTATTTTCAGTAACAATGTTATTTGTGTAATAAAGTGTCTGCAAAGCATCACAGTGTCATGGAGGTTGTGGGATCAGACCACTCAGGCAGTTGGTTGGATGACTAATGATTTTGGACTTAGATGTAGAAAACTTGTCCTCCGAGAGGCAATTTGGGGTACAGCACAGAACATATAGACACATTAAAAGCACATCAGATAAACAAAAACAATAGTTAAAGATCATCTACAGCAGACATAAATATAATCACAGTCCATGCAGGTATTTAAAGTGAATGTCAATAACTGTATCCCAACAATTGTAATAAAAATAAATAGATAGTGAATAAACTGCACATCCCCTATGTATCCATGTACTTCACATTGCCTAGTCCATGTAGTCCGAATCCCCTAGTCCATATATTTCCTCTTAGTCCCCATGGCCACCACATCTTGTTAATTGAGTTATTGCCATGAGAATAAATTAGTTTTTTGCTCGGTTGGTTCTGATCTTGGGGTATCTGCGGGTACATCCCAGGTCTCTGATATTTCCTTGCTTCTCGCTTGAACTGTAAGTCGTTGTGGTCCACCATTTAGAAGGCCATCCCAAGTCTCTTATTTGTGCTCCAAGGATCGAGGATTGAGGAGGATTGAGGAGGAGCTAGGTGAGGATACACAAGAACAGCCTACACAAAAGTCTTAGACGACACACCCCCTTATTGGACATCAGTTATTGATTGGCTGTTGCAGCCGATTGGACTGATCTGATACATCACAACATAACTGCAGTTTCATGAAGATGTGGAGACAGATAACAGATTAAACTCAAGTGTATCACTCCCAAGTTTTATTACAACAGTGCCTGGCACTGAAAATGCGAGGAACCTATTGTTTTTGTAGAAATTATTATTATTATTATTATAGTACGGCATTGCATTTGAGGGGCTTGGGAAGCTCAAAAACTCATGAAAATTGGTACACACATCAGAAATGGCGAAAATTGCAAAGTTCTTTAGTCATTGGGCTTGGGCGTGGCCAGCAGGCACCATCACACCCCCAAACGAAGGGCCGCTTTGGAACCAAGTTTATTTGATTTTCATGGAATTCGGTGGGTTCATTGCTCTTATCATTCTCAACATATTACATATCTTTTTTAAATTTTTGTCCAACATGAAGTCAGCCATTTTGGATTTGGATTGTTTGTCAATTTTCATTTTATGAACACGTTTGACGACTTTAGGATGTGCGAACTCACAAAACTTTGCACCCATGATCGAACTAGTAAATATTTCAATTAGTGTCACAATTGGGCTTTGGCGTGGCATTTCGGCTCTATAGTGCCCCCAAATTGATTTTAGCATTTTGAGGTGCTAGGGGTGCTCAAAAACACACAAAACTTTACACATGCATCAGAAGTGGTGTAACTTGATATCTGATAGGAATCATGGATTTGGGTGTGGTTAACTGGCTCAAGGACACCCTCTGGAAAATTTCAAACTCAAAGCCCCCACCTTTAAATTTGACATAGATGTATGAAATTTGGTAGGCAGATGTACCATCTCCAGACTTAAAAAAAGCCTCTTGGACCCATACCCTAAGTCCAGCAGGAAGTCATTTTGTATCTATTGTGCATTTTTTTCGCATACTGAAGCCATTGATATACACTGCTTGCAGCTTTGATAATAATAATAATAATAATAATTATTATTATTATTATTATTATTATTATTATTCCCCCACACCATTGCATTTTTGAGGGCCTTAGGATGCTCGAACACTCATGAAAATTGGCACACATGTCAGAACTGGCGAACATTGTAAAGTTCTGTAGTGATCAGGCTCAGGCGTGGCCAGCAGGCTCCATAGTGCTCCCAAACACAGGGCCATAGTTAGATAAAGTTGCTTGGATATTCATGATATTCAGTGGGTTCATTGCTCTCATCATTCTGGTCATAAAACATAGTTTTTTCGCTATACAGGAAGTCAACCATGTTGGATTTCGTGTGTCAATTTTCATTTTACAAACATGTTTGGGGCCTTTAGGATGCTCACAAACTCGCACCTATTTTCAAACTAGTCAGTATTTCGATTAGTAACAAAATTGGACTTGGATGTGGCATATTGGTACTAAAGCATCCCCTAATTACTTTTAGCATTTTTGAGGTGCAAGGGGTGTTTGAAAACTCACGAAAATTTACACATGTATCAGAGGTGGCGGAACTTGATATATGATATCATGGGCACCTGGTTATGTTTTAAATTGGGGGAGTAAACTTGGAAAGATACATAAATGTTGGGGGGGTCTGGGGGTCCTCCCCCATCAAATACACAATTTCTAATAAGTCATCTCCAGTGCCACATACTGCACACAGGAAATAATATTTTACTTATTCACACAGTGTCCGATAATCCTGACAATTCAGAACTGTCAACAGATCTCCAATAGTGATACCACAGCTGCCGATCCCTCTGATCTGTGCAATGTGCAAGGGCCTGTTCATCACTGCTCGCAGCCTTAATATTTTCTTTGTTTTCTGATTCATCATCTTGTTAAAAATCTGTGTTAATTGTCCATCTGATCAACAAAAGAACTATAAACAACTCTGTTCATTTATTAGAAAGATTTTTCTTTTAACAGTCTGTTATTTCCCCCATTAACTGTTATTATGGATAAAATTAAAGTAAGGAAGAGTCTGTCTGTCAGCAAGAGACACAGTTTAATATTTATATTTTACAAAATTTGTCATCATATCCATTCAGTCACATGAATCAATCATATTCTGGGTTATTAAATAATGAATTAACAATCAGAATATCAATAAATACAGACTCAAATAATTAATAAATAATATGGACACAATCTGCCAGTAGAAATGGTTCCTGTGCCTCTGAGCAGGATACAGTACATAGTATAAATACAGAATGCAGGTTTCTATTCTTGTGCAGGTGTTTGTTTAACAGGTAACAGACTGCAGAGAGAAAACACTGCTGCTCTGGCAGTGATAACTCTACACCTTTATCAGTATTAGCAGCATGTCAGCCCGTTAAGGTTAGCAGTTAGCGATGGCTTCTCTCTCTCCCTCTCGCTCTCCTGCTCTCTCTTGCTTGGTGTGTCATATATTTAGTTATTCCTCCGCCTCCTTTAGTGATAATGGTACATGTAATAAATGTAGTTTATTCGCTCTGCACCATGGAAAACCAATCATCAGTTTATGTAGTTAGCCAGGCCCCAGTAGCCGGGTGTGCCACTCAGTGACATACCTGCTGAGACCAACTCTGATTATTAGCAGTTCCATAGTGAGAAATGTGAAGTTAGTGATACTGGCAACCATAGTCAAATGCATTCCTGGGGCCAGAGCGGGCTACATAGAATCAAATTTAAAACTGCTGGCTAAGGATAAGTGTAACTATGGTACAATTGTTATTCACATCAGCGGGAATGACTCCCAATTACACCAATCAGAGGTCACTAAAATTAATGTTGAGTCGGTGTGTACACTCTGCAGTTTTCTCTGGGCCCCTGCCAAGTCTGACCAGTGATGACAGTGATACAGTGATGTATAGCCGCATTTCATCATTCAACTGCTGGCTGTCAAGGTGGTGTCCAGCAAATGATGAGGGCTTCATAGACGACTTGCGAAGACCCAGTCTGATAAGGAGAGATGGCATACATCCCACTTTCGATGGAGCTGCTCTTATATCTAGAAATATGGCTAAGTTTATTAGCAGACCAAAACCATGACAACCCAAAGTTGAGACCAGGAGGCAGAGCTGCAGTCTTACACGCTTCACTGCGCTTCCATTAGAGCAGTTACCCACTCAAAACCCTATAGAAACTGTCTGTCCCCCGATCACTTAAATCAATTAAATCTAAAGTAAACAGAGGAGGATTCATTCAAAAAAATCTAATAAAAATTAACACCACCATTTCAATAGTACAACAAAATAGGAGAATTAAATGTGGACTCTTCAACATTACAACATCTGTCATCTAAAGCCATAATAATAAACGATCTAATCTCAGATTATCATATTGATTTATTTTGTCTTACTGAAACCTGGCTGTGTCATGAAGAATATGTTAGCCTAAATGAATCCACTCCCCCTAGTCATATTAATACTCACATTCCTCAAACACCAGCCGAGGAGGTGGAGTTGCAGCCATTTTCAACTTAAGCCTAATTATCAACCCTAGACCTAAGTTTAATTATAACTCTTTCAAAAGCTTTGTTCTTAGTCTCTCTCACCCAACTCAATTCCCAAACCCAATTCTGTTTGTTATAGTGTACCATCCTCCTGGCCATACTTTTTATTTGAATTCTCAAACTTAGTCCTTAGTACAGATAAAGTAATTATAGTAGGTGATTTTAATATTCATGTGGATGTCGATAATGATAGCACTGCGTTTATCTCATTATTAGAATCAATTGGCTTCTCTCAGAGTGTAAACAAACCACTTACTGTCTAAACCACACCCCCAAGCTTGTTCTGACTTATGGCATCGAAATTGAACATTGAATAGTTTTTTCACAAAATCCTATCTTATCAGACCATTATTTAATAACTTTTGAATTCCTATTACTAGACTACACATCATTAGACAAAAATGTCTTCACTAGATGTCTATTTGATAGTGCTGTAGCTAAATTTAAGGAAGCAATTCAATGAGTATTGAATTCAATGCCATGTCTCAATACTTAAGAGGTCTCTTATGCTAATTGTAGTCTCTCCCAAATTGATAATCTTGTTGATAGTGCCGCAGGCTTATTGCAAATAATACTCGACTCTGTCACCCCTTTAAAAAGGAAGATAATGAAACATAAGAGTTTAGCCCCATGGTATAGCTCCAAAACCTGAAAATTAAAGCAAACATTGCAAAAATTTGAAAGGATCTGGCATTCCACCAAACTAGGAGAATCTCACTTAGTCTGGCAGTCTTAAAACATATAGGAAGGAGCATTGTTATGCCAGAGCTGCCTATTACTCATCATTAATTGAGTAGGATAAAAACAGCCCTAGATTCCTTTTCAGCACTTTGGCCAGACTAACAAAGAGTCATAACTCTATTGATCCATGTATTCCCATAGCTCTCAGTAGTAAGACTTAATGAGCTTCTTTAATGATTAAATTCTAACTATTAGGGACAAGATTCATCATCTCCTGCCCTAATCAACAGGTGCCAATTTACCCCCAAACACAGGAACCTTAGAAACAGCTGTAAAACCTGATCTATATTTAGACTGTCCCTCTCCAAATGACCTCCCTGTCCTAACTTCAACAATTTCTTCATCTAAACCATCAACCTGTCTCCTAGACCCCATCCCAACTAGGCTGCTTATGGAAGTCTTAAGATTAGTAAGCACTTCTTTACTAGATATGATCAATCTGTCTTTATTAACAGGCTATGTACCACAGTCCTTTAAAGTAGCTGTAATTAAACCTCTTCTTAAGAAGCCTAATCTTTGGCCTCTTATATCTAATCTTCCCTTTTTCTCTAAGATCCTTGAGAAAGTAGTCGCCAGTCAGTTGTGTGACTTTTGACATAACAATAGTTTATTTGAGGATTTTCAGTCAGGATTTAGAGCACATCATAGCACAGAGACGGCACTGGTGAAAGTTACAAACGATCCCCTAACTCCCCTAACTCAGACAAAGGACTTCTCTCTGTACTTGTCTTGGTAGATCTTAGTGCTGCATTTGACACCATTGACCATCACATCCTATTACACAGACTGGAACATTTAATTGGCATTAAAGGAACTGCATTAAGCTGGTTTAAATCCTGTTTATCAGATTGATTTCAGTTTGTATACATTAACGATGAATCCTCCATGCATGCAAAAGTTAGACATGGAGCTCCACAAGGTCTGTGCTTGGACCAATACTATTCACCTTATATATGCTTCCTTTAGGTAATATTATAAATGTTCATTGCTATGCAGATGATACCCAATTATAATTATCATTGAAGCCAGATGAAACCAATCAGTTAATGAAACTCCAAGCATGCCAGAAGGACATAAAGACCTGGATGACCTGCAATTTTCTGTTACTAAACCCAGACAAAACTGAAGTTATTGTGCTTGGTCCTAAACACCTTAGAAACCCACTATTTGGGTTTCTAACCCTCTATGTACATTATTGGTCTCTTGTGTAAAAAATGTTGGGTTGTTTTTAGCATAGATCTATTTTATAATCATTTTTCTCTTTAGAGGTTTAATGGCTTGTACACATATAGTGCAGGTTGTTTCTTTGTTGTGTTTTCAGCAACTGTTTTTTCTGCTCATGGGCATCTTCATGATTTGGATTGCCATTTTTGGACTGTTGCTTTATGTGTGTCTCCTGTCTGGGACATTCAGTCCTGTACGTTGTTTCTCTCAGGCTCACGACACCGGTTGTCTTTCATGTTGATTACTGAGGCCACACTCCCATCTCTCTCCCATTTCTCTTTGACCTAGTTAGTGTTAGCCTTATTATTTGCCATTAATAGGTCATAAGTCATTGAAATATGTTTGCCACTAATTTTTGGGTTAGCAGAGATTCAAGTTGAGAAAGACCCACCCAGTTGTGACTGTATAAAATGTCACAGTTGTACGTATCTATAAAAATGTGTGGCTGGTATTTCGTAGGAGTCTTTTAATTAATGAAATTAGCCTGTCACCATCATACAGGTCATCAAACTTAATTATATTTTTCTGGGCCCATACTTTAAATCCATGGTCTTTCTGGACAAATTCTAAAGAAGAGTTGGACATTATAGGAGTGAGTAGAGATAAAGAAGTGTCTTGTCCTAAATAATGATTGATTTTGTTCCAAATTTTAATTGAATGAATTATAATTGGGTTATCTGTGTATTTCTTTACAGTTTTATTATCAAAACTATATGGGATTTGCAATAAGTCTTCCATATTTAGGATATGACTTTCTATTTCTGTCCAAGAGGGGATTTCGACTTACCCATGTGGTGTATGTCATCTACTGATATATACATGGGAGAGAAACGAAAAGAAAGAGAGAACAAAAATAATAATATGCATGTCCATTGTTTTATTCTCCAATCTTAAAGAGAAAGAAAAATCATCCATCAGCATATTGTCCAAATACTTTCAGAAAAGTCTATAGGTTAGAACCTCACCAACATCAGTAGATGAATAGGTCACTGTATGAGGCCAACGGCGCAGTGTTGGCTGCTTAACTCCACGTGCTCGAGTCCAATCTAAGTGCTTGAGTCAATGACAATGTCCTCTCATGAGAGCCCTCATATTGCTTAGTCCATGCATAATATATGAAGAAAACTGAGTGAACAATAGACTGGCATTCTCCAAATGTTTTTGTGTTTAGTCTGTCATGGACAGGTTTTCAGTGAATTTACGAGCTTCATCTGGGTCCACGTTATTATGGAATTTTCCATCTTTAGGGGTTACAAATTAGGTTACATTGGGTCAAGCCTGGGCCTTGAGGTCACACTGTAATTCTTAAGCACAAAGGAGACATTCTCTCCTCTCCTTGAGACTCCAGAACCCTCTGTGATGTTTTGGGGAAGGCAGAAGCCTCTCTGACTAATTTTTCATATTGTAGCCTGATCTGGTGAGGTTAAAGACTAAGAGTCAGACCTTCAGAGGGCAGAACAGAAAGAGACAGCATCAGAGTTGCAGAAGACTTCGATGTTTGCTATTTCAGTTCTCCTTTATCAAGTGCTTCAATAAACATTTTCCGCTTTCTCCACTGAGGTGCTGACCATCGTTCAAAATATCCACAACACATGTAATTTAGTTCTTTACCAACATGTTTCAGTAGCAGGCGAGCAGGATAAACCAGCCAATATTCCACTCTCTTCTCCTGCAGGATTTTCTTCGTCTTGTTAAATCTTCACCTTTTTTGTTGAAGTTTAAATGAGTAGTCCGGGTAGAGTCAGATGATGTTTTTGTGTTGCAGCATGCCCTGCTGCATGCACCACTGTCAAGGCCCATTCCTTATCCTGGTAACAAAAGAACTCTGCGGTTGGCCTGGCTTCAGCGTCAGAGCAAGTGAACAATAGACACACCCACAGGACACTTGCTCTAGAGGCTGAAGCCAAGACTGATAATTACACTTGAGGTGGACGGGCAGTCCACGCCTTTACTTGAGGGGTTTACCAACTTTTATGTAAACAGTGTCATGGCTCTTGTCAATCAGATGAAAATGTCTTTTTTCCTGTGGGTGTGTTGGAGCTCTACTCCATTTGGAAAGTTGTCTGCCCCCAGGATGTTTTGTAGTAGTTTCTCCACATATTCGGTGGGGTTGCTTTCTTCCGATCCTTCTGGCAGTCCTGTCAAGCGGATATTGCATCTCGTGGAGCGATTTTCCATATCGTCCACCTTTGCTTTTGCTATTTGCTATTTGCAATAGCTTTTTCTTCTACCTTGTGTTCCGCCTGAGCAAGATGCCTGGACAAGTTATCTACGTCACTGTCAATCTTGTTCAAACCGCCCTCCATGTCTTCTTGTTTCTTTTCAATAAGTTTTGTTTTCTGTTGAAAAGTCTTTAGTGTTGAATTTAATTCCTCAATCTTGCTGGTTATCATCAAGTTTCTTTCATTGATAGCTGCAATTATTTCAGCTGAGCTGTACTCCTGCCCTGCACCGTCTTGTTCGGCAGCCATGGTGGGTGACCTGGGCTCTTGGCTAGCAGTTGTAATGTGTGTAGACTATCAATATGTAATGAGTGAACTCTTGTGGGTGTTGCCCCTTCTGATAATCACTGATGAGAACAGGTGACACTTGCCCATTTCCTGGTTTAACAGTCCCTTCAAATGGAGACATGTGGGGCTAGGAGGGAGGTTTTGCCTCACGTTTTCTTGACTTCGGTATTGCTGTTAAGGGTGATGAACATCAGATTAAGGTATCCGCCTTATCTGTTTTCCTTGTGCATGTTATCTGTGCACGTTTTAAGTATTTTCCTGGCATTTTTGCAGGCACTGTTTGCAGTCAGACTGGAGCTAGCTGGAGGTAGCGTTAGCTTTAAATGAAGAGACCAGAAAACCTGTGTGTGTATGTGTGTGCCAGATGACCACCCCAGGGTTGGCTGTTCAATCACTTTTTTTCTTTTCTTTTTTTTTTTTTCTTTTTGATGATGCTAGTGTTCATATAAGATCACAATTTCCCTTGACACCAAAGAGGGGGGTTTATTTTATTGTATTTTTTACTGTTTTATGATTATGAGTATTATTTTGATTCTGTTGACTGTGGTGTGCCAAATAGCTGAAATAAAAAAAATAAGTGTCAAAAATAGGAGCTTGTCATGCTACATATGAAGGGGGATGGAATGCACGCCACTTCTCCAAAAGCATATTACAGAGCCATTTTTATTTTCTTTTATTATCACACAGTTCACAACAGTTACACTACAGATACACTACAGATATTGAACAGTACAGTTCAATATCAGTGTAATCAGTTATCGGTGATAAGTGTGTTATGTGTGACAAAGTGACAAATCAATATTTTTCAAATATTAAATGCAGTATTGCTTGGTCACATTTAATACTAAAATAATTAGTTCCACAAAATTATTATTATATTTGGTCTTCTTTTGTTTAATCACACTTGCATACATTGATCATTTTTTGACCCATGTGTGTAAAACCGATGTAGTACTACAAAAAGTATTTTTGCTCATAAAGAAAGAAAGGAAAAATGAAAACAAATGATTTGTGGTGATCAAAAATATATTTCATGAATACTTTGATTATGAAATGATGAAATACATATATTAAATAAAAATATAGCAAATAAACACTCATGCCATGCATGAAATAACATGGGTCATTTTTGACTCATGTTGTGCATTAGAAGGGTGCTGTTAAAACAAATCATTTTTATTTGAAAAGTAAGAAATGAGCAAATGTTGCAAATGTTACAAGAATTTTTAAGGCTTGTGGTAATTATAATTTGTATTGACGCTACTGTAATTACATGACAATGTGTCACTTAAACATGAAAATAATCGGAGTATATATGTAAAATAATCAAAGAAAATAATTTTAGGACCTTATCGGTTTATAGAGAAAAAAAATGAACAACCTGAATGTAAATCTTATCATATCGTCTGATGCTGCCATTAATAGGTTACATTAATGTTAGGGTTGGTCTTGGGCCTTAACTGTTGATAGCGCTGTTAAACCCCATGTGAGTAAGGCCTAGTCTATAACATTAACCTGTTGAAGATCCAATTCTTCAATGAACAATTCTTGATGAATAAAAAACATTTAGTGTTTTACTTAAACATCAATAAATGACAGACACCAAGCTGACTTAGGTCAATGAGGGAGTTGTGCCTTAATTCGACACCTTTCACATATAGCAGGGCAAGGTTTCTGCATAGGCAGGTAGAGATCCTTGTTTTTTGTGGTTGAGCAGATTAAATGTAAAAAAGTGGCCAAAGGGGAATCAGATGCGTCACAATGTAGATGACTGAGTATGTCTGACCGAAGTATGAAGTATGATTTATTTTGAACATTATTCAATATTTCAGAGACATAAAGCAGTTTTATAACATGAGAATATTGTATTGGACTTGGAATAATGCTAGCCTCTAAATTTGCCTGTGATTATCTTGTCTGTATATTAATCTGCAAAGATGGTTGGTTCATCTTTTTTATAGCTCCCTGGACACTTTGTCCATATTTCTTTATATTTCTCAAGCATATATGTGTAATAAGAATGAATTTCTTTATAATAATGTAACATGCTATATTTTTTCCTGTCCCTACTTATGACACTCGTCACATCTCAAGCAGTGTAGACACCCCGTACAACATGCTCCATCATATAACAATGCATCTGACAAGTCAAGGCAGGTCACAACAATTGATTAGTACCACTTAGTAGCAATGTTCTGATCATACTCCAAAGTTCACCTGCCAACTGAGTCCAAACTCTTATACTGCTTTATGTATTTTTATACTGTAAAGCCATTTAGCTAGCTCTGAATTACTGATGCCACACAATTTGACTCCTCACTTCTCTGGTGAACACACTTTTAAAGTGGAGATGAAATGAAAAATGCCTTTTCAACCCTTTTAGATCACATCCCTGGCCATTTTGTGCACCTATTTAACAATAAAGGCCCAATAAAATATGAAAAATCTTTTTTTTGTGTTATAATATCAAATCTAATTATGTTTTCTCCCTGAAATATGTTTTACAAAATATGTTTGACATTGAACCCATCAATGTCAACCAATAATATCACAACAGACACCCATCAATCAATCTTCAACTTTTAGCAGCACAGAGCTGAGATTCATTAGTTAGCTGCCCACTTTTAAACGTTAAAATCAAATTCCTCCCAATGTTATGTCCCTCCTGTCGATCCTGTTTTATTTGGAAATACATCACAATATGGAATTTCGATACTCTTGAAAAGCTGTTTCATCTGGACTTTCATCTGGACAAAGAGCTAGTGGGACTGTGAGGGATGTGTATGTGTACAGGACTGAAGGAGAGGAAAGTTAGTTAGGTAGTAGGACTAGGTGTGAGGTGTTTGTGTGAGAGTGAGTGAGATAGAGAGAAAAAATGTGGGGAAAATATCAAACTTAATTAAAGCTGCAAGCAGTGTTGAACGGGCCTTCGCACCCTTGGGCACATGGGGCCGTGGCGCAGTCACCTAAGCCTCTGGGAACCAAGAAAACGTTTGGAGATGATCAGTGTGAGAGTCTTTTGACACACAATACTAACCAGTTTCTCTCTGTGAGCCCACCCCTCTGTTTATCACAGATAATTATGAATTATGAAATCAAAATATTGTTAACCTTAATCAATAATTCGGGCACCAACTGTATGATCTGTGAGGAACACAGTTGATTATTTGCAATAATTATCAATTATCAAAGATTATTAACTAATTATAACAATTAATAGAATTATTAATATGAACTAACAAATACGGAGCACCACCCGGAAACCGGGACCAATAACTGAACAAGGTAGACTCATAAATGGGAGTTCACCTAGAATGTTAATATCTGAGCGATATCAACATTCAAGGGTAAACAAAGAAGGGTTGAATTCAAGCTCTGACTCCTTCAATCAGCCACTTTTCACAATATGTTACACACAATAATGACAAAAGAACTTCTCTTTAAAGACATAACATTGTTTATTAAACTTAGCAAAATCAACAAAGTTAACAAATGAATTCTAGAGGGATTGAAAGTTGAAACGACGGATACAGGAAGTGGCGACGCATGTAAGGGCAGCGGAGCGTTAACTGCAGCATGACCGAAAGAAGCACAACCAGTTAGCCTCTGCTAGCCTCTCAGCTAACCCCGGCTCTCTGTTTAGATCCAAACGGAGCACCGAGTCCCGATTTGTTATTCAGGTTAAAGCGGAGAGAATCAGCGGGTCTGTCGGCCAGCTGAGTGAAGTGAAACCTGCAGAAAAACACCGTGACCATCACGGTGAAACAGTCCGTAGAGAACTACTGTGTTCAGCTGCACAGATAGGAAATCCCTCGGCTGACAGGATGTACCACTCTGTGAGGAAAAATATTTTACCCTCCCCTTTTTGGTTTATAACAATGGTTGGCAACCAGCATATTAGGTGCATTACTGCCACCCTCTTCCTGAGTTTTTCCCTCATATAAGCTATAGTCTTAGTACAATATATGATTACATGTGTAATAGTCTCCTCAGCCAAGTGGGAAAAAATATGTGCATATATGAACAACAGCAATTGGAGAGGATGACAGTCAAAAAGTAATCATGTTAAATAATCATGATCTCAATATTGAACAAAAATGATCGTGATTATAATTTTTGCCATAATCAAGCACCCCTAAAAACAACAAATTGTGATTTACATACACACACACACACACACACACACACACACACAGAGTTTAAATATGTATGTGATAAATTGTAAATATGTATGTAATGAATTGTTTTCTTTAAGAAACTGTTACTTGAACATTTTTCAGTGTGCTCCTAAAGTTATATGTATGCTCCTAATTTCTTTCATTTAGGAGCACATGTACTCCTTGAAAAAAAGTAAGGATTGAACGCTGCTGTCAGATGTGTAGAAACACTAAGTAAGTGGAGTGTGGCCAGTCCAAGGGCTTCTGTCACAGGCAGTAGATGTTTACTTTACCCATCCCCCCCCCTCCCATTCTCTCTCTCCCTCTCAGTTGGAAGGAAGGATTTCAAAGTGATCTTCTTGTGAAATATCCTCATAAATCCCATAACTTTGGCCAAATCCTACATAAAAATCACATTTTTTTGTAGGAATTTTTGTCGCGAATCCATTGATACAGGTTTGAAAGTGGTCGGACTTATAGTTTAGACGCCAGATGCCCCAGTTTGGCACAAAGTCCATGCCCAGAGATTGCCTCCCCATTGGTTTACATTGTAAGGTGTAATGTCGCACTCCAACTTTCAGGGCTTACTAAATCTAAACCGTTCGAGTTATTACAAAGTTTTTAATAACTTCTTCTCAACACAGTGTGATAAGTCATGTATTGAAGTTTGAAGCCGATACCATTAATGCCCTAGGAGGAGATAGCGTTCATTCAAGGTCCAAAATTGGCAAAAAATCGTATTTTGAAATTGACATTGCGGACTTCCTGTTGGATTTAGGTCAGGGGTGTCAGCATATGATTTGTAGGTCTTGATGAGACGAATAATTGAGTTTTGGTTCGATCTCTCTACGACATTCCTACGGGCCGTGGCGGCCGTTTTAGATACATAGGTGGCGCTCTCGAGCACATTTTGGCACTTTGGGGGTTAATTTTTACATTTTATCAAATATTTCACCAGACCTGATGTGCGTGCCAAATTTGGTGAGTTTTTGAGCATGTTTAGGGGGTCAAATTTAGAGTTAAAGTGGCGTAACAAGAAAGAAGAAAGAAACAAACACACGAAAAACAATCGGGTCTTCGCCCCTTGGGCTCAGGCCCTAAAAATCTTGTCATCACTTTACTTCCAGCTGATTCCATCCAGCATCTATTTGATTATGGACAGCGGGGATGTTGTGTTGCCTGGCCCCACCGGCTACATTGATGATGTCAGTGTAGGCCAGAGATGTGGGGCCTGTGGGGATGAGGATGGCCCCCCATCTCAACTACCTGCAAGTAGGACTGCAATAAACAATTGTTTTCATTGTAGATTAATCAGTTGATTATTTTCTCGATTAATCAATTTGATGTTTGGTCAATAAAATGTCTGAAAATGTCAAAAATTTTCAGTCATTGTTAACCAAAGCCCGAGATGACGTCCTCACATGTATGGCTTTGTCTACAACCTAGAGATATTCATCTTACTGTCATAGAGGACTAAAGAAACCAGAAAATATTCATGTTTAAGAATCAGAAAATTTTGTTTTATTTTTTTAAATACTGAAATCGATTAATCAATTATATACAATGACATAGTATATAATTGATTCCATGATTCCAAGATTCCATGTTGGTTTTCCTCCCCTCCAGCCACCACTGGCAAGAATCCATCTTAACAGGCTTCAAGTTATGTGCTTGTGTCCAAACCACTGGTGGTTCGGATCAATCAGTGCCGCAAATCCAGCTGCCTTGCAAGGTAAGACGGCAGCAGACGGTGATCATCCAATCACCTTCCAAGTATTTTTTGGAAGTGCCTTCCCTTTTCCAAACAGTTGTCAGGGATGACTTCTCAGATGATTCAGTGTAATAAACCATCTGGCGTGTTAGATTACCATTTAACTACCTGTTAAAAAAGAATTGAAACCTCAATTAGATTCAGATCCCTCAACGAAGGTTCTGAACTACAAAGCATTCAGCTGGAGCTACAGACTACCGATAACTGACTTACTCCCCATTGTTGACGAATGACTGTATTCCAGGGCTCTGACTCTGTTTTGTACGACTACTATCTGTAATGATAGACCTTTGTAAATATCCAGGCCATTTATCAAAATCATCAGCATTTCTATATGTAGCTGTAGCCTACTATAAAATAAAGCATGCAGCAATGTGACAGTATGAGCAGACATGCTGACAGGTTCATGGTACAAAACCAAAATCACATGGAAAACAAATACATTGATAGTCCTCATATAAATTAAACAGCTAGTGGCATTAGGTAGCCTAGCCTGACAAGCATCCTTGTGCCTTTCATACTCACACAGAAATGTATGTGAAAGTGTGTGCCATATAATATACATAGAACAAGTAAACACACACTAATTAATGTCACTGTATGACATTAACATAAATGTGAATGCACATTACTTATCTTTACTCCAGTATGAAACTGCAATGATGTTGTGATGTATCAGATCAGTCCAATCAACTTCAGCATCCAATCAATAACTGATATCCAATAGCGTGTTGGCCGGTAAAAGACTTCTGTGAAGGCTGCTTCATGTATCCTCACTCATAGCTACTCATAGATCCCTCCCCACTCCTCGCTCCTCAACAGAAATTAGAGCTTTGAGACGGCGTTCATGATGACGGACCGGCATGACAAGGTTCAAGCAAGGATCGAGGAGCGAGGAAAGATCAAGTAAGAGACTTGAGGTGTTCCCTGTTTCTAACGTTTCATCCTTCTGCCATCGGTGTTGCAGTTTCTCATTTCTCCGGTTTATGTGTGTACGCATGGATCAGAGGTTCTGTGAAGGACCGCACATTTTCCCGTCAAGTTTGTTTTTTTATAAGTCCCAAAGTTTCCTTGGAAAGTGGCATATGCCTTCTTTTGTGTGTACGCAACAGCCCCTGGTGATAATCGTCAGTCCATGAAACTGGTGTTGCTGAGGGTAACTGTCCATGCTTTCCTTTATTTATTTTCACTTTTTTTGACACTTTGGAACTTTGTGGAGGTGTTGGGGCAGTGGGTGGAGCTTCTAACAGTTCAAACAAGGGCTTAGCTTTGTGAGAAATATTTTGAATGTATAATCTGCAGTAGGGCAGGAATACGGAAGACACATATGAAAAAATGATTTGAGTTGAGATTAAAGTCAGAAATCTGAGTTTTACTTTTTTCAGAAAACTCAGAATTCTGACTCTTTTCTCAGAACTCAAATAATTTTTTCACATGTGGCCCTAATCCTCTTCCGTACAGGAAGCCCTGTGCTGACTTCTCCCACTGTGCTGGGGTGTCTTTCTGTTGGAGCCTGTACAGGAGCCACTTCTGCTGGGTCTATACTATGACAGTCTTTTTACACCATCCTGCCCAAAAATCAAACTTTGGACTTAAACAGTTCACATTTCTTTGCTGTGAGCTTTACTCTGTGTTGCTGGTCGCAGGACTGCTCTCATGTGTTCTCTAACGAACCTACTGTGCACCAAATTATCATCCAGATAAGGCGGGCAAATGTCATCCTGGAAACAGACACTCCTCTGTGTGTCTCTGAAATTCACCAGGTACTGAACTCAGGCCAAAAGACAGCTGACTTTCTTCATCCAAGAAGCATTGGTGGCACGTCTTGCCTTGATCCATGTCTTGAATATGTGTCATGTTAGTGTTGCAGCCAGAGACTCAGGTGGACACTGAGATATAGTATATCTTGCAATGTCTTTATCTTCGCACTTAACAACAAAAGCAAAGCAATATATTTTTGCTTACAGTCCGCCAGCATGTTTTCTCTGCTGCTAAAAATGACTACTTTTGTACTACCTACTGCAATGTACAACAACAATGGAGAAAGTTGTTCTCCTACTACTTCGACTTCAAAACTTGCTCGACTTACTGAATGGCACAACCTGGTTGCGGAAGCCATGCAGCACATCCACAAATATTAACACTGCATAAAGTACTTATGTATTATGTATGAATGTGTATCATGTAGTATGGTCTTGGACATGTTGGATCAGTACATCTTGGATTATAACTATTACCTGCATAGAAATAAATATGTATGCGATTGCAAATTAACCTCTTAAATTATTCATTTTGATTATACTCAAAACATAAATTGTTTTGCGTGCATCCTTTATTGTTTGTTAATGGAAAACATGCTCATAAATGCAGTCCAATTATTTCAGGCCACACCCTAACCAGTGACATCACAGCAGTGTGTTCCCTGAGCTGCTGATGACAAAACAGGACTGAAAGTCTCAAAACACAGCAGAGAGCAGTGCTGCAGCACTTTGTCCTATGATTCAGTATTGATTAAAAACCATCCATGACATGCAATTTTTTTCCCTACCATATGGTTTTTAAAGAAATGAATTCAGCAGTTTATCAACCACCAATAAGCCATATACCAGACCACTTTCTTTTTTTTTTTTAAAGCTCAGCATTTATTTTATGCAATAAGAAACATAATTTGATCAAAAGACATGATTTAAACATGTAGGACCATGTTTAAACAAACAGCTACAGTATCTTTTATATTTTATAACAGTTATCCTCATCTGCCAGTGGAAAACCATTGGCACTGAATAAACAAGCTTCACACTGACATCACCAGTGGCTCATGAGATTAGATGTAATAAGCTGCTTTGGGTTGAGAATAGAAACAATAAGAAGTGGAGCAGTCTGAGACGCACGGACAATGTGAACAGTGGGGAAGAGCAGCAGCTGCTCATAGACTGTCTGTCTATCTTCTTCATATCTGACATTTAAAGGTTTAATAGCACCTATCAGGATTTGACACCAAAAGGTAAGTCACCTGTTTATTTGAGTTTCTGAAGGCATGTGCAAAACATCATTCACCTGGTCTGGCTAAAGTAAATGGTAGTTGTATGTAAGATGTTGTCAATATCACCGACAGAGATCCAAGCTTTTTAACATGCATTCCAATAACATAGTAACTTGCTAGTAGGGTTCTTTGATTTGCAAATTATCCAGAAAGTGTCTGATTGACTTTACAGTTTATTTCCCAAAAAAATGTCTTAATATAAATTATATTAATGTTGCTGTAATTATTTGACATTAAAATATTTCAGTTTTATATATAATATACAAATTTTTCAGTTTTATCTATTTATAGGTGGTGTTCATTCAGACAGAATTAATCTTTTCCTTTACAGCTGCTTAATCAGGGATCTGTTCAGTGTTTTGGCAGGAGCAGTATTGTGGGCACAAATAACAGGCATAAAGATTTGAATCTCATAAACAACTGAATACCTAATTTTGAAATGTAATCATGACTGAATACATGATATTTATGTGGTCTGAATTCTCCTCTTTGAAAATGTAAATAATCAGTTTCAAGTTGTGCAATTTCAAATGTTATTTCCAGTATATAGATATTTTCAGGGTTCCCAAATTCAGATAGAAAATTCAAGTGCCCATTATTCAAAATCTATATTCAAATTGCTCAAATTCAGTAAGCTCAATTCCGGACTATTATAAAATTCTCATATGATATTACTAAAAAGGTTTAAAAGAAACATATCATCATGGGAACTGCCTTACTACATCTACATCCCAATATGGCACTATAAAGTTTTTAAAGCTGCATCCAACTACTTCTGGAAGCAGCAAAATCAGTCTCACAAATGAGAATAGGGAAAGTTTATTATTTGAAGAGCTTAGAAAGAAATATAATTTGAATAGCGATGCTTTCTTACAGTATGCCCAATTTACGTCATCACAACTGTTACACCATTTTGAAATCCAAGTAAGGGCTTATATTACTCACTCCACACTTGAAAAATGGACTTAAAATAATCTGATCTTTGCTGGCAAGGTTATGTACAAATGGGCAATGAAATCCATATGAAATCAAATTAAATACAATTTCAGGTTACTCCACATTTAAACCTAAAACCACATTCACTTTCAAATTGAACATTCACATTTTGACAGAATATTCAGAACTCCAGTATAGTTTGTCCATAAAGGATTGGTCCATCAGTTTCATATTTACTTGCTCCAGATTTGCTGCTTTAAGTCCATAGACAGCAATCAAAAAATATATGCTTTAAACTGAACCCAGAACACTATGTTAGCTGAATTATAGCAGTCTTGACCTTGGTTATTTTCCTCCATCATGTTCCTCATATACAGTTCAAATAGAGACAGAATGCAAAGCCGTCAGTTTTGGCCAAGCTACTTGGAAAGTGTTGTAAGTTAAGCTACCAATTACACTACATTAAACAAAGCTCCACTAAATTGAAACTATCCCCCAGAGAAATGTAGCAAGCTAAGCTACAGCAACATGACAAAAGTAGTTTGCTACATTATTATTATTATTATTATTATTATTATTATTATTATTATTATTATTATTATTATTATTATTATTATGTTTTATATGATTTACAGTTTAAAAAGTGGTATTTTTATTAGGCCCACTCTGTACTAGTAGCTATATCTACATAAATAAGCAAATAATTTTGCCTAGCCACCATATATATTGAGACTTGCATTTTTGTTGTACTCTCTGCTGGTTAATGTTAAAAAAAACTACAAAAGTGATTTTTCAGAGTAATCAAAACCTTTCCTCTGGTCACTCATTTCCCCCCATCTCTCCCCCCCTATATATAATTGTTTTTGTATTTTACTTTGTCTTTTGCATCCTCCTACCTCCCCACGATTAATTTTATTAATTATCTGCCTACAGAAAGAGAAAATATTGTAGCTAGCTAGTAGTCAGCTGTTGACAAGTTGATAACTGCTAATTTGTATTAAACGTCTTGAAAGATGAGAGCAGCTTCTTCTTTGGATTGCACAGTTAACACCTGATCACATAATTAATCTCAATTGTTTTGGTTAAACTCATGTATTTGTCAAGGTATGGCCACAGCGACTACTTCAGGATCAATTCCTCTCTATCCTCAATGTTACAGGTTCCCTCTGCCATTTTTCCATCAAGTAAACTCAAGCTCATGCCTGTACTCCTGCACCAGAGATGTTGTAGGCATCAGCCCAAGAATTTGTATGTTATGTCACTGTCATATGGAAGTGCTTTCGTTGGCTACACACTCATGTTTCAGACTGCAGTAGAAAGCTCCACTGTGCTAGAGCTTCAGAAATGCTTGGGAAAATGTAGCTTGCATGGATGCTACCTCACTACTTGGCAAAAGAGTTTTGCTACCGAAAAGCTATTTGATTCAGAAAACAGCAACATTATCACCACACTACTGGGAAATGTACTTAAACTAGTAGTACTGCTACTTGTTGTAACACTACTGTTTTTCGTACATGTAGGTTTAATGTGGCATGGGGGCTGCTTTGAAGTTCAGCGCATCACTACATCAAGGATGTTTGATGAAAACTTGTGATTTTGATAACTTTTCATTGCAAAGACACTGACCAAATTTGAAGCTGATATGGTTAAATCTCTAGGAGGAGTTTGTTAAAATAGAAGGCCTGGAAATGCCAAAAATTGCGCAAAAATCGTAAAGTAAATTCAAAATAGTGGACTTCCTGTTGGACCTGTCTGGACATGATACATGGGCCTTCCAAATTTTGTTCATCTATGTCAAATTTAAAGGAGGGGGCTTTGACTTTGAAATTTTCTAGGGGGCACCCTTGGTTCAACTAAATATACCCCTTCTGATGCATGTGCCAAGTTTCGTGTGTTTTTGAGCACCCCTAGCCCTTCAAACATGGCTTCCTGTTTCATGGTGAATAATGCGTCACCATGGCTTTTGATGAAAATTCAAAAGCTTCATCATTTAGCATCATCAATGTTTTACAACTTAGCTAACCAAATCTTAGGTGGATCTGGTTAACCTGCTGGGAGTAGTTAGTAAAACTATGGGGCTTATAACTTACTGTTGCCTGTAGATGGCGCTATTACTATGATTCAATATGGGCCTGTACATGTCTTCAGGCTGGGACTCTTATTAAACATGTGAAATTTTGGAAAGATCTGACCATGTTGAGTTGAGTTACAACAGTTTGTTTTGCAATGGCGAAACATCGAAATTCCCCACAATGCCATGGCAACAGAGTTCAACGAAAACACAATCTTCATAATATAGCGTCATCAAGGTCTTGAAAAAATTTTAGGTCGATCAGTTCAACCTGCTACACAGAGGTCATAAAAGTACAGCACCTGTAACCTTGTGGTTGCCAGTAGGTGGCACTGACTATAAGTCAATATTTACACATAGATGTGTTCAGAGAGGGCCCTTTATGAAGCATGAGTAATTTTGGGCAGATTGGACGATGTACGTTTAAGTTATAACAACTTCCTGTTTCATGGCGAAAAATCAAAGTTCACTGCATCGCTGCATCGCTACATCGCCACAGCAACAGCATTCGATGAAAACTCAAGATTTTGATCACTTTTCATAGCAAAGGTGTTAAGATGACACTGACCAAATTTGAAGTTGTTCGCATTAAATCTCTAGGAGTTTGTTAAAATACAACGCCTGGAAATGGCAAAAAATACACAAAAATCCCAAATTTAATTCAAAATGGCCAACTTCCTGTTGGATTTAGGATATGGCTCCAAGAGGCTTCTTTGTGCATCTGGACATGATACATGTGCATACCAACTTTCATTCATCTACGTCAAATTTAATAGCCAGTATGAACAGGAGGAATGACTGCCGTGAGGGAAACCTCTTTCAGTGTTCATATGGACACCTCACAGTTGTTGTTGAGAAATTGTTTCCCCTTTAAATAGTAAAAGTTTGTAATGTCACCATGTCTGGTCTGGATGTGATCTGAACTCAACTGGACACATTGACATCCCCTTGGGGTAATCTTCCTTACTTAATTTCAACTCTGGTATTTTAGCCCCTCTTTTGGGCACCAAACCAAAAATAAATCTAATCACAATAAATCAAAAGAAAATATTCTCATAATGACAAAACCCCTATTTTCTTTGACTTGTTTTGCAGTTGATGTGAGGCTGTGGTGGATTTAAGAATGAGCAAGAGGGGAAGGAGGAGAAACAGCAAGAGGAGGAAGAGCTCCAGCAGCAGTAAACGTGAGTCTAAGCTTTGGGTGGAGTGTTGGATGGAGTGAGGTTAATCTTGTGCTTAGCTGAGTCACATTTTTCACAAACTTGAATGCAGTTTGCCAATAGTTAGACTTGTTTAGATTAAGAAAAGGGCTAGTACTCAGTCTAGCAGGTGTAAAATAAGTTCTTATTAACCATTTGTATTGTAATAACTTAATTTTGTATTAAAATTAAACTGAGTCTTGGCCTTCAAAAAATCCTGTTTCTCACTCTGCTTCTTGAATATCGTCCTTTGTATTATTCTCCATGCCTTTAGTTTTCTGGAAGAGCAGTCTGTTAAAGCTATAGTACATTCAAGCCCTTGTCAAACGAGCTCACAAAATGCTGAATAAGCCTATCATGGCCAGGTAAATATCTCTGTATTTTTAATCTGGTGTCTGGTTTGACATTCCAACGCTGGCCGGATGAATGCATACTGACTCTTGTCAGCCAAGCAGACTAACTTCTGGTTAGCCCTTTGCTAGCTTGAATGCGGATAAAATAATTTAATTGTGTGGCTCTTCTAGACTTTCCAAATGTTATAGGACCGAATGGATTCTGATTCTGGAAATTCTGATAGTGAAATTAGTCATTTTGCAGGGGTTGTGCGATGCTCATGTTGGGTCTCACAGGTCAACCACATGTTTCAACAAGAAACAAAGAGAGTCCTTAAGAAACTCAATTTCTCAGAGTCCTTGGTTGTTTGAACCCAAGTGTGAACTCCACCCATGGACCCAGGCTAACAAAGCCAGAGCTCCCCCTCTCCACTCTCTCTTTCTCCCATTGCTGCTGCTGGGAGCAGCAAGAATTGCTCCTCTCTTTCTCCTAACTGCTGCTGAGGGAGCAGCTCAGCAGCTCAGCTCTCACGTGTGGCCTGCTCACAGCAGACACACACAGAACTCTTTTCTTTACGGCAGAAGATGCGAGAGCCTGCCTGAGACCTGAGTCTGAATCAAGACCTGACATTCCTGCGCTTGCCGGATGGATGCATCCGGCCAGTGGCTACTACACAAGTCTGCTGGCTGATTTTACAAGCACAGGAGCCATGAAGCAGAGTTAGCTTGCTGCTTAACCGTAAGGACTTAACAAAGGAGCAACCTGGGCCCTCTGGCCTGCACGGTTGGATCACTGACAGCCCAGCAAAGCCTGCACCTTTCAGCCTTGGAGTCACAGCTCGTCTCAGCCTTACTCACCCATGGATCGCCAGCTCAATAAAGCAGCACCTCTCTCGCTCCAAACACTGGTAACAACTGGGCCTAGCCTAGCAAAGCATTGCACAGCACACATTGCTGTCTCTATAATGACTCCAAAAGCCTCAATTACATTTATTAATTGGGGAATTATTGTCTTTTAAATTCATTAGAAATAGTATGACATCATCTGTGTACAGATAAATGTGATTTTCATGACCACCAATAGTTACACCTGAGACAACTTCATGTGCTCTTATAGCACAATTCTCCCCATATGGAAACTACAGACCAATCTCTATAATCTGTACCCTTGCCAAAATTTTTGAGAAACTTATCTTTAATCAATTATATCAGTACATCAATCTGCAATGTAATATTCTATCTCCAACCCAATCTGACTTTAGACCTAATTTCTCTCCCACAACAGCCCTTCTAAATTCACCAGTGATGTGTTCTCCTCCTTTGATAAAGGCCTACTCACAGGTGCAATTTTTATTGATCTTTCCAAAGCTTTTGATTTGGTTGATCACTACCTCCTCCTTGATAAGCTCTGTTCTATTGGTCTATCTCAAAATGCTCTCCTCTAGTTTAATGCCCATCTTCATAATAGACATCAGTGTGTTGTCTTTCAAGGTTCTCAGTCTGATTATTTAACTGTTGATAAAGGTATTCGACAAGGCTCCACTCTTGAACCACTTCTTTTCTCTATCTTTATTAATGATTTTCCACAAATATCCTTAAATAGTCTTATTCATCCATATGCTGATGATACTGTTATATATACCTCTAACTCTGATTTATTACATGTCCAGAACTCCTTTCAATTTGACTTTAATTTGGTTCAAAAATGGCTTCATAATAACAGACTCATATTGAATAAGAAGGAGTCCTGCAGCATGGTGTTTGGCATGCGACAAAGATGTTCACATCCCTGTGGCTTTCATATTAATTTTGATGATGGATCTCCCCTTGAGAGAGTTAATTCCTCTAAATATCTCGAACTTTGGATTGACCCTGAACTCTGATTTAAGCCCGACACTGATTTTATAATGAATCAAACATATGGTTGTCTGTGCTCACTCTATTGCTCAATTAATGGTTTTTCATTTCATGTCAGAAAAAGAATAATCTCTCAGTTAATTTTACCTATGATTGATTATGCTGACATTGTCTATATGAACACCTCTGATACTTAGGTTAGACCCCTACATGTATTATATAACTCTCTGTGTAGATTTATTTTGAGGTGCTCATCATTGCTTTATGTATGAATCATTTAATTGGCTGCAGCCTAAAGCTAGAAGGCAGTTTTATTAGGTTCAGTTGATCTGTAAATGTGTTTCCTTTAATTATCCTTCCTATTTGAAACACTTTTGGTATTTTTCAGTACAAAGCTCCAGCCGACAGGAATGATCTTCCTGTTTCTCTGAGATCTATTAACTCTTTTTGCTGCTTCAGGACTTCTTTATTCTGTCATCTTAAAACAACCTGTTCATGCTTTTAATTTGTGTGTATTTGCAATTAGAAGATGGATTGTTTCAAGTGCTCTTGGTACTGATGAAACTGATCTGATTTTGCGGGTCATTTCTCATTTCTTGTATCCAGTTTCTTGTGCAACTGCTGAGGGTGGGGGATGTGGGTGGGAGATGGTGAGAGAGCTGTCTGTATCTGTGATTTGTAGTCTATGTTGTAAGTATTGTAAGTATGTGTTATATTCTGTATTTTTTGTTTTTTAGGACCCCCTTGAAAATGAGATGTTACATCTCAAGGGGCTATCCTATTAATAAATTCAAATTTATAGCCATAGATAAAGGTTCAGTAGCTAAGACAAATTTCTGGTGACTAGACTCCTTGTCCAGTCGAACAGTGGAGATTAAATTAATTAAAGGAAACATTGTTATTGGTAAATATCTCAGCAGTTGGGTCTGTGTATAGAGGCTGAATCCTTGAATCCTCTAGAAAATGTATACCAATACCAAAGCTTGGAACCACATTGAAAAATTAATTAATGTTGCAATATGGATTTACATTGTGAGCTGTAAAATCCATTGAAATGTTGATGGAAATCTCATGGTGTCTTTAGTCCTGTCACCAAACCTTGATTAAAATAGAAATGCAAGTGAATGCCAGAATTATGAAAGTTATTTTAAATCTAAATCCATTAGTATTAGTATGATATAACTGGTATTATTTTAATATATTTAACATATGTTGTTTTTTGTTTTACTTTCAGAGAGTGTCTCACCATACATCTTTCAAAAGCAGAGGAAAAGTAACAGTGAAGGCTATAGAGATGATATTGTTGAAAAGGGTGAAACAGACAGTCTTCGACAAGAAAATGTTCTGTTAGGATCTGAGGATGAGGAAAAATACCACAATGCACCACCCAAGGAGAAAAGATTTAAACAAGATTATCATGTGAATTCATTTCCAAACCAAAGGAGTATTTATACCACAACAACAGAAGACAAAGAGAAAGGAATGAAGATAGTAACATCAGTGTCTGTTACTGAGAAGGAGGATTCATCCCCAAAGATCATCTTTCAGCAGTCACATGAACTCTTATCTGACAATCTGACCCACCCATCAACACCAGTTACTGACATGAAAATTAACTACACTGGATCACACATGAAAGTTGAAATTCAAGAAGTTCGACAACATAATACTTTTGACATCAAGACCACAGTTGTTTTCATGAATGAAACAGGAGATGGTGCTGAGAGGTTTTTAAAGGGAAAATGTGAAAGGGTGGGATATCCAAACAGTGAGTTATCTGAGCAGCCATCACAAAATGTGACCAATCTCAATAGAAGTCAGAACACAACAAATTACAGATTTACCTTTGGTGGTATGAGCGAACAAACAGTGGCTCATAGTGGTTCAAAATCTGTCAGTCCAGCAAAAATCTGGGGCAATCCAAACTACTGTAAATGCTACAGTGATCACAAACAACAAATGTCAACAGATTTTACATTTACAGACCATCCATCAAGCCCACCACCAATGTTAAATATCAAACCTCAAGGGAAGTGGAAGCATTTTTGCAAAAGCTTCAGTAGTGATCAGTTCTGGGACATTCCTCCACCCCGAGAGTTTGCAGACATCAAATATAACACTTTAGAGGACCTAACACATGACCTGGCTTCCTGTAGGATTGGTGCCTGTAGCCTAGCTGGCAAACAGCAAAGGGAATTTCACCCAACACCTAACACAACCTGTAATGAAGAATCTGGATTCCCATTTTCTGTTGAGGAGAAGGAAAAAGCAGATCTGCCACCTTCGTATGATCAATTATCAGAATCTGACAACTATGAGCCCATGTCCATGAGACTGTCTTTGTCAACTAACAGGTCCAGCTTCACCAAAGATTTCATCAACTATCAAAAGAGAAAATCCTGGATCAGAAACAACAGTATTGCCACTGTAGAACACAGAGCATGTTCCATACCAAAGAAAAGACGTCAAACTTTTCCTGGGTTGTCAGAGGGTCCAGGGTTGTTTCAAGAAGATCTTCTGGGCAGCAGATATAATGAATCTTTTGCCTCAGACACCATCTCCTCTTCGATCATGTGCTCATTTCCTCTCCAAACTGACAGACTGGGAAGGATTCACCAGTGCAATGACAGGTTTTCTGCATTTGGAATAGGAAATTATAATTCCTCACAAACCACGGGGAGTTCTAAACCTGTCTCGGAAATCCCAAACAACCATGATGAAAAGCAATCATTGCTCGGGCCATTCTACATGACCAGCTCTGAGGATAATCCTGATGATGTGTTTATTGTCAATGAACAGTGTCAAAGACAAAGTGGCATCAGATGCCATTATAAAGATCTCAGACAGCAAGACACAGACTCAAAACAGAGCGTTTGTAAGTACATGGAAAGTCGAGACACTGATAATTGTGGAGATAAATTGGATCAAGGTGAAGTAGCAGATAGTGGATTTGAACAAGAAATGGGGGAAGTAGAATATCACAGCCCAGAGCTCCTCACAGATGAGTTCAGTAGAAGAGCCTTCTCTATACAAGTCATTCCTCCGTCCTGTAGTGGCTCAGAGGAACAAATTCTACAGAGCCATCCTGTAAAATTATTCCAGAACAATGAGGTTGAAAATGCAGGCCAAGAGGATTCAGTCTCAGTTTCACCCAAACATAGTAACTCCTCAGTCTTGACAGTTGGTGCAGTTGAGCAAAGATTCCTGCAGATGGACTCAAGATTGACACTGGGTAGATTGCAGGGCATGGATGTTCATTCATTAAACACCAATGAGGTTACAGAGGAGATTCAACCTAAACTATTAGGTGAAAAAACAGGTAATACCCAGCCTTCTCTGTCACTAATGATTGAAGAGACAAATGGTCTGCAACTGAACACAGGAAGAAGGGGTAAAGAGGATTCAGAAAAACCTGTAGTCACTGCATCATGTCCTGCCAAAGGTTCTACAGACATAGAAATCCACACGGAAGAGCAGCTCAGTAAAAGTGATAAGGCAGATAAACAGACTGTATCCAGATGTAAGTTACAGTAATGTTTGATGCTTTCAAATAAATATTGAACAACAACAAATTTAAGGTTTTAGAATTTTTAAATGGAATGTTTAGGATATTCATCTTCATTTCCAGCTTCCTCAGAGGCCAAAGAGCATCTGAAACCTGTGATTTATAAAGACCCAGACAGCAGTGGCTCTGACCATTGGGCCAAGAGGCGAAAGCTTTTCAAGGAGAGCAAGCAGTGGAGCTCAGCTGGAGGAAGCTCAATAACCAGTGACATCACAGAGGAATCAGGTAACTTCTGGGCTGAGCCTGGACATATCTCTAAGACTCAAGGCAGGTAGCAAAATAATTACTGCTATATATTTAGTTAGAATATATAGTATGATTGTAGTGAAATGTATCTTAGGACATCCATTCAGGTACTGTACTTCAGTGCAATTTTGTGGCACTCAGTATTCCAGGATGCTAGCACATGATTGGGCTATAAGCTCATTGATCTATCTGTGTTAGGGGGTATAAGTTACAAGGTAATGTGTTACTTTAATGTCATTAATTTTCACTGTAGTGAAGGTCCTGAAATTGCTGACAAACAGTATTTTTATGACCGGGAATATGTTTTTGGCTTTGATGATAAATTTATTTTGGTCGAAGAGCTAGGTTAAATGACACTTGAAGACACAATGTGCTGAGAGGGGGAGTTGCCTTTATTGATATGTCAAATGTCAACCTTTGTCTTGACCAGGTGTGGCCCCAGGTATGGCGTACAACTGCAATGGAGTAGATTTCTTATAAGGCTATTGATAACATGGGCTGGTCAAGATGATTGAACTCAGGTGCCTAGGCGCCTAAAAACTATTCCCAAAAGCCTTTGGAGGGAACAGCATCAGTAAATATTTAAAGGGATGCTCCTGACGCCTCTTTGTTCTGATAGAAGAATGAGATACCATTCCATTAATTTAGAAAAGCTTTCCAAAACACCACATCTGGCAAGAATCTGTCATCAAAGCTAACGCAATCAAGTAGAGACTCAGTGCTAGAGACAAAAGGAGATGGGACACAAAGGGTCTGCCCTGAAGTATGATACACATAGCAAAGATAAAATAGCAGAGGAGGGATAGAAGATCATGTTTAGTGATGGATTCTTGGAGGGGAAATGAATTGATCATAGATATGAGATGAGCCAATTTATCCAATGGGAAAGATGCTTTCATTTCCATGTGATAGTGAGAAACTCTAAGCAAGTAGATGGTCTGATTGTTTTGTCAGTTGACAAGGGGACATAGAGTGACTGAATCAGGGTGGCAAGTTTAGACAGAGTAGGGCTTGGATTTGGAGATGGAAAATCTATTTGTGGGAACTGTTGAGGAGATGAAGGATGTGTGGAAAGTGTATCTTGTTAAGCAGGATCCAGCACACAGATTCAGAAAGGGAGTTAAAAATATGACAGCTGACAGTGAGGCATGGCACCGTGCCCTGCAACTTTGAGCAGCTTGACAGCATCGTCAATGGAGAGTGGAGAGAAAAGTGTTCACTTGGAATCACGCCATTTACAATAGAACCAGGACCATTAAGACTTATCAAGTTTTTCTTTCCCCCTGAGTATTTGTATGTGGCTATGCTGAGGGTTTGTCTGAAAAATGGGGAAGAGAGAACATGGGACCAATCATGAAACCTTTTTGACATCTTTATCCAGAAGAGCATAAACTACTTCAGGAACACTAAGAGCTGACTGCAGGTGTGGGAAAATATGAGTTGTAGTGAGAAGCGAGAGGACCCCAACCTGATATCCCCATGATCAGGAAGAGTTGCAGCTAATTCTGGAATATTGATAGGAGTATAGATGGTTGTTGTTGGAGGTTTTTTAGCTCTAAAAAGGCTTCCTAAATCTGGGCTCTTTTTCTGCAATATGAGACAAGTGACAGCCTTGGAAAGTGCACACATTTTCATTGAAATCATTGCAGATCTGAAATCCTGAACAGCTTCTTATAGCTGTGTGAATCTTTCATGTTTTCATATAGAGAGGAAGAGAGATAGGGAGCTGGAGTCTGTCCTGGTTTGGGGGTGATAAGTGATTATGGGCAATACCCTGATGAACAACTAGACAGAGGGAGCATGAAAAGGGGCCATGACCACCCACATGGAGGATGAGATAAGGACAGAAAACTGATCCTCTGTAGTGGCATATAATCTCGCAAACAAGAAAAATGTCTGCACCCAACTCAACACAACATTTTGGATAGACATCACAGATGAAATCTCTCTATATTGAATGCAGCAACAAACTCTTCAATATTCAGAGGATGGTGAGATGGGGGTTGGAGGATTTCACAGGAATAGAAAATGATTCATTGCCAACTAAACACTAGGCACTAAGGAGCGGTGGGAACTGCAGTAGATACTTAGAAGTTCAGATGGGGCGCACAGTGGTAGAACTTGATGGCTTGGCTTGATGGCTCCTTTGAGGTGCTAGATGCAGGGACATTGAGTGTGCTGACAGAGTGCAAGAAAATTGAAATAAGAGCGAATCTGAATGATATATTTGAATACATTTATGTATTTGATCATTTGTTTATTTGTATATTCATTTGACTGTTTCATTAATTGTATTATTTATTTACTTAGCTTTATTACGGGTTCAACCTATAGCTTACTGATGACATTTATTTATGTACCTTAATCAGTGCACCAGGAGGAAAATTGATTTAATAATTGTACAGGATGCAGGATAATACACACTCCCTCCTTAGGTGCAAATGCACTCGAGCAAAATGAGGAGACTGAATACGAGGTAAAGCGTGAGGAGGCCCAGTGAGGGGATAAACATACTATACCAAATCAGACAATCAACTGACATCATGTCTGCCTGCAAAAAAGACAGCGGGGAAAAGGGCTGTTTATGACCTGGGAGAGGCATAATAAAAGGCCTAAACATATGCAGTGATTGAATAAACAAGATGAAGTAGGAGGTTGGAGGAGAGAGGAGTGGCTGGACCAAAGTGAAAGGCATGAATGCCTGGCTCAGTATTATCATTGAACAAAAGTAAACTTCCAATAAATCAACTGAAAGGGAAGACTTTAATACATAGAAGCAGATGTAAATGACAATGCTGCTTAAGGTAAGTGCAGCAGGTACATAAAAGAAAAAAAGTATGAAAATAGGACCCTTTGCATGTCTTCCTTTTTGCTTCTAATGTCTCACTGTTAGCAGTCACTCTTGTTAGCACTCATTCTGTCCTATTTGTTATTAAGGAAGGCCAGTCGTCCTTAATTTTATTAGCTCCATACCAATGCTCTTATTTGCCCATGTGGAAGATTGGATACAGAGGATTCATATTTTGAAATGTCATTTAACGTATGCATAGGTGTTGCCAGGATCAACCAGACTAAAAACAGTGGTTGACAGTCAAAATCTGCACTCCAGTGACAACTGGGCAACTGTTGCTGTGAAATCCTGTACTCTTAGCAACTCAACAATTGATCAGAACAATTGTGTGTCATTATGTATCTTATATGTACTGAACTCTATCATGTATTGGTTTGTAATAGACCTGTATTTTTTTCCAGTATCGGAGGATACTCACTCTGTAGATATGACAATTCGAGACAATGAAGACAGGGGCTTTTATACAGAGACTTTCCACTCTGCAGCATGGATTTACCAAGGAGATGATGGGGACTCAGGGGCCATTCCTCCCAGCCTCATCACTAGAACTCGTACTATCTCAAGTAAGTCAGAGATTTTGTGATTTTGCAAGATGTACTTTCTTATGGTCACATCTTGTAAACACCATGCAATATTGTACACCAAAATAGTCAAATACATACATATCTTCCTACACTAAATTAAACTTTCTCCTTCTTTTCAGTTCGTGAGAGGACTGTCAAGATCAGCAAAGGAACAGGAGAGTATCCTTGGGGCTTTCGAATACAGTTTTCTAAACCAATTGTCGTTACAGAGGTTGACACAAGTAAGTGAATTCCTAACTTTCAGTGCTGACTCATCTTGGTGTTGTAGTCTCTGAACTGAGAGGTTTAGTTTTTCTGACTTGTTGGCATTCAGGTATTCACACAATTAAAAACAGTAGCTAATCTGGATTTGAAACTATGGCAATATACTGTTGTTAAAAATGTTAGTCCTCTGCAAAGTGATATTAGTCATGTTTTGTCAAGCCTGGAAACTCCATTTTATAGGTCATCTCCATTGCTCTCATTTTATCGCATTGCTAGCAACTGTCATCTAACGGCTTGATCCCACCAGGCGCATGTGCGCCACGTTCCAGCTCCGACGTGACCGCTGGAGCTGATTGCAGCCACTCTAGTCAATGCTTGTGATCCCACCGGGCACGTTTCAGAAGTGTCCCAGAGACGGCTCTCCGCTTCGCTGCATTAAAGATATGTGCCCCGTCTATTTTTGAAGCTGCGTCAAGCTGCACAGGGCAGTTGGACCTCAGCAGGAAGTCATACAGAAACAGAATTGAGCATCAATTTTCAAAATAAAACACCCCGCGCAGACCTGATCATATATCAACAATAACTATGTACACAACTCAACCATAGTAGAAGCACACAAATCAAGGAAAATGACCAAATTAACGAAAGCTGAGCAAGTTAACAAAATCAGGCAGTTTAGTTGCCCTGCTACTGCAGTAATTATGGTAGCCTAAAGGCGCTTTATCAGCTTTGACTGGGCTGCTGTAATTACTGTAGTAGGAGTGCAACTGAATTTAAAAGGTGGATGGCTTCACCGCAGTCAAGCTGCTTAGCTTTTGAAAAGCTTCCGGGGGGATAGGATGTCGTGCAAAGGCCGGAGCTAAACGCGTCGGAGCCGGAACGCAGCTCACACGCACTCAGTGGGATCCGAGCATAAGGCAGCAAATGTAGCAATACAATAATTATAACTTCAATAAATTAGCTTCACTGTTTATTACTCCACTGGAAATACAGTGGTGGACATGTGTAAATGTCAAACAAAAAGCTATCTATGAAATGAAATCTGGGTACCAATTATGGATGCTAGTGTAATGTAATCACCTGTGGGCAAGATACGGAAAAGTAAAGACCTTTAAATTGTCATTCTATTCATGTTTAAACCACTTATGCTGTTCAGTGTCACAAATGGCTGTCGCAGCATGCAGTGCGGGGGTAAGAATACACCTTAATTAAACTGACGGGTTCTCACCATGCCCAGAGTAATAAGCATTAACTAACAGTTAATCAACAGTTAACTAATGTGTTTAGTTGTCATTTACTAATGGTGTTCGTTGTAGTGGAGAATTGCTTGATCCCTCAATAAACACACAAGAGAGAATTGTCAGGTTTTGAATAATAGTTCTGGGGGAGCAGAGTCAGTCCCCTCCTGTCCACAGACAGGCAGGTGCAATTCCTGAATGTGGTTATTCTTTTAATCAAAGTATTTACAGTTTCATAATTTTGTATTTTTGAAAGTAGCTTTAGTGTTCTGAAAGTGAAACAAGCAGAATGGTACTAAACATGATAGTGTTATCAAGGATGATGGAATTATGTTTGTGGTACATTTCTTGGCTTAAAGGCAGTGGAATAAAAGTCTAACTAAAGTAGATAACACATATTGTGATATACAGACACATACTAACATACAGTATTAATTGTTCTTAGACAAAATCTAAAACTACATTTTTAAGTCCATGGGTTTTACAGTCCTCTGTCCTCCTTGATCTGACTGCAAATGGCAGGGATCCATGTCATTTGAGAGTATGTGTATGTTTGTGTGTGTGTGTGTGTGTGTGTGTGTGTGTGTGTGTGTGTGTGTGTGTGTGTGTGTTTGTGTGTGTTCTGCTAAATGTCTGTGAGTGTCTACATGTCACTGGAGCATGACATATTGTGCAGCATGTCTTGTGCCTTATGCTGGTTTGCCCAGTGATCAGTTCTTAGGTTGGTTATTCAAGTCCTGAAAGTCAAAATCCGCAGTGGGATTAAAGTTGGTGCCAGCTTGTCTCTGTGTGTGACTGGCTCTTAGAGGTGAGTGATGATAATCAATGGTGGGGGTCATTTATCCAAATGGTACTATCAGTTCACGCTGGGGTGTGAATTGATCTTCCCATCTTGCTGGCTCTTGTAGCTTGATGGATCAAAGGTGGTTTGGGTCAGTAGTCTGGTTTGGTGACCATGCAGGAGATGGGGGTCCCTTATCTGATCCTTTCTGTTTGCATGAGGTTGTTTAGATGGTCAGGTCACCACAAGGACTGGCTTCATGTTCAACCCAATCGCCAGAAGAAAAAGTTGGCATTGAATGTTTCTTCAAACCACAGAAACGTTGAATATATAAGTTCAACACGTGAAATACGTATCATATCAATATTTCTACAAACGTAGCATATTAACATTTCTACCCGTTGAATAATGAGGTTCTATGGTGTGACAACGCTGTGGTTAATGTCTGGATAGGTTTAGGCACAAAGGCCACTTGGTTAGGGTTAGGGAAAGATCATGGTTTGGGTTAAAATAAAAATAAAAAACAAAATAAAAACGGCCAATGTCTCTCTAAAAACAGTCGGTTTTCTTACCAGAAAAACAGCTGCACATGTCCTGACGTCTCGCTTTTGTCGGTTGAAACGGGAAGCGGACATTGGTTTCGAGGTGGTCTTGAACCGTACCTTCTGTTGACTTCCAACTTGCTGCCAAGAAACTTACTAAGCATCCACCTGCCCCTCCTCCTCATAAGAGGAAAGATCAGCTTATATAGATCGCATGTGAACTACGTCACTTTAGAAATGTTGAGATGATACGTTTTGTATCAATAAATCATTTATCATTCTTCTGATGTTTAATAATGATGACTGACAATGTCATCATCATGTCAATCAGTCGTTTCAAATATCCACAGCAGCCATGCGTAATGATCAGCTGTTGGAGAGCCTGTGCGTAATTCTCACTGAGGTCTGATGAGCGGAACGGACACAACTGTTGACGTACAAACGGTTTAAAGACCTTTACATCCATTTTTGGCTCACTGTGACAGCAAATGAGGCTCGTGCATGTGATTCCACAGTGTGTGACATTAAAAAAACAGAATCAGGTGTATCTGCGTCTTTCTAAGTCTGGCAGATAATAATGTATGTGCATATTTCTGTCACATAATGCCACGTTGTTAAGTGAATTAAAAGTTAATATATACGTTTTCATGAACACACTTATGTTTATCCGACAGAGATCATAAATACAGAGTGTAACAAAACACCATACAGCTGATGCTGCTGTGCCACACGTCATATTTGATTTGACAACGCCGCTAGCTTCGCAGTGCCCGCTGCATCCATGGAGTTATTATAGAAAGTAAAAGCCAATAAATAACGCCTCCATGGCTGCATCCCATGGTTTGCAGCCATGGAGGTGCAAACCATGGGATAATGGTGTCCCACTGTCCCGGCTTCATGTTCTCCACGTTTGCTCTGCAATGATGTGACATTCACGGACAAATTATTCGAAAAAATCTTTTGGGTGAATGGAATGTACTGAATCATTTGCGGAAAGAGATTTATTACTCAAAACATTTTACTCCATAGTAAATGCCTTGCACAATAAACATTAAAAGGATATTTCTTTGCCATTGATATTTGATGCCATTTGTTTCACTTGTTTCTATGACTACGTTTACAACAACAAAAGCACGGCGGGTAATGAACAACCCGATAGTAGTCGCCTTTTTGAAATGTTGATATGATACGTTTTGTTGAAATGTTAATATGCTACGTATTTCACGTGTTGAAACGTAGATACTCAACGTTTCTGTGGTTTGCAGAAACGTAAACTGCCAACGTTTCATTCTGGTGACCAGGCTGTCATGTTCCAGCAAAGAGTTTTCCAGGGTCATCAAAAAACCAATCTGCATGTACAGAATAAGTCAGATATATCACCATAAAGTCTACTTTCAAATGAGATTTCATCCACTTCCAAACTCAGTTTCACAACTCTTTTGTTTAGGGATGCAGGATAATTCAACTCATTGGAGTTTCCAGAGTAAGAAAAAAAACACAATCCAATTCCCTTGGCTACGGTGAACAGATGTCCCAGTTTCAAGGTGGGTGTCCCGAGTCCCAACAACTATCTGTAAAACACGATAATTTCCTGGTTTTCAACATTCACCACCAAATTGTCCGGGTTTTCGCCGCAATTAAAATAATAATTATAATATTATACTTGTGTTCAGCACTTACATAGGTGTTTATCATGTTCTTTCCCACTCATTATTACCTAACTCAATATAAAAGCATCATGCGTCTGAATTCAACACTGATTTGTCTATGTGTCTCAATCAATCAATGTGTCTAAGAAGAAAGACTGCAAAGCGTAAAGTAGCCTTTGAGGTAACTTTCTTTAAAGGGTCTTTCTCAGTTTTTCTTATTATCAAGGTGCAATTGTGATTTAATGTTTTGATGTTTAAATCTTTGTAAACTTGGAACCAGCTCATGGCATAGCATTGTGAAGAGGAAAGTTAAAGTTGTTTTTATGTTATAGCCTATAAAGATAGGCCACAAAGAGATCTGTACCTTGTTTTGTTTTTAAAAAAAAAAAAAAGAATCTGGCAGAGAATGTGTCACAGTCGGCCATTTAGCTGGCTGCCTGCACTTGTGCACAGTGACACATACCTTGGTGGATTTTGGGAGACAAAACATAATTTTTTTGAAGAAGATTGTAGGGAGAAAGTTTGAGTTTACGGAGCACATTCTGAGAGGGTCCAGTGGGAGGCTGATGACAAGGGTTTTGTAAGGGATTATTTAAGGGAAGGAGAGGGAAGACAACACATACTGTGGCTTGATGACATAAAGAGATGGAGCAGAGAAAGAAGATATGAACAACTCAAGAGAAAGGCATGAAAGCCAACCTTTGGATTGGAGGTTGCACAAATAATTGATTGATTTATCATATGAGCAATGCCTCGTTTTACTGATACCAGATGAAGTTAATTTTTGTTGGATTACTATAAAATTATAAGACAAATCCCTAGACAATAGGGTTGTGAAATTGAGTTTTGAGGAAGTAGATGAGATCTCATTTGAAAGTAGACTGTATAATGATTTATCTAATGTATTCTATACTGTACATGCAGAATGATTTTTTGATGACCCTAAATTTGTAGCTTGGAATTAACTCTTTGCTGGATCATTGTGGCAAGCCCGTCCCAGTGGTGAAACATTCTGAAAGAATACTGGAAGCCATGTGGCCAGGTGATTCAAATCCAATTCTAAAAGACACAAAAATGACAACAGATTTTCAGAAAATTGCCAGATAAGGGATGATCATTACCCACCAATTTATCCTACCTGGATAGTAGGGGTGTGCCTGAATACAAATATGTTATTTGTCAAAGCACATATAGTGGGGGTTTTTACAAATATTTATGTCATACAAATATTTTTAAAATTATTTGTTTTCGGGAAGAAAAAATAAAAAAACATGTCAAATACAAGCACACAGATCGGTTACATTGCTATCCTCTGCTCCGATGTTACGTCTATCAGCAGGTCTAAACGAGGGGAGTCACATCCACCAGCACCTTTCCTGATTTGGACATCACTCCTGGAGTAGGGGGTGTTCCCCAGAGATAAAGCTAAGCTACTGACACACGCAAAGTGCTCCCAAGGGACTCTCAATAACCTTTTGTTCCCCTTCTCCTTTCCACAAAGTTAGGTAAAATAGGCAATAAATGAAAAATGCAAATCAATAATCGCCTTTGAAGTCCTTCCCTACAAGTTATGAGACCTGGTGTGGAGACCTCCTTTGTAAGGTAGTTTATTCATGAACTCTTATTGTAACATTTAAATTTTCTAAAATTAAAAGTGTGATAAAAACAAAAACAAAAATAGGATTTTTAAGCCTCTTTCCACCTTTATTCGAATACAAATAACAAATATAAATATGCTGCCGCAACAAATATAGATACAACCACAAAATACATCCCTACTGGATAGAGAGACATTTAAGGGGAAAAAAAGAGAGACACTAAGGACATTTTATTTTCATTTCATTTTATTTTTGGTTACAAGAGCTCTTTTTATTGTGGGTTTTTTTTCAACTTTTGTAAACTGTAAGAGAAATGTTGAATGAAGCATAATAAACCTGACAACTGTTAACCACTTGATCTTTTCATATTTACTCCTCAGAGCCCAGGTAGCATCATAACCTAAGTTGAATGCAAGTGCTACAGTAGAGAGTTGTCTCTTTGAACCCAGTGGCCATTAAATGTATAATAGTTATATATTTACATGGTAACAACAATTTAAGCTTTGTGTTGGTACATATTGTTACGTTGTATAATCACGTTTATTATTTAATCCTTACATGACAAACACACTTTTTTTAGTACATAATAGTATGTATTAGTTAGTAACACTATGGTACATAGAACAGGTCTGTCTATTCCATGGGAAAGGAAACCATCCATTATGTGGTTCCAAAGCTGTGATACAGACTTCATAATACCATGGGATTAAACATTGCTTTCTTTTACTATACAGTTTCAGTTTACTGAAACTTACAGTACTTTACAGTACTCTGTAAATTGCAATCTCTTACTTAGTAATGTCAAACATAGTGCAGTTCCCATTCAAAATGTGCCTGTTTGGAACAGGCAAATTTCTCAATACCTAGAGAGAACAGTGCCTGTGCCCTAAAGCCTCTCATGCAGACTAGCGGTAGATTCTACAATTTACCAATACTAACCTCACAGGCAGGCTGTCGGTATACACTACAATTTACCAATGCTCCCTAAATGCCTAGCATGCAGACTATCGGGAGACTACAATTTCGAGCTGAGCTGAAGTTGATTGGATGAATTGCAGTGCCTGTTCAAAATGTGCTTGAGACATCCTGCACTATGTCTTGAACATTTATTCTGAACGGAAATAGTGGAGCTCTGAACTTTTTCAATTCATTCTCTATGGTAGTTCTTGTCACTATGGATGTAATCCCCCCTCTGACCACAATGTGGGTTGCAACAGCAAAGTGATGCTGTCCACATTTCCTCTCATTGATCCACAGGCAGAAGAAAAAGCAGAGACAATGTTGTCAATTAGGTATTTTTATGTATTTCTCGAGAACTGCTCATCCAAACAACTTCACACTTGACACTGCACTTTCTTGGGCCCTGAGCAGTACACCTGCCAAGTGTGAAGTGTGAAGAGATACGCAAAAGACACACATACATACAGACAGACAGGTTAATTCCTCTTGGAGGCTCTTCAATTTTAGTTGAAAATTTAGTTTTCAAAATAACTTGCAAGCAGCATGCCTGTAAGAAAAAATGTTTTTGTCAATTTTTTTGCATAGAACAGTGAATTACTTAAATCACTTTTTTGTTATTCCTTTCAAAGAATGCCAAAATTGTTAATTTTTCTAAATAAAATAATTGCATTCTCTTTTAACATGAAACATCTTTTTAAATTTGGAATGATTCATGTTGATAACAGATGGTTGTCATGATGAATTGATTTCCAGTGTAAATGTTTAACTAATGTTTAATAGCTGTGCTTGTTTCAAATTTACAAGGGCCACAAAGAACATTTATACATGGTTAATTCAGTACTTATGCATTTATGAAGTGTTACTTAAGAGACACACAGTTTCAACTTTACAGTAAGGGTCACAAAGAGTATTTATACATGGTTAATTATGGTTAAGTAATGCTTATTCAGCATTCTTATGCATTTATGAAGTGTTACTTAAGGAATACACGTTTTCATCTTAACAGTAAGGGACACAAAGAACATTCATTAATGGACAATTATATAATTATATAAATAATTAAGTAATGCTTATACAGTAAAACATGCACAATAATTAGGCTATAGTTAGTCTATAAGTTAAGAAACGTTTACATGAAGATAAAGGAACAAGGAAGGGACCTCTACTTGAAGACCATATAGTGTGTCCACTGATCTCAACCTTAACAAAAAATAAGTCATAAGTTGAGGGATGGACAAGTAAGTGGACAATCACCACCCTTAAATAAACACTCATAAGAATAAACAGTTTTCTCTTAATGAAATGGTTTAGCTGTGAACTTCATGACATACATGTTAATTAACATCTTTCTCAATCATTTACTAGTATTAATTAATACCTTAATGTAAACATGTAAACCCTTAATACATGTTAACAGGACACATTTGTTAACAGCTACTTAATGCTTATTATTGTATTAATTAACTGTCAGTTAATGCTTATTACTGCATTAACTAATCTTTATAAACAATTAATTAATACACTATTAGTAAATAATTACTAGACAAATTAGTTAACTTAATTAACTATTAGTTAATGATTATTACTGCATTAACTAACGTTAATTAATGTATCCTTTTTATAAAGTGTTACTGAATTAATTCTCTGGTCACTCTCTGGTCCACTGCAAGCCAAGCCACACACATTATGGCCTGCCAGCCACCCCAAGCCTACCAACTATGCATCTGCTCTGACTTGCAAGACTTGTGCAATGGTCACTTGTCTCTGTATCCACAAGTTAGGTTTTGGGGGGTCTGCAAAGCCCGGAAGCCATGGTAGATCCTTTCCGAAGCCTTCCTACACTGTTGCCATCACCCTTCCCCATCATTACTGTCTGCCAGTCACTGCTTGTTCTTATTCAATGAGCAATTTATTCCCATCTCAGCTGATGATGGTCATTGTTTGTGAACGGTGGCTTATATAAATATATGTGCTCTGTAAGCTAAATTTTCTATTTCTGTGGTTTCAGATGGGGCAGCTGAGGAAGCTGGGTTGATGGTAGGAGACTATGTCCTGGCTGTCAATGGAACTGATGTCACCAGCATCCCTCATTCTGAGGCTGCTGATTTGGCTAGGCAAGGTATGCTGTTTTCAGACCTGTTAATGCATGATTATAGGGGCACTTGCACATTTGTAGCCTTGATACACAAAGTAATTTTATGTAGAGTAAATGCATGTTTCAGCTAGCCAATGTTTCAGCATGCTGAGACTATCAGAATGCTTGGTCAGGTTTAGGAGGATTAGAAACACATAACAGTGATTTGAGGCAAAATATTAACAATATGACAATATGATCATGTCTTGAATGAACTGAGTTTTTTTTTCCAATTTTGCCAAATTAGAACATTGAGGGCCAGATGTACTAAGAAAATGCACGCTGTGGTTTTCACTCAGTTTGCAGTCACAATACGAGAGAGATCCAATTTACTACGGCTGTTGCTCATTCAGTCAATCAGGGAATGGACAGCCCACTAATCGCAATTAGCACATGAGGCAGCCATAACAATGCACAGCTTAGGGGTATAACCTAAGCATCAACCAATACAGAGAGAAAAAGAAAGTGTAAACTCACTGACACTGAAATAGACATGTTGATCAACCAGCTAATGGCATACAAACATACTCTCCAGGGACACAAATCCATTTCAAATGAAAAAAATAAAACCTGTGCCACAACTGCCAATACAATATGTGCGGTGGCAGTCACAAAACAAACTCCTGGCCAGGTCAAAATGAAGTGCTGACAGCAGTGGAGCAAGTTGTCCAGCAAACCTTAATATGAGAGCAGGTGGAAGGCGTGGAGGGGATCAGCATGACTGGCAAGTCCATACAATCCCAAAGTAATAAGACTATGTCATTAAAACTATGGGTGAACATCTCCATTTTGCAGGAGTAACACACTGCATATGTATATTTTTTGCATTCAATTATTTTTGTGTTTTTGAGAGTCTATTGAAACTGCACAAATGTAATAAATAACTTTTGTGATCATATAAAAAAATCACTGTGCTCATCAAAGAATTTATCTACACATACAAACTGCTGCTAGGGTCTATCCTATCTAGTGTTTCAAAACAACACTTGTTGTCTGGCATATCTGTTGCCGATAATACCGTAGATGCTGCTGAAGATGAAGCTGTCATGAACTGACCCAGGGTACTTTGCCAGAACGTTAGTGATCCTCTATTTTGCATCACATATTACTTTGACATTCATTGAATATATGTGCCCTATGTTTCTGTAGATGTGTTTATGGAGGGCAGGGGGTATGAGTATACCACTCATGTGTTATGTCAAAAAAAAAATCCTGTGTGCGCTGGATATCTTCTTTGATTGTGGGGAACCTGATGTATGCACTAGTACGCTGTAGGAGCGCATCCAGTACCACTGGAAACGCATGTCTAAATGTAGATCGAGATATGCAGTTGCAGATTAAAATAATCCAGTGGCCAAGTCGCCAAAAGCTTAAATGGGAGGTTCCAGCTCGTTGTTCACTTCATCTAGGACTGTGATTGTTCCGTGACTGGTCTATCTATATCTTGTAACAATTTCTTGTTTAGGCAGTTAAAATAATGTAATCTGGGTTATAAAGATCCTTTCATTGCACCATTGAGGCCTGTGCCTATGTCTGTGTCTAGCTGTAATTACTGCTGCCATTGGCTAGGGAAGTCATCCCTACAAAAACACAATTTTTATAGGCCACTGCAAATTAACGCCTACTTGTCGGAAGTAGAGAATTCTCCCCACAAAACTGGGAATTGCAAATTGTGTGGCCTTAAATCCAACGGAATTCATAATCAAACTCTGTTGACGTGTGATGGAAAACTGCCATTCCATGATCAAACGAATATGCCAGTGAGAGTGCAGAGATAGCATTATGCCAATAAGAGACAGTTCCTAGGGAGTTAGCAAGAAGGCTAATCTGTGATATAGCAATTTGGTTTTCTGTGTGAAATGATTAAAGGCTGCCAGGTTCATTTTTAGTGTGAGAAAAAGGTGGAAGATGCTGAGGCAGTAATTTTTAAGATAAGTCACACTTGTATTATCACCAAAGTGTCAAGGCCACTTATGAACTCAGAAATAATGCCCAGTCAGTTGAATATAATTAAAAATGAGGTGGAGACTAAAAACTAAGCTCCACAATAGGAGAGGTTATGAAAAGTATATAATATGAGGTTTTATGATTTTGCATCAGGTTTTTCTTTGTCCTGGGATAAAGGCCTTGGTTTGCTCTGTATTTCTTTATGCACAGTAAACTTATTCACATTGAAGTCTACCAGCCTCCAGTGTATTTTTGAGTCTCTCTCTTTCTTATAAATTTTTGAGTTTTGTGTTGAGTCATGAGTAATCTGAAGATTTATTGGCCCATTTGAAGATTTTGAAGACTGCGCGGGGACTTTCCGTGATGCACTGAGCTCTTCTCTCCTCCTCTCCATCTGTATGATTTCATGTCCTATTAAAGCATGTTACTAACTTGGCGTCCTTCCTGTAGTTTTGTCCTTTCTCATCTCGCTATGGATCCAGGGTTGTAGATCGCCTGCTGCCCCTGTGGTCCTGTTGATGCCCACTGCTACTACTATTATTATTAGTCATATTATTATTATTATTGTTGTTGCTGTGCATCTCTGTGTCTCTCTTGCTCTCTCTCTCTCTCTCCCTCTCCCCCTCCCTTTTTCTCTTTTAAACCAACCGGTCAAGGCAGATGGTTGCGCCCCTTTTGTTCAAGGTTTCTTCTCGCTAAAGAGGAGTTTTTCCTTGCAGCTATTGCCTTGCTCATGGGGGAATGTTGGGTCCCTGTAAATTGAAGAGTACGCAATAGACCTGCTCTATATAAACAGTGCCCTGAGATAAATTCGGTTGTGATTTTGGGCTATATAAATAAAATTGACTTGACTTGACTTGATGCCTCCTAATATTTGTGTGGTCCTCCCCTAAATGCATATGCAATGAGGAGAGAGGTGCACCTTGCAGATAGTCACACTCATGACTTGCAGACTAGGACTCTAGACTGCTGCATCAGCTTGGTAAATATGGCTCATGTGTTTAGGGTAGAATGCGTCTGTTCCTTAGTACATCTGACCCTGAATGTTTATGTATAGAATCAAAATACTTGATGTGAATTTTTATTAAAATAATGTTAATATCATAGGTCCAGATGTTCTAACGTTGACCATTGGGTCAGACATTGCTCGTGGTCCTAATACGCCAAGACCAGCTTGTCGTGGTTATCTTCACAAGCGTACCCAGTCTGGTCTGATTAAAGGCTGGAGGAAGAGGTGGTTTGTACTCACACATGACTGCTGCCTTTACTACTACAGACACAAACGGGTGAGCAGGGACCAGTCATCATCATTCTAGTCATTTAAAGCAACAGTGTACACAAAATTTAAAGAAGTGTATGTTTGACATTACTTCATGTACATTACAGGATGAAGGCAAGAGGCAGGCTTTATCTGCAGTAAAGCTGGAAGGGGCTGATGTGGGACCAGATATTTCGCTGGGAAAACCATTTGTGATGAGGTGCCGCCCTCAGTCTGGTAATCGGGTGTACTTCTTCTGTGCTACTTCCAACCAGGAAATGAAAAGGTATGGTACAAATAACAACTTTCTAAACCAAAAGAAAGTATGTTGACATGTACCTGTTTCATGTGTATTGTAAATTTGCAGAAACGCTGAATGGAAAAACTTCAAATAAAAATACAAACATTGTATCCATAATCATACCTATAAATACTGCAAAAAAGTTTTATGCTTGGCTGAAGTGGAAAACCTGGTGTTTCCAATAAAGAGACGTGACAAAGCTTGAAGGTGTATTCATAGAGAAATCCTTTGCCCTTTTGTTCTTGATGAGATTCAGACATCATTAACATTAAAAAATATTTGGACTTTGGGGTGCACATCAGGACATGTATGTTTAAGCTGTATCGTTGTGATTTTAGGTGGCTGGAGGCTATGGAGAAAGCTATTCATCCAATCACACAGGTAACATCTAACTGTCATAAATCAAATGGACCTTGGTATAGCATTATTTAAAAAAGCATGTTGTTATGACTGTAACATTTATCAGAGAGGGGGATAAGAATGACTGTCAGGCTGTTGCTCACATTGGCTTATTGCCTGTTATATTTAGCTCTCAAGCTAACACTAATCTCAATTAACTCATGTTTCAGAACCACGTGTGGGTGGATGTCACCAGACATAACTCTAATTTGCCCCCACTGGCTGTGAAAAACCCTGATTGTCTTGGATTGCTTCATAAAATGGACAGAGACAAGGACATGTGGTTGCAGCACTACTGCATTCTGAAGGATGGTTGCCTCTACATGTACAGTGGCATCCGCGCTACTCATGCACTTGGTATTGATATACTGAATGTTGTTTCAAATGCTTACATGCAACATGGTAGCATTTTTGTGGGAGTGCAGATTCTAAACTAAAATGGACCTTTTTTTTTTTATATAACTAGCTTCCCTTAATTATCTATTTAGCATATGTTTACATATAGTCTCCTGAATAACTGGTCTATTGTAGTGGATGTGTTTTTTCAAATTTTCAATTTTTCATCACTCTCATCACACACATCTCATCACCTTAAAGACGTATAAGGGATATGAAGAGGCAATAAAGCTCCAGAAAAAAACATATCAACATACAGTATATTCATAATTTTTATATATTATTAATTCATATTTAATTACATGATATTTTAAAGCTGCATTAATTGATTTTTTGGCCACTTGGGGGCAGCAGGATAAATTTGGAATGATGTTTTAGCTCTAGTTTCATCTTCACTAACCTGGCTAACCTGGTGCCAACCTGGCTCTTTAGCTGCTAAATGCTCCACTTCCATCACTAGCTTTGTCTATGCTGGGCAGGTACAGTGGGTTTATCAGAGCTTCACTAAGACATCTGCCTGCTGCTGGAAACAAGGTTGATGATAGCAGAGTTTGCAGGCTAAATTTCACTCTGCTGAAATGCAGTGATTATATTGTTCACATCCAAGTCAATTTTTCCCTGTTTTTACCTGCGAAAAGACAGCTTCAGCCAATTACAACAAGCAACATCACATGTGGTAACAGCTACATGGCAACATTATAATAGCAGAACACCTTATTATTTAAGTCTCCCAGCAGTTGGCTCTCTTTGATAAAAGGATATGGTTGGAGATTTTCTATATTTTTCTTAAAAACAACAAGCCACAAGGCTGCTTTGGTTGACATGTTCCTTCACCCCTGAAGAGTGTGATTATGGTAGTTGTTTAGAAACAGCTCCAAAGAGTAATAACAGCGATTATGTTTTCATCTCTCTCAGAGAGCATTTCTTGTAAGGCAGACGCCACTGCACATGCATCGGAAGGCAGCTCTGTTTGCAGAGCTTCGCTAGATTGTTGTGCTACATATCACAACTTCTTCACTTTGTACTGAAGTTCTTAGTATGGTTGTATGTTTGGTTTTTCACAGTCTCTGTGGATTTTAGGCTACGGAGCCCCTGACAATGAGTCTGGGCTGATCTTTCCTCTGTCCGCTGACACAGACTGTAATGTACTTGTCAGAGTAGGTATTGCTGATATGAGTGTCTCTTCTCAAATGTGGGGCTCGCATCTCCATGTTTTCACCATCCTTACGTGGTGCAAAACTTAATAAAGGGACTGACTGTCCTTAATTCACATTGGGATAGATGTTAATACTTAAGATGCTTTTTCCAGTGAATATTTTTGCTATTTTGATTTTTTGTTTATTTGCCATGTTAAATGTAAAAACATATAGTGTTACTGAGTGACCCTACACTGCATCAATCTTTTCTTTATATATTTGACAACTTTTTTCTCTCAGCTAATTCTTTACTGAACCTCTATAGTGATGAGATTGGTGAAATAAAACCTCAGAACAAAGAGGTTGTAAATTGATCAATACACATCATCTGTATCTTCAGGTGGGATCTACCTTCATGGGTACATGGTGCGAGAGCAACCTTTTGGATTCAAGAAATCCACCATTGAGCTGAAACCTCCATCGGATGAGTTCAAGACTTTCTACCTCTGTGCTGAAAATCCTAATGAGAATAAACGGTGAGGAGCTGAGTCTGATTTTCTTTACAGGAACCTTTGTACAGTAGAATTTTAGATTTTAAGGACTTTTGAGACTTTGGTGTAAGGTATTGGTTTTTCTTTGCATTTCCATTTTATTCACAACCAAGTACAGCGGTACTTTGTTGTGGTCCTTGATTTTTCCATAATCTATCACAAGTTTCTAATTTATTTATGTAATTTATATTAATAATCTATCTTTACCTTAATTTTGAGATATCCTCTGTAACACCGTTTTTTTTTTTTCTTGGCCCAGTATATTTGAACATAGCCCTCTTTAGCTGTGTTGTGGATGTGTTATGATTAGCAGGTAATAACTGGGCAGATCTGCACTGTTGAGCTGGACTTATTGAGTTTAATTACTGTACTGCTAATGCAAAGCAAACATCTACTAGCTGCATCTACTAGCTATAGAGTTTTTCACTGGGGTGGCTTTTATTGTGAAGGAGAGAGAGTTGCTAGTTGCCAAAAGCTACTGTCCTAGGAAACCTGGTCTGCACAACAAGATATGGACATAACTGGCACTATTTAGTCAGTGGGTCGGTTTTAATTATTTTGGGGATAATGAAGTAAGATAATGTTAAATGCAGAGCTATTTCCACAGGCTATTAGTGAGGTTTGTGCAAACCAGCACACCTCCAACACCACAACAAGATAACCCAACACTCTTACTTTGTTGTGTTGTCCTGTGGAAAACCACTCACATCATGCCAGCATGTTTGGATGGTCAAGGTTACTCAAGGCTCAGTTCAGTCTGGCACAGGTATCCCCACGTATACATGATGAAGGATACGTTTGTTTTTTTGTGACCCAACACATTTGCTTGACTATTCATTATCAGCATCACCTGAAAGTACCTGAAAATTGGACTTGGTATCACATCCTGAGTACAGCCAAAATGTCCTTTGTACCATCAAATATGTTTTGTAACATGATGTCACCTGAATCATGTTTTTACCAACAAGAGGAGGAAACATTTTCAATTAACCCATTTGCAAAATCCCCAAATCTTCATGTTTGACTGGAAACAAAAGCATGATTAATGTTGTTATGGTTATGTTTAGGCACTCATAGCAGTTGGCTAAGGTTAGGGAATCAGCCTTAGTATTAGTAGCATTAGTATTAGAATTTTATTTTATTTTATTTTTCTTACAATACTAGCCCTAGTCATGTTACATGTTCCATTAAGCTCCTGTGTAACCCAGAGGTATTGAGTGAGGAATTTGTTGAAGACATTCAGCACAGATGTTGTCATGTTTTTTTACAGATGGATCATAGCTATCAAAGCTTCAATAAAGAAGTGGCTGCCTTTACATCAGGCCCTTCAGGACTACATAAATGGACCACCAGAAGAGACCAGGATGTGAGACACACTGTACTCTGTGATTACTGTCAGGAGTCTGACTCATCCTGTGGAGCATTGGATGAGCATTCTGTTTGTAGATTACTGCACTTTTTTATGGAGGATAATTTCACTGAGGAAAATTCTTCTGCTATAGAGAATAACTGTAGGCCACAGTGAGCAGAGCCCTCAGTCCACGAGTCATCATTTACATACAGCACAAAAAGTCAAATGGTAAACTGCAAAGTGGTAACGCAAATATGAGTGATGAGACCAAAAACTTACAAAAACACTTTTATATTCTGCACTTATTTCCCTTTTCAGTTTTCCTCCATGACTTTTCCCTTTGTACAATTTTTCATTTAAGCTCTTCCATTTGAACTTTTAGCTCAAGCATTTCAATTTCAGGTTTTTTCAATTTCACCATGCATTTTCAGATTATCGTTTTGTATCAATTTGTCATATCAGTATTAAATGTACTTTTTAAAATTCCCTTTTGTGGTACACTTGTGCATACATGAAGACATGGTCGCATACATATAACATAATGATAAAAAAAATAATAACCACTGAATCTTCTTCTTTTCCATATTCTTTGTGAAATTATCCTCCTCCTCTGCATTACAATTTCTTTCAGCAACATCTACTAGCACTTTATCTAAGCAGTCACAAGGTTATATTATGTATTGTTTTGGACATTTGGTTTGTGCCATAAGGCTTTCCAAATAAGGTTTAGAAATAAATGCAGCTACTTGTATATGGAAGATGCCTAAATTAAAACAAATTGTTATATGTATTTACTTTTTATGTATGGATTTACTGTTACAAATAAAAAGCACCCCTCCACCTCCTCATGAACACCACTGACAGTGTTTTGTTTTTGACTTAGTATTGGTATGTCTATGCTGCTCTCTGCTGGACAAAAATGCATGCACTACACCTCCTCACTTTATTTTCTGTGTTGAGATTTGATTTGAATGCAGCGTGGAAAATGTGTGTCACAGTAAAAAAACTCTCAGTAAAAATTCTCATGTCAATATACATAAATGCCAACATTTATTGACAGACATGAAATTAATATTTAATGACACATTGCATTTTGTTACTGACCTTTTCATTACAGACATATGGAAAAACATTTTTTTCTTAAGAAGAAAATGTCAGATTGTTCACAAACGGCTGTCTGTTCCGTAGGCTTTGTTGCTAAGGTTGTTCCATGGATTGTTTGTTTGTTTGTGTGTTTGTGTACTCACATATTTTGGATTGGATTTCATCTCAAACATGTATGATAGATTTGAGAAGTTTACATTTTGAGTAAAGAATGAAAAGAAGTGAAATCCTGTTACAATTTGTTTATGTACCCTCCAGAGCCAGCGGAAGTCTGCTGAGGAACAGCTTCTGGAAGCTAACCAATCAGAAGAGGATTGCTCATTGGGAGAGGGGCCCTAGAGAGACAGGAGCTGAAATGGCTGGTTTCAGACAGAGGCTGAACTGAGGGGCTGCATAAAGTGCCAGTTTAAGATGAATAAGGGGTTTTTTGAACTGTAAATCATGCAAAGATATTCCAGTAGAGCCCCAGAATAAAATATAGACCTGGAAATGGGCATGATATGTCCCCTACATACATAATACATATATAAAATGGCAATACATATAAAAATGTGTATTTATTTCTTTGTTTAATTTGTTTTACTTTAGGCATTTTAAATCTGATCGTCTTTGTTGTCCTGTTTGCTAAGAGTACGAAAAGAAGTTTTTCTAAAACTATGCTGCACATTTTTACTTATAACCAAACTCTTTCCTTAAAATGATTCTGAGACTGAGACTAACAATGAAAATACTGAAGATATTGATTATTGCAGCATGTTCATTCATTCTAACCAATACCCATGATGGTCTTGTTGCACGTAATTTCCAAGGGCCTCGTACATGCTGTGTTTGGATTTTCCAAAAGTATTTGCAGAATTTTCAGTCCGTTACTATGAAATACTAGCATTTCTAAGCTTTTAAATATATTCTGTATTATGCACTATATTCCTACGTATTTCTGAGTATAAATGTACTCTCATGCTTTTGATACTTTTACTCACTGTATAACGAATAGTAATCCATTAATCTGTAAGCCAAATAAATTCTGCATCAAGTTTTTGTCTGCTACTTAAATGTTTTTTGTTTTCTTTGCTTTGCTTTTCGTTAATAGTCAAATTAATCAAGGGAACTATCTGCACTATCTAAACTGTAAACTTTCTGTAACATACTTCAGGCTTTAAAATGCTGTAGGATGCTGCATTTGTCACACATACTGTATTGTACTCTTTGTGTAGGACCCTGATTGAGAAAATAGGTTTTCAGAGCCTTTGACTTTTATTGCCTTTGTGGATTTTTGCATCATCTTGGAGAAACTTTTTTTTCAATGTCTAACGCTTCATATTCTTTCCTCATAATCAGAACGTTAAAAAATATTTTTGTTTGGTGATCATCACCTTATAGCTAAAACCACTCAGAAGGTCTTAATTCAGTGATGATGATCTTTCTCCCCCAAGGTAGAGACACAAAAATGTTTGAAATAAGCTTTAATCTTGTACTGTAACAGTCATTGGTTAACATCAAGTGTACATTTTCTGTTTGGCTTAAGAAAACAATAGAAGAAGAGGTGACTTCACATACAGCATACAGTGAAACAGTTTGCACACCCTTTGAGTTTTGAATCAAAGTTTCAAAATGTCTGAAAAATGAATTATTTTAATGATTTTTTCAAATAGTTGTTAAAATTGGTGTTATACAATAAAGCTCTAATATGTAGAATGCTTAAATATTCCAAGTCCAGCAACAGTTGAAACTTTACATCATCAGTAGCAGTAGTCTTTACAGCAATTTTCAACACAACAGCATAAAAAGGACAGCTGTCACAAGGTCCACATTCAAATTGCAAGTAGGCTGCATTCTACGATGGAACATTGCTACATTATGATATTCACTTCAGTATTGAAAATCATTACATCTCACGTTCATGTTTTTCACATTGATTCAAATGGTTCAAGTTTTTCAGACCAAATCCAAAATTTCAAAAGGTGTATACATTTTAAATAAAAAAAATGGAGAGACAATGGTCCTATCTGAAAATGTATAAATATTTGTATTATATATTTTAAGCCCCTATGTGTTGGATTTGAACATTTCTGACTGGTGACTTCCAGATGTGCTGTGGCAGACATCAATGCCCCCTTTGGATCTGACCCAGGAATACTCAGATGATCAGGCTGAAGTAACTCTAGTTAGCACTGGTTTTACTGAGACTGTCTCATAACAAACAAAAACTTATTTCAACAGAATAATTGGAAAGATGCCATTTGATACAGAGGCTCCAAATGTTCCACATTCATAAAATAAATGGAATTCTCTACTCCTTTAGAAGTTCTGAAACAAAGAAATCAAAATTTCCTTTCAAAGCAGAACAAAGTGAGCAAAAACTAAAGGGGTGTACAATTTTTTTCACAGATCTAAGTGTTCCCATGGCTTGCTTATATACAGTACTTCAGTGTTTTATGTTAACTCCTTATTGATGGTGGTGACAATATCAAGGTGCACTGATGTTTCCACAAATAATCTGTAGTAGATGTACAACAGTGCAATCAGGTGCAGAAAACAAACATTTTCTGCAGTAGAGGGATTTGAACACATCCATTTCCAGCTGTAAGGGGAACATACACACTCATACAAAAGACACACATCTACATACTGTTGTGCCCCTATAACCAATGTACAAAACTAGAGATGCACCAATATGATTTTCAAAAGCCAATATATTCCCAAACATATTTGACAGCAATAAACAGATGAAAAAATCTTATGGGGGTGACTGTTTGATACTAGTATTTTTTTTTCAATTCTAGTTTAAAACAATGCACATATTCCATATGAACTTTGCGTCACTGATTGCTGTAATCATTCATCCTGTCCATACTGGCTATGAAATGATCCCCCTAGTGTGACTAACTGTATGAGATGGAGGAAAAAATCCACACTGCTCTTTCTGTGTAAAAATACATTCTATAATTCAGCTGAAGCTAAAATGAGAAGTCTGAGTTAGACAATTGGAAAAACTCTCTCCCCCACCTTTTTTTCCAGGGTAGTCATATTAGGAAGGGGCCATTTGGGGACATCTTTGTGACTAATGGTCTAAGGCACTGACCATGTAATCGCAAAGTATGTGGTTCAAGTCCGTCCAGGTCTGTTGCATGTCATCCCTCCTCCTCTTTCTGATACCCCTCCACTGCTAGCTATTGAGTAAAGACAAAATACTTACTTATATTTAAAAAACAGAAGGAATATGGGCAGAGAGAATGATTACAGTGACCAATACTTCCTCTTTAGTGTATATATGGCATTTATCATTAAAATAGACTTTATTAAATTTATCACAGATAAAAATCTTTACTGATTTTGAATGGAGTGTCACAAAAATCTTTTACATGTGCCCATCTTATGGTAAATAGGTGGTTTAAAATGCATCCATGTTGATTTACAACAATAAAATAGCAATAAATAAAAAAATAATCAACCTAATAAAATGATCTTGCTAATATGAATGCAGTGCTATACTGTGAAAAAAAAAATCACAAAATACCCACTAACACAACTCCTCATAGAAGGCAGTAAAACTGGACTAATAGCAATGTTGCATTTGAAAGCCGACAGTATGTGATATGTGCTTGTATCAACTGTAAGCTGATACATCAGTGCATCTCTGACCAGTACAAACACACAACACTGTCAATAAATAGCTTTGCCAGTTATTGCTAAGTTTATATAATTCATTTTTTTTTACCTCAACAACCTCATTACAGTGTAAGGACTAATTTAAGAATTTTCTTCAACATTATGTGTACAGTGAAGGGTATAACCCCCGTTAATGATGTAACAAGATTATCAGACTGTCTTGTTATAGAACTGCTTATAATCTGAGTACAAAGAAACAGAGCTAGAAATAGCACCCACATCCCCAAGAGGGTGAAAGAGGCCTGAATAATGCCATCTTCTTTACTTTTATGTCTTGTTTCTGGTGAACATGCGCTCCCCTCGCAGGGTGAGGTGCTGCAGTTGGTACTGTAACACCTCAGTGTCTGATGACTCTTTGATACTTATTTTGTCCAGATTAAGGTAGTCCAGAGACTTGGACTGGGTCCTCTTCCCTTTAAGTAGACAGAGGGGTAGTGGAGCATGCAGACCCCTCCCAGGCTCCCCATGGGCCAGGGACCTGAGGAAGGTGTCACTTGAGCTGGGCATACGCCTCCGTCTCCGCCCGTTGGCAGAAGGAATGTCGTATGGTTGGTAGTAGCGACTTTTGGCTTTGGAGATCCGTGAAGACCGGTGGATGCCCAAGTCCACAGACTTTGGGACAGTGGTCTGGATGGAGCTAGGCACAGCCTCTGATAACAAACTCTTCTCTGGAGTGCTTTCTGACCATTTGTGGGCCAGTTTGAGCAGCTCCTCACCAGTAGTGAAGCCTACCAGATAGTTTGAGTCCATGTGGAGAATCTGGTATCCTGCAACAGTACCTCTGATGGGTGAACAGGGGGTGCTGGCACAGCGAGGTCTTTCTGCTTCTGCTTTCAATGTGGCTTTGATGTCAGCTGCAGGTAGAATGGAGACATGTGCCCTTGACATTCCACTGATTTCCATTTCCATCTTTACAGACATATCCTGACTGATGAAAAGTAGAGGAAAAAAAAACATTACTCTCACATCTCACTCTTGTGTCTGGGAGTAGTGTTGGCAATACAGCAGTTAACCAAATTACATACACTGCTTCCAGCAGATATAGCTAAATACACTAATAGTTAATGCTGCTCTGAGTGTTTGGAACCAACTAAACATACAAATTAAATCAAAGGATGATAGACATGCACCTTAACTACTACAGTACCAATCCTTGTAGTGCAGTTATGCAATTAGTAAGTCTTCTTTAATTAATACTATTTTCTGTCATTCTGACAACTGAAGGGTTGAGAGTATTCAGCCATTACTTTTACATCAGCTTTTTACTCCATATAGCACCCTACATAACTCACTACAGTTGCTGCAGTGCAGCTTTATTGGGCATCATAATTAAGCACTATTGTGTTAGGTACTGAAAAGGCTAAAGAAACTAAATTCACTGAATTTATTGGCAATGGAAATTGCAGTCACAGCTCATACTACAGAAAAGCAGCATTTTTTAAAGGGAGCTGGCATGGTAAAGTAGGACTATTATGATGGCGTAAGAGTTCTCTGCACACAACAATGTTAAATACAGCATTGTGACATTATTATTATTCTGTGGGATAATAGTGTGTTGTGTATAAAACCCTTTGGGGGTTTGATACATCAGGTCCTTGTAAGTCTTAACTGTATCATTTCACCATTTCAGTGACAGGGTCAGTGTCAGGTGCCAGGTTTCCCATAATTTTTTCTGCGTGTAAGATACTGAGTGTGTGAGAGAAGACGGAGTCAGAGTAAACAGAGTCATAATGCTTTATTGGCACTTGGCCTACAAATATATAGTACAGTAACTCTTGAGGAACACAAACAGACCAACTACAGAAACCTAAGTCACATAGAGCGCAACTCACAATAATACATGAAACTACGTTTCAACATTTCTTCGATATAGCTACAATTAAACCAACTAAATATGAATTGCCTTATTTAATTACTGCAAACCAAACAAGTCACAGTCTCCATTGTCACCGCTATGTATGTCTCTCTCAAACAACTGTGGGCATGTCTTGCATCTTCTTATGTTTTTTTAATGTGGGGCAAAAAACAAACAAACAAAAAAAGTGTTATTTCCTGCCCTGACAGAGAGCGGAACCTCTGTCAGAACCATCCCCACAGAGGAAACCTGCAGTCAAACCCCTCTTTGATTTTTTATTTTATTTCATTTTTTAAACAGGACACAGGAGAATAGTCAGACCTTCTTTGTTTGGCTATCAGTGATATGAATAACAATAACTTAATTATTATATTTTTACTTGGGGGGAGGATGATTAAATACCATTGCCTGCTGAAAGTATAAGGGAAGACGAGAACACAAGTTGTAGTCAAGATGAGAAATGATTACCAATCTTTTTTTCCTTTTTTTTTGCCATCAGGAAACCAAAATAAGTCTTATTTGATTTTCACATGTGGGTAGGATTTAGGCTTACAAGCCCATATAACTCGCCATATAAGACTGCCATAGGTGATAGCCATTTATTTTACATCATTGTTGGTATCCTGACCAACAAATGACTAGTATATAATTATGCAATCCACAGACATCACTGTCAACACTTTGCATAAGAAGTACCTTCAACCAAAGAAAACTGTTGGCAGTTTATTCTGTGGATTATGAGTCCTATTTCTGAAAGAGCTGTTGCTGTTGAATTTAAATGTAATTGTCAATGCTGTAAACACCCCAAACTAAATCAAATAACAAAGTAATAATTTGTTTTTTTAACCATAAAGTAAATAGGAAGGGTCTGGGTTGATTTATAGAGTTTATACTTTATATAAATATATGAAACCCCTTTTTTTAACTGTTTTTTTTTTATTATTTCGGTTGCTCTCATTATCGCGGTGAAATCGCATTATTGCATTGTTTACCAGCACATTGCAGATGAGAGCGGCTAGGAGCTGCAGTAGAATGCCTATTAAGTATGAACGCCATGGCGAGGCTAAACCGTGTCATAGTGAGCCAGTGGAAAATGGGCAATACTGACCAGGCTGCAGAAAACCCTCCCAGTATGTGTAAGACCCATAATAGGCGTGATTCAGTTGCTAATATCAATTGTCTCATTTGAAAAACTGTGTGGAATATAATATTTTAAAAAAACTGTTGCAACAACAGGCCGAGTTCATCCTGCCCCCTGCTGAACTGGAAGCCCAGTAAAATTGCACTGCCAGGATCATGAACAACGTCTTAACACGGTATTTTCATTACTCTAAGTTACCACCATGGTTAAAATAGGATGCATTGAGCATTTGAAACACCGAGTCGTAAGACTTGCTTGACAAGATCGAACCACAGGCGCACTTGACCACCGTTTATATAGATGGAAGAAGCACCTTCATCCTCCCTATTTCACCCCCATTAAAGATCTCCTGATTTCATAACCTCTTTGTGGAAAGACACTTTGTAAGGAAATACACGAAAATGAGTAAAACACGAACCTGTTTAACTGCAGCGAGTCCGACGTTCAACCTTCCCGTCTATGTGGTCTCCGGCCTCCGTCACGCCTGTTGCGTCACCAGCAACGAAAGGAACACTTCCGGTCTCCGTTTTTTCATAAAAAAAGCCAAAAGTCCAAATATTCATTATTTGTGGTATTTTTAGGTCGTAATGGTCGTAATAAACAGACTTCAATTCCAATGAGTCTCTCTACTTACAAAAAATAGAAACTAAAATAAATAGTCTGCTCTTCTGCTCTGTCATCACGTGAATGCATGTATGACCAGAGTGTAGAGTGTAACCATGTCCTCCTTTTGCTAGACAAGAGTGGTTGTGCAACAACACTGTAAATTAAAATTCAATTCAAAATTCTTACGTTCAAATCCAGTCGAAAACCACCTTTGCTACAATAAATAATTACTAATAACTGACCTAGAATAAAAAATAAATTGCTAATCCAATCATGTCAGACATTAATCTGACTTTATCTGAAGTGTTGTTGCACATTCACTTTAGAATCCACTTGGAGTGCATTGACAAATATTTGTTTGTTGTGTTCATGCTATCAATTGTCAAACAGAGGAGGTTAAATAGGGTAGAAGGAGAGGACGTTGCTCCTCCTCTATTTTTTGAGAGGCAAGAGGGAGATAAAAATATAAAAAAGAATACCTGGTTGAAATAAACCATTACCAAATTTCAGTATCATTTATAAAATATTTTTTCTTTTTTCTTTGGAAAAAATGCATTATTGAAATTCTGATTAAAAGGCTTCAACAGTGACACCTGTAGGGCAGGAGGAGAAAGGGCAGTCTGCATGAAGCGGTGGTGGGGGGCAGTGGACGGGCTCCTGTTGCCCTCTTAACCCCTGGGACACACTGGATGCGTGAGCAGCGCACATGCATCGTGGAACCTCTTGCTTTTCATTTCAGTGCCCATGTTAACAGGTTAGAGCTGCCACAGTCACATACGTCTCCCGCAAGGCTGTTGCGTCGCTTCATCTAGATATTCGAGGTCTGGCCTATTTTCTCTGCATGACGCGTGCGGTTCTCAGCAGAAATAGACAGGGAAACCGAGAAAGATAGGGCTGCCAGTGGCAGAAGCGCCGCAGCAGACACGCATCCAGTGTGGACGCTGCAAGCGTGAGAGACGCAGCAGTTCAGCGACGCACACACACTGCTGAGGTTCACGCATCCAGTGTGTTATCCCTAAATTCCACTGGATGCGTGTGTGCCGCGTTCCGGCTCCGACGCGGCCACCGGAGCTGATTGCGGCCACTCTAGTCAATGCATCTGATTCTACCAGGCGCACTGCGGCGCGTTTCAGAAGCGTCACAGAAGCGGCTCTCTGCTCCGCTGCGCCTCATCTATTTTTTACAGAGGCCGCGTCAAGCAGCACAGAGCAGATCAAACTGGGCAGGAAGTCAGACACAGAAACAGCATTGAGCATCTGGTCAATTTTCAAAAACACGTAAAACACCCTGTGCAGACTCCTGGTCGTATATCAACAATAAACGCAATTAACACAGCCGAATAAAGAAACCATTTAACTACATAGCCTACTCAACCATAGTAGAAGCACAAAAATCAAGGAAAATGACCAAATCAATGAAAGCTGAGGAAGTTAACAAAATTGGGCAGCTTAGTTGCCCTGCTACTGCAGTAATTACGGTAGCCTTAAGGCACTTTATCAGCTTTGACTAGGCTGCTGTAATTACTGTAGTAGGAGTGCAACTGACTTTAAATAGCAGATGGCTTCCCCACAGTGAAGATGCTCCGCTTCTGACACACTCCCGATGGAATAGGGCGCTGTGCAGAGGACAGCGCACACGCACCCAGTGGAATCCTGGGGTTAGGGCGGGATCTCTTACATCAATTTAATGTACTTAATTTTTTTTCATGCTAATCTATGATTGGGTAATACACTTAAAATGATGCTCCAAGGGAGGACGTCCTCCTTAACCAATCAACAACCAGAATACAATGCTCCAATGATAGTTTCCAGATTTCATCTTCAGCTCTCTACCACTGTAACATACCTGAGTGTGACAAACTGGTAAGAGAAGACCGGTAAAATATAGATAAATTGATAGAGTAGCATATTAGAAAATAAATTATAATGTGCAAATTGCGAACTATATTTTTAAACACATCAGTAAAATATTATGTCTTCTTTAGGCCCTTTCAACAACCAATTTCCTTCTTTCAGATTTAGAGGTTATATTTCACTTCTTTTATTGATCTGTTCCTTTAGCCAAAGCCCTGAAGGATTGTTAAGGACTGTTGTTAAGCTAACGGGAGAATGGATTTGGACTGGGTGGTGCAGCAGCAGCAGGACGCCACCTCAGGGCGGCAGCAGTGGCAGGACGCCACCTCAGGGCGGTTGGAGAGCTCCGCTCTGCTGGTGCAGCCTCAGGCCTCACTGCCTCAGCTGTCCAGACTGGACCCTCAGTGGGACTACAGTGATGTGCTGTGGCCCAACATACCACTGCTCTGAAGTGAACTCCTCTCAACAACAATAGAAATCTAACAACATAATTTAAATCAAACAACCAGGATAGTTAGCTTGTCTGTCATAGTTGCTAATTGTATCAGACTGGTTAACCAGCAGCCACAAAGTTCTGTTAATAATAATACATTTTATTTGGAGGCGCCTTTCAAGTCACCCAAGGTCACCTTACAAGAAATAAAAGCAAAACATCAATTAAAACAAAACATCAGCATAAAAACAGGTGAGGTGCACAGTGTCCAGTTATAGGGAGTATGTCAGTTTGAACAGGTGAGTTTTGAGGTGGGACTTAAATAAGGTGATGGAGTCTGACAGTCTTATATGTGGGGGGAGAGAGTTCCAGAGCCTGGGTGCTGAGCAGCTGAAGGTTCGGGCACCCATGGTACTGAGGTGTGACGTGGATATGATTGAGAGTCCAGTAGAGGTTGAGAGGAGGGTGCGGGAGGGAGTGTATTCATGAAGGAGGCCGTGGAGGTAAGTCAGGGCTAGGTTGTGGAGAGCTTTATAAGTGAGGAGGAGGTTTTTGTAGTGGATGCGGTATTGTACAGGGAGCCAGTGAAGTTGAATGAGAACAGGGTGATGTGGTCGGATGATTTGGTATGGGTGATGATCCGGACGGCCGAGTTCTGAATCATTTGCAGTCTGTTGATGAGTTTGGTGGGGACTCCGGTGAGGAGGGCGTTGCAGTAGTCAATGCGGGATGTGACAAATGAGTGAACCAGGATTTTGGTGCTGGATCGTTAACTAACCACCAAGACGACCAACAGCCACAAATGGACGTTATGATATGGATACTTCATCTCCATGAACGAAAGAAGACATCAGATCACATGAGTCAGATACAGCTTCTCTGTCTCTGTCTCTTTTGTCGCTAATTTTATCTCTGATGGTTAAATGTCTTTCTGTGGCTTTTGTGAATTTATCTCCTTAACAAGAATGCAGCAAAGAGATCATATAATGTGCAGTGGGTAGTTTGCTTGTTGAAGTTACAGTGAGCTGTCTGCACTCATTAATTAATTTGGAATTGATGCAGTTTTTAATTGAGTGGTTGTTCAGTCACCTGTTGATGTTGTGTGCAACCTTTTCACCACTCAGGGGTTTTTGTTTTTGAAAGCAAATTGTTTTATTGGCATATAAAATTGCTCCCCACCTCTCCAATTTCATCAGGTGGGGCCAATGATATAGTATGATGCAGTTTGTTATAAGATGCCATGTTGGTTTTCCTCCTGTCCTCCCCAATTTTTTGAGTCACCAGCTTCCACTGATGTAGAGGTATACTCACATTCAGCCAAATACATAAAAACTTATTGGACCATATTTCATCATTCAACAGGACAACCATCTTGATACAGACACAGCAACCATGACACAGCTTTTCAGGGTGAAAAGGTGGAATATCCTTGACTGATTGAGTCAATCACCTAATCTCAGTCCAACTGAGCTGCATTCCACCTGCTGAAGGCGGAAAGACCCCACAACAAGCAAAAGCTGAAGGTGTCTGCAGTGAAGGCCTGCAGGGAAGATACAAAGCATCGACCTGCTGATATCTATGGCTCCAAGACTTCTTCATCGACTGCAAAGGATTTTCCATTAAATATTAAATATGATTATTTTGTTTGATTTCATGTGTATCTGTCAAGTCAGGTCAAGTCAAGTCAATTTCATTTATATAGCACCAACTCACAACAGACTTAATCTCAGGGCACGTTTCACATAGAGCAGGTATAGACCATGCTCTTTAATTTACAGAGACCCAACATTCAAGCACTTGGCGACAGTGGCAAGGAAAAACTCCCCTTTAATGGGAAGAAACTTCAAACAGAACAAGGCTCTAGGTGGGCGGCCATCTGCATTGTCCAATTACATTTGAACCCCTAAACTTTGTGCACCATGTGTTAAAAGGGCTAAATCTCCAACTCAGTTCTTTCTATATTGATGTAAACCTAACACAGATCTAAAAGTCTAGTGACCAAAATTGAATCAAGCAAACGAAGGAAGAATCCACTTTAATTTTATAAACATATATTATTAACTACTCACCACAATTAAACAACTAAACAAACAAAGAGAAAAGACAATACACAAATAGATAAACCAACTAATACAAGAAAGTAAGTTGTAAGCTCTAACATGAATGGAGAAATTAGACTGGTATAATTAACAGAGAAAATTAATGAGCATTGAGATGGATATTGACCAAAATTATACTCTTGCAGGGATTGTTACCTGAGAGACCAAGATATAAAATCTGACATAAAAAGTATCTAAAAGCACCAGGGTCTTCAACAAGGTACAATGGAGTGCTGATCATTATTGCGTATGCCATTGGGGCAGTGTTGCAGTGGTTGGAAGGAAATCTGGCAGTGGGTCTTGTAGCCGGCTGGAGCTGAGTTGTTTATAACAGAGAGGATTGTTGAAGGAGGGAACTCTGGTAGTGGGCTCTGTTTCATAAGCTCTATGCAGAAGGGGTGACATATCTCTTGTCATACTTGTCACACTCAAAGGTTTCATCTCAGGTTGACACCCCCAGACTAAGACTGGATCAAGGTTCTAAATGCACAGGCCAGACATCACTCATCTGTTAGCCATTATCTGGCCAGACAATTTTGGGAGTTAGAGTAATTACTTAGGCTATGTTCACATAGGGACCTTAATGCTCACTTCCGATTGTCCAATTACAGTCAGATCAGATCTTTTTGTGTTAATGGTTAACATTAATGTTTTTAAGTGACATGTATCCAGCTCAGGTGTGAACACCACTGAAGTCCTAAACTGCATGTGCAGATTTAACTGAAATGTGCCTTAGTCTTAAGAGAATGTTATATTCATAAGACTTGCATAATTAATTTTGGAACACTGCTAAGGTCAGATTTGGAAACTCTATAATAATAAGAAAATGATACCAAACACAACATGGGTAAACCCAAAGATGTTGGTATTATTAATGATTAGACAAATCAACATAAATCATATGCTGGCATTCCTAAAATACTTCCATTAAATGATTGGCACAAGTTGTAAACTAAACACATACAACAGTGACTTTAAATGGACAACAATACAAGAATTCCTTTAAGTCTTAAAGTCAGGCATCCTTCATATCTGTGACATAGGGGTTACTGTAGGTCTGCTCACGATATAGAAGAGGTTCTGGCAGTGGTGTGTGCATGTGTGTGTTAATGTGAATGCAATTTGTTTTTTTTCATAATGATAACTTCAAGGTTTTCCTGGTGTCTAACCTCTTGTGCAGAGGAAACTGGTAAATCGTCTGTTTTTACAGAAGTCCTGGAAAAGTTCAAGCTGACTGGCATGTCCTCAGGTCACAAGCTGGACAGTTTGATTGCTTGGGGTAATCAGCTGGTTTCCCCTTCCATGGCTTGCTACTATGTCACCAGTGGAATGGTCTGAGAGCATGAAATTGAACCTCCAGTCCTGGTAAACAGCGCTCAAATACTGGCAAGAGGTGATTGGTGCCTTGGTGATTACATGTAGTGATCAAAGAAACCTTAGGCATGTTACAGGCTTCTTGTGTGGGAGAGTTGAAAAGTTTTATTCCCTAAGTCTCAGAGGTCGAAGGAAAGTGCATTTTCTTATTTGGGTTTTGGTTTATGCAGCAGTGAAGAGTTGGCAGCAGTTACTACTACTACTACTACTACAGCAGTAACTTAAACAAGCTGGTGTTCTGTTATTTGGGAAATATTGTCTCTTTCCCAAAGCCACTGTTTCTGTTCAAGAGTGGTCCTTCACTTTGGATATGAGTTCCGTAGCTACATGTAGGTCACATGATGATTCAGATATCACTATGACAACTGAGAAAAAAACATCCACTGCAGAAGACCGTGAGATGTGGTTGAAAGTGCCAGAAAAAGTGACTGCAGTAAAACTACAAGCACAAGGAATAGTGGTTCATTTGGCAGAGCACAATATTATGCATCACAAACTCAGGGCCCAAACTTTCAGATGCAGATAGATTTGAGAAGCTCTTCATTTCAAACATACTGACACCTTTATTTTCTTACCTCAGAGTTAGGCTTATCTCTACATTTTCTGTGCAGTTTTAGACGCATTTCTACTTTCCTTTCTCGTGCAGCTGACAGCTAAACTTTTTGCTATCTTTACCTACAGATTAATACTAAAGCCTGACTGATACAGGATTTTAAGGCTGATGGCAATTTTGATATTTGAAAAAAAAATCTGACAACGTATCGGCTGATATTCATTTTTTAACAGAAACATGTAACATAAACACATTTTATAAGGATCCCTTACATTTAGTTATTGAGTTCCATACAAGATATGTACTCAGTTGGACATTATGCAGTTGAAAAATAAATTTGGCTTATTGTCAAAAACATAACAACAACTGCAACAGTAAACCTGACTCTAGTTATCATCATTGTTGCTGTTGTTATTTATATACAGTTATTTCCTAATAATCCCTTTATTATTACCAATTCTAGACTTCTTCTGTTATGTGATGATCAGACATTAGCTTAGGAACTGGCACAGTTCCTGGAGTAACTCAGAAAAAGCCCTGTGTCTAAGCTTTAAACTTTTAAGATAAACTACCAGTATAACTTTTCTGATGAAATGCAAGTCGCGGGTATACTTACTTGAATAATTTACTAGAATAGGTAGAATGAGTACAACGCTGTACTTTAACAACTCATTAGCTATCTTCAGTTTACCGCCATGAGAGCAGCTAGCTTACTGGCTTACTAGTTTAGCAACACATAAACTGTGAGCATGTGTTTTACAGCATCTGTGAACATTATACTGATGAGAGAAAATTATAGGGCCTTTGCTTATTTACTCGCCAGAACTCTTGCTGACTGATACTTACTGACAAATAAAAATAAAACAGAGTTTGTCAATAAGTTTTACAGCACTCATCTGCTGTCCTGTATGAGAGGAGGTGACTGACTGTGGTGGCGTACTGTAGCAAAACCAGGCATGACTGACATGACTGCTGCCAGGCTTATTTAGTTTATACAATAAGGGGAAATGAGGAGGTGTGGTTTATTATCATTTAGATCATGTTTTCCACTTGCAAATGAGCACCTTACCATGAAGATACATAACAGACATAGGTTCTGCTCTGCAGTGGTAAGCTGAGCTGTTAAGTGTGTTGCCTACAGTGTAGTCGCAGCGCTCTCTGATGGACAAATTATGCAATAGCGTATAGTTGGGCTCTAAATAATTAATAATTAATAATCTGTAAATTGGTATTTGGTGCTTTTTAAATCTACTACAATAAGAAAAAATGTTAACAAAATTTCAAAGGCAATGTTCAGGTATCTTGTAACCTGGTGATTATTTTGGATGTTTCATGGTGTGGGTGCTGGACTGCATGGCAGACATTGTCTCTCTGTATATGTGGGGATTAATACTGACAAATTGGCTTCTATAGAGGTGTGCTTGTTGCTGGCATAGCCCCATCCGGCTCAGCAACATCAGAATGTCTCGGTGAAATGCCTTTGTGAGGATAGCATAAAAAAATGGGTGTGCACAAGAGTTGAGAGGATAGAACAGCACCAGCAGCACCTGCAAAGAACACACACATCAGCCTTTATTTTAAATAGAAAAAATTCTGGATTAGGGTTCAAGAAGAAGTCACACCTTGGAATCTGTGATGGTGATCAATGGTTGGTGGAGAGCTGCAGACAAGCCGTAGAAGCAAATGGGAGCCAGACAGAGGAAGTTGGTGAATATGAGAACAGCCATGCGTTTGGCCATGATGGTATCACATCTGTTGGACTGGTGCTGGGGAGTGTGCACCATACAGTAGATGTGAAGATAACATAAGCACACCACTATAACAGCAATGACATTAACCATCAGGACAGAGACCACATATGCCCATGCAGCAGTTGTCTTAGTATCCATAGGTAAGCAGATGCTCACTTTCTGGTAACTGCTCACACCGATCACTGGCAGCAGTGCTAGGATTATGCACAACAACCAGCCGATGAGCATTAACACAACTGCATGGCGTAATCTCAATTTTCTGTCTGGCCTCATTGCGTAGAAGATGGCGTGCCAGCGCTGAAAACTTATTAAAGTTAATGTGTAAACAGATAGCTCACTGGCGAAAACTGATAATGTGCCTGCTAGATTGCAGCCAGTTCCTGTTTGCCAGGCAATAGCATAGTGGTAATAATGGGAGCGTGTGTAGATGTCGACAGATGCAATGAGCAGCACGTACATCCCCATACAAAAATCTGCAAACACCAGGTGACCCATGAGAAAACGGGTAATGGACAACTTCTGTCGGCTAGTTAACAGAATGATCATCACCAGGAAGTTGGCTGAAATGGCTAACAGACTGACCACCCAGACCAACACCCTCAGGAAGCTTTGACTGATCACATCCTCACAGGGGTTGAAGGCATCAGGGACAGGGCTGCATGAGAGTCCATGATCATCTGTGTGAAGTTCATTACACAGTGCAAAGTCAAAATCTTCATGGGAATGTTCTTCAGATAACTCAACATTAAACAAACCCTCATTTTGAGACTGTTCATTTGGGCAAATGGGGCTGTTGTAGTGATGATTGTGACTTGTGCTGCCAGCAGTTGGGAGATCGAAGCTGTCTCTTAGATGTTCATAGATTTTCCGAGAGAAACCTGCAGAAGATTCATGCTGCTTTCCCAAAGCAGTCCTGGTCAAGTTGCAAATAACGGCCTCAGAGTGTCTTGAACACAGATGATAAGAATATTAATAGACTCCTTTCACGGCAGGCATTTTGACTTGTCAAAGCAGGTGTAAATAATAATAATGATGTCTCCATTCAACTAAGTGTACCAGTAAGCCATGTCAGTAAGTGAGCATGCACAGTACCAAGCCCAGTAATTGGCTCACCTAAATGGAGTGCAGGCATCATTACTGTTATTAATACCACCTGTGTTTTCCCTGCTTTGATGAGTCAAAATGTCTGACAAAAGGGTCCATTAGAAAATCGACAACAACAAATTTTTATATGCATGCAAATGTATAAATATTATATTACGTTCTTCCACACCCGAAAGTGACCACATTACACTTCCATCAATATGCACTATGTTCGGAAATTGAGTTATTTTTCTACCAGTACATTACACCAGTACATTATCACACTACTAGAGTACAAGACTGGGAAACTTGAATACAATTGTTGATCACTTGTATTCACTTTGTTCATGGCATTTCACTCCTCAGACCTTAATCAGATAAAATTCATAGGCAGCACCAGCACAAATAAACAGTCAGCCACCAGCAGCAAATTAAGGTCAATGGCAAATTAAGGTGAATTAGCTTTTCTAATTGTAAACAAGTATATCACATTTAAAAAAGATAAACTAAGTAAATAGAATCCGGTAGAATACTTAAGTACAGAACCAGAACCAGGTACAAAAACAATAGAGAATTTCACTGTCACAAGATGAGAGTATGCAAATAAATGGAGAATTTCAAGAACATTACATTAGATCAAAAGGAGCAGAATTTGATATAATAATGATTAATATTATGAACACTATTTAGTGAAGGTTGAAAAACAGTGAAAACCAATATTGCCTTACTCATGGTAGGAAAAATTATCAAAGCCTGTAATAATCAGTGCGTCAAACAATCAGCAATCACAATATCTTGATCTTCTGGTTAGGGTTTGATATTACAATTAGAAAAGCTAATTTAACCTAAATCATGATTGCCAGGAGTTGCTGCTGGTGCCCACTAATAGTTTTTTGTTTGCCCCTCAACCCTCACAATCAAATGTGTAAATATAAAATCATTACAAGATTAAAAATGAACTCTGCATTGATTTAATTTAAATCACTCTAGGATGGCACAGCTTTTGTGGGTACTTATTACATTGGGGCCTAGTCTGGTATGTAAAGGACAAACAAACAAGGAAAAGAAACCATGGTGGGAAAATATTTCCAAACACTTTCAATTCTCTTACTTACCCTCTCCATCTTTTCAACTTTTTGAGACCACAGCAATGGCTTTGGAAGGTCAGTTCAGCACTCTGTAAATGGAGAAAGGCTCTAAAGGGGGGTAGTGCTTTGAGGGCCCAAGTGTTTTTAGCTTGGAGCTTTTCAATGGTCTTCATACCTATTGAAGGCAAAGAGCTAACTTTGGTTTCTGAGAGGTCTCTGGAAACACAGACAAAGAGTTTAGATTAATTCATTTGGACACAAAGCTCAGGCTGTTCTCAGGAATAGCCTGAGCTTTGTGACACAACCTCAGCATGTGCTATAGTGGCAAAATAAAGATATTATTTGAAGTAAAATAAAAACACAAAGCAATGTTACTTCTACATTATTCTAGCTAATTCTATACATTTCAGTCACTCACAAGTGAATTGGGCCGTGAATTACGCCATAAAACGCAAATTCATCTATTCGCTCCAAATCCACATTCCTGTGAAGATACCTGAAGAATGAAGAATAGATGAGGGGCAAGGTACTGTGCTGAATGTATGTTTATTGTATGTTTATTAATAACTAATAATTCCTGTCTAATACTAATAAATATCACACTGTTCACAATCACAATGTTTTCTGTAATAATAGTAAGTCAATCTGCCGGCCAGCAGGTTGTTAAAGTACAAACACATGAATAAAGAGGCCGAATAAAACACCAAAAAATTGCATACACTTCTTCCAGTCTGCTCCCATTGAAGGCATAGGGCTGGATCTCTTTCACACCATTACTATTCAGCATGCTAAAAATAGGGGAAAAAAAGAATATACTGTGAACCTTCCATTCACAACACATACTTGCAGACTACTTATGGTGTGTCCCAGCTGTTGCAAACATTTTCCTCATTTAAATTAAAAAAACAAAACAACTAAATTCTGGACAATTTTGGGTAAAAAGACAATGTGACACCATCACCATCAATTCTGTTTTGTAAAACAGACTGACTGAGGAGTTTGATTCTTTTAGATGGTATATAAGATGGGCGATGCGTCAATACATAAACATACAAAAGTAAAGCCATAATATTGCTAATAATGATACATTTCATGCATTGCATAGCGATGAGGTTATGTATCTGTTTGTGGCTGTTTGTATCTGCTTGTACGATTAATTGTAATATGACGATTGTGAAACAAAGTAAAATTTGTTTTAGTGCCGTTCATACACCTATGTTACATGAAAGAATTCATTCACACCAAATCCAGCAATGCAGCACCTTCCCACGGAGGTGTACTCATGCTTTAGTACGTAACCACCGTGAAACAATCAGAAAATAATGTTTTATTTCTCTCATTCACTACTTAATTCTTGCTACTGCCATTCCCTCTTCATTCAATCTCTAGCTCGCTTGAGCACCACTGCTCTTGCTCTCTCTCTTACTCTATCTCTCGCCTCTTTAAAATGAGTCGGGACAACAAGTCTAACTTTGCTTTTAATGTTATCAAACAAAGAGAAATGTCCTCCCCTCGTCCTAGTAATGTCTTTGTACTCCCTCATGCTACAATGCTACATGTAAAGTAAACAAACATAGGCTCTTCTGGTCTGCATGCTATAAATCGTTTTGTCTGATTTTGTAGGGTATCCAACCTGGTGGCAGGCATTTAGAATAACTAAACATAGCACAAAAAGTAAGGAAATTTGTGTTTGGTAGATTATTTCTTTAATGTAACAATGCCTCTTGGCAATAAGTCTTATACCATTGGAAAGCCTGTTTATTTCCCTTTTAAATGGTGCCACATTTGTAAGGAACATGCATTTGTGGGATGAGCAGCAGAGCTGAGTATGTGGGTTGCGCCCATGAAAAATATGCCAAATCTTCTCTGCCAATGCCAAACTGCTTATTTTGCTGTTGCTATTGACTCTTGTTTTGAGCTTCTGGTACCCCCAGCGAGCATGGGCCCTGTGAGCATCGGCATGCCATGTTTTGACTGATCTGGATAGGGCCTGTGCGATAGAGCAACTCCAAGTTGGTGTTCCACAAAACCAAATTGAGGCAGTATTTGGAGTGAGCCCTAGTACCATGTCCAAAGTGAAGGCCAAGCTCCATATAACAGGGGATGCCAGAGACAGGCCGCGAAGTGGGCGTCCCAAGAAGACGACACCCCAAGAAGACCGTTTCCTCACCCTGTCAGCACTTAGGTACCGCAGGCTGTTTTCTACAGATTTGCAGTCAAGGTTTGCAGGACGATATGGCCGACAGCTCTCTGCCCAGGCAATCCGGGTCAGACTGCACGCAGCCAATCTCCGGTCTCATAGGGCGGAGGAACATTATGTTCAGTGATGAGTCCAGATTCTGCCTACGGCAGTTGGATTGTAGGGTCAAAGTGTGGAGAAGACACGGAGAACGCTATGCTGATTGCTGCACCAATAGAATAACATCTTTTGCTGGAGGCAGTGTTATGGTGTGGGGTGGCATCTCCCTCACTGGTAAAACGAGGCTTGTCATCATCGGAGGCAATCTCAGGGTTTATCAGAGACTACCTCCAGAATTTGGGAGTGGAGAGGATGGAATGGCCTGCCAGCGGTCCTGACCTCAACCCCATAGAACACTTGTGGGATCAGCTTGGGCGTGCTGTTCGCGCCAGAGTGACCAACACAACCACGTTGGCTGACTTGCGACAAATGCTGGTTGAAGAATGGGATGCCATCTCACAGCAGTGTGTGACCAGGCTGGTGACCAGCATGAGGAGGAGGTGCCAGGCTGTTGTGGCTGTGTATGCTTCTTCCACATGCTACTGAGGCTCCTGTTTGTTAAATGAATAAATTGTTAAATTGCCAATATGTCTTGTTTCTTCAAACTTCAATCATCCAATCCACCAAACACCAAACAAGAGTCAATGGCAGAATAAGCTGTTTGGCATTGGCAGAGAAGATTTGGCATAAACAAAAGAAAAGTCATTCATAAAAATCTAATAAAAATTAAAACCACTACTGCAATAGTACAACAAAATAAGAGAATTAAATGTGGACTCTTGAACATTAGATCTCTGTCATCTAAAGCCATATTAGTAAATGATTTAATCTCAGATCATCATATTGATTTATTTTGTCTTACTGAAACCTGGCTGTGTCATGAAGAATTTGTCAGCTTAAATGAATCCACACCCCCAGTCATATTAATACTCACATTCCTCAAGACACTGGCCGAGGAGGTGGAGTTGCAGCCATTTTCAACTCAAGCCTAATCATCTACCCTAGACCTAAATTTAATTATAACTCATTCGAAAGCCTTGTTCTTAATCTCTCTCACCCAACCTGGAAACTTTACAGCCAGTTCTATGTGTTATATTGTACCGTCCTCCTGGTCCATACTCTGAATTCCTATCTGAATTCTCAGAGATTTTATCAAACTTAGTCTTTAGTATCGATAAAGTAATTATAGTAGGTGATTTTAATAGTCATGTGGACGTTGATAATGATAGTCTCAGTACTGCGTTTATTTCATTATTAGACTCAATTGGCTTCTCTCAGTGTGTAAATACTCCCACTCACTGTCTTAACCACACCCTCAATCTTGTTCTGATTTATGGGATTGAAATTGAACATTTAATAATTTTTCCACAAAATCCTATTTTATCAGATCATTTTTTAATAACTTTTTAATTCCTATTACTGGATTACACACCATTAGACAAAAATGTCTTCACTAGATGTCTATTTGATAGTGCTGTAGCTAAATTTAAGGAAGCAATTCCATCAGTTCTGAATTCAATGCCATGTCTCAATACTGCAGAGGACTCTTATGTTAACTTTAGTCTCTCCCAAATTGATAATCTTGTTGATAGTGTTGCAGGCTCATTACGAATAACACTTGACTCCATTGCCCCCTTAAAAAGGAAGATAATAAAACGTAAGAGGTTAGCTCCATGGTATAACTCCCAAACCCGCAAATTATAGCAAACATCGCGAAAATTGGAAAGGACTTGGCGTTCCACCAAAGTGGAAGAATCTCGCTTAGTCTGGCAAGATAGTCTTAAAACATATAGGAAGGCCCTCTGTAATGCCAGAGCCGCCTATTAGTCAGCATTAATAGAAGAGAATAAAAACAGCCCTTGGTTCCTTTTCAGCACTTTGGCCAGGCTGACAAAGAATCATAACTCTATTGATCCATGTATTCCTATAGCTCTCAGTAGTAATGACTTTATGAGCTTCTTTAATGATAAAATTCTAACTATTAGAGGCAAAATTCACCACCTCCTGCCCTCAACAGGCACCGATTTCTCCCCAAACACAGGCACCTTAGAAACAGCTGTAAATCCTGACATATATTTGGACTGTTTTTCTCCAGTCGACTTTTCTGATCTAACTACAATGATTTGTTCAGCTAAACCATCAACCTGTCTCTTAGACACCATCCCAACTAGGTTGCTTAAGGAAGCCTTACCCTTAGTTAGCGCTTCTTTACTAGATATGATCAATCTGTCTTTAGTAACAGGCTATGTACCACAGTCCTTTCAAGTAGCTGTAATTAAACCTCTTCTTAAGAAGCCTACTCTTGATTCAGGCATTTTAGCCAATAAATAGACCTATTTCTAACCTTCCATTTCTCTCTAAGATCCTTGAGAAAGCAGTCTCCAATCAGTTATGTGACCTTCTACATAACAATAGTTTATTTGAGGATTTTCAGCCAGGATTTAGAGCGCATCATGGCACAGAGACAGCACTGGAGAAAGTCACAAATGACCTCCTAACTGCATCAGACAAAGGATTTCTCTCCATACTTGTCCTGTTAGATCTTAGTGCCGCATTCAACACAATTGACCATCAAATCCTTTTGCAGAGACTGGAACATTTAATTGGCATTAAAGGAACTGCATTAAGCTGGTTTCAGTCCTATTTATCAGACCGATTTCAGTTTGTACATGTTAATGATGAATCCTCCATGAAGGCAAAAGTTAGACACGAAGTTCCACACTATTCCGAAGTTCCAATACTATTCACCTTGTATATGCTTCCTTTAGGTAATATTATTAGGAAACAGATGATGCCCAATTATATTTATCAATGAAGCCTGATGAAACCAATCAGTTAAACAAACTCCAAGTATGCCTTAAGGACATAAAGACCTAGATGACCTGCAATTTTCTTCTACTAAACTCAGATAAAACTGAAGTTATTGTGCTTGGCCCTAAACACCTTAGAAAGACATTATCTAATGATATAGCTACTCTGGATGGCATTACCCTGGACTGCCCTAAACGTGTTTAAACTATAGCTCCACTTTATATTGTCCAGTCTACCAAAATTTCTCATGTTTGATAAGAGTCAAGGCCTGAACACATATATATGCTCATATTGAGTCATAGTCATTGCACCAACTAATGGCAACAGCAATTCAGCCTTATGTGACAAACGTCATCATGAAGTTTACATGGTGTGGTCTACACATGATATACATATGACATGACGTCTGGGTGTGGGTGTTGTCTAGTGCCACATAGTGGACACAGGAAGTAATAGTTATTTCCTACATGCAATGTCAAATATTCATGAAAATGTATATTATTTGCCTTTTGGTAAATGTATTGTTGAATTAATATTTAACTTATTTAGTATTGCCTAAGTGCAACAGGAAGTGAGACTTAAATGACACATAGTTCATCAAATATATACACAATTTCCAATGAGTCATCGCCAGCACCATATACTGCAGGCAATAATATTTTACCCATTCACACAATGTCTGATAATCCTGACATTTCAGAGTTGTGTCAACAGACCTCCAATAGTGATACCACAGCTGCCACTCCCTCCAACACACGTGAGGTGTGAGGGCCCGTCCATCGCTGCTTCCAGCTTTAATTATTACTATTATTCCCCCATGCCGTTGCATTTTTGAGGGGCTTAGGATGCTCGAAAACTCACAAAAATTGGCATACAGAACTGACGAAAATTCAAATTTGATTGGTTACATATAAAGCAGTGGTGGCTGGTGACTCAAAAAATTGGCAAGGACAGGAGGAAAACCAATATGGAATCTTACAACAAATCGCATCATACTATATCATTGTCCCCCACCCAATGAAATTGGGGGTGTGGGGGGCAATTTTATATGCCAATAAAACAATTGCTTTCAAAAACAAAAACCCCTGAGTTGTGAAAAGGTTGCTTTTTTGAAGACATTTAGCATATACATACTGTTTCTAAACAAAGAAGTGCTCATTTCAGCCCTGAAGTGGTTCAGATGTGTCATTTTACCAACAAAATTAAGTTCTAATTCATAGTATTGTTCTATTGTGACAAGGGATTTATGTTCTCATCAAAAACAGACAACATATCACATGATTTACACATTTCCTGTGTATTTTCTGGTATTCAAAAATATATAAAGTACCACAAATCTTATAATCTGATACAGGTACAGATCAGTGCTGAATATGAGAAAGACTGAATACTAAAAACATTCACAGATCTAAAAGTGTGGGTTCACATCAAAAAGTACTGATGCATGTATCAAATACATGACTTACACACTCTTATCTATATGCACAACATACAAAATATTGTCTACAAAGCTGACACGTTAACGTTTCTTGTTCTAGTTACTTTAAGCTTTACTCAATATGCGGCTCAGCCTAAAAACGAATGAAGAAAGCAAGCAGCAAGACCTCCTTCACACTCATTCACAAATCACACATCAACAGGTTACTGAACAACCACTCAGTTAAAAACTGGATCAATTCAAAATGAATGAGTGAGTCCAGACAGCTCACTGTAACTTCAACAAGCAAACTAATTAAGATTAAATTAGGGTGAGGGTCCAGCCCAAACAGCTGAGGCAGCAAGGCCCGGGGATGCTCCAGCCACTCCCCGGTGGCGTCCTGCTGCAACCCCCCAGTCCAAATCCATTCTCCCATTAGCTTAACAACAGGCTACAACAAGCCAAATGTTGCATTGGCTAACAGAAGCAGCTATCTACTGCTCGATAAAAGAAGTGAAACGTAACTGCTAAATCTGAAAAAAGGAGATTTGGACTACCACTTTACCAAATACAGTTGTAGAGATTTGAAGGGGAAATTTGGAAACTGTCCTTGGACCAGCGTGATGTCAATACTATATTCTGGTTGTTGATTAGGGAGGACATCCTCCCTTGGAGCATCATTTTACGTATTTTGACCAATCATAGATTAGCATGAAAAAAAATGAAGTACATTAAACTGAGATAAGAGATCCCACCCTAAGGAGGACAGCACAAATTTCACCTGCTTGATTGGAGTCCAGGCCTGAACACATCTATATTTCAACACTGAGTCATAGTTATAGCGCCACCAACTGACAACACAAAGTCAGCGGCCATTTTGGAACAAAATTACTTTGATTTTCATGAAATTCAGTGGGATCATTGCTCTTATCATCCTGCCCAGAATTTCTTTTTTAAATTTTTTCCCTCTGATCTTTAGGATGTGCAAAAATTCACAAAACTTTGCAAGTGTTTGAAGTAGCATGTGTCTTGATTTGGTATCTTAATTGGGCTTGGGTGTGGGACATCGGTTATATAGCGCCCCCCCAATTACTTTTAGCATTTTTGCGGTGGTGGGGGTGCTCTAAAACTGAAGTGTTGAAACCTGACAATTAATATGGGTCTTGGGTGTGACTAAATTGCTTACTAAATGGTCCACTACAAAATTTCAAAGTCCAATCCCCCACCTTTAACCACCATTTTACACCAAACCTGTGCCAAAGCTTATTTCCTAAGGTGCTCCAAAGCATATATCAACAGCATGTTCGCTGGCAAACATGCTAAAGGCTGATTTATGGTAGGTCATTCAACACTTTTGACAAGTGTCACTCAACAGAAAAGACGTATTTTCGACAGAAAAAAGTGTTGCTCAACAGAATTTTGTTAGGTTGTGCACACTGTCATATTTGTTATTTCACAGTGTGTTTTCAGTTCACTAAAGTTAATTGTGACATTTTGGTCACCTAAAAACAGTCTTGTTCAGCACTTGGTTGTAATAAAAGAGCCATCAATGAGTTGGATGATCAGTTTTTCCAGTGAGTACGTTTTGTTTGAACGGTTTTAGGCCTGTTTTTCACTAACGAAAATTAGCATTAGCATCAGCATTATCACTGTTAACCATAGATTGTAAATGCACCGTGCTAACCAAGCTAGATATGGTCAGCTCCACCCTCTCGTCCAAATATGGTGATGGTCAAATCGCTACACTCGAGACTTCAAAACGGCAGTTCGCAAACCAGTGGGTGATGTCACAGTGATTACATCCATATTTTTTACAGTCTATGATACAAAGTCAATGCAAAACCTGAACCTACATACCTGAAATTCACATCATTCATGTATTTGTGCAAGTTGAAAATATTGAACTTGGAAGCATATTGGTGCTGCTGCTGATAATTTCTGGAGGAATAAACACTACCCAGAACACCACAGCAGTCACACCAGATTCTGCTCTAATCCAGAGACATTTACCAGCAGGAGTTTATTTTTTAAAGTTTTGGGATTAAAAATTGATTTATCTTCACTTTCACTTCTCAACCTAACTTAGCCGGAGCTAACACTGGAGTCACATACCCCTCTCAGCTGCTGTCATCAATAATAAACATCTTAAATGCTGGTCAGTTTATATAATTCTAAAGTTACACAGTATGTAGATATCTATGTGTTCGAACATGTCACTGCTGTGTTGTGGGGTGGCTGTGGCTCAGGAGGTAGAGCGGGTTGTCCACTAATTGGAAGATTGGTGGTTCGATTCCCAGCTCCTCCAGTCCGCATGTCGAAGTGTCCTTGGGCAAGATACTGAACCCCAAATTGCTCCTGATGCTGTGCCATGAGTGTATAAATGTGTGTGAATGGTTAGTTTCCTCTGATGGGCAGGGACCTTGCATGGCAGCCCCTGTACCCATTTAGCGTGTGAATGGGTGAATGTGGCTCATAGTGTTCGAGTGGTCGGAAGACTAGAAAGGCGCTATACAAGTACAGTCCCTTAACCATCTATGCCTTTAGATGATATTTTTGGATGGAGCAGCTAATATTTGCAAATCTGGTCTGAACTTCTGCAGAAAATAAGCATTTTAAAAGTTTTTTGCTTTTCATCCTGTAGACAGACCGGACAAAGCATGAATTCAGACTACATGTCGGTATCATGATGTAGTTATTTCAGCATCCATTTGATTTGTTTATTGCTATTTAATCACAGCAAAATCTAAGTTTATTTTGGGTTCATACCACTTTAAGGTCTGTAGTTGTCATCTAGGAAGTGCAGTAAATTAATGGATTTTTGGGAGGAGTTTGGTGTGACTGGTTAATGCAGTTTATCACAGCAAAAGAAACAGAAGAGTTGCCACTGGATCTCTCAGTGTTTACAGATAAGTGTTGGTATCACTGCTGTTAGTAGGAGGAATGAGCCATCACGATGGCAGGCAGGCTGAGCTTAAACAACATCGTGACATCACCGTGCTGGCTCTCATTGCCCAGGTGGGGACTAGTCAGTGCCTGCCATTGCTTGCTGGCAAGCTGGTAAGTACAAGGCTGAAAAGTGAAGCCAATGTGGAAGTGACTTAAACCTGCATTCTCTCTAATGGCCAGCAGGGAGCAACTCCACTGGCTCCAAAAAGAAGTCTGATTGTATGGAAGTCTATGAGAAAATGACCCTATTTCTCACTTGATTTATTACCTCAGTAAACAGTTTCCTGTCTTCTTCAATACATCATGATGTTCATTTTGTAAATTATGGTCCCATTTAGAGTAAAATAGATGATAAAGTAGGGCATGCTTTAGAGCCTGGCTACATTGTCAATAATCAACACTAGACCTACATTTAATTATAATTCATTCAAAAGCCTTTTTCTAAGTCTCTCCCACCCAACCTGGAAAACTTTATGGCCAATTCTATTTGTTATAGTGTACCATCCACTTTCCCTGTTTTCATCTGAATTCTCAGAGTGTTCATCAAATCTAGTCCTTAGAACAGATAAAGTAATTATAGTAGGTGACTTTAATATTCATGTGGATGTTGATAATGATAGCCTTAGCACTGGTTTATCTAATTATTAGGCTCAATTGGCTTCTCTCAGAGTGTAAATAAATCCACTCACTGTCTTAAGCACTCCCTCAACTTTGTTCTGACATATGGCATTGAAATCGAACATTTAATAGTTTTTCCACAAAATCCTATCTTATCAGACCATTACTTAACAACTTTTGAATTCCTATTACTAGACTACACATTAGATAAGAAGGTCTTCACTAGATCTCTATATGACAGTAGTGTATCAGTCAACTTCCCATGACGCACTGAGCTCCTCTGTCCTCCTCCTCCTCTCCATCTGTATGCATTCATGTACCATCAATGCATGTTACTAATTTGGCTTCTTCTCCTTCCCCAGCTATTGTTGCTGTTATTGTTATTGATATGATTGTTATTATTCTGTCCCCCCCCCCTCTCTCCCTCCTCTTTCTTTCTCTCTCTCAACCCAACCGGTCAAAGAAGATGGCCGCCCACCAAGAGCCAGGTTCTGCTTGAGGTTTCTACCTGTTAAAGGGGAGTTTTTCCTTACCGCTATCACCAAGTGCTTGCTCATGGGGGAATTGTTGGGTCTCTGTAAATTAAAGAGTACAGTCTAGACCTGCTCTATGTGAAAAGTGCCCTGAGATGGCTTTTGTTGTGATTTAGCGCTATATAAATAAAAACTGACTGAATTGATTGATTGTTCAATCAATCAGACTTTATTTGTATAGCACTTTTCATATAAATACAATGTAACACAAAGTGCTTTGGACTATAAAAACAACACAATCCCCACCACACTGTAACCGCTTCAGTGCCAGTAACTAAGACTTCAGTTTGTCCTGGTTGAACTGTAAAAAATTCTCTGTCATCCATAATATGATATTTGGAATACAGTTAAAAAGGGCATCGATTGGCCCTGGATAATCATGAGAGATGGCGATGATAAAGCTGTGTGTTATCAGCATAGCTATGGAAACTGATGCTGTGCCTCCTGATGATGTTTCCAAATGGCAACATGTAAAGGTTAAAAAGTGTAGGACCTAAAATTGAATCTTGTGGCATCAACAGTAGGGAAAACATGCATCTGAAGAGAAGAATTTACAATGGTAAGCAAATCGTCATAAAATTATTTTAAAAAGGATGTGGGAATGGGATCTAGAAAGCAGGTTGCTAGTTTTAATTGAGAAATAACTTTGCCAAGCATCTCAGCATCAACCAGGACACATTTTCAAGTGTTTCCTCATGTAAAAACAAAGGTTCTGGGGTGTTAAAATTTATATGCTGAAATTGAGGTCAAGTCTATCTAATAATGTCTATTTTTCTTCTGAAGTGGACTGCAAAATCTTCCAACTACAATTATGTCTTCCAACTACATTTGTAGTTGGAAGACATACTGCCAGACTGTGTAAAAGCAGGGTTAATTAGACGATCAGTGGTTGAGAAGAGGATCTTGGGGTCAGTTATAAATTTTGAATAGTGAGCTTGTCTTGCCCATTTGATTTCCTTATTGTAAATACTCAGCTGTTAATGGAAAATTAGGTAATTGACTGTTAATTATTCTTTCTCCACCTTCTCTCTGCTGTGCGACAATTTCCTTTTTAATTGCTTAATTTTTTCGTTTCTCCAGGGAGCTGTTGGATTAGTGATAATCTTTTTCAGTCTTAGTGGGACTACTGTGTTGAAGGTTGACCTTAGTTTTGACCTTAGTTTTGTTAAAATTATCTACAATGAAATCACGAGGGGGGTAAAATGTCTGCAGGAATGTCACCTAAAAGATCAATAAAATTTGCAGCCACTTCAGTAGTAAGATAACGTTTCCCGAGTTCATTCTGAAATATCCTGTTGTATAAAACCATTGACAGTAAAAAAGAAACAGAGGTGATCTGACAAGCCCACATCCACAACTGAAGAGATACTAGCAGATAGGCCATAGGTTATTACAAGGTTTAACATCTGGCCTCTGTTATGAGTAGTCTGAATAACATGTTGAGTAAAATTCATACAGTTAAGCAAATTTGAAAATTCTGGAGCAAAAGAGTCTAATTGATTGTCCACATGCAAGTTAAAATCACCTAAAATAAAAATTATTTGTAGTTGACGTGGATAATTGACAGTAATTCTGGTCTGAAATAAAAGAAGTGCATCGTTTGGGTGGTCTGTAAAGTGTCATACACAGTATAGAAGGGCTGCTAAAAATGAAGGAGTAATGTTCAAAAGATGTGTATTCATCAAATGTAATGTCTTTAAAACCAAGTGACGCTGAGAGGATGGTTGCTGTACCGCCACCTTTTTACCTTTCTATGGTAATATGAAAAATTGAAGTTTGGTGGTGAGGCTTCAGTGAGAATAGCTGGTCCATCGGTGTTAAGCCATGTCTCACTTAAAAACATACAGTCAATATTATTATCTAAAATCAGGTCATTAATAATAAATGTCTTGTTTAAAACAAATCTGACGTTTAAAAGTGCCATATTCAGGGTCACTGGCAAGGTATTCTTGAGTGGTGATTATCAGATGGTGGTTTATGTGAGTATACAGATCTGAGATTATTAAAATCAACACTGTTTGATGTTATGTTGTTTAGTGTTATGTTTGTTGGTGATAACGACGGGAATTATTGAATTGTTAGGAAAATCAATGGGTCTGAGTTTGGTAGAAAAAGTATTACTGTTAGATGCGGAAGCAGCTAAATTTAAGGAAGCAATTCCATCAGCACTGAATTCAATGCCATGTCTCAATTCTACAGAGCCCTCATATGCTAACTTTAGTCCCTCCCAAATTGATAACCTTTAGTCTGTCCCTTGCGTGCGTGGCTCTACACGAAGTGACAGATAGCTAAACAGGTGTACTAGGCACTGAAAGGTTTAAATGATGACTCAGATGTGGAAGTAAAGTTGACGTCTGTTTACTTGTATATTACATTTAATTTATGTAAGTAAAAAGAGTGTAGAAATATAAATACTTGCTTAGTACTACACAATTAAACCAACGTTTGCGCTATATTTGGGGATTTAGGTAATTATCTATAAATCTCCCCAAATATTAAATAAAACAACAAAATATGCATCAATCCTTATCTATAAAGATAAAACATGTAATATAAACTTACAAACAAAGCTTCTCCAAGGTTCAACACAGGTGGATGCAAAGGATTAAACAGAGAGACTTCTGGAGCACCTTGCTGTGCAAAATTTCAATCAAAATGGCCGGTCTCAGACTACGACCTTACCCATGTGATCACAAATAACCAATAGAGAACAAGTACAATGAGCTGACAATAATCTCCAAAGCAACCACTAGGAGATGCTAAAATGCGCTTTAACTACATGTAACAAAATAACCTTGTTGATAGTGCCGCAGGCTCATTGCGAATGACAACTGACTCCGTCGCCCTTTTCAAAAAGAAGATAATAAAACATAAGAGGTTAGCTCCATGATATAACTCCCAAACTTGCATATTAAAGCAAACATCACAAAAATTTGAAAGGATAAGGAATTCCACCAAACCGGAACAATCTCGCTTAGTCTGGCAAGATAATTTTAAAACATATAGGAAGGCTCTCTGCAATGCCAGAGCCGCCTATTACTCATCATCAGTAGACGAGAATAAAAACAGCCTCAGGTTCCTTTTCAGCACTTTGGCCAGACTGACAAAGAGTCACAACTGTATTGATCTATGTATTCCTATTCGGTCTTTAAGTGTGACGTAACACCCTTTCAAAATACTATTTCCGGATCCAAATGCTCTGTCAGATACTCAAAACAAACGACAATGGTGGAACCAGTGAACCTGTTTACAATCACTTCTTTCCTCAGTGAGGTACCTGCGAGAGTAGAAAAAGGTTTAAATTCCTTCAGTACTAACAGAGTGGTCAGTGTAGCTGTTCTGCATGGTGGAATAATAAAGGATAGCATCCAGGTATCACAGAAAAAGAGAGTTTACAAGGTTGAGGTGAGTTAGAAGTTTGCAGTAAGCCAGCTAGCTAGTTGACATCTAAAGATGATATGCCAAAAAAAAAAAAAGTGCTATAACTTCGGATGTAAACGAAGATGAAAAACTTCAAATGTACCAGCTATGTTTTGGAGTGCTAGTGAAGTTAGCAACAGAAGTATTGTTAGGCTAATATCTTTTAGATGTGTTAGGGTGAGGGTTGAATTGTTTTCAATACAATGTTAGGTTCATGTTGAGGGACAGGCAGTAAGGTACAGCAGCTGCCAGTGCCCAGTCGGCCGAGACAAGTTCCACCATATGGCAGCTCTGCTGATTTGGGTAGAAAAAAATGTGTCCCACACTGATGTTGAGTGTGTGTGGAAGAGGGTAAAGATGCCGAGGACGGAAATATCAGCGAAGAGAGTGAGATGGCACCATCCCCAACACAAGGTTTGTAATTAATTTGCAAATGATGCTGTCTGATGTTGTTGCTTGTTTTGAATTATTTACTTAATGTAATATGTTGTTTAAAGCTATTGTATTATGTGAAGATGAATCATATTTAATATAACATACACTCATGGTGTATCATGTCATACAATTATTTCAGATGGAATCAAAAGACCTGTCACCCAGGAGGACAAGGACTGGGTATGGGCATCCCTGTCACAGCTTGGGCATTTTACTGGGATGAGGTGGATTTTGAGTCCAGAAACTCCTCGGGTATGACTTATGTCTTTTGTACTTTGATATTACAGATATCAGACTGTCCACTTTAATTGAAAGCAGACAGTCATACTGTATACACTATGTCGCCACCTAATTGACAAGGAAATCAACTATTTGTATTTGTAAAACTGTTTGCTTAACTTTAAATCTAGACTCTCCCTATCAAGACATTTGAGGGGCTGTTGACCAACCCAGGTTATAACCAAGCAGAGGACAAGGCTCTTTATTTGCTGTCATCACTTGCAGTCACTGAGCAGGAGAAGCAGCAGATAGAGAGAGCCACAGTTGGGCAGGCAAAGAACACATTGTGGTAGGAAAGTGCATTAATAAAAACAGAAGAAGATACAAGCTGAAACAATACAAAACTAGTTATTGAAACTGCTCTACTTTTCAGAAACTTTGTACAGAAACTGTTAGAAATTGTAGCAACTGCTGCAGAGAGTCAGATTGTTTTTACATGTAAATCTAATGCCAGTTGTTAAGCAAGAACTGTCAAGGTCAGTAGTCACTGCTTGGCCAGTACAACCTCAAAGAAGGATCCAAAGTAAGTTGTGGGTAATAAGTGATTATTTAAATTGAAGGTATATGTGTTCCTAAGAATACACTTAATAAGTCAGTGGTCACCAACCCTGCTTGTGCATATTTTAGGTATCACCTCACTCTAACAGACCTTATCCTAATTATTAACCTGTTATCAAGCCCTTGGCAAGCTTCAGCTGCTTGATAACAAGTTAATGGTTAGAATCAGGTGTGTTAGAGTGGGGCGATACCTCAAACATGTAGGGCAGTAGCTCTCCAGGAGCAGGGTTGGTGACCACTGTAATAGATGTTATATTTTTTGTTTTGTTTTTTTAAAGGCGTGTGATCATCCTCCATGAGCCAAGGGCAAAGCAGCAATACACCGAGCGCACAGGTGTTGTTATCCAGGAGAGAGGATTGTTCCTGTCTGACAGCAGTGTACTTGGTGGATCTCCAGATGGGACAGTGTCTGACGATTGCATTATAGGGGTGAAATGTCCGTGGTCAGCCAGAGCCAAGACCATCCTACAAGCAGCAGAGAGTAAGGACTTCTTCCTGGAGTTGGATGAAGAAACTGGTTCCCTGACACTAAAACAACTCCATAACCACTGGCATCAGATCCAGGGCAACCTACACCTGACTGGAGCTAACAGTTGTCACCTAATTGTATGGACTCCTCTTGACCTTGTCATCCTGCCAGTGCTCAACGATCCGACATGGGCTCTTAACATTGACACTGGAAATATTTTATAAAGTTTCCTTCCTAACATTATGTCACAAGTTAACCCTCACATACTGTTCAGGGTCGAATTCAGTGCTGGAAAGTAACTAAGTACATTTACTCAAGTATTGTACTTAAGCACAGTTCTGAGGTACTTGTATTTTACTTGAGTATTTCCGTTTGATGCTACTTTATATTTCCACTCCACTACATTTCAGAGGGAAATATTGTACTTTCTACTCCACTACATTTATTTGACATTGTCAGCTTTCAGATGAAGACACAAAAGATAATCCGTTATATTATGTTCTCCTGTTTTATGTAACATAGGACATTATATAGAGTGATTGTAAATGTTTTTTTATGCTTATATCTGCACTTGCACTTACCCTGCATTCATGATCTGTAAATACTAATGTCATTTGAATCAATCTGAACTGTTATATGAAATGAAGTTTTTGGCACTTAATGCAATGTTTGTAACACTTAATACAATATGTCTTTGACAAATATAGGTTTCATGATATAAAGAACAGTAACATCTTTTACGTGGTATTACTTTTTTAATTAGTTTTCTGCAAAACAAATCATTCATGAAAATCAATTTACAAGAATATACATTTATCTCAAAGGTCTTCATACCATGTCAATAAGCTATTTCAATCATGTCCTTATATAAACTGAGCACAAAAAGTTAGGAAATTAGTGTTTAGTAGATATTTCTTTGTTGTAACAATGCCTCTTGGCAATAAATCTTATACCGTTGGAAAGCCTGTTTATTTCCCCTTTAAATGGTGCCACATTTGTAAGGAACATGCATTTGTGTGATAAGCAGCAGAGCTGAGTATGTGGCTTGCGCCCATGAAAAATATGCCAAATCTTCTCTGCCAATGCCAAACAGCTTATTTTGCTGTTGCTATATACTCTTGTTTTGAGCTTCTGGTACCCCCAGTGAGCATGGGCCCTGTGAGCATCAGCATGCCACGTTTGACTGATCTGGATAGGGCCCGTACGATAGGGTAACTTCAAGCTGGCATTATTTGGAGTTAGCCCTAGTACCATCTCCAAGGTGAAGGCCAAGTTCCATATAATGGGGGATGTCAGAGACAGGCCGCGAAGTGGGCGTCTCAAGAAGACGACACCCCAAGACGACTGTTTCCTCACCCTCTCAGCACTTAGGTACCGTAGGCTGTCTCCTATAGATTTGCAGTCAAGGTTTGCAGGACGATATGGCCGATGGCTCTCTGCCCAGACAATCCGGAACAGACTGCATGCAGCCCATCTCCAGTCTCCAGTCTAGGGCTGCCAGGAGGCCTGCCATGACTGCCGTTCACAATCAGGCCTGTTTACGCTGGTGTCAGCAACACGTGCACTGGAACCTGAACATGTGGAGGAACATTATGTTCAGCAATGAGTCCAGATTCTGCCTACGGCAGTTGGATCATAGGGTCAAAGTGTGGAGAAGGCGTGGAGAAGGCTATGCTGATTGCTGCACCAATAGAGTAACATTGGTGGAGGCAGTGTGATGGTGTGGTGGTGTAGCATCTCCCTCACTGGAAAAACAAGGCTTGTCATCATTGGAGGCAATCTCAATGCAGAGAGATATTGAGATGAGATTCTGCAACCAGTGGCAATCCCATATCTCCACAGTCTGGGAATGAACTCTATCCTCCAAGATGACAACGCTCGTCCCCACAGGGCAGGTTTGCCAGAATTTGGGAGCGGAGAGGATGGAATGGCCTGCCAGCAGTCCTGACCTCAACCCCATTGAACACTTGTGGGATCAGCTTGGGCGTGCTGTTCATGCCAGTATGACCAACACAACCACGTCGGCTGACTTGCAATAAATGCTGGTTGAAGAACGGGATGCCATCCCACAGCAGTGTGTGACCAGGCTGGTGACCAGCATGAGGAGGAGGTGCCAGGCTGTTGTGGCTGTGTATGCTTCTTCCACACACTACTGAGGCACCTGTTTGTTAAATGAATAAATTGTTAAATTGCCAATATGTCTTGTTTCTTCAAACTTCTTCAAATATTATCCAATCCACCAAACACCAAACAAAGGTCAATGGCAAAATAGACTGTTTCGCATTGGCAAAGAAGATTTGGCAAATTTTTCATGGGCGCAACCCACATACTCAGCTCTGCTGCTCATCCCACACAGGCATGTTCCTTACAAATGTGGCACCATTTAAAAGGGGAATAAACAGGCTTTCAAATGGTATGAGATTTATTGCCAAGAAGCATTGTTACAACAAAGAAATAATCTACCAAACACAAATTTCCTTACTTTTTGTGCTAAGTTTACATGTAACAAATCCTTATGGCCACTGGGAAACAGTCCTCCACATCTTTTAACACACTGACAATCGTTCATTCCATTTCGTGGAGAATGGATGTTTGCAAATTTGTAAGACACACACATACTTTCAGTATCTTGTTAATGTTTTTCCTGAACTGGTGTGGGATGTGGTGCAAAATTCTGTACAATTTCAGCCTCTGAGTGGAACGCTCCACATGCATCCTTGCACTGGAGATTAGCCTGTTATTGTTCACTTCCTCCTGTGTGAACTGTCGGTTTACGCGGAAAAACGGAATGTTCAGCAGCAACTCCCTCTGGCAAAATGTCCCGTATTGTGAAGCCCTTGTCTGCCATGACCATATCACTTGGCTGTAGATGCTGGAGAAGTCCATAGTCAGCTGTTAAGGCCTTGTCTGAGGCACTCCCACCATACAGTGAAGGTAATTACCCCATTGGGAGCCACACCAATTAGAGCCTTCAGAGTGGTCCGTCCTTTGTACTGGCTGTACAAATGTCTCTGTGTGTCCAGGTTCTCTGTGTTAGAGACTGCAACCTCAGTGCAGTCAAGAACTATCCGATTGTTGAGAAAGGGCCGGAGCCAGTCTGGCAGTGATGTTTGGTTCTTGGCTGTTGAGGGGATGTTGTTCTCAAGTATACCAACTACAAAATGTCATACAGTGCACTAACGATAGTGATAAAGATGTTTGTTACCGTGGCTGTGCTACAATTAAACCTTGTTGCAAGGTCTATATGGCCGCAATTAAGTTTGAGTTTCATTAATGTCAGGAGCAACTGATCTACTAGGGGCATAATTTGGACAGTTCAATCAGAATGATATTGTAGCTCAAAGTTAGAAAGAAGTGCTTCCAAAACAGAACGGTGGCAGCATCGGGCAATCTGGTGAAATATTGGACTCTGTCAGGATTGGAGGAAATTTGGCTGAAGGAGAAAGTTTGCTTTTGTTTGTCCAATTTTTTTTCTAAATTTCTCATTCTCTTTTCTCATCATGTCATTCTGTATCTCAAGAACCACAAGACTTTGGGAAGTATCAGGGGTCTGTGCAGATGTTGGTTGATCAGTTGCTTCATCTTCACCACTGGTAGGAACCATTTCTTTCCTTCATTTAGGGGTATGGCTGAGGTGGTCAGGGAACTGGAAAGTCTTCCCATCATTCCATGCAAATGTGATGGCCCAGCAGCTTTGCCATCTGGGAAATGCCAACTGCACAACCTCGAGTTGCAGTTTGGTGTGAAGTTTTCACGCCTGTAAGAGAAATTGATCATCATTACTTTAGTTCTCTATTAGTTGTGCACAACAATTACAGTGAAGCAGTCACTGGCAATGGAAATCTTAAATCTCAGGCTGCCTCTAATAATGCTCAAATAATATGTATAGAAAAGAAGAAGATGCAAGCAAAAGTAAAAATAAGGATCTCAGATATAATATAGTGTAGAAGTTAAAATATAGTAATAAAATAGAATACAAGGGTAAAAATATAATACTGTAGTAGCATGTGCACAGAGTAATAATAAACTGCAATTTAGATAGGTTGTGCACTCTAAGAGATGGTGGAGATGAATGTGGCCTCTTTAACCAAGGAGAACATAAACATTAACAGTTTCACAACCAGTATATGCATAATGAGAACTAGTAAGGACAGGTAAAAATGGATTGTAAACAGATAACGTTAACTGGATGTAGACAGTAGTATCAGCTGTGCTCTTGCTTGGTTCGAACAAAAACACTGTAAAAAACCCATAACATTTATCAGGGATATCCGCAAAGAGTTGGTTTGGCTTTTGCAAGTAGGTGCAAAAGCTAGTGCTAACCTAGCCAAAATTTTGTTTTTCTTCATTCATTTAAGAATTGTAACTCACCTTATTAACTGCAGCCATTTCCTCTTCTCTTTCTTGTCACTAGGAAAGCGGGGTCGTTTTTTTTTACTCAGATCTGTTTGAACAACGAGGAACACAGCACTGCGGCATATTGAAACGTTGAGGCTTGGACCCAGAAATAGTATTCTGAAAAGGTGTTACGTCACGACTTAAAGACCAGATAACGCTCAGTAGCAACAACCTAATGAGCTTCTTTAATGATAAAATTCTAACTATTACAGACAAAATTCATCACCTCCAGCCTTCAAATACTACTGATTTACCCTCAAACACAAGAACTTTAGAAACAGCTGTAAAACCTGATATATATTTAGACTGTTTTTCTCCAATCGACCTTCTTGAACTAACTTCAACGATTTCTTCATCTAAACCATTAACCTGTCTCTTAGACCCCATCCCAACTAGGCTACTTAAGGAAGTCTCACTCTTAGTTAGCACTTCTTTACTAGATATTATCAATCTGTCTTTATTAACAGGCTATGTACCACAGTCCTTTCAAGTAGCTGTAATTAGACCTCTTCTTAAAATGCCTCTTCTTGATTCAGGCATTTTAACCAACTGTAGAGCTATATCTAACTTTCCCTTTCTCTCTAAGATCCTTGAGAAATTAGTTGCAAATCAGTTGTGTGACTTTCTGCATAACTATAGTTTATTTGAGGATTTTTTTTGCATTAAACTCGTTCAAATCCTATTTATCAGATCAATTTCAGTTTGTACACATTAACCATGAATCCTCCATGCATGTAAAAAGTTAGACAAGGAGTTCCACAAGGCTCTGTGCTTGGACCAATACTGGTCACCTTATATATGCTTCCTTTAAGTAATGTTATTTGGGAACATCCCATAAATTTTCATTGCTATGCAGATGATACCCAATCATATTTATCAATGAAGCCAGATGAATCCAATCAGTTAACTAAACTAAGCATGCCTTAAGGACATAAAGACCTGGATGACCTGCAATTTTCTGCCACTAAACTCAGACAAAACACTCCAAGGAATCTGATCTTTGATCAGGATATGTCCTTTAACTCCAACATAAAACAAATTTCAAGGACTGCCTTTTCTCAGCTACGTAATATTGCAAAAAATCAGGCACATCCTGTCTCAACTTTTTGATGCAGAAAAAGTATTCCACTCATTTGTTACTTCTAGGCTGGATAATTACAATTCTTTATTATCAGGCTGCCCTAAAGACTCTCCAACTGGTCCAGAACGCAGCTGCATGTGTACTGACAAAAACTAGGAAGAGAGATCATATTTCTCTCATTTTAGCTTCACTGCATTGGCTTCCTGTAAAATCCAGAATAGAATTTAAAATCCTTCTCCTCACCTACAAAGCCCTGGTCAGGCATGATCATATCTTAAAGAGCTCATAGTACCCTATTATCCCACTAGAACACTGCGCTCCAATAATACAGGCTTACTTGTGGTTCCTAGAGTCTCTAAAAGTAGACTGGGAGGCAGAGACTTCAGCTATGAGGCTCCTCTCCTGTGGAACCATCTTCCAGATTCCGTCCAAGGGCCAGACACCCAGGCTTAAAACTTTCTTTTTTGATAAAGCTTATAGTCAGGGCCAGCCAGGCTTGCCTCTCTCTCTCTCTCTCTCTCTCTCTCTCTCTCTCTAGCCCCTCCCTCACACACATAAGATGCCATTGTAACCCGGGTCACAAAGGGTTAACAACACAGAAATGCCTCAGCCAATCAGTGTGCAGGTCCACAGCACCGCAGGCAAGCTACACAGCGTACACTAGTTAGACGCTGGGTGACACTGTTGAGAGAGGACCTGCTGCTGAACGGTAAAAATATAACTCAGATAAAACAGTAAAAACACCATATAATGTTGTTAAAACAGAACAGTATAAGCCTGTACTTTGTTGTAAGCTCATAGAGGTGTGTGTGTGAGAGGCTGCTCACTGAAACCTGCCGAGTAACACAGAGGAACTCCCGAATTGGTGAGTCGTACTAAAAGTAAACAATTTAATGCTGCGCCACACGATGCTGGGCTAAGCTGGCTAGCTCAAGTGAATGAGCCTAGAGCTAACAAAAATTAGCATTTAGTGCTGAACAGTGCAATTAGCCGACTGTTGTAGAGCTTAAATAAACTAAAACTGTTTGACAACTCAATTGTAACAAATATAAAGATGTGACATGTGGAGTATTTAATTGCTCAATGTTTTCTGTGGCTGGTAAAGATGCTGAACTGTTAATACTGAAGCAACATACTAAATTATGTTTTGTCGGGTATTATATGTCATTGGTATAATGAATCTGATTTAAAGAACAGAAGACATAAGAATATAGAGTGTAAGATTCACACTGTTGGTCTGTAATTCATGTAATATTGTTTTAATTTAAAAATACCAGGTTAAGATAAAAAATAGTAATTTAGTTCATTTTACTAAGAAATTCATTTACTGTAAAGGTTATTTAAAATGTGTTGATTGTTTACATTATATGTATATATTTTGTTGAGGTTTAAGGAATTAATCATTCCTGACAAATCAGAATGGCAATTGATTAATGATCATTACTGGCCATGTCAATGACTGCAGGTCAGGTTTTTTGAGTCAAAACAGAAAAGTAGTTGAAAAGAATTCAGTGGTTCAAAACCAAAAGAAAAAATGACAGAAGAAATAATTTGTTGCTAAATTGAAACTGAGAAACTGACTTTGTGGAATCGAACTATTAACTGAACTTAAAGTTATTTTATTAATTTCATTTGTTTATTAAAAAGATATTAATAATACAAGGTACCAGTTTGCAGCTTCTTCTCTCATGTGGTCATTTAATGTTGCAAATAGCCATTTCTGCCTGAGAAACTTTGATCCCCTGTTATGGATGGTGAGGACCATGGCTGCAGGGATGCCATGGTGGCGTGGACCTGTGGGCGTCCTGCCTCAACACCCACTCCTGCTATTATTATTATATTTCTATTATTATTGTTATTATTGTTGTTATTTTGCTTCTCTGTGTCTCTCTCTCCCCTCTCCCCCAACCATAAAGGCAGATGCTGCCCACCTAGAGCCCGGTTCTGCTTGAGGTTTCTTGCTATTAAAGGGGAGTTTTTCCTTGCTGCTGTCACCAAGTGGTTGCTCATGGGAGAATGTTGGGTCTCTGTAAATTAAAGAGTATAGTCTAGACCTGCTCTGTGTGAAAAGTGAACTGTTATGATTTGGTGCATGAATTGAACTGATTTGTGATGGACAAGTCACTACCACTGCAACAACATTAGTTAGGTAATGTAAGCATGGCTTAACCCAGATTCACAGAGTATAGGTGTAACTGTTGCTATTTAAGTGTGTTTTCAGTTCAAGAAAGTTAATTGTAACATTTTGGTCACCTAAAAAAGTCTCATTCAGCATTTTATAGTTTATGCAATGCGACTTTTATCCGGAAGCTACTGATCATCTGATCAATCATTTATCATATCTACTCTCTCTCTCACACACATACACAGAATACCCTCATGTTTTTTTTAAGGATTAATCCAAGGAGTTCACCCACATCCTTTTTTACTTGGTGAGTTTACAGTTTATTCAATGCTACTTTGTCTGGAAAACACCAATCATCTCATCAATCATTTATTATGTCGACTTTCTGTCTGTCTGTCTCTCTCTATCTCTCTCACTCTCTTTCCCCCTCACACACACACAGGATGCAATTACTTGTTTTAGGATTCATCACAGTGGAGTATACAATTTTGCAATGACACTTTTTGAAAGTATTTATCATGTTTTCTCACTCTTAACTTTTCTTGATTCCCTCTTACTCATTACACTGCTTTAGTGTTTTTAGGGAGTGGCACACTTGGTATACATATTCAAAGGGAGCACAAAGATGGGTGGTGTGTGATTGATTGTGGTAGGCCAGTCTTGGCCAAAATGCCAGGGCCAATTTTTTTGTCCCAGTCCAACCCTGGCAATAAGTCAAGTGCCTATTTGTGTGATGTATTTCCAGTAACATCCCAAGCCCAAGTGGCTGTTGAGAGTGTGGACATTTATCAGAACTCACTGGGACACACTTGATTAATGGGGACATCCTGTCACTTGTGCAAATACAAATCCTGTACATGGTATAATTGAGCTCACATGATTTGTTGGAACTGTGTAGAATCAGCCATGCAGTACTACAATGTGTTAGATGACAGTAAAAAAAAAAAAAGCCTTTAGGAGCTGAGAGGAGAAATGAAATGAGCAAAAACCTTAAACCACGGAGCCACTGTTAACCTCAATCAGTATTAACAGCAAACATGTAAGATACTCACAACCCAGGAAAACACTAACAAAAAAATCCTACTTACATGGTCAAAGAGTTGTCAGATATTCCCATGAAAGAATTAGCAGGTATGACTTGAATGAAGACATTCTCCACTATCTCCCTGTTAAAAATGTATGAAGAAGAAACATTTTTTACAAGCTAAAAGTTCATGAATTTTAGCTGACAAAAGACACTGAAGTTAATAAGTATATTTAAGTGCTACATACAAAATAAAATCCTCTTGTGTGGACTGAATATACTGTAGTCCAGGAAAGGAAGTGAGACCTGTGTTGGTGATCCCACTGTATTGAAACAAATCTCAGTCAGCAATGCTTAACAAGAAACAGCATTGCATCAGAAATGTCAGCTACTACTTTATCATCTTTATATTGTTTTCTTGTGAAAATATGATATGCAATGATATGCTAAGACTATAATAAGAAAATAAAATTTTACTTACAGGTACTTTAATTTAGGCAGATCCTTAAATGCCTCTGGGTCAATGTATGACAGTGTTTTGATAGCAGTTAGTTGTCTATCGGACACATAAATACATACACACACAAATCTTATTTTCACTTCAAGTCTGGCATAATAAAAATAAATACTTGTGGTAAATCATAATTTTGGCTTACTCATAATTTTAATTCTGACTTACCATTTGTTTTGGGGGGGGGTTGTTGTTGATGTTGTTTTTATCATGCACAACTTTTCATTTTTTATTCCTTGCAGAAAAATGTTCACAATAGTTGAACTCACTGCCACTACACATAATGCTCTGACCAGTTATCTATTGTAAAACGTCTATTTTCTTATGCATGTTTTAAGCAGTACAAGGCAGATAAAAGGGCTTCTCCCTTGAATTATAAATATAATATGGCATTGTGGGCAGTTTAGTACTGCAAGGTCTACTGCAGGAGAGAGGCAGCATGATATGAGACTTCTACAAAAACTGCTCTGTATGAGTATGTGTATTCATGCATGTGAGGGTTCATTTTCATCACAGTGTTCAAAGCGTACATACATGTGGGTGATCCAGGACAGGTTGTGAAAAGAATGCCTTTCAAGATATCTTAAAGTGTCATCATCAGAGATGTATCTAAAAAAAATACACACACAAACACAATACAATAAAATATACAATCTAGACTTAAGTACTGTTTTTGGATATGCAGTGTTTTGCACTTATTGGGCCTAATGATGGCATCCTTCCCTGGCTATTGCTGCTTATACTTATTGTTATTGTTATGATTGTTGTTCTTTTGTCCCCCCTCCCCCTTTCCCTCTCTCTTTCTCTCTCTCAACCCAACCGGTCAAAGCAGATGGCCGCCCACCAAGAGCCGGGTTCTGCTTGAGGTTTCTACCCATTAAAGGGGAGTTTTTCCTTACCGCTGTCGCCAAGTGCTTGCTCATGGGGGAATTGTTGGGTCTCTGTAAATTAAAGAGTACAGTCTTGACCTGCTCTATGTGAAAAGTGCCGTGAGATGACTTTTGTTGTGATATGGCGCTATATAAATAAAAATTGATTGATTGATTGATAATGCAAGAACCACTTGTACAAACTGATTTGTTCATCAGTGGCACGTATACAGCAAGTAATTTAAGCTTAAAGGAAATGGATGATAAAACAAGAACATTCATAAATGAATGCCAGATACTGATAATAGCTGCAATTCATTTCAGAAATGTAAGAGAGTGTCTGGGATGTTAGGAAGTCAAAGACACAGGCAATCAGAAAGCTGGGTAATGTAACAATACATACAGAAATATGAATAGCCTATCAAAACCTGCATATGGACTCTCAGTCAGTGCATGCTCTGCTGTGATGATCCATGTAGGCATGTTTTGGCAAGTCTCAGATCAACTGTCAATAAGAGCTCAGCGCTGCAACCAGAGGCTGGCAGCTACAGACCACTTACCAATAGCCTATAGCCTATTTGTATTGGGTTTTTTGTTTGTTTTATAACTGAGTGTCTCAAATTAGTTGCAAAAGATTTCTTCCTCTTCTTGGTGGCCCTGTAACTGGTGGTGCCTTAGGCGATCACCTAGCTCACCTTTGCCTAAAACAGTCCTGTCACCAAGATAACTAAGAGTACACTTATTGATGCATCCATCTCTTATCCTCAGATGACAGGGCTTATATCAGATTTTTAAAATTTTTTCCCTTTTGTGTCCTGACTGTGTTGCTATAACTTGATTGAGAGGAAAGTGGGAGGAGGAGCTGGGAATGGAGTTAACAGATGCTGTTAACTCCATTCCTGTTACCTGCGGAAGGATGTTCTTGACAGGGTAAACTCTACCTCCTCCTTTGTTGTTGGTTGTTCAATAGTGACTTAAAACCCCTTGAAAACCTTTATTTGCTGACATCCAGTGGTTTCACCAGGCTCACTGATAGCAGAAATTTACTGAACCAAAATAGTTCTTATGTAGGCTCCATGGAAAGAAACTGACAGTGTCTGTCAGTGGCAAACTGTGGCCCTGCACCCTGGGTCTTCAAGACCACATGTGACAATAGAAAAACAAACATAGCAATAAAAAATAATATCCAGAGCCCTGTCACATGGCAGTTCAGCATATTAAAGGTTTCTTTGCCCTAACTGGCTTCACAACACACAAAGGTGATTCCGGAAAACCAGTCACATGAAGCTGGCTATTATGATATCACTAAATTAATTATGACATGAAAATGACTAGACCTATATTATTTTGTGAGAATAAATGAAACAAGCAAATCACATTGATTTATTTGATATATTTGTTTAGCTGGAATGAAAGTAAAATATCTAGAATTAAAGCTGCAAGCAGTGATGAACGGGCCCTCGCACCTCGTGCGTGGAGCAGCAGCTGTGGTATCGCTATTATAGGTTTGTTGACACAGCTCTGAATTTTCAGGACAACCGGACACTATTAAAATGGGTAAAATTTTGTTTCTGGAGTGCAGTACATGACACTGGAGATGAAATATTGGAAATTGCATATACATTTGATGAACTATGTGTCATTTAGGCTTCACTTCCTGTGTTCGTAGACAATATTACATAAGTGAAATATTAATGCACCAGTACATGTACCAGAAGGCAACTGACATGGATTTACATTTTCATGAATATTTGATATTGCATGTAGGAGATAACTATCACTTCCTGTGTCCACTGTGTGACGCTAGAGAACACCCACTAATTATACATGATGTTGCTGTATATCATGTGTAGACCACACCATGTAAATTCCATGTAAATCGGGTGAGGTCTGTCATATATGGCTGACTTCCTGTTGTCAGTAAGTGGAGCTATGACTATGATTCAATACTGACATGTAAATGTGATCAGGCCAGGACTGCTATCAAACATGAGAAATTTGGTTTCTTCAAAATGGCCGACTTCCTGTTGAACTTAGGATATAGCATTAAGAGGCTTTTTTGTGCATCTGGATATGATACATGTGACTGCCAAATTTCGTTCATCTATGTTAAAATTAAAGGTGGGGATTTTGACTGAAATGTTCTAGGGGGTGCCCCTAGAAAAAGTCATTTTGCCACATTGGAGCCCTAGACACATATAAGACAAGTAAATACTGCCCTTCTGACGCGTGTGCCAAGTTTAATGAATTTTCGAGCACCCCTAGCTAGTAACTTATGCCACACAGCTGTACTTGTGAATGGTAAAAGAGTACCAAACCAATAGGAACGGGACTTCACTAAACTGTGGCCAAGGCTCTTAAGCAGCCAGATTGACACTTGCATTACATTCTGGGGAATCATCAGAACCAGTTAACACATGTCATATTGGAATTTTCATTTTTTATGTGGCAGGTTTGTTTAGACAAACCTATTTTAAATGGTTTTTGATATGCTAGATTATTAAGATGAGTGTTTCATCTGAAGAATACTTTGGAAAACAGAAAATGTATTCCTGGAGATAGCCAGGCTTGACAAGAACTAGACAAGAACACTGCAGCATATTTGGCATATTGAGAGTACACAATATAGAGGAGGGTTTTTTTCTACAGTAATTGTAATTTTTTGGTCTACAATCTGTCAAGACATCCACTGCATTGATTAAATGTGGTTAATGTTGTTAACATTTTCTATAATTATACAATAAATGTAGTGGATTGGTTTCTTTCTTTGGGATGGGTTTCATATTGTTTATTTTCTTGGTAAGTGACATTCTCTGATGTTGCTAGTTATGATAATATTAAAAAGAAATGGTTAGTGTTGGGGAAAGAAAATCTTACATGTGAGAAATGTTGGCCAAACTGGCAAAGGCATTCTGAGGAATAGAAGAAAGTTTTGTCTCCACAAGCCACCTAAAACAGAAATGAACAGTCTAGAGGGATTTTTAGGATTTTTTGAAATCAAAGTTAAAAGACTTTGTTACTTACACCTCTTCTGTGCTGGCATGGAAAACAGGCATGATCTCAGCTCCAAAACATGACACACTGCGTATGTTCCAGTCACACTGGCAATGAGTTGGACAATATTCCAGAGGTAGAGTGACCTCAACAGTGATGAAAATGAAAAAAAGGACATTCAAATGAGAATTCATTGTAAGAGCAGTGATTCAGTGGTGGAGACTCCCAGGTTATGCTGCACAGTGAGAAAAGTTTAGACAGAGTACTGGATTTTGGCCAATAGTGGAAGTCTAGCAAGATTACATACACACTAGCACTTCTGGTCAAGACCTTCAAAATAAGAACCTAATTGATAAACATGTTTAATGTTTCCTTATGTAATACAAATTACGACAGCAAAAGCAAAAAAAAGTATATGTAAATTCTAAAGAAAGAATACATACACTAAGAAAGAAACATGTAAAAAAGAAAACAAACTAAAGAATGTAACACAAATGTGATCCTGTCTAAATCTGACTGTCTATAGTCAACTATCCCCCTCCTGCCGTATAGATACCTATACACCATAGAAATATGCAAATTACACATTAAAGGAGGGTATAGAAATTACACTGATTATAACATCAGGTGGTAAAGATGGCAGGTTATAACATATCTGCAGTTCTTTTCCCCTCCTGGGCAATGGGGAGCACACTGTCTAAATTATTCTTCAGCTTGAGTGGTATTTATTTATTAATATAATTAGGGGTCCATGCAGCGAAGCTCACTTCTGGAGACCTATTGTTTTTGTTCTTATTCTAATTCTTCTTTCTTCCTTTCTTTCTTTCTTGCTCGCTTGCAAGAAGCAAGGTCTTATTTTTCTAGGTGGGTTGCAAATTCCACCCACTATTCTGGCACATGATACTCATTGACTTCAAGGTAGCACTGTAAAAATCAAGTTTACATTTTCACAATTATCTCGAAGACGACTTGGCCTGGCATCAAAATTCATTCATTATTTTAATCTTTCAATTCATCCATATCTTTGCTCCAATGGTCTTCAGCTATAATAATGTCAAATTTTGCGACTTCTCAATTTCCTCAAAAACCTATTTTCGAGAACTCGTTCGGAAATTGTTGGGCCACAGATGCAAAAAGTTTATAAATTTCTAGAGGTTTCACATTCCAAAATTCAAAAAATCTAAATAAATCAATTCAGCTTTGTACGTCCTACAGAGCTGAATTTTTTTCAGCACATCCCCTGAATGAATTTGTCTCATTGCAACCTATGGTCAATTCAGAAGTCCGTCACTCTATATTTTTCAAAATATGCAAAATCAATTAACATCTATATCTCCACAAGTCTTCATTCAATTGCAACCAAAATTCTCTTGGACAATCTTTGGATACTAGATATCATGTTTCAAATGGTGTTCAGATCAGTCAAACGATGAGTCTGCAGTGATATAAAATGTCTTAATGTAATTTGTACTGAAAACACAACATTTACTATTTCATCCAATTTTTTGGAGTTTTGTGACATCCCTCTCTCTGCCTTCTGTTTGAGAAGTTGGTTTGGTTTCCTGGCTCAAGAGTCGGGGGCAGGGTTGGAGAGGCCATGAGGAAACTCCCTGCACCTGGGTAGTTGTGGCTTCCTTGTTAACCTCTTTCTCTTGTCTTCCTCCCAGGCCTCCACCAGCCAGATGGGTTAGGGTTTTCCCTGTCAATGAGGCATCAGAGAGCAAAGGGCGGAAGTCATAGCAGCAGAGAGAAAATGGCATAAATCCGAAAAGCCCAATGACTATCAGGGTCTCCTAGCCTCATTCTCCTCCAGTTGCTAAGATTGCTTACCATCAGAACAAGATCTGTGGCACCACAGACACTCAGAAAATGTCCTCTGCTTTTAACTCACTCTTCAATCCACCTCCTCCTCTGCCGTCCACTCCGCTCACTGCAGACATATTGGCCTCGTTTTTTACTGATAAGGTCTCTGCATCAGTAACCAGTTCTCTGAGCCTGACCGACTCAGTCTGCAGCTGCCAGCTAACAGAGCCACAATCTACTCATCTTCCCCTCTGACCAAGGAGGAAGTCTCCAAACATCTGCTGGAGTCTCATCCCACTACCTGTCCACTGGACCCAATACCATCCAACCTTCTACAGACCATTCCCCTGCACTTAACCCCGCAGTCACACACATCAACTCTTCACTTACAACGGGTGTGCTCCCCTACGCATTTAAGCAAGATCGAGTCACCCTGCCTCTCAAAAAGCCTACACTCAACCCAGCCCAGGTTGAAAACTACAGACTGGATTCACTCCTACCCTTCCTATCAAAAGTACTTCAACACACAGAACCAAGTCTCTGAATTGCCTTCTGAATTCCTTTCCTGTATGACCCAAATCAGTCTGGCTTTAAGCGGGGACACTCTGCCAAGACTGCATTCCTCCTCCTTCCAGTTATGGAATCACTACGTTCAGCTGGAGCTGCTGGTCAGTCCTCAGCTCTATTGCTGCTAGGTCTGTCAGCTGCCTTTGACATGGTTAACCACCAAATCCTCCTCTCCACACTCACTGAGCTTGGTATCTTAGGATCTGCCCTGTCAGAGAGATATTTTTGCATCTTGGAAGGAAGAAGTGTTCAAACTGCACAGCTTATCCATAGGGGTTCCTCAAGGGTCAGTGCTCGGTCCCCTTCTCTTCTCAATATACACCACCTCACCTGGCACAATAATTTGCTCCCATGGTTTCTCATACCATTGCTATGCTGACAATACCCAGCTCTTCCTGTCATTCCTGCCAGAAAACCACAAAGTCTTGGCTCAGATCTCATCATGCCTTGCTGATATATCAACATGGATGAAAGAACACCACTTTCAACTTAACCTCTCTAAGACTGAGCTCCTTAGAGCTGGTCCCTCTATACAACAAGACATTAGCATCCAGTTCGAATCAATTCAACTTATGACCACAAAGTCTGCCTGAAACTTGGGTGTCATGATCAATGACCAGCTAACCTTTAAGGCTCATGTGGCCTCAGTTGCTCGGTCATGTCTATTTGCCCTATACAACCTGTCTGTCCACATACACACACAAACTGGTATTTCATGGGGACTTTTACTAACACACACATACAAACACACATACACACTCACAGCCTGTTTTTTCTGTCTTTATGGGGACTTTTACGTATACATACACACACAAACTGGTTTTCCAATCTTTTTGCAATTCAATTTGATTAAATTTTACTTAAATAGTGCCAAATAAATAATAATAATAATAAATAATAACAAAAGTTATCTCAGGGCACTTTTCACATAGAGCAGGTCTCGACCATACTCATTAATTTACAGAGACCCAACATTAAAAATAATATTGGGCACCCCTTTCTGATACCCCGTTTTGTGTCATTGTGCTGCTATTGGGTCCATCCTATACCCGTTACAGTACAATCTGACCAATTATGGATCCAGCGCACGAACCCTCACCGCTGAGTCGCCTTGAAAGGATTGAAGGCGTCCTTCAACAGCATGAGGCCATGATGACAACAGCTGTGGCTGAAACCAAACAGGCAGCAGCAGCCCATGAGCAGGCGCTAACAATGTTAGCTGGACAGCTGCAGCAGTTAACAGCCCTGCTAACCCAAGCCCCTCAAGCCTCTGGGGCTGCTTCTCCTCCTGCTCCGCCTGCTACCGCTCCTGCACTTGCTCCAGCTCCTTTGCCACCCATGGATGCCCCTGAGCCCCGGGTGGGAATCCCGGAGCGCTACGAGGGTGACCGAGAGACCTGTGGCCCTTTCCTCACCAACTGCTCTCTCCTGTTTGCTCTGCAGCCCCGCACCTTCGCCACTGAGGGAGCGAGGGTTGCATTCGTCATCAACCATCTGACGGGCAGAGCTCGGTTATGGGGGACAGCCGAGTGGGAGAGACGGTCACCAGCCTGTGCTTCCTTTGACCTGTTTGCCACAGAGCTTCGCAAAGTGTTTGGCTTGGATACCTGTGGTCCTGAGGCAATCGGAGGTCTGATTGGACTGAAACAGGGCGAGAGAACAGTGGCAGACTATTCCATAGACTTTCGCACCAGAGCCAGCCGAAGCAAGTGGAACAACTCGGCCCTCTGCGACGCATTCCTCAACGGGTTGGCCGACTACATCAAGGATGAACTGGTTTCCCATGACCTGCCCACCACATTGGATGGTGTGGTTGAGTTGGCCACCCGCATCGACCTCCGCATCCAGGCCCGGCGACGAGAGAAGCGTCAAGGGGGAGGCCATCGCCCTCTGCCGTCCCGCTCCCATGGGGGTGCCGTCGCAGTCAACTCTGCCTCTTCTTCAGCTCTGCAGACAGGGGATCCTGAGCCTATGCAGCTGGGACGCACCTCCCTCACCCCAGAGGAGAAGGAGCATCACCGTAAGGCCAACCTCTGCCTTTACTGTGGAGCAGCAGGGCACTTCATCTCCAGATGTCCAGCAAAGAAAAGCCAGGGCTCATCAGTAATGGGGGAGATCCTGGTGAGCCCAACTTCCCTAGTGTCTCCCCGTCCCCAAAGAGCTCTGCTCCAGGCCCGGCTCCTCCTTCCAGACGGTCCCCACACCATGGCTACCTTCATTGACTCTGGGGCTGATGCCTGCATTATTGACGAGGAGCTGGCCCTTCAGTTGGGGCTCGGGCAGGTTCCTTTGCCACAACCGGTTCCCGCTAGAGCCCTAGATGGACACATCTTGGGCAACATCACACATCAAACCTCCCCTGTCCATCTGCTGCTCTCTGGCAACCACCACGAAACAATCCAGTTTCACATCCTGAGCTCACTCCGTCTGCCTCTCATCCTGGGGTATCCTTGGCTCCGTCTTCACAACCCTCACATCGACTGGGTCACGGGGGCCATTCAAGGGTGGAGCCCCTCCTGTCATCTCAGGTGCCTGCAGCAAGCCTCCTTGCCACTTCACTCCCCCAGCCCCAGCTCCTCGCCCGATCTCTCCAGGGTGCCGCCGGAGTACCACGACTTCTGCCTAGTCTTCAGTAAAGCCAAAGCCACATCTCTGCCTCCGCACCGTCCCTACGACTGCGCTATTGACCTCTTGCCTGGGACTTCACCCCCCAAGGGGCGCCTATACTCCTTGTCTGAGCCTGAGAGAAAAGCCATGGAGACTTATATCAATGACTCTCTGGCTGCGGGTCTCATCCGTCCTTCTTCCTCTCCTGCCGGGGTGGGTTTTTTCTTCGTGGAGAAGAAGGACAAGACCCTGAGACCCTGCATTGACTACCGAGGGCTAAATGACATTACTATCAAGAACAGGTACCCGCTGCCACTCATCTCCTCCGCCTTCGAGCTGCTCCAGGGGGCCACCATTTTCACCAAGCTCGACCTGCGTAACGCCTATCACCTTGTCCGCATCAGAGAGGGAGACGAGTGGAAGACGGCCTTCAACACCCCGACAGGGCACTACGAGTACCTCGTCATGCCATTCGGCCTCACCAATGCCCCCGCCGTCTTCCAGGCCCTGGTAAATGACGTTCTTCGAGACATGCTCAACCGGTTCGTCTTTGTCTACCTGGATGACATTCTCATCTTCTCCCAGTCCAGAGATGAACACATTCACCATGTCCAAGCCGTCCTCCAGCGCCTCCTTGAGAACTCCCTGTTTGTTAAAGCTGAGAAGTGTGAGTTCCATGCCTCCTCAGTGTCCTTCCTGGGGTACATAGTTGCAAAAGACAGTTTACAGTTGGACCCAGCTAAAGTCTCTGCCGTCACCTCCTGGCCTGTTCCTGAGTCCCGCAAACAGCTTCAGTGCTTCCTGGGTTTTGCCAATTTCTACCGCCGCTTCATCCGCAATTACAGCTCCGTGGCAGCTCCTCTCACCGCCCTGACCTCCTCCAAGGTGCCTTTTCAGTGGTCACCTTCCACTGACAAAGCCTTCCAAACTCAAGACACAGTTCACCTCAGCACCCATCCTTCAGATGCCCGACCCTGATCGCCAGTTCATTGTGGAGGTGGATGCCTCTGATGTGGGGATAGGGGGTGTCCTGTCCCAGCGCTCTGCCACTGACCAGAAGCTCCACCCATGTGCCTTCTTCTCTCGGCTTTGTCGCCTGCTGAGAGGAATTATGATATTGGCAACAGGGAGTTGCTGGCGGTGAAGATGGCTCTTGAAGAGTGGCGGCATTGGTTGGAGGGTACCAAAGAGCCTTTTCTGGTCTGGACTGACCACAAGAACTTGGAGTACATCCGATCAGCTAAAAGACTGAATTCCCGCCAAGCCCGTTGGTGCCTGTTCTTTGCCCGGTTCAACTTCACCCTCTCCTACCGCCCTGGGTCTCGTAATGCCAAGCCCGACGCCCTGTCCGGGCAATTCCAGAGAGTGGAGGAATCTGGAGAGAGGCCAGAGTCCATCCTCCCTGGGTCCTGTCTTATCGCCGCGGTGACCTGGGACATCGAGGAGAGGGTGAGAGCAGCGGCTGAGGGACAGCCTGGTCCCAGCTCCTGCCCGCCAAACTGCTTGTTCGTCCCTCCAGCCTTGAGGTCAGAGGTGCTGCAGTGGGCCCACTCCTCCAAGCTCTCCTGCCACCCTGGTGCTCGACGGACACAGCACGCCCTCCTCCAGCGCTTCTGGTGGCCCAGCTTGAAAGAGGACACCCAGGACTTCGTCAAAGCCTGCCCGGTCTGTAATCAACACAAGACCTCCCGCCGGGCCCCAGCAGGACTTCTGCAGTCTCTTCCTGTTCCCCACCACCCATGGTCCCACATCTCCATGGACTTTGTGACAGGCCTTCCCTCTTCTGAAGGCCATACTGTCATCCTGACCATTGTGGACTGCTTCAGTAAAATGGCCCACTTCGTGCCTCTGCCCAAGCTCCCTTCAGCCAAGAGAACTGCTCAGTTGGTCCTGCTCCACATATTCCGTCTTCATGGCCTCCCTGTTGATGTGGTGTCAGACCGTGGGCCTCAATTTGCCTCTGTTTTTTGGAGAGAGTTCTGCAGTCTCCTGGGTGCCACCGCCAGTCTGTCCTCCGGCTTCCACCCTCAGACCAATGGGCAAACGGAGCGCATGAACCAGGAGTTGGAAACGGCCCTGCGGTGCATGGCCTCCCAGAACCCCTCCTCCTGGTCCTCACAGCTGTTGTGGGTAGAATATGCCCACAACTCCCTCATCTGCTCTGCCACCGGCCTCTCTCCTTTCCAATGTGCATACGGCTATCAACCACCGTTGTTCCCCACCCAGGAGAAGGAGGTTTCCTGCCCGTCTGTCCAAGCCTTCATCCGCCGCTGCCGCAGAACCTGGCTCCAGGCCCGTTCCATCCTCCTTCGGTCTGTGGACCGCTACACTGCCGCTGCCAACCGCCGCCGCACCCCTGCACCTACTTACCAAGCGGGTCAGCGAGTGTGGCTCTCCACTCGAGACCTGCCCCTCCGCGTGGAATCCAGGAAGATGGCACCTAAACACACCTAAACACACTTCACTATACAGAAAGTCATCAATCCCGTTGCAGTACGGTTGAAGCTCCCGCGCTCTATGCGCGTCCATCCAACCTTCCATGTCTCCAAGGTGAAGCCGGTCCATGACAGTCCCTTGGTCCCTGCAGCACCGCCACCACCTCCTCCACGCATTGTTGACGGGGGTCCGGTCTACACGGTGCACCGCCTGATGCGCTCCCGCCGGCGGGGGAGAGGCCTTCAGTACTTGGTGGACTGGGAGGGGTATGGCCCAGAAGAGAGATCCTGGGTTCCTGCTCGTTTCATCATTGACTCCAACCTCATTGCTGATTTTCATCGGTGTCATCCTGACCAGCCAGCTAAGATGCCTGCCCGTCGGGGAGCCCGCACTTTGCCTCCACCAGACTGGCCTCTGGGGGACCGTTCCTTGGGGGAAGCTACAGATGATGCCTTCCTGGTTTCTGATCAGCTTGTCTTCGACCATCGCTCCTCGTCTCTGCCCCGGTAAACCCACCAGCCTTCTGTCCCTGACTCTGAGTTCTGCCTGCCTGTTCCCTGGTCTTTGTCTGCTGTGGGAGTGGAAGATCGGGGTTCAATTTCCGGTGGAGTCATACTCCTTAGAACTGTGTTTCTCCGACCGTGCTTATATTGCCTTGACATCGTGTGAAATAAAGACTACTAAGTTTATACCAGTGTCATTTGTGCTGCTATTGGGTTCATCCTATACCCATTACACGTTTAACATCGAAATGAGGAGAAGTACCATTAACTAGAGAGACACTGCTGTTGATATTTTTGTAGAGTGTGTGAACCATCTTTCTGAAATTTTCCTCAAAGCAAAAATGAATTACAGCTTCACTTATGAATGGGTGTTCCACAGTATCGAAGGCTTTGTGAAATTAAATCCGAATAATCTAATATATCTAGAATTAAACAGATATTATTGCTTATGTGTCTGTCCTTCATAAACCCAGACTGAGTAGGTGATATAATTTCATTCAGAGAGGGTTTCAGTCTTTTAGCATAAAGTAAAGCGAACAATTTATAATCTGAATTTAATAATGATATGGGACGCTAATTATCTAAATATAAATTATCTTTGTTTGGCTTAGGGATTAGAGCAATGAGGCCTTGTTTCATTGATTCAGTTAGCTCTCTGTTCTCAATACATTCATTAAAAACGGTCAAAATCATTTCTTTAATGTCCTCCCAGAAAGTTCTATAAAATTCAAATGGCAACCCATCGCGTCCAGGGCTTTTGTTGGAGGGGGGCTTTCTTGATAACAGCATCAAGTTCATTAATAGTTAAAGGACTTTCACATAGTTCAATACTTTCTTGAGTTATCTTAGAAATAAATGAACAGGCTTTATCAAAGAAGGAGCTGCAAGAAAAGTCAAAAGAAGAAGTATATAATTTTTGGTTGTTGGGCTTTGGCTACAAGTTTGGCTATCAGCAATAATTAACGATTATCTTTGATAATCGTTAATTATTAAAATCAATAAAATTATTAATAAGAATTAATAACGGGGCACCACCCTGGACTCAGTCTCAAAGTGTACTAATCTATGAATTTGGGACTTTGATTAATAATTAATTTAATAACTATAAACAAAATCACCATATCAGTAGTTAGTTATGGTTGAAGGATTTGGAGTTCTTTACAGAGCAGAGGTTGGCAAAACTCATTCTTGTGCAACATTAAAACAGACAACAGGTATATCCAAAAGCATTTATTTAACAAAGGGTAAAAGCAAAACACACAATACTAATCTAGCTAAGTGTACCTATATACAAGTGTGAGTGTGTGTGAGTGCGTGTGTGTGTGTGTGTGTGTGTGTGTGTGTGTGTGTGTGTGTGTGTGTGTGTAGGGAAGACAATAGCAAGATGGCTGCATTCACCTGGTGACTGAGCACATGGCATGCCGACAATTTGGCTAATAAAGGGAACTACAGAGATAAAAGGCCAGACCATGTGGTGTCTTGAACCACATGTGCTGCCTGAACCAAAGTTTGCCAAACTAGGTTTTAACCTCTTAACTGTGTGATTCTCTATTCAAGGCCAATTTCTGTATGCTAAAGGTGCCAGGTTAAAACAAGGTTAGTTGCATGCAAGGCCTAGTTACTGGATGTAACATGTGTTAAGCATGTTATCATTAACGGTGTGGCCTCTAGCGGTGTGGCTATGCAATAACCTGACTATGAACAACAAGGACATCACAACAATAGTTCAATGAATAACCTTAGCCAAATCAATACATGTACAGTACATTGATTAAGTTAAACATTCTTGCTTAGCCGTGCTATGCTTCACTATGTTGCTAGGCTATGGCCAGTTGTTACCAGTCCATGAAGAAAGAGATGCTTTGTGGTGCACTGCTTCTTAGCTGGTGAATCTGTGGAAGAGACAGGCTGAGAAGGGTTTGGCTCCAAACCTGAAAGGATGCAGAATTATCTGTGTTGGTCTGGTGCTCCAGTCGTGCAGGTCAGAGGGCCCAGGTCCAGTCCTCTGTGTAGAGTTAGTGGGAAGCTGACTCTGTTTCATGGCTCCTGTACTTGTACAACCAACCAGCAGACTTGTGTGGTAGCTGCTGGCACTAGAAAACTTAGTTTCTGAGTCTTAGGCAGGCTCTCGCGTCTTCTGCCGTAAAGAAAGAGTTCTGTGTGTGTCTGCTGTGAGAAGGCCACATAAGAGAGCAGAGAGAGCTGTGAGGAGAAAAAGGGGCTGAGAGATAAGAGGGGAATATCTAGTTTTGATGACCTGGATCCATGGGTGGAGCTTCACACTTTGTGTGCGAACCCCCAGGGCTCAGGTTTCTTGGAGTATTGAAACATGTGGTCCACATGTAGTCCCAACATGCTAAAAATTAAAAATAAAAGCTGCAATTGTTTTCTTATCAGAGGTAAGAGTGTTATTGACATATAATGAAGAAATCTTTTTAGTTTCTGGTTGAGGTTTCTTCCCGTTAAAGGGGAATTTTTCCTTACCGCTGTCGCCAAGTGCTTGCTCATGGGGGAATTGTTGGGTCTCTATAAATTAAAGAGTACGGTCTAGACCTGCTCTATGTGAAAAGTGCCCTGAGATGACTTTTTGTTGTGATTTGGCGCTATATAAAATTGATTGATTGACTGATTGACTGAGATAAGTCAGCCTTGAACCATGTAAACCATGAATCTGATAAGTTTGGATATACAAACCTAAATGCATCTATTAATGATAGGTGACTACAAAAATTTTTAATAACTAAATTTAAGTTATTTGTTCTGCCTCTTGGGGGAGATCTGTAAATGTACAAATCTAGGGCCTCATTGAAGTCACCGCCAATAATGAGTGTGGCTGAGGGAAATTTATTTTTTAGAGTGAGTATCTTGGTAGACAATTCTTGAAGGTGCGTGTTATTTAAAGTGGTCCTACTAAAACCATAAACATGGGCTAAACATTAACAAATCACCAATTTGAATAACAATTAAAATCCGTCCATTGAAAGCTGAGATTCAATAATAGATCCACTGAAGTTACGGTCAAATAAGATCAAAATGCCCCCTGAGTGATTAGAACCATGACAAAGAAGCTTTGATTGTGCCAAAATGTTTCATCTCTTTGACAAGAATGTGTTTCTTGTAAAAAATAAATATCTTTTTTTTGTGCTTTACAGAACAAAAATAAGGCTTTTCTTTTGGTTATTTCTCTTATCACTCGTACATTAAAAGAACAACAAGAAAGAAAGAATTGTGACATAATACTAAAAAAAAAGAACAAAATTACCTTGTAGGTATAACTTGAATGTGTGTAACCTTTTGAAAATGTGGAAAAAAGTGCAAAAACTTTTAATTTTTAATGCACCCCTGAATTAAATTGTGCTGCAGACATGGTATAGCAAAATTGAAAAAGAGAGATATTTTCTCCAATATTATGAAGGAAATCATGGGATGAAACTTCTTGACAGCTGAAGACAAAAAATAAAGTAAAAAGTACTAAAATTAATGAGTACTGCCCCCCAACAAGACATTAAAAAAAGGAATAGGGAGTATAGTATCTTTCATTGGCTTAGCCCAAATATAGAGGAATTCATTCAGGCTCTTTTTCATTGGACAAAAATTAAGGTCAGTAAATGAACAGACTCATTAGGAAAGAATATTAGTTATCTTGCAAGAAGTAGTTGCAGGCTAGGAGGCAAGTACTGTATAGAAAGTGACTGGTGCCTCCTTCCGATAATAAAAAAAAAATAGATATATATATAGAAATAAAACAGAAAATGTATCTGACCTTTCTGAAAAAGTCCAGTGCCTTCTCTCCAAATAGTACAGATAAATGCAAAGTTCTTGAGTCCCATCAAGTCCTCAGAGATAAGTGTCTCCACAAACTGACAATGACCTCAGTCATCACAAACCTCAGCAAATGAACATAATCAACCCTCCTCTAAGGGATTCTCCTTTAAAATAAAGTTAATCTCCATTTAATGATTCTCTAAATAATAGAGATCATTCAGAAACATCAGTGGAGAGAGCATAGTATATCAATTAGAAACCTTAGCATACGGTAAGGCAGCTGTAGAACCACCTGGTGCTGTGGTGACATCTTGTCCTCCTTCTAGCTATGATAGCGAATGGACCACTGTAGCCAGCCAGCTTCCCTTCTTTTCTCACTCTCACGGGGTGTGCGTGATAGAAACTGTACAATAAAGCATCGAAGTTGTGTATTAGTATCACTTCTGCTGCTCTTATCCTTCTTGGGCCCAGTTCAATGTGCCACATCCACAGAGTTTTGGAGGGAATCCTTAATCCCTGGTGAGATTCTCGACAGTAGATCAATCACGGTCATCTTGACATTTTGGCTTTCTTGTTCTGGTACACCGGATATCTTCAAATTCCATCTTCTCTTGTAGGCATACATTTCATTTACCTGTTCTCCTAGCACATTGTTCTCTGTCGTTAGTGATTTGACCTTCTGCTCCAACTCTGCCATGTTAGTAGTGAGACCCCTCACCTGCTCTCTCGTATCTCCAACAGAAGTGGATAGAGTGCGGATGGCGTCAGTGTTCTCATTGACACATTTCTCAATACACTATAGTTTCTCGAGAAAAGAGTCTGATTCTCACCTATCTTGTTGTTTGCGGCGAGCAGGGTATTGTTATGTTGTTGTTTCACGTAGTCGTGTACACGTTTTACTGTCTCCACTGCATCTCCATATCTACTTCCTCATTTACTTGGTTTCCATCATCCATTTCGTTCAGTCTTCCAGGCAAATGTAATGTTGAGTTAAAGTTAAGCTAGCAAGAGCAAATCGTTAACAAGCACAATTTCTTTAAAAAAAGTAGCAAAAATTTGGTCAGAAGCGTATTAAAGAGTTGTCACTGAAATCACTTCTTCATCAGGCAGCTTTTTTCAGTTGTTTTAACATCCAATGGGGAAATTAAATCCAAGTTTTTCACTAAGTGATAGTCTGCTGCATACAAGAGCGTCTTACTCCGGTGCCATCTTGGGCATCCCCTGCCCGGAAGCTCCGGAAGCTAGAAACTTTTTTTGGCATATGCTGTAACTGCCCGATTTGCATCACTGCCTGATTTGCATTGTGCATGTGCATCATCTTTGACAGCTACATATGGCAACTCCATTTGGACAAACAAAATTAGAGTGGAGTTTAACAGTCCTCTGTCACTGCTCGATAACTACTGTACTACTACATCAACAACAACAAAAAGGTTTTGAGTATTATCAGCTTTTGAGAGATTACATCTCTAATGGTGTATTCCACCTCAGCCTATCCATCCATAAGGTTAGAGTGCTTCAGATCACATCTAACATCCGTCTGTTCTGAATTACTTTGTAAGGAAAATAATTTGCAAGATATATGTTTAAGTTTACATCTCCCTTGTACAGATTGATGTTGTTTACATTTTTTTTGTTTATTTTATTTTATTAATATGTTATTAGTTATTGATGTTTGAATATACATGGAAGGTGTTAAAATTATCATTTGTGTGTCAGCGTGATGATATGAAAGATGTATCTTTGTACAATATATCAAATTCAAATTCAAATTCAAATAAGCTTTATTGGCATGACAGATCAGAAACCTACATTGCCAAATCAGTACAGCAAATTAAAAACACTGACAGATGATTAATAATCATACAATAATATGAAAATATAAACAATAATATTAAATACAATATAATAAAAGGCATTTTTACAGATGTAATCACACAGAAACATTTACTACAGAGCTTGTTTCTCTCAGATTATGACGAGATGTAATATATTTTGCAGCTATTACTGCACATTGACTTTTCTCCCCACAAAAATAGGACAGTTTCTGGAGATCAGGGAGGTGGATAAATTCAGGATATATATGATTCATTTATTTATGTATTTATTTATGTATTTATACATACATATATATATATATATATATTTTTTTTTTTTTTTTTTTAAATTACATTTGTGCATGTGCGACGCAGATTGGGCAGTGAGAGTGCATGCGCGAGTGTAAATGGTATAATTTGAACATTATAAATAAATATATATAATATATATTGTACAAAGATACATTAACTTACTGGCGTCAATTTGTTGAAGCTTTGATAAATTAACAGAGCAACATCAATCCAGAACTCCTGAGAGTAAATACATTCATAGAATAACTGAAAAATTGATTCAATTTCTGTTTTACAGAAGGGGCATACTGGAGAAATATCTACTTTAAATTTATGCACTAATTTATTGCAAGGGTAATATCTATGTGATTCCTTAATTAATGTGAATTTCTTTTGGAATGAGGAATTTATTGGGGTCTGACCTAACTTTCTTTGCTGAGATTTCTGGAAAAGTTAGTTTACATAAAATAGTTTCCATAAAAGAGTCGATTTGGGAAAACAACTGGTCTGAGGTCAGTATTTTTCTCATATGACGATTATTACACGTACAATCTGATAGGTCTATAACACCAGCTAAGAGTTTGTGCATTTCTACACTTTTAGGGCCATGCACTTTTGATGAGAGACTTTGTTTAAACACATTTAATGCTTGTTATTGACGATGTTCACATCGTCTATGCATTTCCACTTTATTTTTTTTGTGTGATGCGGCTGATATCATGCAGCCTAAAAGCACAGATAGGTTGCACAACTGCTTTTGTTTTGTTAATATTCATTGTTTTGTTAACATTATTTTGAAAAGATGCTTTACTAAATTACACAGTGATTAATGCAGAAATAAAAGGAATATGATGACACAAGGCCACTGAATGGATAGTTTTTTATTTGTCCATGTCACAACACACACTTCCTTTTAGGCTATCTGCACCTGTGGTGAATGTAGCATGAAGAATGAAGTCTGAGCCTCTCTCACTCTTACCGCAAGCACCTTCCAGCATCCTACATTCTCCAAGGGCCTCCTACCTTGCTCTCCCCATTCCCCCTACGTGATGACTTTACTGTTGTAGGGCCCTACTGACTATCACTCTAACACTCAACTGTCATCAACTCTCACATTATAGCTGCTGTTGGATGTTTGGGATATTGTCACCCTGATGATGGACATAAACACTGATTGAGATTAGTTTTTTTAATTCATACATTATCACAGACAAATGTTTAGTCAATCATTAATATGATTATGATTAGATGGATATGTCACTTGCCAGTTTATCCTGAAGAGGACCCAAGTCCTTCTCCCATTTCTGTCCTGGGCAAGCATACAGATGGTCCTTCCTTGCTCAGATGTGCAATATTGGTAGTCTTGAAGAGATACCACCTTGGTCAGTCCACGATCTGATGACACACCAAAAATATTTGTGTCCATCACCAGTAATAGGAATTTAAAATCTAAGTATTGCTGGACTTGGCACCCTAAAATTTGGTTTAATAAAGGGCAGCGGCAAACAGAAAAGTCTTCAGCTGTGATTTAAAAGAACTGAGAGTTGCAGCAGACCTGGAATTTTCTGGGAGTTTGTTCCAGATATGTGGAGCATTAAAACTGAAAGCTGCTTCTCCATGTTTAGTTTTTACTCTGGGGACAAAAAGCAGACCTGTCCCAGACGACCTGAGAGGTCTGGATGGTTCATAATGTAGAAGCAGATCAGAAATGTACTTTGGTCCTAAACCATTCAGTGCTTTATAAACCAACAGCAGTATTATAAAATCAATTATTTGACAGACAGGAAGCCAGTGTAAAAATCTGAGAACTGGAGTTATATTATCCACTTTCTTGGTCTTAGTGAGGACTCGAGCAGAAGCACTCTGAATCATCTGCAGCTGTCTGATCGATATTTTAGGGAGACCTGTGAAGACAGCATTACAGTAGTCAAGTCTACTGAAGATAAATGCATGGACAAGTTTTTTCCAAATCCTGCTGAGACATAAGTCCTTTAATTCTTGATATATTTTTCAGATGATAGTAGGCTGACTTTGTAATTGTCTTAATGTGGCTGTTGAAATTCTGGTCTGAGTCCATGACTACACCAAGATTTCTGGCTTGGTTTGTGGTTTGTAACATTATCGACTGAAGCTGAGTGCTGACTTTTAATCGTCCTTCCTTTGCTCCAAAAACAATTACTTCAGTTTTATCTTTGTTTAACTGAAGAAAATTATGGCACATTCAATCGTTGATTTGTTCAATGCACTTACTTGTTTTAGACCATAGTCTCCTGGTGATATGGTTATGTAAATTTGTGTGTCATCATTTCTGTGTCAACTGTGGTAACATATTTTGTTGTTTTCTATAATCTGAGCTAGTGGGAGCATGTAGGTGTTGAACAGAAGAGGACCCAGAATGGAGCCTTGGGGAACTCCACATGTCATTTTTGTCCGCTCAGATGTGTAATTACGTATAGACACAAAGTAGTCCCTGTCCATTCTTCTTTGGCTCCAAAAACAATTACTTCAGTTTTGTCTTTGTTTAATTGAAGACAATTCTGGCACATCCAATCATTGATTTGTTCAATGCACTTACTCAGTGCTTGTATTGGACCTTAGTCCCGTGGTGATATGGTTATGTAAATTTGTGTGTCATCCGCATAACTGTGGTAGCATATTATGTTGTTTTCCATAATCTGAGCTAGTGGGAGCATGTAGATATTGAACAGAAGAGGCCCCAGAATGGAGCCTTGGGGAACTCTGCATGTCATTTTTGTCTGCTTAGTATTGTGCCAGAAAGTCCCACCCAGTTTTCCATTCTGTCTAGTAATGTGTTGTGGTCAACCATGTCAAATGCGACACTGAGATCCAGTAATACTAACACTGTTATTCTGCCACTGTCAGTGTTTAAGTGAAGACCTTAACAAGAGCAGTCTCAGTGCTGTGGTGTGGTCGAAATCCTGACTGGAAGACATCAAAACAGTTTAGTCCCACAAAGTTGTTCAAAGTTGTTGGGCCTATAGTTGCTCACACACAACAGTTGCAGGAAAAGCAATTTCACTGCTATTCCACACAAACTAGTCATTTTTCATCCAATTTGAGACAGTCTCATACCAAATCACTGATTCTACTAGCAGTCATGGCACACAACATATGCTTTTTTATGTGTTTCCAGCAATTTCACTGATATTCCACACAAACTAGTCATTTTTCATCCGATTTGAGCCAGACTCATCCCAAATGCTTAATTCTACTAGCAGAGTCATGGCACACACAACAGTTGCAGGAAAAGCAATTTCACTGCTATTCCACACAAACTAGTCATTTTGCATCTGATTTGAGCCAGACGCATCCCAATTGCTTAATTCTACTAGCAGAGTCATGGCACACACAACAGTTGCAGGAAAAGCAATTTCACTGCTATTCCACACAACCTAGTCATTTTTCATCCGATTTGAGCCAGACTCATCCCAAATGCTTAATTCTACTAGCAGAGTCATGACGCACACAACAGTTGCAGTAAAAGCAATTTCACTGCTATTCCACACAAATTAGTCATTTTTCATCCAATTTGAGACAGCCTCATACCAAATCACTGATTCTACTAGCAGTCATGGCACACAACATATGCTTTTTTATGTGTTTCTAGCAATTTCACTGCTATTCCACACAAACTAGTCATTTTTCGTCAGATTTCAGCCAGTCTCATCCCAAATGCTTAATTCTACTAGCAGAGTCATGGCACACACAACAGTTGCAGGATAAGCAATTTCACTGCTATTCCACACAAACTAGTTCTAATTATTCATCAGATATGAGCCAGTCTCATACCAAATCACTGATTCTACTAGCGGAGTCATGGCACACACAACATATGCTTTTTTATGTGTTTCTAGCAATTTTACTGCTATTCCACACAAACTAGTCATTTTTCATCCGATTTGAGCCAGACTCATCCCAAATACTAGCAGAGTGATGGCACACACAACAGTTGCAGGACAAGCAATTTCACTGCTATTCCACACAAACTAGTCATTTTTCATCCGATTTGAGCCAGGCGCATCCCAAATGCTTAACCCTCCTGTCGCCCTTCCTGTTCCGTACACACCCGATGTCCTCTCGCGCCGGGTCAAACCGACCCACAGCTCCAAGGACGAGCAGCCGGAGAAGTTGGCACACGCGGGGCAGCACAGGAGCGCACAGCCTCCGCATACACATCCCTCCTGTCGCCCCTTCCCGTTCCGTACACACCCGGTGTCCTCTCGCGCCGGGTCAAACCGACCCACGCTCCAAGGACGAGCAGTGGGAGGAGTTGGCACACGCGGGGCAGTACAGGAGCGCACAGCCTCTGCATATGTATTTCTCGCAGCCACGGCAGACGTTGTGCGTTTTACAGTCCTTCTTGGAGGGACAGACCTGACACCTCTTCCTCTTACTCGCAGGGATGGGCGGTTTGACAGGGGCCCGGGCCCGGGCGTGGACCTGGGCCTGGACCTGGGTCGAGGCGGGAGGCTCAACCCCCAGCGAAGGAGCAGACACGGAGTAGCAGCTAGCAGCACCTTGCCTAGCTGCTCGAGAAACACCCTCCTCTTGTTGCGCTTGCCGGGCAGCCAGTCGGGGTTGAGCTCTCTCCATATCACGAAGGCGTTGTAGGAGGACACGTCGAGAACGTTGTGGAAGACGGCGAGGGGCCAGCGCGCCGTCATCCTCCTGCAGCTGTAGGTGGCGACGACTTTGTCCAGGTTGTCCACGCCGCCTTTGTTGGAGTTGTAGTCCAGAACGACGGCGGGCTTCTTGTCGGCACGCTGCCGCCGGCCTACGACATCTGCGGTCCGCGCGTGGAACGTGCTGAGCAGCAACACGTTCTTGTTTTTTTGATTCAGGCACGGTCACATTTATCAGCTTTTCTAAAACATGGGTTTTAGAAATTCTTTTTTCTCATCATATAGAGAAGGAAAAAAGAGAGGGGTTGCAATATTAATTTCAAATTCGGTTTGCTTCGAAGTGGTCTCGGAACATAAAGATAAGGAGGGTAGATTTGTTCTGGTAAAGGGCAAATTGGAACATAAAAAAGTCACTCTGTTCTATTCAATCTGATTTCCATAGAAGCATATGGTACCCTCATATGTGCAGGGGATTTTAATATGCTTCTGAACCTAAAATTAGACACAACTAACAAAACAAGAAGAAAGAATCCCTTAGAAAAAGAATGTCTAATGTCCTATTTCTGCAACAGAATCTGAAAGTTCAGTTTGACTTTGGCTGTCTATAGAAGAATGGACCGAGAAATGCAGTCCACCTGTGTGCTCCTATTTGCATCAGTGCCGCTCATATTTTGTTAAATTTGTATATCAATTTTTAAAAAGCTATACATCTGAAAAAATAAACAAACAAAAAAAAACAATGCAATAACTAAAAAAAAGAGCCAGTTCAAATGTGGGATATATGCTTGGGATAATAAAAGACAAATTCAACTTATAGTTTCTTTTATCAGACATGATGAATTTTTATTGTGATGTAATCACATCATATGCATCAATTGTACATGCTTGGAATCCAGCATCATTTTCAGAAATTGTTGGTAAATTAATTAAGCAGTGCAGGTTCCTGAAGTCTTGTAGTCACAGTGAAGTTATCAGGCTTGGCACCATCATGTCTATACAAAAGTCAAACCAAAACCTGTGCTGGCAACCCATGCTACAGGGCTGGGCTGATGGATAAACAGTTCATCATTACATACAGTAGGTAGTTTCATAGAAATATATACAATATGAAATTCAGTACAATGACTTTGCTACAAAAAGCTGATTCTCTTCATCTGCCATCATACATACATTTTGGATTTAAGAACATTCTCTTACTCTTAGAAGATTGTCAGATCCTCCATTTGATAATATTCCTGTTATATGTATATGTCATTTATGATCCAGGTGTGTGTTTGCAGTGAGATGAGGATAAAAAGCTGGAGTTGGTGGAATGCATCCGGCCAGCGTCACTCCTGATCTTAGATGAACCTCCTACCTTGACCTCTCAGGGAGCTGCTTTCCTTTAGCAGGAAGGGTCATGTTGTCATTGCTACACGCATGCCAAGATAAACACAGCCAACTGAAGACTTTTCCACATTCGACCGGACTGCCTGCTTTGCTTTCCTGACTAAATGATTTAGTACGATTTACAGCACTGCGCTGGTGCTGATAGGTGGTGTATGCTGAAGTAGGAGTCCTCAAACTTTTGAGAATGTTTCAACAAATCTGGTGAGTCCGAGCTGCGAGAGTAAGAAATTCTATCTTTCATGAGAGCAGAAAATGAAAACAGATATTGAAATCTGTGTCTCTGACCATGGATGTGCCTGCTCTGGAATTCTCACAGATTTTACAGACACCCTGTGTTGTCTCCAGGACCTGGCTCATCTGGGAAATATTAGAAAAGGCCATCTGTGAAAAATCTACAACTGCTACATGTTTGTTCAAATAATTAGCTTAACTGAAAGATCAGCAGTGTTGAAATATTGTGAGTCAGGTTGTGGATCTCACTGACTTTTTGATTTAGGATAGAAAAATGAAGCAAAATACAATATGCTATCCCTTTGCTATAGAAACTGAGAGAGCACAGTCAAAAGCTTTTCAGATGTGTATTTGTTCAGTCCTAGTTAAATGTGTGTAATAATGTGATGGTAACCTTTGTAAGTCTAATACCACAGTGTGACAGTGGAAAGTAGAATATGCAGCCAGGGAATTTTCTCATGCTCAGGAAGTTGTTCAGATTGGGCAGATTATGGCTGAATGAGACTGGATGATGAAACACAGGAAACCACAAGCCCTCCAATAAACTGGCCGGGGAGCCTGACTGACAGCTGTTTTACCCATTTAGAGCTACACTTGGTGGACTAAGATCCACTTTGACTATTTGTGGTGTGAGGGAATTGCCTGCCTGACCAAGACAGGAAAGTGCACAAACAAAGTGACTTCACACCTGGAATGCTCAGATGTTGAGACATATTTCACACTGAACTAGCTCTCATTTCATTTTATAAAATATATTTATAAATGTATTTCATTGTTGAAAAAGCCTTGTAGCGACAAATTTAGTGAGTTGGCAAGTTGTATTTTTAATAAATCTGACATAGCAATCAGCGGTTGAAAGTAGCTAAGTACATTTACTCAAGTACTGTATTTTTTGTACCATACAGCTTTGAGGCACTTGTACTTTACTTGAGTATTTCCATTTGATACCACTTCCATTCGATACTCCACTACATTTCAGAGGGAAATATTGTACTTTTTTTGTATCAAATTGTTGCAGAAAAAGGTACCAGAGCAAAAAACTCTCTCTTGAAAATAAAAAGGGAGTCAGAGGTCCAAGCAGCAAAGTGTTCTTTTATTGCCGGCAAAAAAAGGGGAGCAAGTAGCACTTTTACAAAGAACCAAATCGCTCCAAAGGTTTTTTCTTTGGGGCATTGTTTTTATGTCCTTGGGTCGGCTTAGGTCACACCTTATCATCCACCCTCCCTAATTTTTGACCAATTATTATGTTACTTTTATCTCCGTCACTCGTTGTTGGTCAAAACTCTTCAAAACAGGTTTTGAGCTGTTTGAGGATATGTACTGGCATATTCAATTCTACCTGATTATATCCAATTTTTATATATAAGTATTGGGAATCATTTTACACCATTATTGCCAAGTTGTCTTCTGGCCTCTTATTTTTTTTTATAAGTTATTCTAGTCATTTTACACCCTTATTTCTTGATCTCCTCCAGAGAGTATTTTTTTTAGAAGGTGAAGACTTTAATGCAGACCCAAGCAAAGTGACATGTAATACAAACACACTCAAATTTCTCCAGTGTATGATTATGATTCTTCTACCGTGCCTCTATACATACATTGTGATTAAATATGGTTCATGAGATTATAACTACACCAATACAAATTGTATCACACTAGCCCTTATTGCTTATAAACTTATAAAATCAATCTGCATAGCTTAATATTGTCTTTAAGCACACCAATGACATTTAATGAAAATACACCACACTTTCTACTCCAATACATTTATTTGACAGCTTTAGTTACTTTTTCAGATGAAGACTTGACACAATGGAAAACATAACAAGCTTTTAAAATACAACACATTGTTATAGATGAAACTAGTGCTTTCCAACCTTTTTGGCTTTTGACATCTTACAAAAAGCAGTGTGTAGTCAGGGTCACATTTCAGATGTCTATGAGTTTTTAACAGCTCCACCAAATAGTGATTTTTTTCCTCAAAACTTCTCACATGATTTCTTTTCAGTAAATGTTCACATTATCCAATATTTAAACAGAAATCAAAGATTAGAGAAAAAGTCCAAAAACTGAAAACATATTTGTGTATCAGAACTTTGTTTTTTCTTTTGTCCTCTCCCATTAAGCATCTCACGACCCCTCAGATTTATCTGGTGACCCTTCGGAGGGGCCAGACCCCTAGGTTGGGAACCTAAACTAGCTAACTGTATATAAAATAGTTTAAACTAGCTCCACCTCCAGCAGCTACAACAGTAACATGCTGCTTACACACTGATGCTTCAGTCTCAATAATCTTATGATGTTGTATATAAAAATATATCAGACAGAGGGACCAAACCACTAGGGGAGGCCAGGGACAGTTGTAACATGAGACAGTCGTAACACCTTGAATTCCTCCAATCAGAAACAAGCTACAGTGATTACACTCACTCTACACATGCTCAGTTAGATTGTCTTCTTCCTTACAAAAAAGGAGGCACTTTGAAAGTTACCAGAAAAAGTGTTTTTTTGAGGTAAAACTTTAACTTGTTACATTTTAACAGATGTATTTGGATACTGTCCTGAGATCAAATGTCTAGGAATCCAAACAAGTATTATTTGAATCACTGTTTTGTAAGCTAAAAATAGAAATGGCCAGCGTGTGTCAAACTAGCAGTCAACCTAGTTCACATGAGTTGAAAGCATGGCTAGTGATACTGGGATGGTTGTAACGCCTTGTTACCTAAACCAAGTTTAATTCATATAAGACCTACATTAACTGGATGGATGGATGGATGGATGGATGGATGATTGGATGGATGGATGGATGGACAGATAGAAAATGAAATGTAAAATGTCATAAAATTACATACTAAGTTAATGATAATTAGTTGCATGCTAATAGTCAGTGGAAACACGTGTTTGCTTACAGCATGCTAAATATCAGAAAGAGGAAGATACACAGGGGAGTCCCACTTCTTTTGCTGGAGAGGGCTTCAGATGGCATAAAACAGGATAAATGAGTCAGGACAGTGGCCAAATCATATGGCATTTGCCATGTGACCCTGTACTGAATGTTGTCCTCAAACTAATCCATTTTGATTTCATGTTTAAACCTTTTTGAGGATGTGTGTTCTACCCATTAAATAATTTTCTTGCATTATAATTTGATGGCTTCCCCTCTTTTTTGTCATGTAGTATGAAAAAAGGTATTCATTATTTTTTAAAAAAAGAAATGAATAGTCACAATAACATGGATGTTAAATAATCTTTTTCATTCTGAGTATTTGATTGATTAATTATGTATATTTTAGACATGTTACAACTGTCCCTGTACACTGGGACAGTTGTAACAATGGAGTGACTGTATTTAAATCAATTTTGCAACCTGTACATATTTCATTTAAATACATTTTTTCACTAGTTGACACATTGAAGTATAATATAGCAAATTAACTATTCCAGTGTAAATGGTTTTTGATTTATCAGGAAAATTGCAAAAAGTGTTACAACTGTCCCTGGTCTCCCCTACTGCAATACTGTAACTACATCAAGCTGATAATACTTACATACTTTTACTTCAGTAGGATTTTTCATGCAGGACTTTCACTTGTAATGGCATTTTTAAAATTGCTGTATTGGTACTTTTACTTAAGTAAAGGATCTGAATACTTCTTCCACAGGTCATATCAGTTAACTGAAATATCTTTCACAGTTCAAACAATTCTGGCTTACTTCTATTTGGAACCTCTAACTAGTTGCCTTGTGCAGCATACATTTGTAATTTAACTACACCACTCTCTGAATTTGTAGATATGTCCAGTTCTAAACCCTAATTGAAAAAAAACCTTAGTAAATAAACTGAAAACAAAAACTCAGTATTTAACTTTTTAAATCATTCTTGGCCTTGGCAGTTAGTTTCTTGCTCTGGAGCAAAAGCGGCTCAATTACCTGGCATTGCTATCATTAGAACCCAACACCAGCTTGGCTAAATTAAAACACATCACTATACAGTTCCTGAGAACTGTATTGTATTTCTCTTTTTCTCAGACTGAGTTTGACTTGTGTGGTTAGGAGTTGTCAGGAGATTGCACATATTTTCCTGACTACACTGTATACTGCGGTCAAAGAAGACCTTTACAGAGCAGAGCAGTCCTCCCATCTCTGGGCTTAGTGCCCACACACCTGCACTGTCTGTGTTCCTATTGTATTACTAACTGTATTCCCTGTCTGATGAACTGTTTGTGAAGGCCTTTTTAATAAGTTGATCATTTTGCGTGTTGCTCCACACAGAGCATACAAGACAATAAGGTAACTAGCTACAACACCCTGTTGCTTCAGGACTCTGGTCTCAGCTCAAGACAACAGCTGAGAACAACTGATGACACTTTTTAACACAACTGCAACTACAGAAACAGAACAGCTCTGAAAATGCACTGCCACCATGCATTTGTATAAAATGTACCACAAAACCTCTAAGGCACTAAAAAAGTTCATAAACACACTACTTATTAGAATTTGTTCAAAAAAAAAAAATGTCTCCGGACTTGGAATAAAATACCCTATGTAATTAGAGTTGCCTCATCAGAATTTCCATAATAATATTGCTTGTTGTCACCTTAAATATGCTCTCTCCTACCAACCAAAATTGAATCTACCACATAAATAAGATTTAATTACTTTGTATAAAGTCATGTAAGTCAACCTAAGCTTAACAGCTACACCACTAGAAAGTATATAACCAGATTTGTATTGTAATGCTTACATTATCATTATATTACATGTACTGTATGTTATAAGCATGTATTTCAAACTTGCATCATCAGAATTTGCATTTACTGTGTAAAACGTATATTTTACATCAAATGCGTCATTGTTATAACACCTTAGCAAATACATCATTATACATTTAAACAAACCTTAAAACTCACCATTAAATAATTTAGTCTTGCAAAAGTAATTCATTGATAAATTAAATTAATGAAACAACTCATGTGAATGTAAAACATGTTCAGTTAATGTTTTCTTGATGTTTGCTGTTTAGACTCTGACCTCATTACTCTTCACAAGTACAACAGCAAGCTCAACACAACATGACAGCAGGCATGCAGCAAAAGAGTGAGCAGAGCGCAGAGCGACAGTTTTAGTACACCAGTGTTGTATGTTTGTTGCAGTAATAAGATAATGGCATGTGAGTGTAGTGGCAGATTTGAACTGCCTGAACTAGTTCAAAGGCTTCACTTCATTTGCATAAAAAACTGTAAACTCAAATTTGCTGAAAAAATAACTTTATCATCTTTATCTGCATAAGGTCAAACACATCAACACATGCAGTATAATTGCACTCAAAAATGTTACATCACTATTATTTGCAACACTCTCCCACAGAACATGAATTTAAAATTCACTACTTCTCTCTAACTGACATTTTTCCTCCTTTATTTTGATAAAAATCACATCCAATGAACCCCTTTGCTTTCTGTATTTGTACCATTTTATATACTGAACTTTAATTCAAATTTAGGTTATATAGTTAAACTGTAACTGCAGTCTTCAGATGATAATGATAAATCAGGTTCAGCAACTTCCATTTCCTCCTCCCATATTTTGTGCTCTAAAAAAGGAATGCTCTAAAATGAAAATGAATGCAGCCCCTCAGTAAATATGGACAAAGGCAATATGACTTTTTATGTGTTCAGAAAATGAGTGCAAATCCTTAGTAAATAAGTCACAATTTTTGTTGCAATTTGTTAATGCCAGAAGTGTTCACAACTGTAACTGGCAAGATTATCTGTTTGACTGTGACCCTAGAGTCTCTGCTGGTTTCCCAGCAAACTCACTGTGATGACACAACTCCAGGAAGTGACTGTGCTTGGCAAAGAAAAAAAACACGACACATAATCCCAATGTAAAGCAGGTTGTTTTTACATTTTGGCAGCGTTTGTATGGATTAAACAAATTAGATATAATGTGTTACTTAAAGGTGAGGATTTTGTTGCCTTTGAAGGAAGCAGGCTATAAGTTTCCCCCAGTTTCCTGTCTTTGTAGAAAATTTGTCAAACTATTCTTTACTGGTTCATGATCTGTTACAAACACTGTCCAAGGAAACACAAAGAGGGCCACTTGATATGACTAACTTGATAAGACTACTGAAGCTTCATATAAGCTTCAGAACAATTTTTTTTGCATTTTTGTGCATTATGACATTGGTTGTCTTCTTTTATTACCACTGTGGTGCTGATTTTCTTAAGTCTTATAGATCACCAAATCTCTCTGGCTAGTACCTGCAAGGTGCATGTGGCTGCATGAAGTTTAGGAACTGTCTCGCCCACTCTATTCCGCCTACATTTTGAATATGTTTTTGTGCCCTTCAAACTCCAGTCTTAACTTCAAAATCATGGACTGACAGACATGCACAAACTGTAGCTGTGCTTTGGCAGTGAGCCTCAGTCTTTATGTTGAACACTCTCAAGAGGAAAATGCATACAAACATTTTAGTGGATTTACTAAAGGAAACAGATTTACAGCCCTAAAGCAGATGGTTTAGAAGCTCCAGATGTTGTGTTAAGTGTTTTCACTGGCCGGGTTACTTTACCTGCATGGCGGTACAGGCAGGGGCTGAAGAACTGAGATGTTAAACAATATTACAGTTGGAGATGATTTTGAAAAATTCATTAGTAATTGTGTCGTTGTCTGTGTGCTCACATATATGCATTTATCATTTAAATGAAAAAATACAGCAGTCTCTAGACAGGAAGGTGGCCTTGTTGAAAATAAATAAAGTGTCATGTGACATAGAAATAGACAACTATGTCACCCACATTTTCCTTTACATCTGTCTCTGCTGTTTTTTTCCTGGGGATTTCCAGGGTCTTCCCTCTTCCAGAAATCTAATTTCTCCACCATACTTCATTCAGCTCAGTGTGCTCTTCCCAGTCACTGTGCAATTTTCCAGGGTTTTGTTTTCCAGTCATCAGGATGTTTTACCACTATAGAGCCAGTCTCCTCTGCTGCCAAAGTGCCACATGCTGTCATTGCCATGTGTCAACGTCCCACACAACCTCAAATAACAAGACTGCACTGAAGAGGTCTTTTCCTCCCTTTTCCTTTTTTCTTCTTATGGTTAAGGTGCATAGCATCTAATTAATACAACCAATCTCTACAGAAAATTCAGGAAATCTACTGAAAATTCTACAGTGCCCTTAGAAAAAAGAAACAGGAACATCAGACGCAGACAGAGGGGACTGACAGAAAGGCTAAATAAAAGGCTGGCTGGTCTTTGGGGGCTAAATAAAGCTGAAGAAGGAAAAGGATGGAAGTGAAACAGAGCAGGTTGCTGACAGATAAACCCCCATTCTGGCCATCACCATCCTGGGGAGTCGACCAGGCTCAAGTCCTGTCAGAGATCCAAATCTCCAAATGTCTCTCTATAGTAAGGGATTTATTGATTTAAACTTCAAAGAAAAGAGAAACACTCCAATATAGTCTGTGATATGAAATGCCATGTGTATCAAACATTTCTTGGTGAAGAACAGTGAAAATTCTGGCTGTTCTCTGTTGTTGATAAAAACTCCCTGCTCCTGGGTCAGTGGTGGACATCAAGATTGTGTGAGATTATGTGTTAAGTAAGGAGTTTTTCCATAGTTAGCTTAGCTTTGCATAAATACTGGAAATGGGATAACAGCTAGGCTGGCTCTGTCCAAAGATACCTCCTGTACATTTTAATGTGGATGTGTCTGCTTGGTGTTTTGAATTGGACTAGTTGTTGTCTCATTGATGTTTGGTCTTGTGGGTGTATTGCTTGTGACTTGTCTCTGTCTTGTGGGTGTTTTTTGACTTAGACTTGTCTTGATTCTCTAAGAATTTTAAATGAGAGGCTCTGTTCTTTTATTTGTCTTGTTCAAGTCCAGTTGGAATTTTTTCCTCTCTTGAGGACCACAGTATGAAGAATACTAAATGGACACTGGTCTCAGTCTTGCCTGTCTCAAGCCCGTTTGAACCATATACTGTAAGATGGACGTAGCGAGGTGTGATGTCACCCGTTGGTTTGCACTGAAGCCAGTTTGAAGCCCAGAGTTGCAGCTTATGGTAGAGGTGCCATCTTTTCCATTTCATGCTCTGGAAACACGCCCCATGTCTCGTTACCTCGAGTGCAAGCTAATGCTAGCTTACTCTGAGCATCACCGAGCACTGCACACTTGGGCTAATGTTAGCTACTTTAGCTAAATTGTATTAACAGGGCAGGTATCATAGTCAAGTAAATTTGAACTTAGTGAAATATTGCGACAATAGTCCAAATCAGTGCAAGTCCTGGAGCTGGGGACAGCAGCAGGTGAGCTAACTCTCAATCACAGCTGTCAATCAACGCCCACACAGCAGACATCAAAGCTACTATAATTCTTCAAATATAATTAACATAGCAATTATTTCCAAAATGACCACCAACAGAGTCTGAATTTAAAGATTGAGACCATAATGACTCATTGAAAAAATTGATTAATTTAGTATTTCTAGATAAAAGATAAGGCTTTTTGAATGGGCCGCCTGGCACTTTAAGGTACTTCTGTATTGGCTTCAGCCTCAAGTTGTAGTAGCTGTCGCTTGGTTTGAACATACTTGGACTTCAATCAGACTTAACTTAAGCAGTCTTAACAAGAGCCATAGTTAATTATTCAACAAGATCTTAAAGTCAATATTCCCTCCAATCCTTCACCATAATCTTGTCTGAGGCTGCTCTCTTCATACATAATAAGTCTAGAAAATTCTAAACCATTGTTCTTTTCAGTATTTGAACCACGACCTATGCTGTCATCCTTCCTGGTGAGGACAGTCTCTGTATTCATACAGCTAGTCTTAAAAGTCTGTATTTATCTTCCAAGAACTGCCTTCAAATATCTACCACAAGTTCCAAACAAATTGTGACCATGTCAAACCTGTCCAAAACAAACCTGTTCCCCCACAATGGTCCTCCGCCATCAAGAGCCCCAACTGATGAATAAATAAACTGAAGCCATTCCTCTCAAACTTTAATATTGAAAAAATACATATGCTAGAAGCACATGTGCTATACAAAATAAAGTCTGATGTGCCAACGGCTGTCTCTTGCACATGTTTAATATGGTCTTTCATCACTTTGTCTCTTTTTCCCCATACACATTTCAGAAGAGGTCTGGCATGTGTTTAACTGTCCAGAATATGAGGAGGAGAGAGCTAAATGGAGGGAGACAAAAACTGAGAAGGAGAGCGTGAACGTAGGCCAAGGTGGGTGGGAGGCTAGTAGAAAAAGTAAATACAGAGTAAAACAGAATTAATGAAATCTTCTTTGTGTTAGTTGAAGTATTGCACTCAGTTTGAAATCTGTATTCCAGAGCCATGGTCAACAGAGGGGAAAGTTCAAAGAGTGTCAGGACTGGGCCTGGTGCTGTCTGCATGCTCATGGTTGCAGGGTATCACTCTGCTCAGTCAGGATGCTGTGATCACAGCTGGGCTTTGGGGACAAAGTCATTACAAAAAAATTGCCAAAGTCATTACTGCATTACTGTATTCTGTCAGGGCTTTACACAAGACCCACTCAGACTGGAGGTGAATTTAAGGTGGATCAAATAGCATAGTAATCAATCAATTGACAATTAGACTAATTGATCCAGATGTCCCATTTCATTCTAAATTGACACTTTTAGAGGATTAGAAGTAAAGTAAGTACAGTGATGAGAAGTAACTATGAATATTTACTCAAGTACTGTACTGAAGTCCAACATTAGGTTCATGAACCTAACCTTACTTGATTATTTCCATTTAAGCTACTTCTGCTCCACTACATTTTAGGGTCAAATATTGTACTCTGTACTCCATCACATTTATGGTATACTGGTATACTGAAGTTACTACTTTGACAGGTTCACTCATCAACAGTCAGGTGCCCTTATGAACACTGAAAGATGTTTTTCTCCCTGTAATCATTCCTCCTAATCATACTGGTTATTAAAAGATCCCCTTCAAATGTGATTTCAATGCAAGTGAATGGGGCCAGAATCCACGGTGTGTCCACACAGTCATTTAGTGCAAAAATGCATTTAAATATTTACCTATATTTATCTATCTCTTAACTAAACTCTTAAATGAGGGGTGTGAAATGTAAAGTTCAGTTTTATAACTACGTCTTCATCCCGTTTACACACACGCGCGGCTGTCGCTGGCGTCTTCACCATAGCAACGGTCGCTGAGGATCATGGGTAGGCTAATGTAGTCGCTGTCTTGATGTCTGCAGATCTGTTCGATACTCAATCCAAAAAGGAATAACGATAAAACGAATCGGAAAAACCAATAATGGGCCAGTTTTGATTGGTTTTTCGTTATGTGATTCTGACACCAAAAACGTTTTTTGTTTTTTGTTTTGGAACAAATAACAGATTTACCGTTTTTTTTAGTTTTTGAATTACAAATGAATTATGAATTATCTGATGATACCCAGACCCAGTAGCCCCACTGCAGCATCATTTGAAATATTTCACAGTTGATTGGCTCTCTGTCTGATAGATAGCCAATCAGATAGCTCTCTGTCTGACAGATTTTGAATTTGACAGCCATTCAAACTGTGAAATATTTCAAATGATGCTGCAGTGGGGCTACAGCGCGGGCTTGGAATTTACAGTCGGCAAAAGAGGGGAGACTTTCTTAGCTAACACCAGCTAACTTGGAAAAATTAAAGTGGATTTCATACTTGAGCACACGTCATAAACCCTTTATTTGGAGGAGAAACTGGAATTAAAGCGCCTCGGAGTCCACCAACCACGGAATACTGTCATCACTCAAACTGCTGGTAAAATTAACCGCGGATTCAACGCGGTGAAGTTTGTCCAGAGGAAAAACCGCCATGCTGTCCTTTTCTGAGCCGTCAGCTGGTGAGTGAAAGCATATTTTATCATCCTGCCTTGGTGGTTCTGGTCTGTGCATTGGCCATATTGTTGTGCTTGATTGATTGATATAGATGGTGACGAGTGTCAGTGTGTCCATGCTTATCTATTGAGGTTGTTGTCATAAAGTTGTCACAGAATGGGCTAGTATCCTTAAAAAGTTGTCTGTGCACTTCGTTGTGGTGTTGAGCTCTTTGATGTTCGCTTATGGCCCTGTAGGCTCATATGTTCTGAGCTTTGTTGTGTCGGCTTATGACGATAGAATATCACATTCTTAATTAAACAATATTACAGAGGGGATGTGCTTCGGTGATGCAGTCGAGCGCCCAACTTGGGCTAATGCTTTCTAGAAATCATGGCGTTTCCCAAACTGAATAAATACCTCACATATAAACACAAAGCTGCCTTGCTAGCTCAATCTTGTTGTAACTAAGACATCGTTGATTTGATCCATTAATTTTTCAATGGATAGACTTAGCTACTACATCCGCAAACTTCACATATATTTTTAAGCTAGCTGCGCCGCCGTGTCACCGGAACCGCTGATGGAGAATGCCGGAGTGGGAGCTGAGATATGATCTCAACTGAAGGGTGGTTAAGTTTTGCTGTGTATGAGTGAGTAACGATAAAGAGTGGAGAAGGGTTCGGGTTTTTAGGTGTGTGAGAGGGTGTAACCCCTGGGACCTTCTACCTTCTATACTACCTTCTGGGGTCTATACTACCTTCTGGGGTTTGCTCGGAGAACGCACGCCAACACATGCGCAGTAGATCGCCGTCAACAGGAACATAACGTTGTGACCGCACGGATAGGTGCGGAGAGGTCCGCACATACACAACAATTTGCAGATCCCACACGCACACCCTGTGATGACGAGATTTATGTCATGCGGACCCTCACGGACTCGCGGACGCCGCAATTATAATTTGAGTTTCACGCGGGCTGTGTGGATGCTCTAACCTGTTAACATGGGCGCCGAAATGAAAAACAAGAGGTTCCGCGACGCACACGCGCTGCACACGCATCCAGTATGTCCCAGGCGTAATTCGTCTCACAGTCTCGAGTTCAATCCATTCGGTAAAGGGTCCGTATTGTTTTCCCCACAACTCCTAATCAGTTCAGTTCAATCCAGTTTCACAAACATAAAAGAAAGACAACTCAAAACTCCGCCCCGGGTTTTCACCGCTGATCCCCACAAAACAAAACAAACCACAGACACTAACAAAGCAACACAGTACATACAATAAAGCCAGCAGAAACGTCAGATAGGTCGGACCACCGTGATTAAATATATTATTTTAAACGTTACGGTTACGTATGGAAGCCCATTTCCGCCACTGTGATGAAAAAAAAGATCCTGTAAGTCATTATAATGAGAAACTATCTCAAAATAATGACGTAATATCTCATAATAATGACTTAGTATCTCATAATAATGACTTAGCCTACTATCTCATAATAATGACTTAGTATCTCATAATAATGACTAAGTGGCATAACGCCTGTAGATGGCGTTGTTAAGTCATTTTCAAGCTAATTCATGAACTGAAAAACATTAATAGGGGAAGATGAAATGAGAATGAATCGTGGAATTAAATGGTCTTTAATTGATTTACAGTCCTAAATTTTGATTATTTTAACAATAACATTTTTTTTCTCATTACCCTTACTCGTGGAAAACTGATTTTAAGTCTTGTTGCTATTCCTGCCTATTTCTTGTCATAGAATCAGTGATTTTGGATGATTTTCACTCAGAGGTGATGAAAATCCACTCATATTTCATTGATGACAGTGGAAAGGCTAGTAGGTTGAATATGGTCATAAAATTACTGATTTGGGATGATTCTGGCTCAAATCTAATGAAAAATTATGAGTTTGTGTGGAACAGCAGTGAAATTGATTTTCTTGCAACTGCTGTGTGTGCGATGATTCTGCTAGTAGAATTACTGATTTCCTATGATTCTGGTTCGAATCTTATGAAAAATGACTAGTTTGTGTGGAATACCAGTGAAATTGATAGAAACATATAAAAAAAGCATATGCTGTGTGTGCCACCACTCTGCTAGCAGAATCATGCATTCGGTGAGAGTCTGCATCGAATATGATGAAAAGTGACTAGTTAGAGTGGAATAACACTGAAATTGATAGAAACATATGAAAAAGCATATGCTGTGTGTGCCTTGACTCTGCTAGCAGAATCACGCATTAGGTGTGAGTCTGGATCGAATATGATGAAAAAGTGACTAGTTTGTGTCAAATAACATTGAAATTGATAGAAACATATAAAAAAGCATATGCTGTGTGTGCCTTCACTCTGCTAGCAGAACCAAGCATTAGGTGTGAGTCTGGATCGAATATGATGAAAAGTGACTAGTTTGAGTGGAATGACATTGAAATTGATAGAAACACATAAAAAAGGATATGCTGTGTGTGGCTTGACTCTTCTAATACAATCAAGCGTTTGGTGTGAGTCTGGATCGAATATGATGACAAGTGACTAGTTTGAGTGGAATGACATTGAAATTGATAGAAACATATAAAAAAAGCATATGCTGTGTGTGCCGTCACTCTGCTAGCAGAATCATGCATTCGGTGAGAGTCTGCATCGAATATGATGAAAAGTGACTAGTTAGAGTGGAATAACACTGAAATTGATAGAAACATATGAAAAAGCATATGCTGTGTGTGCCTTGACTCTGCTAGCAGAATCACGCATTACGTGTGAGTCTGGATCGAATATGATGAAAAGTGACTAGTTTGTGTCGAATAACATTGAAATTGATAGAAACATATAAAAAAGCATATGCTGTGTGTGCCTTCACTCTGCTAGCAGAACCAAGCATTAGGTGTGAGTCTGGATCGAATATGATGAAAAGTGACTAGTTTGAGTGGAATGACATTGAAATTGATAGAAACACATAAAAAAGGATATGCTGTGTGTGCCTTGACTCTTCTAATACAATCAAGCGTTCGGTGTGAGTCTGGATCGAATATGATGAAAAGTGACTAGTTTGAGTGGAATGACATTGAAATTGATAGAAACACATAAAAAAGGATATGCTGTGTGTGCCTTGACTCTTCTAATACAATCAAGCGTTCGGTGTGAGTCTGCATCGAATATGATGAAAAGTGACTAGTTTGAGTGGAATGACATTGAAATTGATAGAAACATATAAAAAAAGCATATGCTGTGTGTGCCGTCACTCTGCTAGCAGAATCATGCATTCGGTGAGAGTCTGCATCGAATATGATGAAAAGTGACTAGTTAGAGTGGAATAACACTGAAATTGATAGAAACATATGAAAAAGCATATGCTGTGTGTGCCTTGACTCTGCTAGCAGAATCACGCATTACGTGTGAGTCTGGATCGAATATTATGAAAAGTGACTAGTTTGTGTCGAATAACATTGAAATTGATAGAAACATATAAAAAAGCATATGCTGTGTGTGCCTTCACTCTGCTAGCAGAACCAAGCATTAGGTGTGAGTCTGGATCGAATATGATGAAAAGTGACTAGTTTGAGTGGAATGACATTGAAATTGATAGAAACACATAAAAAAGGATATGCTGTGTGTGCCTTGACTCTTCTAATACAATCAAGCGTTCGGTGTGAATCTGGATCGAATATGATGAAAAGTGACTAGTTTGAGTGGAATGACATTGAAATTGATAGAAACATATAAAAAAAGCATATGCTGTGTGTGCCGTCACTCTGCTAGCAGAATCATGCATTCGGTGAGAGTCTGCATCGAATATGATGAAAAGTGACTAGTTAGAGTGGAATAACACTGAAATTGATAGAAACATATGAAAATGCATATACTGTGTGTGCCGTCACTCTACTACTACAACACAGTGTTTTGGAGGAGTCTGCATCGATTCTGATGAAAAGTGACTAGTTTGTGTCCAATAACACTGAAATTGATAGAAACATATAAAAAAGCATAGGCTGTGTGTGCCATGACTCTGCCAGCAGAATCACGCGTTCGGTGTGAGTCTGGATCGAATATGATGAAAAGTGACTAGTTCGTGTCGAATAACATTGAGATTGATAAAAACATATAAAAAAGCATATGCTGTGCGTGCCTTCACTCTGCTAGCAGAACCAAGCATTAGGTAAGAGTCCGGATCGAATATGATGAAAAGTGACTAGTTTGGGCCCAATAACACTGAAATTGATAGAAACATATGAAAATGCATACAATATGTGTGCCGTCACTCTACCAGTGCAGCAGAGAGTTTTGGGTGAGTCTGCATCGATTCTGATGAAAATTGACTAGTTTGTGTCTGATAACACTGAAAATGATAGAAACACATGAAAATGCATGTACTGTGTGTGACGTGACTGCCAGTGCAGCAGAGCATTTTGGGTGAGTCTGCATCGATTCTGTTGAAAAGTGACTAGTTTGGGCCCAATAACACTGAAATTGACAGAAACACATGAAAATGCATGTACGGTGTGTGCCGTGAATCTGCTACTACAACAGAGAGTTTTGGACGAGTCTGCATCGATTGTGATGAAAAGTGAGTAGTATGTGTCCGATAACACTGAAATTGACAGAAACACAAGAAAATGCATGTACGGTGTGTGCCGTGACTCTGCCAGTGCAGCAGAGCGTTTTGGGTGAGTCTGCATCGATTCTGATGAAAAGTGACTAGTTTGTGTCTAATAACACTGAAATTGATAGAAACATATGAAAATGCATATACGGTGTATAGCGTGACTCTGCCAGTGCAGCAGAGCGTTTTGGGTGAGTCTGCATCGATTCTGATGAAAAGTGACTAGTTTGGGCCCAATAACACTGAAATTGATAGAAACATATGAAAATGCATATAATATGTGTGCCGTCACTCTACCAGTGCAGCAGAGCGTTTTGGGTGACTATGCATCGATTCTAATGAAAAGTGACTAGTTTGTGTCTGATAACACTGAAATTGACAGAAACACATGAAAATGCATGTACGGTGTGTGCCGTGACTCTGCTACTACAACAGAGCGTTTTGGGTGAGTCTGCATCGATTCTGATGAAAAGTGACTAGTTTGGGCCCAATAACACTGAAATTGATAGAAACACATGAAAATGCATGTACTCTGTGTGCCGTGACTCTTCCAGTGCAGCAGAGCGTTTTGGGTGAGTCTGCATCGATTCTGATGAAAAGTGACTAGTTTGTGTCTGATAACACTGAAATTGTTCGAAACATATGAAAATGCATACAATATGTGTGCCGTCACTCTACCAGTGCAGCAGAGAGTTTTAGGTGAGTCTGCATCGATTCTGATGAAAAGTGACTAGTTTGGGCCCAATAACACTGAAATTGATAGAAACATATGAAAATGCATACAATATGTGTGCCGTCACTCTACCAGTGCAGCAGAGTGTTTTGGGTGAGTCTGCATCGATTCTAATGAAAAGTGACTAGTTTGTGTCTGATAAAACTGAAATTGACAGAAACACATGAAAATGCATGTACGGTGTGTGCCGTGACTCTGCACCTACAACAGAGCGTTTTGGGTGAGTCTGCATCGATTCTGATGAAAAGTGACTAGTTTGGGCCCAATAACACTGAAATTGATAGAAACACATGAAAATGCATGTACTCTGTGTGCCGTGACTCTTCCAGTGCAGCAGAGCGTTTTGGGTGAGTCTGCATCGATTCTGATGAAAAGTGACTAGTTTGTGTCTAATAACACTGAAATTGTTCGAAACATATGAAAATGCATACAATATGTGTGCCGTCACTCTACCAGTGCAGCAGAGAGTTTTGGGTGAGTCTGCATCGATTCTGATGAAAATTGACTAGTTTGTGTCTGATAACACTGAAAATGATAGAAACACATGAAAATGCATGTACTGTGTGTGCCGTGAATGCCAGTGCAGCAGAGCATTTTGGGTGAGTCTGCATCGATTCTGTTGAAAAGTGACTAGTTTGGGCCCAATATCACTGAAATTGACAGAAACACATGAAAATGCATGTACGGTGTGTGCCGTGAATCTGCTACTACAACAGAGAGTTTTGGACGAGTCTGCATCGATTGTGATGAAAAGTGAGTAGTATGTGTCCGATAACACTGAAATTGATGGAAACATATGAAAATGCATATAAGGTGTGTAGCGTGACTCTGACAGTGCAGCAGAGCGTTTTGGGTGAGTCTGCGTCGATTCTGATGAAAAGTGACTAGTTTGTCTCTGATAACACTGAAATTGATAGAAACATATGAAAATGCATATACTGTGTGTGCCGTGACTCTGCCAGTGCAGCAGAGCGTTTTGGGTGAGTCTGCATCGATTCTGATGAAAAGTGACTAGTTTGTGTCTAATAACACTGAAATTGATAGAAACATATGAAAATGCATACAATATGTGTTCCGTCAATCTGCCAGTGCAGCAGAGAGTTTTGGGTGAGTCTGCATCGATTCTGATGAAAAGGTACTAGTTTGTGTCTAATAACACTGAAATTGATAGAAACACATGAAGATGTATATACGGTATATAGCGTGACTCTGCCAGTGCAGTAGAGCGTTTTGGGTGAGTCTGCATCGATTCTGATGAAAAGTGACTAGTTTGGGCCCGATAACACTGAAATTGACAGAAACACATGAAAATGCATGTACGGTGTGTGCCGTGACTCTGCTAGCAGAACCGAGCATTAGGTGTGAGTCTGGATCGAATATGATGAAAAGTGACTAGTTTCTATCTGATAACACTGAAATTGAAAGAAACACATGAAAATGCATATTCTCTGTGTGTCTTCACTCTGCTAGCAGAACCAAGCATTAGGTGTGAGTCTGGATCGAATATGATGAAAAGTGACTAGTTTGGGCCCAATAACACTGAAATTGATAGAAACACATGAAAATGCATATACTGTGTGTGCCTTCACTCTGCTAGCAGAACCAAGCATTAGGTGTGAGTCTGGATCGAATATGATGAAAAGTGATTAGTTTGGGCCCGATAACACTGAAATTGACAGAAACACATGGAAATGCATGTACCGTGTGTGCCGTGACTCTGCCAGTGCAGCAGAGCGTTTTGGGTGAGTCTGCATCGATTCTGATGAAAAGTGACTGTTTTGTGTCCGATAACACTGAAATTGACAGAAACACAAGAAAATGCATGTACGGTGTGTGCCGTGACTCTGCTAGCAGAACCGAGTATTGGGTGTGAGTCTGGATCGAATATGATGAAAAGTGACTAGTTTCTGTCTGATAACACTGAAATTGAAAGAAACACATGAAAATGCATATTCTCTGTGTGTCTTCACTCTCCTTGCAGAACCAAGCATTAGGTGTGAGTCTGGATCGAATATGATGAAAAGTGACTGGTTTCTGTCCGATAACACTGAAATTGATAGAAACACATGAAAATGCATGTACGGTGTGTGCCGTGACTCTGCCAGTGCAGCAGAGCGTTTTGGGTGAGTCTGCATCGATTCTGATGAAAAGTGACTGGTTTGTGTCCGATAACACTGAAATTCATAGAAACACATGAAAATGCATGTACGGTGTGTGCCGTGACTCTGCCAGTACAGCAGAGCGTTTTGGGTGAGTCTGCATCGATTCTGATGAAAAGTGACTAATTTTGGCCCGATAACACTGAAATTGACAGAAACACAAGAAAATGCATGTACGGTGTGTGCCGTGACTCTGCTAGCAGAACCGAGTATTGGGTGTGAGTCTGGATCGAATATGATGAAAAGTGACTAGTTTCTGTCTGATGACACAGAAATTGAAAGAAACACATGAAAATGCATATTCTCTGTGTGTCTTCACTCTCCTTGCAGAACCAAGCATTAGGTGTGAGTCTGGATCGAATATGATGAAAAGTGACTGGTTTCTGTCCGATAACACTGAAATTGATAGAAACACATGAAATGCATGTACGGTGTGTGCCGTGACTCTGCCAGTGCAGCAGAGCGTTTTTGGGTGAGTCTGCATTGATTCTGATGAAAAGTGACTGGTTTGTGTCCGATAACACTGAAATTCATAGAAACACATGAAAATGCATGTACGGTGTGTGCCGTGACTCTGCCAGCACAGCAGAGCATTTTGGGTGAGTCTGCATCGATTCTGATAAAAAGTGATTGGTTTGGGCCCAATAATACTGAAATTGATAGAAACATATGAAAATGCATATACTGTGTGTGCCGTGACTCTGCTAGAAGAACCAAGTATTAGGTGTGAGTCTGGATCGAATATGATGAAAAGTGACTAGTTTCTGTCTGATAACACTGAAATTGATAGAAACACATGAAAATGCATATTCTCTGTGTGTCTTCACGCTGCTAGCAGAACCAAGCATTAGGTGTGAGTCTGCATCGAATATGATGAAAAGTGACTAGTTTGGTCCCAATAACACTGAAATTGATAGAAACACATGAAAATGCATATTCTCTGTGTGTCTTCACTCTGCTAGCAGAACCAAGCATTAGGTGTGAGTCTGCATCGAATATGATGAAAAGTGACTAGTTTGGTCCCAATAACACTGAAATTGATAGAAACACATGAAAATGCATATACTGTGTGTGCCTTCACTCTGCTAGCAGAACCAAGCATTAGGTGTGAGTTTGGATCGAATATGATGAAAAGTGACTAGTTTGGGCCCAATAACACTGAAATTGATAGAAACACATGAAAATGCATATACTGTGTGTGCCTTCACTCTGCTAGCAGAACCAAGCATTAGGTGTGAGTCTGGATCGAATATGATGAAAAGTGACTAGTTTGGGCCCAATAACACTGAAATTGATAGAAACACATGAAAATGCATATACTGTGTGTGCCGTCACCCTGCTAGCAGAACCAACCATTAGGTGTGAGTCTGGATCGAATATGATGAAAAGTGACTAGTTTGGGCCCAATAACACTGAAATTGATAGAAACACATGAAAATGCATATACTGTGTGAGCCTTCACTCTACTAGCAGAACCGAGTATTAGGTGTGAGTCTGGATCGAATATGATGAAAAGTGACTGTTTTCTGTCCGATAACAGTGAAATTGATAGAAACACATGAAAATGCATGTACGGTGTGTGCCGTGACTCTGCCAGTGCAGCATAGCGTTTTGGGTGAGTCTGCATCGATTCTGATGAAAAGTGACTGGTTTGTGTCCGATAACACTGAAATTGATAGAAACACATGAAAATGCATGTACGGTGTGTGCCGTGACTCTGCCAGTACAGCAGAGCGTTTTGCGTGAGTCTGCATCGATTCTGATGAAAAGTGATTGGTTTGGGCCCAATAACACTGAAATTGATAAAAACACATGAAAATGCATGTACGGTGTGTGCCATGACTCTGCCAGTACAGCAGAGCGTTTTGGGTGAGTCTGCATCGACTCTGATGAAAAGTGACTAGTTTGAGCCAGATAACACTGAAATTGACAGAAACATATGAAAATGCATATACTGTGTGTGCCTTCCTCTGCTAGCAGAACCAAGCATTAGGTGTGAGTCTGGATCGAATATGATGAAAAAGTGACTAGTTTGGTGTCCGATAACACTGAAATTGATAGAAACACATGAAAATGCATATTCTCTGTGTGTCTTCCACTCTGCCTAGCAGAACCAAGCATTAGGTGTGAGTCTGGATCGAATATGATGAAAAGTGACTAGTTTGGGCCCCGATAACACTGAAATTGACAGGAAACACATGAAAAATGCATGTACGGTGTGTGCCGTGACTCTGCTAGCAGAACCGAGCATTAGGTGTGAGTCTGGATCGAATATGATGAAAAGTGACTAGTTT